>NC_047092.1:141291905-141922674 GCF_902459505.1 Geotrypetes seraphini | reverse complement strand
AAAACATAAAACAATTAGCAGAGATTAAACATCAATGTTCATACCATGTCTTCTCATGGTCTGTGTAAGGGAGAGGGTAGGTTCGACAAGGTTCCGCATGAACGACTACTTCGGAAAATTGCGAGTCATGGAATCGAGGGTGAAATACTCACATGAATCAAGAACTGGCTGGAGCACAGGAAACAGAGAATGGGGATAAATGGACAATACTCGGACTGGAAGAGCATCACCAGTGGGGTGCCGCAGGGCTCGGTGCTTGGACCCATGCTATTCAACATCTTTATAAACGATCTGGACATTGGTGCGACGAGTAAGGTGATTAAATTTGCGGATGATATGAAGTTATTCAGAGTAGTGAAGATACACGAGGATTGTGAAGATCTGCAACATGACATAATCAAGCTTGAGAAAAGGGCATTGACATGGCAAATGAGATTCAACATGGATAAGTGTAAAGTGATTCATGTCGGTAACAAAAATCTCATGCATGAATACAGGATGTCTGGGGAGGTACTTGAAAAGACCTCCCAGGAAAGAGACTTGGGAGTTCTGATTGACAAGTCGATGAAGCCATCTGCACAATGCATGGCGGTGGCAAAAACGGCGAACAGAATGCTAGGAATGATTAAGAAGGGGATCACAAACAGATCGGAGAGGGTTATCATGCTGCTGTACTGGGCCATGGTATGCCCTCACCTGGAATACTGTGTCCAGCACTGGAGAAGACAGAGTGGGGAGAAGACGCTGAAGGGAAATTGGGAAGACAGAGTGGGCAGAAGACACTGGAGGAAAATGGGGGAGAAGACACTGAAGGAAAATGGGGAACAGAGAGTGGGGAAAGACGCTGAAGTGAAATGGGGAAGAGAGAGTGGGCAGAAGACGCTGAGGGGAAATGGGGAAGACAGAGTGGGGAGAACTCACTGAAGGAAAATGGGGAAGAAAGAATGGGGAGAAGACACTGGAAAGGAAGAAAACAGAGATGCCAGACTATGGGGGAGCGGAGGAAAGAAGATGGTGCCAGATCAATTGGGGGGGGGGGCAGTGAAGGAATAGGCACAGTAACAGAGCAAATGGAAGATGCAGAGAGAAGACAGACAGTAGATGGAAGGAATTGAATGAAAAGAAGAGGGAAGCAGAAACCAGACAACAAAGGTAAAAAAAAAATTTCTATTTATTTTTTTATTTTTTTGCTTTAGGATAAAGTAGTATATTAGTTGTGTTTATAAAAATTTATAAACAAAGCCCTGCCAGCTGAACATCTCTTTTTCTAGTTCAGCAGCCCGAACTTTGATTTATAAGGAATGAATAAGCTAAATATTGCAGTACTAAGGCAGGGATAGTAGTCGAGTGGATGGGGTGGGGACAGTGGTTACAGGGACAGGGCAGGGACAGTGATCGCAGGGACGGTGGTTGCAGTGATGGGGCGGTGACAGGGCCAAATTTTTCCCCATATTATTCTCTAATGCGTAGGAATGCTTAAGCACGCCAAAGGAAAAGAATGAGTTTGGTTTTGCATGGATGTGGCCTGGGGCGTTCTTAAGCATTCCTACGTGTCTCCACAGGTACAAGACAGACACCTTAAATGTAGGCATACAAAATGCTGGCTTACATTTAAGGCGTCTGTTCAGCAATGTAGACATGATTCTCTTTAGGACGCCAATGTGTGATTGATACACGATCGGTGGCTGCCTCTTAGGTGTCCTCCGAGATCTACATCATATAGAGAATCAGCCCTAAGTATTTTAATAGACAGCATAGTGGTGTAAGCAAAGATGGAATGTATAGAATAGATAAATAAGACAGAGTAACATAAATAAAAAAATAAGGGGACTAATTTAAATAAAGTTGCACATGAGGTCAAAATTGTGCTTTATGGCTGGTTTAGGTGCTCACACTTAAAAAAATAGGCACATATTTGACCTATTACAGTAGTATTCCAAAAATAAATACTAGCTCCCACTTTTCTTTGAAGAATAGGCTCCAAATAGGTGCTCCTTTATGGAATTCTCCTCAAGTATGTTTTGTTCTCACTGAAACTTTCAAGGTGAGACTTGTGCATATTTTCACTTTTCAAATGTATGCAATGCTTGTGGGTAGTTTATGCTGTCTTTACCCCCAAAGTGGACAGTTTAAATTTTTTTTCCCCAAGAGAGAGATTACATTTGATATATGACCACAGCAAAAATAATGTTTAAGTTTTAAATTACCTTAGAAACAGATACGCTGCAGTGAGAAGTAAGAGACATCTTGATTTAATATGATAGTTAGATGTTCTTTCTAGTTATGAACTACAGTACTTTGGTGAAAGGAAGAAATAACTGTTCACACTTGACATCAAATGATATATCTTTTTATCAACAAAACCCTTTCCCTGGATGTTAATATGCACATAAATAATAGCTATCTATCCTCCTCTGTCAGGAGTCGCCTGTGATGATTGAGTAGTACCGTGACTGACAATCTTCATATGCCTATGCCTGAGGAATCAGTTAAGAGCTCAATACACATTTTATGTTAATTTAATTTCTTTTTTGTTTTATACTATTTCTAATTTATAGAAGTCTCCAAGGAGATGATTGTACAGTATTGTTTATTTCTGCTTCCCAGCTGCAAAAAGCTGGGACTGAAGCCAATGCCTATGAAACATGCAAGGTTACCGGGTCAGCAGAAAACTGGCTGGTTCTGCTTTTTTACTATTTTACTCTGGGGGAAAAGCTGCTCACCTCTTTCTGAGAGAAACACCTCTCAGGGCTGCTCATGTCTTGTCCAACCACAACAGTCAAATAAGAGTTACTGGAATTCTGAGGTCAGATTCCATCCAAGCAGGTGGCTGGAGGTGGGCAGAATTCCAGAGGAATGATATTTAGAAAATTTGATTACAATAATCCTATCTAATTTAATTTTTAACAGACAACTAAGAGGAAGAAGAAACATATTCTACCCAGTCCACTGGACTGAGAATTTAAAGGAATTGCGACTGAAGGCCAAGTATGTAGCAAGTTAAGAATTCTCTGACATTGATATGTCTTTTGTGGTTAAAGTTGTGAATATTTTTGGAAAATAGGTTTGTGGAAAAATCCACAGATTTTCTGTAAAGTCTTCAAAAATATATATATATATATATTTTTTAATCAGTGTTTCTCAAGTCAGTCCTGGAGTACCCCTTTGTCAGTCAGGATTTGAGGATATCCACAGTGAATATGCACAAGATTAATTTGCATATGCACTCTTCATTATATATAATCTAATCTAATCTTCAGTTTATATACCGGATCATTTCCCGAAGGAACTCGATTTGGTTTATAGTTCATTAAAAAATAGATAACATACTAATAGGCCATGATGGTGTCCTCACTAACCTGTATTTAAATGAAATTACCTTTGGAGTTGTGTATGTGCTCTGAACACCAGTTTTCCCTAGTAAATCAAGAAGAAACAGACTAATACAGGGAATGTTAAATATGCATGTCTTGTGTTCAGCTGAAATATGTCACATCCCCATTCCAAGGTTTTTCCCCTATTTTCCTCCTTCCATAGGAGGGGGAACACCTCATTTGATTTTCTCTAGAACTGTGGCTACTGTGACTTTTAAAGGCTAACCACTTCATTTAGATATGTGAACTCCTCTGGATGTTGGAACTTGTTTTGGAATAGTGAAGTACCTCCTCGCTTCCTTGTCATGAATCCAGGAACAGCTTTCTGTATGCAGATAGGTCTTAGGCATCTAAGTCAATCAGGGGCTTAGGCCCCTCTCCGGTGCATCCCATTTTGAAGAGGCGGGCCAGAGGGAGTAGGCAACCCTCTGGCTGACCTTTCTTCAGCAAAGGTATGGAGATGTGTGTGTGTGGTGGTGGTGGTGGTGGGTGTCGTGGTGGGCTTAATGGTGTCGGAGAGAGGGTTGCAGAGGTTTATGGGTGTTGGGGAAGCTTGAGGTTCCGTGGCGTCAGCAGGAGGAAGTGGGCTTCTCTTCTGTTGGGCTACTTTGGTGGTATTGGAGGGTTGAGGTTCAGGGGTGTCAGTAGGAGGAAGTGGGCATCCCTCCTGATGGGCTACTTCAGGAGGGGTGTCATGGCTTTGGAGGGGTATCATAAGGAGGGTGTGGTGCTTCAGGGAGGTGGGGGGTGGGCAGAGGATTGCCAATTTAGAGAGTGGTTGCAGGGGGTACCCTGCCACAGCCACCTCAGCTGATCGTGACAGAGGTATTTCCCCCTCAAGTAGGCCTTCGGGGAGGCCTACTGGATTAGCAGAATGGGGATTCCCTTGCCACAATCAGCTGAGCTGGCCATGTCTACTTTTTAAGGTTTTGAAATGTAGGCCAGCATTTTGCTGGTCTACATTTCATGCGTCTGTCGCAGCTCCTGGGAGATATGTTTGGACGTGTAAACTTGCCCAAGGCCAATTTTGAGGGAAACCATGCACACACCTAGCCTTGGGCAAGCTTAGGTGACCCTATGCATTTCCCTAGACCCGTGACAGTGTAGGTGGCCTGCCTTGTGAGCTTTTTTAAAAACATGCATTCTGATTGGCTGCCAGACTGCGGGGTATCAAGCTGGGAAGATGAACTCCTGGCTAAGTCCGATGATTGTTCAATCTAATTCTTACTTCACATTTAGGAAATCATTAAAGACCTATTTATTTGACAAATAAGAATATTAATTTTGATATATTTAAATGAGATCTTTTGTTTCTATTCTTATTGTCATAATATGTTTTAATTTTTTAATAATTTTTAATATTTTACTTGAATGTTTTTAACAATTGTATTATTTTATTATATAATTTTAGGTTGTACGTAGATAGTGTGTTCTATGAAACTGTACCATGTGCTGAAATGTCTCAGTATTCTCCTGCTGTGAACGGCCCAGAACTACAGGTTGGGCGGTATACAAGAAAATAAATTATTATTATTATTATTATTACAATTGGGACACCTGTTCATAGAATCAGCCCCTTAGTGTGTGCACATTAGCAAATGCTAACTGGTTACTGCAGTGTTAAAACAGAAGCCCTTTCTGCCTCCTAAATAGCAACATTAGCACATTGTCATAAATGAAGCTGTGAGGGAGTCTTTAGGATACAGCCATTTCCCCCCTTAAGAACATTCCTTCACATCCACCTTAAAAAATTATTGACTTACCCGTAGAGGAAGTGACATGGGAACAGTAGAGACAGGAGGGCATGGTCCAGGAAGTATAAAAGCTCAGGGCATAACTAGGTTAAGGAAGCCCAGAGAGAAGCAGCAAAGGCTGGGAACTGCAACTGTGACAGCCAGTTAGGCTAAATTTAACTTTGGACTTTGTAGAACTATATTCTTGAGCCATATTATTGACAAGAGATTGTAATATATGCCATGACCTGCAGGAGTAGAACCACTGGGGACTTTGTTACATCGGACTAGTGTATGTTACTTTCTCCCTTGCCTTTGGGACATTGCTGTGAACAAGGCTGCCCTGGAACTTCAATAAGATAAGTTGCTCTGCATTTCATATTCTGCTCTTTTCACTGGTTTTCAGCATTATATCTGCTTAATTTCTCTTCTCATATCTGTTTCTTACTAAAAAAAAAAATAAAAAAAGCACAAAAAAATAAACCCTTCTCTTTCCTCTGTTAAATCTTATTTCCTCTTCCTCTTCATAGGAAAAAGGGTAAGACTTTGTTAACTCTAATTAAATCCTGGTGCCTGTGGCTCAGGGTGACTAAAGTAGGGAAAATCCTGTTATAAATCCTGTGTTTTAGGGTAGCACTGATAGAACCTGCATTTTTGTTTAAAATACTGTGTTTTAGGTGGTATAGAGCCTATATTTCTGTCTTTAGTATTCAGCCATTGTTTTCTGCTGATTAGGTGGAGAAGGGAGGGGCTCTGTTTTACTTCTAAGGTTAATTGCATTATCTTTGGGCCATTGCTGTGAACAAGGCTGTCCTGGAACTTCAATAAGATAAGTTGCTCTGCATTTCATATTCTGCTCTTTTCACTGGTTTTCAGCATTATATCTGCTTAATTTCTCTTCTCATCCCTTTTTCTTACTAAAAAAAAAAAAAAAAAAAAGCACAAAAAAATAAACCCTTCTCTTTCCTCTGTTAAATCTTATTTCCTCTTTCCCTTTCCCTTCATAGGAATAAGAGTAAGACTTATAGTCCCACCAACCCCAGGGACCACTATTCATATATAGAGACCCATATAATTAGGACTACTCAAATCAAGTCACTTCACAACCAATCAAGATGACCTTTATTCTATGCAATCACTGTGGTGCTTTAATTCCAAGACATACTATTTGGAGGCTTAAGGCTTGCCCCATCTGTCTTCAACTTGCCAGTATTAAGGAGGAGCTCTGCAAACTTAAACAGGAATTGAATACAATTAAAGCAGCTTCCATCACTCCACAAAATCATACCAACTTACCACCTCTACCTCAAAGAATAAAACAGCCCAGGAATAAATGGGTCACAGTAGGCTCCACCTTCACTAATATTACCTTTACAGAATTCCTTCGCTGACGTCAGAGAAAGGGCAGGACCGCTGGAAGAGGAAGCAGCAGGACACCGATAGGAGCGTCTACATGATGGGGGGGGTTGGGAGGCTGTGGGGGTGCGAGCGGTCCTTCAGGATGGGGGTACGGGTGCGGGTGGGAGTGTGTGCGAGCGGTCCTTTGGGGTGGGGGTGAGGGTGCGTGCGAGCGGTCCTTCGGGGTGGGGGTGTGAGCGGTCCTGCGGGGGGGGGGGGTGAATCGGATGTCGGGGGGGCATCAGGCTTTCAAGATGGGGACAGGACTTCAAGGGGGAGAGGAAAGTCGGGGCGGGCGAAAGGAGAGTCGGGGCGGGCGAAAGGAGAGTCGGGCGGCGACGGGAGAGTCGGGGCAGCATGCGCGATATACGGGTGTGCACGGTATACAAATTTTTTTTTACATATTTTCGGTTTCCCGCGCGCTATACCCGTGTGTGCGTTTTACACGGGTGCACGTTATCTACATGAAAATACGGTAATAATAGGAAGGAACAGTATATGCTGGGAGGAGAGAAGCTGATATGCACGGACGGGGAGAGGGACCTTGGGGTTATAGTGTCCGAAGATCTAAAGGCAAAAAACAGTGTGACAAGGCAGTGGCTGCTGCCAGAAGGATGCTGGGCTGTATAAATAGAGGCGTAGTCAGTAGAAGGAAGAAGGTGTTAATGCCCCTGTACAGGTGAGGCCCCACTTGGAGTATTGTATTCAGTTTTGGAGACCGTATCTGGCGAAAGACGTAAGAAGACTTGAGGCGGTCCAGAGGAGGGCGACGAAAATGATAGGAGGCTTGCGCCAGAAGACGTATGAGGAGAGACTGGAAGCCCTGAATATGTATACCCTAGAGGAAAGGAGAGACAGGGGAGATATGATTCAGATGTTCAAATACTTGAAGGGTATTAACGTAGAACAAAATCTTTTCCAGAGAAAGGAAAATGGTAAAACCAGAGGACATAATTTGAGGTTGAGGGGTGGTAGATTCAGGGGCAATGTTAGGAAATTCTACTTTACGGAGAGGGTAGTGGATGCCTGGAATGCGCTCCCGAGAGAGGTGGTGGAGAGTAAAACTGTGACTGAGTTCAAAGAAGCATGGGATGAACACAGAAGATTTAGAATCAGAAAATAATATTAAATATTGAACTAGGCCAGTTACTGGGCAGACTTGCACGGTCTGTGTCTGTGTATGGCCGTTTGGTGGAGGATGGGCAGGGGAGGGCTTCAATGGCTGGGAGGGTGTAGATGGGCTGGGGTAAGTCTTAACAGAGATTTCTGCAGTTGGAACCCAAGCACAGTACCGGGTAAAGCTTTGGATTCTTGCCCAGAAATAGCTAAGAAGAAATTTAAAAAAAAAAAATTTAATTGAATCAGGTTGGGCAGACTGGATGGACCGTTCGGGTCTTTATCTGCCATCATCTACTATGCTACTATGTTACTATGATGCTAACAGGAACCCTCAACCCATCACTTTTTTAAAAGTATTGTTTTCTGTTTCCCTGAGCCCGCTATATGGTTCCACTTTATTCAGGCTCTAGATTCATCCTCACTCACATTACTACAGAAATAAATACAAAAACAGCTTTTTCACTGCGACACAAGAAATGGGCTAGCGTGCAGGAAAGCCTTGCATAAGGGGACACTAAATCCATTTCATAGCGCAGCTTAGTAGAAGAACCTCTAGGATAAGACACACACCTCGGTAGAGTAAAAAATAATTAGACGTGCAGGCCTAAGTGTAATCCTTCTCTCTAATATTTCAGCAGCATGGAAAATGATTAAATATGCCTGACCTGTTTTTCAGGGGTCTAAAGAAAATGTAATTATTTGAATTATCTTCTTAGAAAACTGCCCCTGAGCACTTCCCTTTCCTCTTTTTATGATCTTTAGTCAGGAAAGTTGGTTTTGCTCTAAAAACTGGCACAGACACTATAAACACTGTTTCAGAAGCCAGGCCTACCCCACACAGAGATGGATGTAGGCAGGACTGAACTCCTGCCAAAATAAACATACTTTATCTCTCAGAGCTAAATATGGAAGACATTATTGTTCATGGTCTATACTGAAACAATATGCATGTTCACACTTATGTCCCATTGTGACCTACTGGCTAATTTCTCTTAAATGACGCTCAAAAGATTAAGTTTATCAGAACTATTACATGTGTAGTCATTGCTATCTGGCATTTAGAGAAATGTATCATGAATAAATAAAGGTACATGGAAATAGAATCATTCCATATTTTGTGTGTGCATGCCCACATGAGAAGAATATCAACCTTTACATGCTGGCAGACTCAAAGATATGCACCTGCCCGGTTTAAATTTCAAATGTGACATGAATGCTGCAAACATTTTTGTATGGGAAAACATAGGAACAATTTCCTCTGATGCGCCATAAATAACACTTTTTAAGGAAAACAGACCTCTTTAACAAAAAAGTGTAGTAAAAAATCCATTCACACTCCCCTCTCCCATTAAGTCTATTTCATAAAAAGTGTTGGTCTCTCAGGTAAATTTTGTGATCTTAAAGTGGAGTTGTTTAAAAAAAAAAAAAAAACAACCCACAAAACCTTTTATAGATTTTTAAATAAAAATAGTGCAATAACAGTAATACAAAGAAATAAAATGCTGGCTTTAAAACCATTCCTTGAGTTATACCTGACCTCAGACTGGTATCATTAACAAAATCCAGGGCTAGAATAATGCTTGGTTATCTGATTTATTGGGTATTATCCATGGTAACTTGGTGAATCAAAACATAGCTTTCGGGTTCTGACTCACCATTCTAAATTCTAATACATGGCAGCAGACTAAGATTAGAAAAATATTAGAAGCTTATAGCATATCTATCAATAAATTAGGTTTATATGGCAGCAAAAAATCAAATCATTTGTACAGCAGTTTGGTTCCAGATATCAAACATTCTGTCTGGTTTCTAAAATGTACCTGAAGAGAGAGATTTTGAATAGAACTCATGACTGCAAAGATGTATTGATTCTTTCAGGCACAAAGGGCCGAATTTAGTTTATTTGGCCTTCTAGCCAATAAGGTGTTCTGCTGCCCCTGATCTAGGATAAAGTATTCACCATTAAAATTAATTGGGCAAATTAGACAAATCATGAACAATCAACAGCTTACTTAAATAGGTTTGGGCTGAATATCTGATCTAACTTTAAGCCATTTCATTGGTTGATCAGTTACCTAGATAGCTTTGGCACACTAGTACAGAATATCAATTTGAGCAGTTAATTCTAGGTGCTAGCTAGACAAAATCTTTGAGCTATGAGTAAGAAAACAATAAGGCAGCCAATCTACTAGATCCACCATGATGGAAAACAAAGAAGACCAAATGCCTGGCATGGCTGTGTTTTGCCAATATAGCTGCATTAGGTGCAAACTAAAATCAAAATAATCATTCATAACATAAAACATTCACAGTTAAAATGCCCTCTCATAAATCTGTGGGTGTGCATAAAATATTAAAGATATACATAACTTGAATAATTATTTTATGCAAATGCTAAACCAATATATACAGTATATTGGTTATATATCAGATGCTACTCATTTCCATACCACATCAAATTGCTGTGAAGAAAGAGCTTAGAATGTCTCAAAGCAGCTTAAAAACATTTTAAAAGTGATAGAACGCATGGAACCGGATCCTATGTGTCCCAATGACGTCAATGCATTCCAATGCAATCTAAAAATCATTAAAAAATACTCCCCCCACCTTTTACAAAGCAGTGTTAGGCTTTTTTATCAGCAGTCGCGACAATATTAACTCTGACACTCATAGGAATGATATGAACGTCAGAGCTAATAACACCGCAGCTGGCGATAAAAAAGCATAATACAGCTTCGTAAAAGGAGCTCATAATTTGTCTATACAATAAAAGTATGTGGTCCTTCTTATGCTGGCAACTCACTTACCTATTTATGGCCAATGGCCTCAACTTTATTCATACATGAAAGGCTTCTAGAAGCCTGTGCTCTAAAACTCATGCTAAATTCCCACAACATTTTTTTTTCCTTATAACAGAGCTCATTTGCATATTTGCTCACCTATAAAACTGTGTCCTCTTTGCATGAAGATGCAAGAAAAAGGATATATGTGAGGTAAACTAAGTTTGTACAGTCCTTCTTTTCTTCATGGGTTTTTCCTGCATTTATGTCAGTAAGGTACACGGTGCTTCTTGGCAGTGCTGAGGCACCAAAAAACATCTGGACTTACATAACAGAGACGAATGTAGACAAAACATTTCCAGCCAAGTCAACCCAGGGCACAAGATGCACCTTGAATATATGCCAAGAAGAAGAATTACTAGCATATAAAGATGCTTTTATAGGTCCATTTATTGATGCCAGAGAGGGAAATCTGCTAGCCTCAAAGTCAGAAGAGCACTGGCAATCTGGCCATACTCCCTGTATCAGCATGCTGCAAGTTAGAGCAGCAAAGGCATATTGACCGCTGTTCATGCTAAAATCTCAGAATGAATGCAGGTACCTTTGAACAGATTGCCTACAATAATGTCATCAAAAACCAATGCCATATACCACCATGTGTCCATGCCCTGAAGCGATCCCACCCCAGTGTTCACATCTGTTCCATCTATATTAAACAGGCTGTGTCAGAGGGCAGTGGTTCAAAAATCAAAAGACTGAAGAAGAGTGCCTAACTGTTCATGGGAAGAAGCTACAGTCCCTCTGTTCCCTCTGAAGCTCAAGAAAGGCCACTAACACCTTTACTTCCAAGTTTCCAAGTTTATTGTAAATTTGATTGAACGCTTATCAAACACTAAGGGCTCCTTTTACTAAGCTGCGATAGCGTTTTTAGCGCACGCAGAATTTTAGCGCGTGCTAAACCCCGCGCTACACGACTAGAACTAATGCCAGCTCAATGCTGGCATTAGGGTCTAGCGCGCGTGGCAATTGAGCATACTACGCGCAAGCTAAAACCGCTATCGCAGCTTAGTAAAAGGAGCCCTAAGCATTTTACAACAATAAAATAGGGGTAAGAACAAAATTAAAAACAACAGTGATTATATTTTTATTGTAGGAACAAATCATAAGCAGACCAATTTTACTCAGACAAACACAAAACACAAAAGAAACATACTAAGAACGAGCAGGAGGGGGTGGGGTGGAGAACTACAATAAATACAGGAAAGAGAACATATGTGGGAGAAAAACAAAAGGACTAAAGGGATCAATGAGAAAATAATAGTGGGATCATTAGTCAAAAGCATCAGTGAATAGGAAGCTTTTTAAAGCTCCTTTAAATTTGTCTAAATTTTGTTCTGCTCGAATACACTTCAAATTCTACTGCCTACTTTTCAAAGCTATTAATGGAGAAAGCCCATCCTACTGGAACAACCGACTAACTCAATCCACCTCAACCAGACACACTCACTATTCACACACCCACCAACCCAAAATGTCAAACAAAGAAAACTATAAGACAATCTACCGTATTTTCGCGGATATAACGCGCACCATTGTAAAACGCGCACAGGGGTATAGCGCGCAGAAATCACGATGATATGTACAAAAACTTTTCTATACCGCGCTCAGGCATATAACGCGCATGCTGCCCGACTCTCCTCTGGCCACCCCGACTCTCCTTTCGCTCTCCCCGACTCTCCTCTGGCCACCCCGATTCTCCTTTCGCCCTCCCCGACTCTCATCTGGTTGCCCCGACTCACCCTGACTTTCGGTGCACTGCCCCGACTCTCCTTTGGTTGCCCCGACTCACCCCGACTTTCGGTGCACTGCCCCGACTCTCCTCTGGTTGCCCCGACTCACCGTTCACCCGCCCTGACTTTCGGTGCACTGCCCCGCCTCTCCGTGCCTGTCCCCCTTGAAGTCCTGTCCCCCCTTGAAGGTCTGCCTGTCCCCCCTTGAAGTCCTGTCCCCATCCTGAAAGCCTGATGCCCCCCCTCGACGTCCGATTCTTCTCCCCCCTCGGCAGGACCACTCGCACCCCCACCCCGAAGGACCGCCGACTCCCCGACAATATTGGGCCAGGAGGGAGCCCAAATCCTCCTGGCCACGGCGACCCCCTAACCCCACCCCGCACTACATTACGGGCAGGAGGGATCCCAGGCCCTCCTGCCCTCGACGCAAACCCCCTCCCCCCAACGACCGCCCCCCCCCAAGAACCTCCGCCCGTCCCCCAGCCGACCCGCGACCCCCCTGGCCGACCCCCCACGACACCCCCACCCGCCTTCCCCGTACTTTGTGTAGTTGGGCCAGAAGGGAGCCCAAACCCTCCTGGCCACGGCGACCCCCTAACCCCACCCCGCACTACATTACGGGCAGGAGGGATCCCAGGCCCTCCTGCCCTCGACGCAAACCCCCCTCCCTCCAACGACCGCCCCCCCCCAAGAACCTCCGACCGACCCGCGACCCCCCTGGCCGACCCCCCCACCCCCCTTCCCCGTACCTTTGGAAGTTGGCCGGACAGACGGGAGCCAAACCCGCCTGTCCGGCAGGCAGCCAACGAAGGAATGAGGCCGGATTGGCCCATCCGTCCTAAAGCTCCGCCTACTGGTGGGGCCTAAGGCGCGTGGGCCAATCAGAATAGGCCCTGGAGCCTTAGGTCCCACCTGGGGGCGCGGCCTGAGGCACATGGGCCAAACCCGACCATGTGTCTCAGGCCGCGCCCCCAGGTGGGACCTAAGGCTCCAGGGCCTATTCTGATTGGCCCACGCGCCTTAGGCCCCACCAGTAGGCGGAGCTTTAGGACGGATGGGCCAATCCGGCCTCATTCCTTCGTTGGCTGCCTGCCGGACAGGCGGGTTTGGCTCCCGTCTGTCCGGCCAACTTCCAAAGGTACGGGGAAGGGGGGTGGGGGGGTCGGCCAGGGGGGTCGCGGGTCGGTCGGAGGTTCTTGGGGGGGGCGGTCGTTGGAGGGAGGGGGGTTTGCGTCGAGGGCAGGAGGGCCTGGGATCCCTCCTGCCCGTAATGTAGTGCGGGGTGGGGTTAGGGGGTCGCCGTGGCCAGGAGGGTTTGGGCTCCCTTCTGGCCCAACTACACAAAGTACGGGGAAGGCGGGTGGGGGTGTCGTGGGGGTCGGCCAGGGGGGTCGCGGGTCGGCTGGGGGACGGGCGGAGGTTCTTGGGGGGGGGCGGTCGTTGGGGGGAGGGGGTTTGCGTCGAGGGCAGGAGGGCCTGGGATCCCTCCTGCCCGTAATGTAGTGCGGGGTGGGGTTAGGGGGTCGCCGTGGCCAGGAGGGTTTGGGCTCCCTCCTGGCCCGATATTGTTGGGGAGTCGGCGGTCCTTCGGGGTGAGGGTGCGAGTGGTCCTGCCGGCGGGGGGGGATGTATCGGACGTCGGGGAGTCGGCCGGGCAAGAGGGCTTGGGCTCCCTCTTGCTCCGATCGTGGATGCGGGTGCGGGTGGGAGCGCGTGCGAGCGGTCGTTCGGGGTGGGGGTGCGAGCGGTCCTGCTGGGGGGGTGAATCGGGCGTCGGGCGGGGTGGGAACTATGTTTAAAAACTTTTGTATACCGCGCTCAGGCATATAACGCGCGAGGGGTATGCGCGGTACGTAAAATCACGTATAACGCGCGCGTTATATCCGCGAAAATACGGTAATGGCCTCTAAAGCAGCAAAACTAGACAGACAAATCACCAATCTGCTATCCTCGACCACAGACTACAAAACCTTCAAAAAAGAAACTAAAACCCTACTCTTCAAAAAAATACATAAAACCTATTTAACACAACCAGTTCCTTCCCAATCTCTACCCACCACACCCACTACCCCTTTCAAATCTAAAATGTTTCTAATTACCCAACATGTATCGCCTCAAGTTCCCGACAATTCTTATATAACTCCTACGTAATTCCTATGACAATTCTTATGTAAAGTTACAATTCTTGTAACTCCTGATAAATCTTATGTAATCCACCTTGAACCGCAAGGTATTGGCGGAATAGAAATCACTAATGTAATGTAATGTAAGATGAGTAGGTAATGCATCCAAAGTGTAGGTGCAGAAACTGAGAATATTGTTCATCTACAGGTATTTATTATTTTTAGAGAAGGAACCCAGAGCAGATGTTGTCCAGAGGATCTTAAGGATCTATTAGATTCATAAGGTATAAGATTTTTGCTGAGGAAAGACGGTTCTTTAGTTTTGAGGGTTTTGGATATTATGATGGCAATCTTATAAGTTATCCTATGTTGGACTGGAAGCCAGTGGGCTTTTTTAAAAAAGAGGGGTAATGTGTTCATACTTTCCAGTGTTTGTAATCACTTTGATGGCAGTATTTTGTATTAACTGAAGGCGCCTAATGTCTTTCTGGCAGATTCAAAGTAGGAATGGTCTGACCAACCCCCAAGTATTAAACATAAGAACATAAGAATAGCCTTACTGGGATCTAACCATGGAAGTCCTGCCACATATGCAGACCATGGAACCTTGCGTGGTTTAATCTGTGAGATACAAGTTGAAGCACTCTAGCAAGAGACGTGGAGGGGCATTTTCAAAACATATGTCTATGTCTGATTTGGATGTATGGTGCTAGATGTCCAAAGTCAGCAATAAGAAAATGCCTATTTTCGAAAGGCAAACTACCATAAGTCTAAAAATATATATATATATTTTTAATCCTCTAGCTCAGGGGTGTCCAACCTTTTGGCTTCCCTGGACCGCATTGGCTGAAAAAATGTTTCTGGGGCCACACAAACGTGCAAACGCTGCAGCAAGACAGAGGAGGGAGCCAGCAAGACGGTAAACACCCGGGGACAGCAGAGGAAAACACTGCATCACCTTCGACTGGAGCCACAGAAATTACTTCACGGGGCTGCATGCGGCCCTCGGGCCACAGGTTGGACACCCCTGCTCTAGATGGACATCCAGACTGCCAGGATGTCTATCTTTATGCCACATTTTTGACCAAAATTTCATCCAAGTTCCAAATGGCCAGAACAAGACCATTTGGACATGGGAGGGGGCCAGTCCTGTAACGGACTGGCCACCCAGATATGGCAACAGAATTATGGGGCACCTTAGAGGGCACTGCTGTGAACTTCACATAAAGTGTGCTAGATACACATCTAGTATTCAACCCATATAGCCCATATCCAACCCGGGCCATGTGCCTAAGGCCCCGCCCACAGGCGGGACCTAAGGCTCCCGGGCCTATTCTGATTGGCCCAGGCGCCTTAGGTCCCACCAGTAAGCGGGGCTTTGGTTAGGCTGGGCCAATCCGGCACCATTCGTTGGAGAACTGCCTGCCGGACGGACGGGTTTGGCACCTGTCTGTCTAGCCAACTTACCTAAAGGTACGGGGAAGGGGGGCGGGGGGGTCGTGGGGTCGTCCGGGGGGTCACGGGTCGGCTGAGAGGGGGGACAATCAGGGGTTCTGGGGGGGCGGACATTGGGGGGAGGGGGGTTCGTCAAGGGCAGGAGGGCCTGGGATCCCTCCTGCCCATAATGTAGTGGGGGGTGGGGGTAGAGGATCGACTGGACCAGGAGAGCTTGGGCTCCCTCCTGGCCCAAACGAGTCGGGGGGGGGGGCACGATCGGCGGGGCAAGAGGGCTTGGGCTCCCTCTTGCCCCAATGGAGTTGGAGGGGGGCAAGAGGGCTTGGGCTCCCTCTTGCCCCGATGGGGGTGCCGCGGTTGGCTGGGGCAAGAGGGCTTGAGCTCCCTCTTGCCCCGATGTTGTGTGGGGGGGAGTGATGCATCGTGGCAGGAGAGATGCCTCATCTCCCCTACCCCGATGCCATCACTCCTCTACCCGAACTGCCATGGGTCGCGGCAGTTCGGGTAGAAGAGTGATGGTATCGCTGTAGGGGAGATGAGGCATCTCTCCTGCCAAGATGATTAGGTTGCCGGTCCGCTGAACTGATGGCGCCAATAGCCATCAGCTCAGCGGCCCGTTTTTCGGCGCTTAGTCCTGGTTTTATTTCGCCTAAGTGAAAAAGGTCTAAGTGCCGACTAAACTGTATTGGTTATACCTGTTGTACGCCTAGGTGTAGGTCGGCCCACCTCCCGCCCACTGCCCACCCTTTCCCCTCCTCTAAACACACCTCTTTTCTCTCTGTGCGTTTAGAGGCAGGGGAAAGGCCTAAGCTGGTTTTAGATACGTCTAAAAACCAGCTTTAGTTATGGGTACTTGGACGATCAGGCTTTTTGATCGTCCAAGTAGCCACTTAGGACACTTTTTAGATGTTTTTTTAATTATTATTATTACCCCATAAGTTCTGTCCAGGATGTCTTGCAAAATGTTTGATTATCGCTGCAAGACATCCATTTCTAACCTGTCCTTGAGAATGCCAAAGCCCACCCATAACACGCATCCACCACACCCATTTCATGCTCTGAATGTAGAGAGGCTGGAACACCTTGCTAGACGTACAGAAAGACGTTTTTGATTATCGTCACTGTGATGTCCTGGTGATTAGGACGTTAAAGTGCTGATTTAGGATGCTTTTTGAACGTGTTTTTTGATTATGGGCTCCAAAGGCATTGGCAGCCTTCCATACACATCAGAAGGAATGTCAGTTATAAACATTCCTCCTAGTTCCCACTGAATGTCTTTTGTTAAGGATTTATGATTCATCTGCTGTTCCCATATCTTCATTGCATCACCTGTCTTGCAAAGTATTCATGCTACAAGAAACCATGCAGAAGAAAAGCACACAGATTGAAATATACTAGTACAATGATTGCATTTGATTAAAATTTGTAGCAGGCTGCTAGTGCTCTGAGCTTTGTTTCCCTATTTTATTTTCCTTATGATCTCCTACTGCAGTGTTCTTCAACCTTTTTACACCCGTGGACCGGCAGAAATAAAAGAATTATTTTGTGGACCGGCAAACTAATAGGACTAAAATTTAAAAAACCCTTTTACGCTCCATTTCAGCGAGCTTGGTCCCCGCAAACCATTTGATCCCATCTGCACAAGCCGCAATTATGATTTTATATTGAATGTATTTTATTGAAGTATAAAAAGAA
Source organism: Geotrypetes seraphini (assembly GCF_902459505.1). NCBI lineage: Eukaryota > Metazoa > Chordata > Amphibia > Gymnophiona > Dermophiidae > Geotrypetes > Geotrypetes seraphini. Next base: position 141,905,207 of record NC_047092.1, on the reverse strand, counting down.
ACAATATTCTGAACAACTATGATTTTATAAATACAAATATACAGAACACGGACCAACAAAACCCCTGTCTCCCCTCCCCTTCACATATATCCCCTCTACTATCAAGAAAACTGAACAAGCCAAGTTTATAGAAATATCATGCTAACAGAATACTGCAGTCCCCAGTTATGTCTCTAGCAGGATATATATTTCAAATCTGATATATTCTAATCACAAAATAGAAATAAAATTATTTGTTCTACCATTTGTTGTCTCTGGTTTCTGCTTTCATCTTCTTTTCACTCTCTTCCTTCCAGCGTCTGCCCTCTCTGTCTCTTCAATCCAGCATCTGCCCCTTCCATCTACTGTCTGACCTCTCCCCCTTCCATATGGTATTTGTCTTCTTTCTATGCCCCTCTCCCCTTTCCATCCAGCCTATGCCCCTCTCTCCTTTTTACACGATTCACTCCAGCTTCACTGCTCTCTTCATTTTTATCTCTCCTACACCAGATCTAGCATCTTTGTCCCTCTCAATTTCTCTGCTGACCCTCCCTTCCCATCTCATTCCTATCTCTCCCCTTCCCCTCCTCTAATCTCCCTGCAAGCTGTTTTGTTCCTTTTTTCTTCTCCCTTCCCTCCTCCCCCTAGCCAGCAGCATCTCTCCTTCTCCCTCCCTCCAGGTCCAGTAGCAGCTGTCCCTTTTTCCCCCTTACCCAGCAGCTTCCCAGACTCCTTTCCCTCCTCCCCTCCCAGAAACATCTCTCCTTCTCCCTCTCCAGGTCCAGTAGCAGCTGTCCCTTTTCCCCCCTTACCCAGCAGCTTCCAAGACTCCTTTCCCTCCTCCCCTCCCAGCAACATCTCTCCTTCTCCCTCTCCAGGTCCAGTAGCAGCTGTCCCTTTTTTCCCCTTACCCAGCAACTTCCCAGACTCCTTTCCCTCCCCCCTCCCAGCAGCATCTCTCCTTCTCCCTCTCCAGGTCTAGTAGCAGCTGTCCCTTTTTCCCCCTTACCCAGCAGCTTCCCAGACTCCTTTCCCTCCCCCCTCCCAGCAGCATCTCTCCTTCTCCCTCTCCAGGTCCAGTAGCAGCTGTCCCTTTTTCCCCCTTACCCAGCAGCTTCCCAGACTCCTTTCCCTCCCCCCTCCCAGCAGCATCTCTCCTTCTCCCTCTCCAGGTCTAGTAGCAGCTGTCCCTTTTTTTTTAACCATGCCAGCAGCTTTTTCCCCTCCCAGCAACTCTCCTTACTTACCAGCGCTGCGATTCAGTAAGGCAGCCTCGTGTCCTTTGTTGGGTCGCACCGCCTCTGAGGAAAGCGGAAGTTGCATCATCAGAGGTGGCCCGACTCAGCAAAAGCTCCAAGGCTTCCTTCCTGAATCGCTGCACTTGTAAGGAGAGCCGCTGGGAGGGAAGAAAGCACAGTCGGAAGCTCCCCATTATGTCTCCGGCCCTGCGCTCCTCGATCTTGCCGGTCCTGTGCGGACCGGCAGGAAATTGAAGAAGTTAATCTCTCCTAGCAGAAGGTATACCCACTCCCTCCTGACAGAACCTTCCAACCCCCCCCCCACCCCCGAAAAAAAAAAAAAGATCATTGGCAGGAGGGTCCATCTAATCTGACCTGTAAGGTTTTTACATTTATACCAGCCACTCCATACAGGTTACAACCTCCTCTATGCCTTTGTTTAAGGCTGTATCTGCTGCTTTTTTTTATATAGTGTGAAAATTATTTGTTTTGTGTGGTTACATCTTCGTGCTATATAAGGGCTCTTATTTTTTTATTTATTTAAGCATTTATATACCATTTATAGTCTAAGTGGTTTACATTCAGGCACTCTTTGAGCTAGATTTTATATATGGCACCAGAAAATTAGTGCATGAAAAAATGAGCTTCAAGCACTATTCTATAAATGGTATTTTGAGTTGGGGGTTGTTTATAGAGTTGGGCGTTGTTTACAGAATAGCATGTAGCATCTGCTCACAATTTTGGGCGCAATGATTTACACCAACTGAAACCTGGTATAAATTCTCGCACCTAGATTAGACACAGATCTGCCGTATGCTGTAACACTGAGCACAAATTCTTGGAACACCCTTGACAACCAATGCCTCTTCCATGGCTAACCTCTTTTAGATCTGTGTATAAAAATTTACATACATACATCTTTATAGAATACTGACTACAAAGTTGCATGCACAAATTTTAATTATTGCCAATTTGCACCAATAATTGTTTGTGCCCAAATATCGTCACTAATTAGATTGCTACTCAATTAAATTGCATGTGTAAATTTGGCACACACCCAAATTTGCAAGCCCAATTTTGAATCTAGGGCTTTTTTGTTTCTCCCTTGCCTTTTCAAATTTCATTACTATTTTGGTCCCAAACACCTCCAATGATGTGTGTGTGTATGTTGAGGGGGGGGGGGAGGGGGAATTCATAGCATCCACCCACCTTTCCATACATAAGTATTTCCTGATGTTGCTCTTAAGTTTACCTTCTTTTAACTTCATCTCATCTTTGAAAAAGTTTCGCCTTTTCATTAATACCTTTCAAGGATTTAATTTCCTCTAGGGCAGTGTTTCTCAACTTAGTCCTGGAATATCCCCTTAGAAACATAGAAACATGATGGCAGATAAAGGCCAAATGGCACATTTAGTCTGCACATCCACAGTAACCATTACCTCTTTCTCTCTCTGAGAGATCCCACGTGCCTATCCCAGGCCCTCTTGAATTGAGACGTGGAGGGGCATAATCAAAAAAAGCGTCTAAGTCCCCTTTTGGCCTAAGTCCTTAAACGTTCAACGCAGAAGCAGGGAAAGTGTCCATAACCAAAACAAACATCCTTGTTTTGATTATGGCCTTCCTCTGCTTAAACGCCCAATCTCCACTACGTCTACAAGTACACCTACACAACGTCTACACTTTTTAGCCATAAAGAAACAAAAAAACGCCTAAGCCCCAAACGTCCAACAGAAGGGCTTTTAGGCGGAGAAGCCAGTCCTTCGCCTAAAAGCTGGATTCTGTAACCGGTGTCTGTCAAAAACAACACCGGTTATAGAATCCCCCCCCCCACAACCATCCAGGCAGGAGGGTGCCCAAGCCCTCCTGCAATGTCAAACTGCGACCCCCCCCTTCCTGACAACAGCCCAAGCCCTCCTGGCCCCGGCGACCCCCCTCCCCTGCGACTTGTTCGGGCCAGGAGGGCGCCCAAGCTCTCCTGGCCCAGGCGACCCCCTACTCCCCACCCCACACTACATTACAGGCAGGAGGGATCCCAGGCCCTCCTGCCCTCGACGCAACCCCCCCTTTACTCAATGACCGCCCCCCAGAACCCCCGATCGCCCCCCCAGCTGACCCGTGACCCCCTGGCTGACCCCACGACCCCCCCACCTCCACCCCCCTTCCCCGTACCTTTTTTCCAGTTGGCCGGACAGACGGGTGCCAAACCCGCCTGTCCAGCAGGCAGCCAACGGCAGAATGGGGCCGGATTGGCCCAGCCGTCCCAAAGCCCCGCCCACAGGTGGGGCCTAAGGTGCCTGGGCCAATCAGAATAGGCCCGGGAGCCTTAGGCCCCTCCTGGGGGCGGGAGTGATGGCATCGCGGTAGGGGAGATGAGGCATCTCTCCTGCCGTGATTGTTGCGGTGGGTAGGTTGCCGAGCTGCTGAACTGATGGCACCAGCGGCCATCAGCTCAGCGGCCCCTTTTTGGCACTTAGACCTGGTTTGACTACGTCTAAGTCAAAAAGGTCTAAGTGCCTGTTGTACGCCTAGGTGTAGGTCGGCTCACCTCCCGCCCAATGCCCGCCCTTTCCCCTCCTCTAAACACACCTCTTTTCTCTCTGTGCATCTAGAGGCAGGGGAAAGGCCTAAGCTGTTTTTAGATACGTCTAAAAAACAGCTTTGGTTATGGGTACTTGGACGATCAGGCTTTTTGATCATCCAAGTAGCCATTTAGGACACTTTTTAGATGTTTTTTTTTAAATTATTATTATTACCCCCCAAGTCTCTGTTTCCACCACCTCCTCTGGGAGACTGTTCCATGCATCTACCACCCTTTCCATAAAAAAGTATTTCCTCAGATTACTCCGGAGCCTATCACCTCTTAACTTCATCCTATGCCCTCTCATTGCAAAGTTTCCTTTCAAATGAAAGAGACTTGACTCATGCACATTTATATTATAATAATAATAATAATTTTATTTCTTATATACCGCTGTACAGTGAAGTTCTAAGCGGTTTACAGTTGAAACAGAAGAAATGCAATAAGTAAGATTAATTAAGATGAAGAGAGAGTACTTAGAGTTCCCTGACTGTCCCAAAGGCTCACATTCTTGCTAAAGTACTTGAGAAAAATAAATTAGTTAGGTTATAAACATAGAGTAGAAGAAGGTAGGAAAACAGTTCATAGGTATTTATATAGGTATATAGTTATATAGGTATTTAAATGACTCTGTCATATCTCCCCTCTCCCGCCATTCCTCCAAAGTATACAGATTGAGATCTTTAAGTCTGTCCCCCATACGCCTTATCAAGAAGACCACACACCATTTTTGTAGCCTTCCTCTGGACCGAGTCATCCTTTTTATATTTTTATGAAGGTGAGGCCTACAGAATTGTACACAATATTCTAAATGATATCTCACCAGAGTCTTATACAGAGGTATCAATACTTCCTTTTTCCTACTGGCCATACCTTTCCTTATGCAAACTAGCATCCTTCTAGCTTTCGCTGTCACCTTTTCAACCTGTTTTGCCACCTTAAGATCATCACATACAAGTAATTCAGCCTTTTCTTTATCAGCTTCTACATATTCCTCCCCTTCACCTTTAAGTCTCACAATGCCACTTTTGCACTTCTTCCTATCACTAATATATCTACAAAATGTCTTTTCTCTCCGTTTTACCATGTCAGGTTTTTTTTTCCTTCCATTTGTATCTTTGCTTTCCTGACTACATGACCAGCCTCTCTTAACTTTTCCAGATATTTTTGCCTATCTTCCTCTTTCTGCGATCTTTTGTAGTTTATGAAAGCTAACCTCTTATTCCTTACCTTCTCAGCTACTACTTTTGAGAACCAATGCAACCTTCTTTTCCTCTTACTTTTATTTGCCAGTCAGGTTTTCAGGATATCCACAATGAATATGCTTTGAAGAGGGGCTGCAGTGACAGCAGCGGTTGGTGGGTGAGGGCGGGAGGGGGGAGTCGCTGGCGTGTTCCCTGCCTCTGTGTTCCAAAATGGAATTCAGCACAGACCCAGAGACCACGGTGGCAGGGATCAAACTGTCCTAAGTGCGCATGTGTGCTTAGGTTTTTATTATAGAGGATACTGCAAATATTAACACAAAAAGTTAAAGCAGTTTCAATAATAAAAGCATGGGTGACATTTCTAAAAATCAATACACACAAAGTAAAACCAAAAACAGACAAACACAAATGGGAATAAAAGGGAACATTTATAATACATTATAGGTAAAAAAAAATAAGGAAGGAAAACAGCAAAAGGTAAGAGGGAAAAGTAAAAACCTCTTAACCAAAGTAAAATAGAATTATAAAGGGGTTGTCTCAAATGCCATTGTAAAATAATAGGCCTTTAATAGTGACTTAAATTTTTTTTTATAATTTTTCAGCCATTTATAAGCTAATTTTGAACTAATTTTATCTTTCTCTCTGCAATTTTATTGAAGTAATTTTATTATCCTCATTTTCCTTAGGTACCCTCCTTACCTGTTTCTTTAACTTTTATACAAATTGTAATTCCTACCCATCTCCTCCCTTATGTTCCTAGTTTTGTCAAATTTGTTAATAGTTGTGTTAGTCTTAGTTTTTTATTTATTGTATTATCCCCCTTACTTTGTAATTTTATTAACATGTACATCGCTTAGAATTTAGATTAAGCGATTAATCAAATTATTATTAAACTTGAAACTTGAAAAGAATTCCACAAAGTAGGGGCCATTACCAAAAAGCAAGATTCCCTATTAATATCCAAAAATATCTGCCTAAAAGAAGGAACAGTCAGTAAAATTTGCTGAGAAGAGCTAAGATTCCTTTGAGGTAAAAAAGGAACCAAATGACTGGCCAAAAAAAGAAGGGCAACCTGAAGACTGAATTTTAAAAGAGTGTATGTTGTATTTATCAGGAATTCTGCAAGCAATTGGGAGTATATGTTTAGATTTGAGTAAAGGGGTAATATGATTAAATCATATTTAGATTGGTGATACAACAAACAAAGTGCAGTATTTTGCACAAGCTGAAGACGAAGATGATATTGAGGAAGACAAAAAGGCTGGGTGTAGCATGTGGCATATTCTCTGGCACAAAGCAAAATCTGTATAGCACAAGCATAGATTATTTTGAGATATTATGTAACTCTGCCTATTTCCAGTGACTGAAATCCCCAAAAATATTCTTTGTAGAAGTGATAATGCCTACAAGTCACAGGGATTTCTCCTCAGGAAATAACCAAAGCTGCATAAAAAAATGTATTTTATTTAAATATCTTCAATAAAACAAATTTAATATGCATTTAAAATTAACAATATAATACAGTTACCACAGTTGCAGCTCAGAAAAAGTTTCTCTTAATTGCCTAATCAAAGTTCCTGGTCTTTTAATAGAACTCTTTTAGCACAGATGACTGCAGGCAAACAGGTATTTATTTTTCTCTTCTTCTTGCTTGCATGGGCTAGCGTTTGATTGAAGTTCTTGATGATACCTACTACTCTATCTATTAATAAGTCATTAAAGGAAAACCATAACTATTCCCCAAGATTCCACTTTAAACTAGCTATATAAAAAGATAATTGGAATAGCCCTAGACTATACCCACCCACAATTAACTAATATTTTAGTAAATCTCCTATAACACCAAAACCCAACTGCATGTCCCCAAGATTAAGGGCTCCTACTAAGCCGAGTTAGGGCTTTAACACACAGAATAGCGCATACTAAATTGCCGTCCACGCTAGACCTTAACACCAGCATTGAGCTGGCGTTATTTCTAGCCACATAGTGCGGGTTTAGCATGCGCTAAAATGCTGCGTGCGCTAAAACTGCTAACGCAGCTTAGTAAAAGGAGCCCTAAAATTAGCCAAAAAGCAAATATTGAATAAAAGCTTCAGAACAACTACTATCAGAACACAAAGTATTTCAAACAGGATACTTTGTTCTAATTGAATCCAAAGTATTACTTTTCTTCAATTAATTCAAGGTTTACCACCAAAAACACAGATAACAACACAAATCCCCCTCTTCTACGAAACTGCACTAGCAGTTTCTAGCTCGGGGAGCCGCGCTGAATGGCCTGCGCTGCTCCTAACAGTCATAGGAACTCAATGAGCGAGGGCCATTCAGTGTGGCTCTCTGCGCTAAAAACTGCTAGCGTAGTTTCGTAGAAGAGGGGGAAAAGCTGTCTTACAGAAAAAAAACACCCAAACCTCAACTGCTCTCCTTGGCAGTTTAGAACACTAGCAGCACTGCTGACTTCCTGGAGAGAGAGAGCTGTGCTGCCCAGAATTCCAAAAGGTGGCACGTGCAGCTCTGAATTCTTAAAGCTACAGAAATATTTTAATTTTATTTATAACTTTGGTTACATTATGAAAGGGACTTATTCAAGACTTCTCTTGTTTCTTGTTCATTGCCTATAGAAGAGCAAGCATATTCCATGTTGCCTTTTTAAAGCATTTGCACAGATAAATTTTTCCCATTCAACTTTCTTGTTCTCATACAGTTTCTTAAAGTATTCACTGTTATTATTTCTACAGTTTTATAATAGAAGTCATAAATCTCTAAGCATTTCTTCTGTCATAAATGAGCATAAAGAAAAGCAGACAACTTCCTCACCATGCAAGCTGGAAGTGTTGTTTTGCAAAATAATTCAGTGGATATGCCAATAAATTAAATAGACTCAATTTTAGAAATGATATAAAAATGTGTTACTCCATCAAAAATATTTGATTATATTTGTTAGAAAATGTCATACTTTGTTTTCTTATGCACAGGAGAGCTCTGCAAAGTGTAATTCTAAAGCATCTTTTTAACTCCAAATTTAATTGTTGCATTTAATTGTTGGTTTTTCTAGTGTGTTTTATCTTGGTGCTGATGATGCTACACTTTATTTCTGAAAAGAGAAGCAGTCCCTGGGTTAAGGATGTCTGATTTACTTCAGACTTGTATTTATGAACTGAGGTCTGCTTTTCCCTTCCTGTGCCAACACATCCCTCTTACTCCCTTCCTGTCCTAATGTGACCCTCTTCCTTCTTTACGTGTCCCAACAAGCCCCTCTTCCTTCCCTCCCTCTGTTCTGTGTCCCAAATTTGTTCCTCCCTCCTGCGGATGTTTACCTCCTCTAGATGGCTTCCTACTCCCAACCGCACTTCTCTTCACAAAACCACGAGCAGCAGCTCTTGCACGTGGCCTGTGGCTGACCCGGAAGCCTTCCCTCTGATGTCAGAAGAAACACTTCTGAGTCAGGCGTGGGCCATGTGTAGGAACCACAGCTTTGACTATGTGAATAGAAGTGCGGCTGGGAGGAAGAATCCATCCAGAACAGCAGTGCTTACCAAAGGGGGGAGGGGGCAGGGGGAATGGTCCGCTCCGGGTGCAGTATCGTGAACTTCTTCTAGCAGTGGCATCATTCACAATTTGCTGCTCTGCCAGCGTTGGGCCTTCCTTTCTACCAGGTCCTGCCAGGAAAGAGAAGAGGAGAAAAATGCTGCACCCAATTGGAGGGAGAGAGGGAGGAAGGGAGGGAGAACAAAAACCAGAGAAGGGAAAGGAGATGAAAGACAGATGCCAGCCCATGGGGAAGGAAGGAAGGAAAGGAGGGAGATACCAGAGCAGGGGGAGTTAGAGATGCCAGGGCATGGGGGAGGGAAGGGAAGGAAACAGAGATGTTAGACCATGGGAAAGGAGAGAGGGAGGGAAAGGAAGAAGAGAAGAGAAGATTCCACATCAAGGAGGGAAGGGAGAAATGGGAAGGGAGGAGAGAGATGCCAGAGCATAGAGAGAGGGAAGGGAGCAGTGGAGGAGAAGAGAAAAGGCCTAGTGCTGGTGAGGAGGCATAGGGAAGCAGTGGCAAAGAAGATAGTCCTGGTCTGGAGGCACATGACTGCGAAGGAGGAGAAGGAAGGAAGAATCAGGGTAAGTAAAACCTCCTATCTTTTCTATTTAAACTTGTGACAAACCTACTGTAGTCCCGAGGTTTATCACAAGAAAATATAGGAAGACATATAAATCCCGGTGCAGAAGGGCAGACCAGGTCAGAGCCCATGACAGTAATTTTGCTGACTATGCTATGAACAGTGAGGATGAGACTGTGAGGATAAGACATTGCCTCAGGAAAGGTTTGGCTTACCTGAGGCACTGCCAAAGCAAATTAAGAAATCTCTGCCCTACTGTTGCCTAGGTCCTGTAAGGCAGAAAGCAGGAAGACAGTTTTCCCTCAGAGAAATGTCCCAGGCTAAGGAAGAAAAGCCCTTCCCCCTCTGAAGCCAAGGGTGTGTGTTTTTTTCCCTCAGCTTAAAGTGAGGCTCATCAGAGAGCAGGGGACAGGACAGGAAGAGAGACAGAAAGCTTAGAACGTGGTTAGATGATGATGTGAGCTGTGATGGACAGACTTCTATGGTCTATATGTCATATATAGCAAAGCAGATTAAGATGAGCTGGAGTGGTCTTTGACAGAAACTTCAGTAGTTGGGATGTAAGAATAGTGCTGAAGAACAAAGAAAGATCGGGATCTCATTTGACAGAAACTTCAGTAGTTGAGATGTAAGAATATTGCTGAAGAAAAAAGATTGGGATCTCTCACTGAATATTGGCAGTCTGCTAGCCTAGCAGTATTTAGCTAGCCAGGAGCCATTTTTGCTTGGCTGAATACCAAATATTGGGTGTATGGTTACTAAGTTGTGATAAAATATCACATATTACTGCATCAAAATTTAACGCATGTCACTAATATGTGGTACCTCAGTATAGTAAGCTGGTAAAGCATATAGCAAATTTAATTTTACTTTGCTACAGCTAGGAATATCTCACATTCCTGGTCATAGATAAATATGAACAGTGGCCCTACATAAAGTAGGGTCTAGTATCTTTTAAAAGACTGGTGCCTACAAAAACCCACTCATCTATGATCCCTTGAGTATCAAAAAGGAAGCTCCCCTTTCCCCAGTTGGCCATTATTCTTAACATTTACTCACAAATCCTCTAATTCTATAGAAAGCGCTAAAAATTGCACATGCAATTTTGGTCACATACCCAAAATGAATGCATGATTTAAATGAATAACAAGCTAATTAGCGCCAAGAATTGGCATTTCAACAAGCAATTATTGGTGCTAATTAGAATCAGTTATATGTTATGCGTGGTTCCCAGGCATAAGCACTATTCTATAAACTGCCCCCTTCTTTAACTGTTTTTTATAGAATAGTGCTTTATTCTGTGCCATTTTTTTAGGTTCAATATATAATATTTGGTCCAAATATATAGCTTGCCTAAAGTTAGACAATTGGACGAAGTGCATTAAGGCCCTGATTCTCGAACCTGCAACAATTTTCTAAGCACTGATAGTCACCTAAACTTCCATTAAAAACGCCATCCAAATGGTGCTGGAATCGTGCCTACATAGGCACTTTGGGCCACCAAATGTCAAAGTACGCATGGCCAATGCCAGAAGTGGTGTTAGGCGGCCTAAAGCACCTACACAGGTGCAATTCGTGCCAGGCACCAGAAATGTAGGCACTGGAAAACCCTGATCTACATTTCAGCCACCTATCTTTCTCATCAGCTTGATTCTGAAACCAGTGCCGATGCGTAATTGGTACGTGATTAGCCACCGATATCAGCGCCGATTTGAAAATCTGGGACACAGTATGAATTCTAATAATAGCAGTTTTCGTGCAGCTGCCATTATAGAATATTAACATATCAGTATTTACATCCCAAAGTTTAGGTGCAAGCATTTACGTTACCTCACCGGTTTGTATAAATGCTCATGCCTAACTATAGGCAATAGGCATCTAAATGCTAGTTTTCTATAAACCATGCACCTAACTGCTTAACATGACCCTGACTCACCCATGCCCCTCTTAGATCCATGCTCCCTTTGAACTTGCACAGTCTGAAATAGCACCTAAAGGCAATTACATATATAACTGCTAATTAGGGTCAATTATTGTCATGTAATGTGAATTATAACCTATTATTGCTGGTTAACACCAATTATAGGCTCATTATTAAAATAAATTATAGGTGCTTCTGGCCTTATTCTAAAACTTTGGTCTGCAAATTTGCACTTTCATTGCAACTTTGGGTGAACAACTTTCTGGAATTAGAGGGATAATGAGTACACATATCTATGTTATAGAATTGCCTCCAGAGAAGGTAGTTCTATAAAGAGCACCTATATATGAACCTAGAAAATGCCTACTTTTCTTTATAGAATACAAGTGTTAGGAACATTCATGGGCTCAGCCATGGGCATATTAATTTGGCCAAGCATGCAGAGGCGTGAGCTTTAAGGGGGAGGTGGTAAGGGTAAGGGTTTGTTGAGGGTGGAACTGTTAGTAGCCAGGATTTCAGAGTAGGAATTGGTGATTGGTGATCCGGGAAAGTGGAGGAGGGAATAGCAGTGTCAATAGTGAGAGAGGGTTTAGGCAGGCTTTTGTCTTGATGGATAGTGGGCTGGGAGAAGGGTGTTAGGGCTAGAGGCATTGGGGGCAATTTTGGCCCATCCTCCTACCCCAGCATTTTGGGATGGAGCAGGGAGGGTGTGAACAGTTTGAGGCTATGGCTTGGGGGTAATTGGAGGGGTATAATATGGCTAAAGGACATTAGGTTGGGTAATGAAAGGATATGTCGGTTCGCTTGAGTGTATCACCACCTCAAGTGATTTAGGGATTTTTGGGGCTCAGCAATACCACAGACCTATGGAGGAGAGGACCATAATAGTTCAATTCCATCTAGCTGGTTTGGGGAAAAGAGGTATGTTCCATTGTTGATATTTGAATTGAATTGGATTGTGAATGAATTATAATATTTTGTCGATATTATCACGATGTTGATAAAGCACTGCCACTATAAGCTGAGTCAGGCGTTATGATGGGGATTTTGGGAAGGGAAGTGATTGTGAGAGAAAATATGAGTGTATTTGAGTGTCTAAGGGCTCTTTTACAAAGCTGCGGCAGCTATTGCAGTAATCGCTCCAATGCCCATAGAGATTTAAAGGACATCAAAGCATTTGCTATCGTGGCTTTGTAAAAAAAAAAGGGGGGAGGGGGAGAGGGGTAAGTTAGGTGAGAGCACTTAACAGCAGTAGTAGAGCTGGTATAAATGCTTGCATCTAGATGTGGGAGATACAGAAGTTCTTACTGCCTATCTTTAAGAGGCTCCATACAGAAGACGGTAATTGTTTTCATTAGTCATTTGAATTTTAGTGTATGAATGTATGGCAATACAGAAAATAATCATATGGAAATCAGTTTATTTGCCTTAAACTGATCCATTTTTCATAAATCTACTCTGCAGGATATGCTTCACAGAAGTCAGACTTTTGCATTTAAATTGATTGAAAATATTAATTTACAACAAAGTAAAAGCAGGCAAGAATAATTCCTAAGAAATCAAACGTTAGCCGACAGTTGTTGGTTTAGTAGTTAATGGCCCAAGGCAAAGACAAGGGCAGTTAATGCTCTAATAAACTAAAGGAATATCACCAATTTCAAGGGAATTATAGCTATCATAAACCGTATTAAATAGTTTAAAACAGCAAGACCTGTTTTTTTTTTTTTTAATTTGTCTGTTGTAGAGTAAATGAGAATCTTCTTTGTTAAATTGCTTGTTTCCAACCAATCATTAAAGCACTTGATGCAGGCTGTGGTCTGATAGCCATATAATGAGTATTTTAAATGTACTGGAGAATGTTCTCCATTTTGACTGGTAAAAAAAAAGAAAATCAGCCATTAGCCTCTGTCAATTCACTGACTTGCACTGCAGCTGCTTTGAATTCCAAAGAGTCCCACATGCAACCTGCTTGCCTTTTGTACTCTTCCACTCTCTGCCCAGCAAAACCGTTACTGTGTGATTTTAAAGCGGCCCTTTAACTAAACCAAATTAAACTCTAATGTGCTCTTAACCTGGGAAAAGAAGCTTATTGCAAAACCACAGACCATTTAGTGACAGTTTGCCTGTCAGTGCGTGTTAATTGTGCATTATCTCCTTTAATTTTTTTTAAATTGAGGGGCATGTCATAAGCTAGAATAATCATAGAAGCTTTATCAAGCTAGCACATTCATATAAGTGTCACTAACTGGATAAACTGGAGGTGGTAACTATTCCCGAGTTAACGTTTTTCAGCTAACGTACTAATGTAAACATTAGAACGTGACCTGGAAAAATTAATTGAAAAATGCCTTGAATAATGCCACATTACAAAAGGGCTTAACATATGGAAAGGTCCTATATTTAAACTCGCTAAGCCTATATTCTAATGTGGTTTATTAAAAGGACCCCAAGGAGGGGATCTTTTTAAATTATTTTTGAAAGCAAGAACACAAGAACTGACAATAGCCCACAGATAGTGTTGGGTGTAATATATTGCTAACTAACACTGGGTTTTACTGAACTGCGGAAGAGTTTATTACTGCAGGCTGGTGAGGTAAATGCTCTGATGCTCATAGGAATTGAATGAGCGTCAGTGTATGTACCTTGCTCTTCTGCGCTAGGAAGCTCTTCTGCAATTTAGTAAAAAGGAGCCCTAATATGTTGTTGTTGTTGTTAGGTGCCATCAACTCATTTTCGAGTCCTAGCAACTTGATGAATTGTGGATCTAAAAAGAAATCGGTTTTGTGCTAGACTGGAAAGATCCTCCAGCATCATCCCCATGGTTGCTTTTAATGTGTCCAACCATCTGATTGCAGGTTGCCCTCTTTGCCTGGTTCCTTCAATCTTCCCAAACATGATGTCCTTCTCCAGTGATCTCTCTCTTCTGATGGTATGACCAAAATAAGTCAGTCATAACTTCATCAGTTGGGTTTCGAGTGACATAGCCAGTTTGATCTCTTCCAGAATTGATTTGTTGGTTCATCTGGAAGTCCACGGCACACCTAAAATCCTTCTCCAGCACCAAAGCTCAAATGAGTCATTCTTCTTTCTGTCTTGTTTCCGTTTGAACCAGCTTTCACATCCATAACTAACCAGTGAGAAAATGAGTGGGCATACAAGTCTGATCTTCGTTTGGAGTGTTACCTCTTTGCCTTTGAATACTTTGTCAAGAGCCTTCATTGAAGAGTGATCAAGTGCCATTCTGTGGACTATTTCCTCCCTGCTAGTTGCTTCTTTATTTACATAAGAGCCTTCAAGCCTTCAAGCTCAAAATCTTCATCATTTTCCATATTCATGGTCTTAGTCTTGTTTTTGTTCAGTTCTAATCCCATGTTACTGGTAATATATTACTTTTATTAGTAATACATTATTTTTCACAGTAACCTACTTGACTTGTAACTGTAACATAGTCGTATTTCCTAATGAAACTAGTGGCTGTTTTATAATATTTTGGGAAAGTAACTTACCCAACCATAGTTACTTTTAAAAGTAATATAATACCACTGATATGTCGCCAGTAATATGCCAGTAAACAGCTGTAAATACTAATACAGTGGTACCTCGGTTTACGAGTGCATCGGTTTGCGAGTGTTTTGCAAGACGAGCAAAACATTTGCGAAATCGGCGCCTCGGAAACCGAGCTTGCCTCGATTTGCGAGTGGCACCCCCCGCGATCCAGCACCCTCCTCCCCGCGATCCGGCATCCCCCCGCTCGCATTACACCCCCCTGCCACGATCTGAAATCCCCCAGCACCCACCCAAGCACGCCGCTTACCCCCATCTGGCCACCGGCACCGGCACCAACGCACAGGACATGCCGGTGCCCGAAGATCTGCGTCCTCTTCTTTGCTGGGCCTTGAGCATCTGCGCATGAACGTGAACACGAAGGCCTTGACCATGTGCAGATGCTTAAGGCCCAGCAAAGAAGAGGACGCAGATCTTCGGGCACCAGCATGTCCTGTGCATTGGTGCCGGCGCTGGTGGCCAGATGGGGGTAAGCAGCGTGTTCAGGTGGGTGCTGGGGGATTTCAGATCACGGCGGGGGGAGCAATGCCAGTTCTCGGGAGGGGATAGAGCAGCACCGCTGGCTTCGAGGGGTGGGGGTGGGTAGGAACGTATCAAGCGAGTTTCTCTTAGTTCTCATGGGGAAACTCGCTTTGATATACGAGTATTTTGGTTTATGAGCATGCTTCTGGAACAAATTATACTCATAAACCAAGATACCACTGTATACACAAAAAGAAACAAAAAACATATTGTTTAGTATGTTTAATAGGAAATCACATTCATCCAAAACAACACAAAACTGACAGAAAATAATAAATAGAAAAACGGAGAAAAACAGACCTCATACTTGGGTGGCCGGAACTACACTGTACCCTAAGCCAGCCGTATTATCACTGGTTTGAAAAAAACTCCATACATCAAAATTTTCTTAGTCTCATATCTCTTTTGCTTAAGATCAATTGTTGGGTATAAGGGAGGGGGGATATTTGATGTAAGTTATACTTTGATGGTATATTAAGTGAAAGATTAGAGAAACTGGGCCTCTTCTCTCTCGAACAGAGGAGATTGAGAGGGGACATGATCGAAACATTCAAGGTACTGAAGGGAATAGACTTAGTAGATAAGGACAGGTTGTTCACACTCTCCAAGGTAGGGAGAACAAGAGGGCACTCTCTAAAATTGAAAGGGGATAGATTCTGTACAAACTTAAGGAAGTTCTTCTTCACCCAGAGAGTGGTAGAAAGCTGGAACGCTCTTCCAGAGGCTGTTATAGGGGAAAACACCCTCCAAAGATTCAAGACAAAGTTAGACAAGTTTCTGCTGAACAAGAACGTGCGCTGGTGGGGCTAGTCTCAGTTAGGGTGCTGGTCTTAGACCAGAGGGCCGCTGCGTGAGCGGACTGCTGGGCATGATGGACTACTGGTCTGACTCAGCAGTGGCAATTCTTACGTACTTATGTTAAAGTAAAAATGATTGTATCTTATGTTACACTTATTTAAAGTTTTAAAAATGAATAAAGATTTTTTTAAAAAAATAAGATGTTATTAAGTAATATATTACTTAATAATACATTACTTGCTCATCACTGCCCAATGATATGGATTTGGCAGCCCAGAAATGCACTAGGGGTGATGCAACATTTGCTATCTTGCTTGGGTTACTCATTCACATTAATTTACTTGTTTTAGGACTCTCTACCAAAAGGATACTGAAAGAATTAAACTCTTAATTCTATAAAGGGCAAATTCTATAAGAAGCGCCCAAAAGTTAGGCGCCTAATTCGGCACAGTTCAGTGCAATTCAAGTAAAATTGGGTGCTGTTTAATGAATCACACTGAGCGGAACCTATTTTGGAGGCGCCCAAGAAATAGGCCAGCTCTAGGCACAACTAAAAGTTAGGCGCCTAGCTGAGCGCATCAGCACGCTTAAGAGCGGTGATTCTGCTACAAGGCGCTTAACATGTAGCCATGCCCACGCCTAACATGCATAGCGTCTATTTTTTGTAGGGCGCCTAAATTTTTACAGGCGCCTTGTTACAGAATTGCGCTTTCTTGATAGGCACCTATGTTTCAATCAGTGCTAATTAAAAAGCTTAATTGAGCTTGTTATTCAATTTAGATAGGCGCCTACCTAGTTGGGCGCCTCTGAAATAGGTGCCTAACTTTAGGCGCTGGTTAAAGAATTTGGGCCTAAGTGTTTATAAAATGTTTGATTTTTATTTTCAAACAGTAACCCTCAATCCATCACTAATTTAGGGGACCTTTTAAATAAGTGCATTATAATGTAACCCCCCCCCCAAAAAACAAAACAAAAAACAAAACCCTGAGGGATGTGCACATGCATTCCATGTTAGTTTTGGGATATGCACATGCTAACTGCACACTAATTATTTGAGGGGATTTTTTGAGGAAGGGCGTCAGGGTGAGAGATAGTGAGCACTCCAGCACTAACCAGTTTACACATCTGCATTACCGCATGCTAACTGGATAGGACACGATTAACAAGAGATCCTTTACTGCAAACTAAATAGGTAGTGGAAAGTGTTCCTATGGTAATTTTTAAAATGACCACATGCTAATCGTAACATTAGCACATGACCATAAAGGAAAGAAGTAGAAAAACCCCCCAAAAAACCTTTTGTGGCTGCGGTAGAAATGGCCTTAATGCATAGGAAATAAACCCATGTATGGGTGGGCGCTCTAAGGCCAATTCTTACCACAGCTTAATAAAAAGATCCTTTAACTCTGTTGGAGATTCAGTTTTGATTAATGAAAATGGGTCTACATCTTTGTTTTCTAGAGGGGCAAAACCCCAATAAAGGCCACTGTTGTCAATGTATAAATGATTACACTTGTGAAGTAGTAGTATGATATTTTAGAATCTTGCAAAATTATTCAGAGAACCCCTCCCCCTCACACACAGACATGATCATTTAATTCTAAAGATAAACATCATGCAGAAATATTTTATGGTTTTCTAGAAAGTACAAAAATAAACACTAATGCAAAGATGAAAGTTGTGTATCCATTCACTCCAATCTCTTCATATTTAAGCAAAATAACAATATTCTTTTTATTTGTTTAAAAAAAACAAAAAACATTTATATTCCTCTGGGCCTTTAAGATGTTATTATGAATTCCAGGGCTATTATTGTCTCCCCTATTCTACTGAAGACCATTGCACAAATCTATCACATATTGCATGCAGAAATGTTTATAATGTTACTTCACGGTCAACCTTGTTTGGACTCCATACAATGATTTGGTTTAGAGCATTCTTTCAGCTAAAAATAGCTTTCTTTGTAACTTTTTTTAAGTTGTCTTTTTTCTGTCATCTTGCCTCTTCTTGCATTGACAAGTGCCGTTTCATACCCTTCCATTACCTTGAGATCATCAGGCAAATCAGCAATAGGAAACTATTGATTAGCACATTGCCTCTCACTCTGTACTGTGCATTGGTCCCTTGACTGAGAACATAAGAATTGCTATACTGGAACAGACTGAAGGTCCATCAAATCCAGTATCCTGTTTTCAACAGTGTCTAACCCAAGTCACAAGTACCTAGCAATATCCCATAGAGCAAAAACTGATTTTAGGAATTTCGGATTTTCCCACATTCATTTTAATAATGGCTTATGGATTTTTTTATTTTAGCAAATTATCCAAACCTTTATTAAATCCTGCTAAGCTAACTGCTTTCACCTCATTCTCTGGCAATGAATTCAGAGTTTAAATACATGTTGGGTGAAGAAAGGATACTTCTAGGTGCCCATTACAGATGCTGGTTATGGCACCTATTTTAGGCCTATTCTATAAAGGAAAGTAAGCATCATATAGCTGGTGTTAATGCTTGCACCTATATGTTAACATATATGTACATAAATGATAGACTTCTATAACTGAGACATATACTTGTGCACACCATCCCACTCCATTCAATGGGCACATTCACTAGCAAAATATGCTATAAAATCATGGGATATTTTTCCTCAAGTCAGTATTCTATGAGACCATTTATGTGCCTTCCTGTTGTCTAAAACTAGGTTGCCCTTTATAGAATTACTAACCCCAGTAGAGAGTAATTTTATAAAATAGCATCTATTGTAGGTGTCCATCAATGTGCCTTTTTAGTGCCTATTCTAATGAAGAAAACTAGGTGCTTTCTTTTCTTTATAGAATAGAAATGTAATGGCTGCAAATGCACATATGTTATACTTGGGCACCTATACCAGCCATGTTCCACCCACATTTTGCCCACATAAATACCTTCCTGCAAAGTATAGGGGTAGTTTGAAAAATTTACTCCTCAGAATTCTAGGATGCATTCCATTTAATTCCATAACTTTTTCCATTTAGAAGAATGATCATTCTTTACAAATTCTCTCTTTTATAAGTGGTATGTCTTTCATCCCACTATCATATGTTCCCCTGTCTACAATGAAGAGCCCTTCAGTCTCATCTTCTGTGACTAATGAATAAAAGTACTTGAATAACATTTCTGTTTTTTTACTTATTAACCTCCACAGTCCTCATCTCTCCCTTCAGACTGTCAATCTCACCTTTGCTTTTCTTTCTTTAAATGACATACTGACAAAACTCTTATCATCTCATCTTGTCATCTTTTCCATCCTGATGACATCCACGGTTCCTTTCATCTTAGCCAGATATATTTCATGATCTAGTTTTTGAATAGGTGGAGGGCCATTTTCAAAAAGTCCTATTTTGGCGTTTCTTGCAAGACATCCAAATTTGAAGACTCAGAAAAGTCCATTTTCCAAAAGGTAAACCACTAGGGCCCGGAATCTATAAATGGTGTCATGATTGTAGGCAGCAGTAGGCATCCTACTGCTGTCTAACTGGAGGGTGCCCAATCCCTCCTGCAGGAAATCCCCCAATAGAAATCGCGACAATGCCAACCCCGCCCATGCACGGACCCCCCCACTCCCCAAACCCCCCTCCCTGGACCCCCTATATTAACCTTGAATAATGGCCGAACAGACGGGTCTTCCCACCGTCCAGGCAGCAGGCCCACCTCTGTTGAAATGAGGCAGACCTGCCTCTTTCCAGTGCATGGGCGGGGCCTTTGGCACATGGGCCAACCAGAATCTTAGCTTCTTAGGCTCTCCCCGGTATATCCCACAATACACTGGGAAGGGGCAGGCCCGCCTCATTTCAATGGAGGTAGGCCTGCTGGCCTGTGGAAAGACCCGGCCAGCCGGCCATCATTCAAGGTTAGCGCGGGGGGTCCAGGGAGGGGAGTCCACTCATGGGGGGTGGCATCATCGCAATTTCTATGGTGGGGGGTGTTCCAGAAGGAGGGATTGGGCCCCTTCCTCCCAGTGATCATCGGGAATAGGGGGTGTTCTGTTCTTAGGGATTGTATGGGATAAGATATTTATCAATGAATGCCGGTTCTTTTGATTTAAGGGTTTTAAATGTTCTCTCTGATGTGTTCTCTCTGATGTGTTGAGTCAGAAGGAAGGGTTCCGTGCCAATCACTGGCAGCATATAGGAACTGCTGCCGGTGGACTGTGAAGAAGATGAGTGCATTGCCCCCAGCCTCTCCATTACTACGGAAATGCCACAGAAATGGTTCCCATTCCTGAGGCACTGCCACATAACGGTCTACTATTCCCATAGCATTCCTGAGGTGTTTGCAAAAGCGCTTCCCATTACCTCAGTAATTATCACGGTAGCAACGGTATTACCGCAGTAATGGCTCCCATGTTACTCTCTAGTAAAAACATCCACAATATTAATGCATGTGCACACTATCAGGAAAGAGTATGTGCTCTTCTGAAAGAGCATACACTCATTGTGAATACTCGCAAAATTGTGAAATCACTGTTCAACAGAGTGCTGTGATACATTGAGAGCTGAGATATTTTTGATGGCTCAGTTGGTATCCGGGCACTGTGAATACAGTGCATATTATTTATTTATTAGCCCATCCTCCCAAAGGATCTCAGAACGAGCATTTTCCCTATCTGTACCAGTGGGCTTACAATCTATCTAATATATCTGGAGCAATGGAGGATTAAGGCCCAAATTCTGTAACCAGCGCCTAAAGATAGGCACCTAGTTCGGAGGCGCCCAACTAGATAGACGCCTATCTAAACTGAACAACAAGCTCAATTAAGATTTTTAATTAGCACTGATTGAAACATAGGCGCCTATCAAGAAAGCGCGTTTCTGTAACAAGGCGCCTCTAAAAATTTAGGCGGCCTTAAAAAAAAAATAGGTGCTATGCATTAGGCGTGGCTACATGTTAGGCGCCTTGTTGCAGAATCACCGCTCTTAAGCGTGCTTATGCGCTCAGCTAGGCGCCTAAATTTTAGTTGTGCCTAGAGCTGGCCTATTTAACGGGCACCTCCAAAATAGGTTCCGCTCAGCGTGATTTATTACACAGCACCCAATTTGACTTGAATCGCCCTGAACAGTGCCGAATTAGGCGTCTAACTTTTGGGCACTTCTTATAGAATTTGCCCTTAAGTCACTTGCCCAGGGTCACAGGGGGCAGTGCAGGGTTTGAACCCACAACCTCAGGGTGCTGAGGCCACACTCCCTTCCATACTCTAGATACATACAATGACCCCTGATGCTGACTTAGTATAAGGGGGGAGGATAGTTTCTTTTTTAAAATTAATAAAACCTGCTGCTCAATTTAGGGAGCCTGTTATAAAATTATCCTCTATAACTATATGAAAAAATAGGAGGCTTTCCCATTGGAAAAGATGAGAAGCACAGAGCACCTTCAGACATTATAACCACACTTTCACTGTCTAGCCAACACTTCTGAATATTTTGCTCATCTGGGGCAGCCTCCTTGGAGCGGCTGGGGCACGGGCAGTGTGTCTGGGAGGGAATGCATGGATGGGAGAACATCGCAGGGGAGGAGACATAGGCATCCTGGGACTGTCTGCCAAGTCTCTTCCCTGAAGAAGCCCTTTCTGGAAACGTCAATCGCTCCTCCTAAACTTACTTGCTCCACTTCATCACTGACGCTGAAACCGTGGATTGAAGACAAAGTTTTATTTTATTTTTCTTTCCAGCTTATGATTTATCTTTAATCTTATCTATTGTTTTGCCTTTTGTCTTTGTTTTGTTCTATTTCTATCATTTAAATTTCTCCAGAATTCTACTGTTCAACGGCTCCCCCTTCTGCTTCTATTCCTTTCTCTCCTCTCGTCTACCTTCCAAAGTATTTAGATCAATGCTGTCTTGTTAAAATGTTTATTTTATTTTTATTTTTCCTCTAACTCTACTTTTCACTTCTCTATTACCCTCCAGGTACTTTAGTTAGATTGTGAGCCTTCGGGATAGTAAGGGAATTTTTCAAGTACCTTTCTTATTTCTAATCTTAATGTATATTTTCTGTAAACCGCTTAGAACCTAACGGATGTAGCGGTATATAAGAAATAAATTACATTACATTTACAATTGGTTGATAATTTCCCCAAGAGATGGATTCTGTAACAATGATATTTGTTCGTCATTACAGTGATTCTGCGATGAATATTCTCATCTTCTACATCCTATGGACATTTCGGGCAAAAAGTAAAAGCATATTTATTTTATAAATGTCTTCTGCAAAATGCTGTATGATGTGTTTTAATTGTTTCCATCTGTATTTTTTGTATGTTCCGGGTTCTGTTTGGTGATTATATGTAATGCACACTGGACTGAAAAGTTATAGCAGAATATAAATACATTTTTAGGTTATGTTTTATATTATTACACAGATACAATCTCAAAATTCCAACAACCTCTTTTAATAAGGGCCCTGAAGCTATTACATTACAATAATAATTGAAGGAAGAGAAAGAGGACCTAAACTTGTGTGAAAATCAAAAGATTTTCTCTGATGAAGCAAACTCAGCATTCTTGTAGATTATCTCAAGCAGATCAATACTAATCATCTTAATAGATATGAAGCATATTAGAGGAAGGGCTCTGGGAATTTAACAGTGTAGAATATAGGACATATGGTAAGGCTAGGTTATGTTTTGAGAATACTGGATATTGTAATGGCATTTATTGTGTCATGATTATGTATGATTATTGTGTATTTGCATTTTTATCTTATATATGGTCATACATTTAACTCTGTACATCAGCTTGAATTGTTTGTAGAAGCATCAATTTAGAAATTGATTTAAATGCATTACTGAATAAATAATATGAAACTCCATTTGACTGAAAATAATTAGGGCTTAAGAATGAAAGTGCATTTAACTGTCTAAAAGGAAGTAGATCAGGAGATATTGGAATTTAAAATTAAATACCAATTAATATGTTCATTCAAACAAAATGTTTTAGTACTTACCACTAGTTGAATATTTACCACTAGATGAGATCAAAACGGTGTATTCTTGGGAGTTTGCATTTAAACAAGATGTTAAGCAACCTTACCTCAAAACTACAATACCAGGGTTAGTATTAAAAGAAGAGGCAATGAGGACTACCGTATTTTCTCGCATATAACACGCGCGTTATACGTGGTTTTTATGTACCGCGCATACCCTCGCACGTTATACGCGTGAGCGCGTTGTACAAAATTTTTTTTACATAGTTCCCCCCCCCGACGTCCGATTCACCCCCCACAGGACCGCTTACACCCCCACCCCGAAGGACCGCTCACACGCACCCCCACCCCGAAGGACCGCTCGCACGCACTCCCACCCGCACCCGCAGCCCCACAGCCTCCCGACCCCCCCATCATGTAGAATCTCCTACCGGTGTCCTGCTGCTTCCTTTTGGTGGTCCCGACACCCGACACGATCGGGTCAAGAGGGAGCTCAAGCCCTCTTGCCCCAGCCAACCGCGGCACACCCGACACGATTGGGGCAAGAGGGAGCTCAAGCCCTCTTGCCCCCCCCCCCAACTCCCCAATACGATCGGGGCAAAAGGGAGCCCAAGCCCTCTTGCCCCGCCGACTCCCCAACTCACCGACAATATCGGGCCAGGAGGGAGCCCAAGTCCTCCTGGCCCTGGCGACCCCCCCCCCCGCTAGTTGTTCGGGCCAGGAGGAAGCCCAAACCCTCCTGGCCACGGCGACCCCCTACCCCCACCCCGCACTACATTACGGGCAGGAGGGATCCCAGGCCCTCCTGCCCTCGACGCAAACCCCCCTCCCCCCCAACCCGACCATGTGCCCAAGGCCCCGCCCCCAGGAGGGACCTAAGGCTCCCGGGCCTATTCTGATTGGCCCAGGCGCCTTAGGCCCCACCAGTAGGCGGAGCTTTGGGACGGATGGGCCAATCCGGCCTCATTCCGTCGTTGGCTGCCTGCCAGACAGGCGGGTTTGGCTCCTGTCTGTCTGGCCAACTACACAAAGGTACGGGGAAGGGGGGTGGGGGTGTCGTGGGGGTCGGCCAGGGGGGTCGCGGGTCGGCTGGGGGGGGCGGTCGGAGGTTCTTGGGGGGGTGGTCGTTGGGGGGGGGGGGGTTTGCGTCAAGGGCAGGAGGGCCTGGGATCCCTCCTGCCCGTAATGTAGTGCGGGTTGGGGGTAGGGGGTCGCGTGGCCAGGAGGGTTTGGGCTCCCTCCTGGCCTGAACAACTAGCGGGGGGGGGCTCGCCAGGGCCAGGAGGACTTGGGCTCCCTCCTGGCCCGATATTGTCGGGGAGTTGGGGAGTCGGCGGGGCAAGAGGGCTTGGGCTCCCTTTTGCCCCGATCGTGTCGGGGAGTCGGGGGGGGCAAGAGGGCTTGAGCTCCCTCTTGCCCCGATCGTGTCGGGTGTGCCGCGGTTGGCCGGGGCAAGAGGGCTTGAGCTCCCTCTTGCCCCGATCGTGTCGGGGAGTCGGGGGGGGCAAGAGGGCTTGAGCTCCCTCTTGCCCTGATCGTGTCGGGGGTGCCGCGGTTGGCTGGGGCAAGAGGGCTTGAGCTCCCTCTTACCCCGATCATGTCGGGGGTGCCGCGGTTGGCTGGGGCAAGAGGGCTTGAGCTCCCTCTTGCCCCGATCGTGTCGGGGAGTCGGGACCGCCAAGAGGAAGCAGCAGGACACCGGTAGGAGCTTCTACATGATGGGGGGGGTCGGGAGCCTGTGGGGGTGTGAGCGGTCCTTCAGGGTGGGGGTGCGGGTGCGAGTGCGTGCGAGCGGTCCTTCGGGGTGCGGGTGCGTGCGAGCGGTCCTTCGCGGTGGGGGTTCGAGCGGTCCTGCAGGGGGGGGGGTGAATCGGACGTCGGGGGGGGGCATCAGGCTTTCAGGGTGGGGACAGGACTTCAAGGGGGAGAGGAGAGTCGGGGCGGGCGAAAGGAGAGTCGGGGTGGCCAGAGGAGAGTCGGGGCGGGCGAAAGGAGAGTCGGGCAGCGACGGGAGAGTCGGGCAGCATGCACGGTATACGGGTGTGCGCGGTATAAAAAATTTCTTTACATAGATTTGTGTTTTTCGCGCGCTATACCCGTGTGCGCGTTTTACACGGGTGCGCGTTATCTTCGTGAAAATACGGTAATGTATATAAATCCTGTAAATCCCTGTGAAACCCCTCTAGTTTTCTCTAACTTACATACAGGGCTCCTTTTATCAAGGTGCGGTAGGCGGTAAACTCGCGGAATACCATGCGTTCAACCGCCTGCCGTGCTAGTCGCTAATGCCTCTATTGACGAGGCGTTAGTTTTTAGGCTTGCCGCGGGGGTTAGCGCGTGATGAAATGTCCGACGCGCTAAACCCCTTAGTGCGCCTTGATAAAAGGAGCCCACAGTGTTGAGGTCCTCCCTGAGGGTAGGAACTATTCTCAGTTACTTTGACCCTGCAGATACTATGGGCTCCTTTTACAAAGGCGTTAGCGGTTTTAGCATGCACGCTAGCCACTACCGCCTCCTTTTAAGCAAGCAGTAATTTTTCAGCTATATAGTGCACGCTATAGCTTGCGCTAATCTTGTGCATGCACTAAAAACGCAAGCGCACCTTAGTAAAAGGGGAGTGTGTGGTGCAGTGGTTAAAGCTACAGCCTCAGCACCCTGGGGTTGTGGGTTCAAATCCACGCTATTCCTTGTGACCCTGATAAAGTCACTTAATCCCTCCATTGCCCCAGGTACATTAGATAGACTGTGAGCCCATCGGGACAGATAGGGAAGCATGCTTGAGTACCTGAATAAATGCATGTAAACCGTTCTGAGCTCCCTTGGGAGAACGGTATAGAAAATTGAATAAATAAATAAATAAAATATTTCAAAATGGCATTAATCAATGATCTGTTTTTCTAAAATAGTGCTAGCTTGAGTTCAGCTGGTGCCATTGTGAAACAACACTATTCATTCAAGAGTGACTCCTTGGGGAACCCCAATATGGGTAAGTTACGGAAAAGTTTGAAGTGTCCACAGCAGGATGGAAGAAAGTCCAGAAGTAGCATGATTCGGTTATTAGTGCATTCTATTACAAAAAAAGCATGCATTAAAATAAAACAAAGAAAAGAAACAAACATAAAAATATGACGGCAGATAAAGGCCAAATGGCTCATCTACAGCATCTATTATCTCCAGAAAGGGTATGGAAACTTGATATGCTGCACTGATTTTACACAATCAAAGCAGTTTACATATTTCAGGCCTTCTTTGGCATTTAGTAGCCTATAGCGCCTATGTAGGTACAATTTTGGGGCTGATTTTCTAGGTGCTGGTATGCCTCTCAAATCTTGGTTAAAACCCCCATTTAGACAGCGTTTTTAACGGAGATGTGGATGCCTACCAGCGCCTAGAAAATTGGTGCCGATTAGAGAATCTGGGCCTACGTGCTAATGCATGCTTCACAGCTTAAAATGGCATATGGGACTCACGCAGGTGTTCTGTGGTAATTGCCAAATCTGTGCATGCTAACTGTATGTTAAGAAATATTTTTTTAGGGAATGTGTCTGGGAAGCAAGTAGCTACATTACCACACATTGATACTACGTAGAGTTGCCAGACTTCCGGATTTCATAAGAACATAAGATTTTCCGCTGCTGGGTCAGACCAGTGGTCCATCGTGCCCAGCAGTCCGCTCACGCAGCGGCCCTTAGGTCAAAGACCAGTGCCCTATTTGAGTCTAGCCTTACTTGTGTATGTTCTTTTCCAGTAGGAACTTATCCAACTTTGTCTTGAATCCCTGAAGGGTGCTTTCCTTGGACATGTCCTCCTTTTGTGTGCTAGTATCAATGTGTGCTAAGTTGTGTCCTTTTGAGGACATATCTGCTTTTCAATACCCAGCACTTTGTCCAGGTTTTGAAAAGAAATCGCATTGGGAGGGGGCATCCACGTATGCGCGAATGCAATACGGTGAAATCATGCGCATGTGCATGGCATCACCGCATTGCATCCGTGCATGCGTGGATGCCTTCCTGCCCGATGAACAGGCAGTAGGGGGCGGGGCTGGGGGCAGAGCTGAGGGTGGAGCTGGGGCATAACAAGGCAGGGATGGGTGGAACTGGGCGGGCCTGTGGGTGGGTCTAGGGGTCTGGATTTTACTGATGCAAAATCTGGTAATCCTAATACTATTTTAGCCTTTATCACCTACAAAATGGGTGGAGGTAAGTGCTCACATAGTCATTTTTTTTTTTAATGGTCGCAGACAAAGGAAACAGAGAAGGCGACCCTTTGTGCTCAATATCTTCATTGTGGTCAAGACTCGACACGTATGTGTTTCGGCCATAAGGCCTGCCTCAGAGGTCTAAGTCTCAATGCAGAGTATTGTGTTACAGTTTTTCTCCCTTATGTCTGTAATACTCAGATAAAATAGTCAATAGGGCAAACAGAACGAACCAAATAGCCAGTGAAAAAGTTTGTCCGCTGGGTCGAGCAGTGTATCGCTTTCTCCGGTATAGTATAGTATGTGAGCCTTTATCACCTACAAAATGGGTAAGGAAGGTAAGTGTTCATATGGTAATTTTTTTTTTTAATGGCCACATTACAAAAAAGGGCTGTTTTTATAGCTGTGGTAAAAATGGCCTAAGTGCATGGGAAAAATCCACGTTAGGGTGCACTAAGACTACTTTTTTACCATAGCTTAGTATAAGTGCTCCAATATTACCTAGAAGAGAGAGATTACACTAATAGGAGAAAAAGAATAGATAGTAAACCATAAAATGGGAAGGATATTGGATATAACTAGACCGTTATAAACTTAAAACAGGATACTGAGCTACTGTAGATGGACTGTTCTTATGTTCATAAGTTATCAATGCGATCTATCATTAAAATACTGTTAAGTTACTCGTAACTAGGTTTCACTGCATAAAATGGGACCTGTGATAAAATAACACATCTTAATGAAAGCCCACATTGATAACCATGCCCCTGGTTTGCTATTTGAATAATTTACCCAGACAACATAAGGCTGCCCTAATTATATTAATAAGTTGTCTGGATAACAGACTGGAAACTGCCACTATTCAGATATCTTATAGTACCTATCACTTTGTACAGATTCAGTGCTGGTAAGGACGGTGGCTCACTGGTTGAACTACTGCCTCTATATCCTGAGGTTGTGAGATCAAATCCTAGTGCTGCTCCTTCTGACCATGGGCAAGTTACTGCTTTGAATGTCAGCTTTGAAATGCCAAAGCAACAAAAAGGCAGTATACAAATCCCAGTTTTCTTTCCCTAATGACTGGATAGTTGAACTGAATATTCAGATATTTTTGACTTTTGCAACTAGCAAAAAAAAAAAAAAAAAAAGCTGACTATGGTGCCTGAATATTGACCCAACTGATTTTTGTACCCTCAAAGAACCCCTAATTATGTGGAAAATAAACACTTAAATTTATAATTTATACAAACTTAAGAATAGAAGCCCTAACGATAAACAACTATTTGTAAAATGTACACAAGCTAATCACGTCAGTTCTAAATTATACTGCAGTATTTAGGTTAACCACATTTCTGTTTCAAATCAGCCGCATGCTTTTTTTAGATGCAAAAATAGTCTTGTATTATCTTTTCACAAAAGCAGCTGAGTACATGATAATACATTCATGTCCATGAGGCTGTGATATAAGCAACAGACTACTGCAATTGATTAATCAATACATGGCTCTGAACCGAGTACAGTGAGCAAATTAGATATCAGAAGATGTATTTTTCTATAGACAAGATTTCTTGTACAACAAATCATGTGATTTATGGAAGTGACCTTTTGGCAGTACAAAGTAAACATCTGTCAATTACTAATTGTCTGTCTTTTAATCTATGGCTAAAGTAGTGTGGTTGTTGTTTTAGTCCACTTTGAAGGCACTAAATATAAATTTTTAAAAACCAAAATAAGGTGATTTCCTTTTCATTGAACTAAGAAGTTTTGAAAGACAGAACTTTCTTCCCCCAATCAGGAATGAGCAAAAGATCAGTCTTGAGGGAAAGGTATGGTTGGTGGTCAAGTGGAGTGAGAAACAGAGGGAGATGGTTGGATGATCAAAAGGTCACAGGACAGTAAAGTTTTATGGTTTATATTAGCCCAACCAACAAAGTTGGGGCAGTCTCCACTGAGGTTTATACGCTTAGTCCAGCGATTTCCCACTTTTTTTGTTCCGTATTTTTCCGACGGAATGTAAAAAGTGGAAAATCACTGGAATAACTATATAGCCCTCGATGGAGACTGCCCCAACTTTGTTGGTTGGGCTGAGAACATTTCAGCAGCCCCTCGGAGTGCGATAGGAAATCTAGATCCTTGTTAAAGTCCTGTAAGGTGGATGACAAAAATATTTTAGCATCTTAATTTCAAATGTATTATGTTCCCAGATTGTTATAAAGTTTCTTATTATTGTTCTGAAAAATTCTTGCCTAAAGTGGTGTCACTTTGGTTCGCTTTGTAATGTCTGATGTGGTACTTGTGTGGTTATGTCTTTTATTTAGCATCTGGACCACTTCCCCAGCATAACATCCTTCTTCACATTTTCCATATCGAGAAATATATACTGCCATTGGAGAAGAGCTTGTGTAGGATCCCTTTGTGCTAAATGGTTTTTTTTCCCCTCACATTGGTAACTGTGGGATCCTGTGATATGCGTTGGCACAATTTGCAAAATCTTCGCATTTTGAGCTTCTGTTGAAAGCTTATTTTTCACTAATTTTTCCTTCAGATTTGAGGTTGTCAAAAAACTGGTGAAGCTTGGAATACCTCTTTTAGTATTTAATCTTGCTGGACTAATAACATTAGGTATTTTATGATTTCTCTCAGGTTTTTTTTTTCACCTCTGGACTGTACATCACTACAGGAGGGACTCTCTAATGATGTTTTCTTTTGAACTGAAGTAGGCTTTAAGTAAAGAGAGAATCTTCCTTGAGACCATTTTGGGGTTGTAGCCTTTCTGTTTGACTTATTCAGTCAGGATTTTGAGGTGTTTGTCTCTGGAGTCAGAGTGTATTTTCTGATATCATGTGGATATAGACATTTTTATTTGTGAAGAGCATAAGAACAAATTAAATGTCACTCTGAGACAAACCAAAGGTCCATCTAGCCCAATATCTTACTTCCAAAAGTGACCAAGCCAAGTCACAAGTACCTAGCAGAATCCCAAGAAGAACATAGATTCAGTTCTACTAACCTCCAGAGATAGCCTTGTCTGGATCTATTTGAGTAAACGTTTATGGAGATAGCTGCATTGCATGTGGTATTTTGTACATAGAGGCTTATACAGTGGAACCTTGGAATCCAAACTTAATCCGTTCCAGAACCCCATTCGAGTTCTAAAACGTTCGAGTTCCAAGATAATTTTTCCCATTGAAAATAATAGAAACTGGATTAATCTGTTCCTTGGTCCCACAAACTCAGCAAGATCGGGTCCCCCTGGCAGAGACATCAAGATAGGGCACATATGGTAGAAACAGCAAAATTGGTGTCAGGTCAAAAGCGTGCCGGACAAAGGCACGAGCAGACAATTGAGCGCAGCGTGGAGGCGCGCGCCGAAGAAAATTACTGTTTTTAGGGCTCCGACTGGGGGGCATGGGGGGGAACCCCTCACTTTACTTAATACAGATCGCGCCGCATTGTGGGGGTTTTGTGGAGGTTTTGGGGGTTGTAGCCCCCACATTTTACTGAAAACTTCAATTTTTCCCTGTTTTTAGGGAAAAAGTTAAGTTTACAGTAAAATGTGGGGGGTTACAACCCCCCAAATCCCCCACAACGCCGGCACAATTTGTATTAAGTAAACTGGGGGTGCTCCCCAACAAAAACCCCCGTCGGAGCCCCTAAAAACAGTAATTTTCTTCAGAGCGCGCCTCCGTCTTACGCTCAGTTGTCGGCGCGCGCCTTTGTCTTCCGCGTTGTTGTCTATGAACCGCAAAATCGGGTCTCCCTGGCAGAAACAGCAAGATCGGGCCCCCCACCGGCATAGGCAGCAAGATCGGCAATGACTCAGCCCAAAGATTCCCTCCCAGGCGGAAACAAGAAGCTGCGTCAGAGGGGAAGCTTTGGGCTGAGCAACGCTTGCAGTTCCTGTACGTACGGATTCCAAAGCAGCGTTCAGATTCCAGGGCAAAATTTAATAAAAAAAAGTTTGGATTCCAAGTTGTTCGAGTTCTGGAGCGTTCGGATTCTGAGGTAACACTGTATATAAAAATGATGGCGTCTAAAAGGTTAACTTGTCATGTAGAGTAAAGAATTCTGAATTTTATTGAAGGATGGGATACATTACAGGAATTGTAAAATCGTTTGAGAGTCTTTTCTCCCTCAGTCAAAATCATTCAAATATATCATTAATATACTGGTACTATTTAAAGGGTTCAGTCTAATATAAATTTTGAAAGGTCTCTACCAGTTCTGCCATGAACAGGTTGGCGTATCATGGTGCTATGCTGGTGCCCATAGTAAGGCCTATGATTTCTGCATACACACTCCACATCCAAAACAGTAAAATCCAAATGCTTCTGAAAGCTCTCCTCAAGTTCCTCGACATAGATCGTGTTTCAAATGTTCTTTTTCAAGAGGAAGAATCCAATGAGGGAGGGAGAGGGGGGAACGCCACCAACTACCAAGCACAGCAGAAACCATTGGATTCTTCCTCTTGAAAAAGAACAGTTGAAACATGATCTTCGAGGAAGTTGAGGGGAGCTTTCAGAAGCATTTGGATTTTACTGTTTTGGATATGGAGTGTGTATGGACTATTTTTGGATGCAGTTTTGTTTTTGATTTTGGCTTGATTTTCACTGAAGATTTGGGGACTGGGGAACACAAGATTTTGTTTGCCAGACAAGACAGAATGCCATGGCACATTAACTATTGCCTTCCTGATCAGGAAAGGACATCAGAGAAAACAGCTGAGATAAGTATTTTTCTTATCTCTTTACTCTGTTTATTCATAATTGGACGTAGGGAGGGCATTGTTATATGATGTACATGTTTAACATCTTTTTAGCCTGTCTATGGCATTTCTGATGTTGATTTCACTGAGCACACATTTAGATTTAGATTTATCATTTTTATTTATTTATTATTTTTCTATATGTGTTTTTGATTCTACTTGAATTCTCTTGTTTTGTGATTATATTGTTTTGAGAATTGAGTTATATATTTAGTTAAAAAAAATTTTCTCTCGATTGTATTTATTTTTGGTTATAGCATAGGGTCACATGATGATAATGTGCTATAAGTGGAGGAGATGCTGATTGAGACAACTAATTTCTGCCCTAATTCCTCCTACATCTAGAAGTTATCAAGCTCCCGCAGGTGCTACACAGTAAGTACTCATGAGTCATAATGCTCCAAAGTGAAACTGTAAAAGGATGTTCAAAGGGTGAAAATGGTTAATTATTTTAAGGATCATAAATACCATTGCAGATATTTTTCAATTAATTATATAGCACGTCATCAGCTTTTGTCTTTCTAGAATAAGCCAGCATTTCAGCTCAGATCACAAAGTCAAATTCAGCATAAAAACAAGAATGGAATTTTCTTGTATGCGTATCATGATTGCTGAAGGAACCAATTTCCTAATATTATTCTTACGAGGGTTTATATTTCACAATTTAGTTCAAGTCTATTATTTCTGACATTCACCAGTTCAGGAAAACCTAGGGCATTTTACTCTTGCAAACCACTGCATTTTGTGCAGATGTGATCCAAAATGAAACACAATGGTGGCAATTCTATAACTGGGTGCCTCGTTGTAGGCACCCTGATGCCATGTAGGAAGGGCTTACTGTATAAAAGCATCTGAGTTTCCACATTCCATTCTAGAATACTAACAGAACCCAGCACAAGTGTGCCTTATGTTTAGGAGCCCCCGGTTACACCAGCCATATGGCAGGCATAATCGACTATGCCTAAATGTATTAAGACCATATATAACCTATAGTATTCTGTATACTGCATGCATGTCCTACCCATTCTGTGCCCATAGGTACAACCTCCTTGCATTTGCATGCCATCAGTGGCGTATCTATCATCTGAGTTGTTTGTATCTATCATGTGTGACACCCGGGGCCCATCATTTTTTGGCACCCCCCCATCTGTACGAAAAACATGATTTTTAGTAACAAGCCACATGTCACACATGAGTACCTAGGAAAAGACAGCATCTTACATACTGCAGTGAGAAGTACAACAGCAATACACCCATTGTAAAACTAAACAAACCAGACTAGTACAGATCAATCCTGCAGTCAATCCTAACAGAAAACCATGTTTTTCGAACACAACAGAAAACACCTTCGCCTAGTATGGAATGTCATCACAACCTAACCCCTCCCCCTTTTACAAAACTGTAGTGTGGATTTTAGCCATGGTGGTAACAGCTCTGATGCTCATAGAATTCTGAGAATCAGAGCTGCTACCACCATGGCTGGCACTAAAAAACGCTCCACAGTTTTGTAAAAGGGGGGATAAAATAGAAATACACAGACAAAGGTTAAATTGAACCAGCAAGTAGCTGGACTCTGCATACAATGCAACACCACAGAAATAGTGACACATGTCTCCTAAAGCAATAAATAAATAGAAAATTTTTTTTCAACCTTTGTCTTCTCTGGTTTCTGCTTTCCTCATCTTCTTGTTACTTTCTTCCTTCCATCCACTGTCTGCCATCTCTCTGCCCCTATATGGCATCTTTTCTCCTTGTATGCCCCTTCCAGAAACTGTATGCCTCCCCCTTCCATCTCTCCTTTCACCCCCATTGGTCTGGTATCTGTCTCCTCTCCTTCCCCCCTGCTCTGGCATCTCTCTCTCCGCTCTCTTCCTCCTGTTCTTCCCTGGTCTTCCTTCTCAATTTATTTTCTTCCTCTGTCTAAATTCTTTTTTACTATTCAGTCCTCAATTTCCCTCTTTCACTGTGTCTACCTATAGCTTGTCACCTCTTTCCCTCACCCCTTCCAGTAACTAACTCTATCCTCTTCCCTCAATCCTGCATGTGCCCTTTTTTTCTTTTTCCTCCCTACTTCCTTCCAGCATCTGCCCCCCCTTTCCCTCACACTTCCATTCAGCAGCTGTCGCTCATCTCCCCCACACTTCCATTCAGTGTCTGTTTCCCTCTCTCTACCCCTTCCATCTACTGTTCACCCTCTATTTCGCCCCTTCCATTCACTGCCCTCTGTGCTATCTCCATCCAGTGTCCACCCTCTCTCTCTCTCTCTCTTCCATATGGCATCTTCCCTCTTTCTATGCTCCTTCCATAAACTATCTATCCCGTGCCCCTTCTCTCCTTTGTACATGATTGATTTCAACTCTGTCACCTCTCATTTTTTCTCTCTCTGTCACCACCCCCTCTCCTATGCTCTGGCATCTCTCTCTTCTCCTTTATTTCCTTCCCACCTCATGGTCTGGCATCATCCCTTCCCTGATTCCCAGCCTCTCTCTCCTTTCCTTTTCTTCCATCTCTCCATCCCCCTCCATGCTCTGACATCTCCTCCTTCCTTTCC
The DNA here is from genome assembly GCF_902459505.1 of Geotrypetes seraphini. NCBI lineage: Eukaryota > Metazoa > Chordata > Amphibia > Gymnophiona > Dermophiidae > Geotrypetes > Geotrypetes seraphini. The sequence continues at coordinate 141,870,807 of NC_047092.1, read as the reverse complement.
CCCTTCCTTTTCCCTTGGTCTGGCATACCTTCCTCCTTCCCTCCATGCCCTGGTGTCTCTTCTTCCCTCCTTTCATTCCTTCCTTTCATTCCCTCCAGTTGGGTACAGCAACACTCTCCTTAATTCTCTCCCCCTCTGCTCCCTTTCCACCCAAGGCCTGGTGTCCTGAACTTCATCGGGCAGCAGCAGCATTCACAATTCACTGCTTCAGGCCTTCCTCTCTGTTGGGTCCTGTCTTCATAGCAGGACCCGGCAGAGAGGAAGGCCTGAAGCTGGCAACAGCAGTGAATTGTAAACGCTGCTGCTGCCCGAAGAAGGTAATGGCGCCAGGCCTTGGAGCACCAAGGCATACCGCTTCTCCCCCCTCCCAGCCAAACCCCCGCTGACCCTCCTATCTCTTCCCCCCAAGTGAACCCTACCGACCCTCCCAGTGAGAGCAGCAAACCTCCCTCCAGTAGCGTCGGCAACTGCAGCGCTAAACAGGGTGCTTCGCGGTTTTCTCCTGCCGGTGAAGCCACTGATGATGTCATCATTGACGCTTCACCGGCAGGAGAAAGCCACGAAGTAAGGAGGGAGGGAGCACGATAGGGACCGGGCCGTCTGTGCACCCCCCATAAGGCTGCACCCGAGGCGGACCAACCCCCCTTGGTACGCTACTGCATGTCATAGTTCTTACATATGCCATTATAGAATAGCATTTAGGGGAGTAACACATAGGGGTAAGTTCTATATATGGTATTTTGAGTTGCATGCTCAAATTTAGGTGTGTACCCAATTTGCACATGCAGCTTTATTGATTAATTAGCCAATTAGTGCTGACTGGCATCCTAATAAGAACGTATAAACATAAGAATAGCCTTACTGGGTCAGACCAATGGTCCATCAAGTCCAGTAGCCCGTTCTCACGGTGGCCAATCCAGGTCACTAGTACCTTGCCAAAACCCAAAGAGTAGCAACATTCAATGCTACCGATCCAGGGCAAGCAGTGGCTTCCCCCATGTCTTTCTCAATAACATACTATGGACTTTTCCTCCAGGAAATTAACCAAACCTTTCTTAAAACCAGCTACACTATCCACTCTTGCCACAACCTCTGGCAATATGTTCCAGAGCTTAACTCAGTTTCTCTAAGTGAAAAAAATAATTTCCTCCTATTGGGTTTTAAAATTATTTCCCTGTAACTTCATCAAGTGTCCCCTAGTCTTTATAAATTTTGACAGAGTGAAAAATCAATCCACTTGTACCCGTTCTACTCCAACCTGGACTTTGAAGATTTCAATCATATCTCCTCTCTGTCGTCTCTTTCCCCAAGCTGAAGAACCCTAACCTTTTGAGTCTTTCCTCATACAAAAGGAGTTTCATCCCCTGTATCACCTTGGTCGCTCTGCTTTGAATCATTTCTAGTGTCGCTATACCTTTCCTGAGATAAGACCAGAACTGAATGCAATACTCCAGGTGAGGTTGCACTATGGAGCGATATAGAGGCATTATAACATTCTTACTCTTGTTAACCATCCCTTGTTTAATAATTCATAGCATCTTGTTTGTTTTTTTAGCTGCTGCCACACATTGGGTGGAAGGTTTCCTCCACAATGACACCCAAATCCTTTTCTTGGGCGCTAACCCTCCATGGTGGACCCTAGCATCTAGTAACTATGATTTGGGTTATTCTTCCCAATTAATATCAATAGGGAAAGGGATTGGGACTTGTATACTGCCTTTTTGTAGTTATACAACCACACTCAAGGCGGTTTATATACTGGTACTTCAAGCATTTTCCCCATCTGTCCCGGTGGGCTCACAATCTATCTAATGTACTTGGGGTAGTGGATAATTAAGTGACTTGCCCAGGAGGAAAAAGGCCTCAAAAGGAACAACGTGGGGTTTGAACCCACAGCCTCAGGGTGCTGAGGCTGTAGCTCTAACTACTGTACCCGAAGAACCCAATTATTGATGTTTGAGCTCGTTATTCAATTAAATTGCATATGCTTCTCAGGCATGTGCACAAATTTGAGCAGGTAGATCTGAGCACCATATATAGAACTGGAGGGATAAGGGCTTCTTTTTGCTGTACAGTACTCCCCTGATATTCATGGGGGTTCCATTCCAGGAACCCCCAAGAATGTTGAAAAACCACTAATATGGTTTTTAGCGGGAGATATAGGAGAGGGCAGCTGGAGCGCCGGCTAGGGAAGGAAATCACTTGCGGTATGCTCCGACCGCCTCTTCCTGTACTAAAGTCGGGCCTCACCAATCAGGAGCTGTGTGTCAAAGCAGTTCCTGATTGGTGAAGCCCAACTTTAGCACAGGAAGAGGCGGTCGGAGCATACCGCGAGTGATTTCCCTCCCTCGCCGGTGCTCCGGCCGCCCTCTCCTGCCCGGTCATTGGAGGTCAGAAAATACCACGAATGACCGGGACCGCGAATCGCAGACCACAAATTCACGGGGGGAGCACTGTATATACATCTGCAAAGGGGAGTCTAGCCTTAGGTGCCTATTTTTACATTGCCCTTAATATGATAGAGATATTTGAATACAAATGATAAGCATACATTATAGACTGTTAAAATTGCGTTTCCTATTTAAACATAGTTATGCTTACATCCATGATCTGTAGTAGTAGAAATGGATATTTCAAATTATCCATAGACATATGAGTCAGTTTTATCTAGTTTCAGTGCAAAAAGAAGGCTAAGGTGAGCAGCTACTTAAGAAAGCCAACACGTTTCTTTAAAAGCTATTCAAAGATGAAGCACAGTTTGTGCCAGAAGTCAACTAGTGCAAATTAGGTGATAATGAGAATCTAATGATTCATTTTGGTCCTGTCCCGCTCCCAGCTGTGGAATACATTAGCTGCCTCATTACCCTATGCATGATCTTGATTATCCCTTTTGGACATGCAAAGTTGCTTGGGTGATGAGAGTCCCCTATAGAAAAGTGTGTTGAAATCACACTGAACATTCTTGCCTGTGATACCAGCGTGGACTACAGATAAAAAGCCAAAAACACTCTAACAAACTGCTTTGTTTGTCTGAAAATAGCTGAGGCCATGATGCTGAAAAGGTTTAGGTGCCAGTAAGACTCATTAAAGCATTCTTACTGGCACGGAAGCCCTCCTCCCAATGCATAAAAGGGTTCTCCATGGCTGCTACTGATCTTCCTAGCATCCACCGAGAACACTATGCAAATGCATTACAAAGAGCTCATTAGTATTCTGGCAGATCTGGAGCTGCTGGTAGCTGTTGTGCGTGTGTTGTGCACTCACACAACACACACACAACAGCTGCACCTCACCAAATCAAAACAAATGATAGCTAAGCAGGCAGCTCCTACTCTTCCTGCCGGCTCATCTTGATTGTGGCTTTAGAGCTGTGAGCTGAGCAACAGGGGAAGCTCTGAAGCTTCCGAGCAACAGCTTGGTTGAGTCCTGCCAGGAGGGGAGAGCAGCAGCGGCAGCATAAGAGGCAGGAAAATGGATGGATTAGGGAAGGGAGGAGCTGTGCTTAGCAATGTGTTATTTTGCGTAAGCACCAGGCACAGTCCCTCCTTTTACTAGGGCTGCGTCGCACAAATAGTATGCATATAATTTTCATGCTATTGTGCTGAGCATGACCCAATAAAAAAACTGATCCCAACATGGTATTTAATACCATGTTATCAGAGCTTTGAGCATCAGGGCTTGAAACTGTTATTTACCTATTCTGTAGGATTCTAAGGGGGGAATCTTTACCATGCACACACATGGAAATAAGATGCTTATTGCAACCAGAAAATAATACCAAATGGAGTACATGGGTATCTGCTGGCATGAATGTCCAGCATGTGTCCAAATTAGGGTTACCAGATTTTATGTTTATAAAATCTAGGCAAATGGCCCCACCCCCAGGCTCACCCAGTTCTACCCAGCCTTGTCCCATTCCGCCCATGTCATGCCCCGCTCTGCCCCAGCCCTGCCAACCTCGTGCTCAGAGCCGCGTCAGGAGGGCATTTGCCAATGCGTAGGTGTTGCGCGATGACATCTCACGCATGTGCGCATGCATGTAACATCACCACGCTGCCTCAGGGAATTGAGAGAAGTCCTGGCAGAACCACTATCCGTTCTTTTCAATCTTTTCCTACGCACAGGAAGAGTCCCCTTGGACTGGAAAACCGCCAACGTTATCCCACTCCACAAAAAGGGCTGCAGGACAGAGACGGCAAACTACAGACCGGTGAGTCTCACGTCTATAGTGTGCAAGCTCATGGAAACACTGATCAAAAGAAATATTGACACAATCCTAGACGAAGAAAACCTACGTGATCCCCACCAGCATGGATTCACCCAGGGCAGATCCTGCCAATCTAACCTAATCAGCTTTTTTGACTGGGTTACTAGACAACTAGATGTCGGAGAGTCACTGGATGTAGTATATTTAGACTTCAGTAAAGCTTTTGATAGCATCCCACACCGAAGGTTATTGAACAAGCTGAAGTCGATAGGATTAGGGGACACTCTAACTACATGGGTTGAGGATTGGCTGAGTGGTAGACTTCAGAGGGTGGTGGTAAACGGTACCCCATCCAAAACGTCAGGCGTGATCAGTGGAGTACCACAGGGGTCGGTCTTGGGCCCGATTCTATTCAACTTATTCATAAAAGATATGACCCAAGGACTTAGAGGAAGGGTATCACTGTTCGCTGACGACGCCAAACTTTGCAACATAGTAGGTAAAAACACATTGCCTGATAATATGATGCAGGATCTACTGCTGCTGGAACGGTGGTCAACAACATGGCAGCTAGGCTTCAATGCTAAAAAGTGTAAGGTAATGCACCTGGGAAAGAGAAACCCGCACAGAACTTACATACTAAATGGTGAGACCTTGGCCAGGACCACGACGGAACGTGATCTAGGGGTGATCATTAGTGATGACATGAAGGTTGCAAATCAAGTGGAGAAGGCTTCCTCCAGGGCAAGGCAAGTGATGGGTTGTATCCGTAGAGGTTTTGTCAGCAGGAGACCTGAAGTCATGATGCCGCTATACAGGTCCATGGTGAGGCCTCATTTGGAATACTGTGTTCAATTCTGGAGACTACACTACCGGAAAGATGTGCTGAGAATCGAGTCGTTTCAGCGTATGGCCACTAGGATGGTCTTGGGGCTCAAGGATCTCATGTATGAAGAAAGACTAAATAAACTACGGCTGTACTCATTTGAGGAACGAAGAGAGAGGGGAGACATGATTGAGACGTTTAAGTATATCACGGGCCGTATCGAGTCGGAAGAAGATATCTTCTACCTCAAGGGACCCTCGACCACCAGGGGAGGGAAGTTCCATAGCGACTACAGAAAATACTTCTTTACTGAAAGAGTAGTGGATCATTGGAACAAACTCCCACTGCAGGTGATTGAGGCCAACAGCGTGACAGATTTTAAGAAAAAATGGGATATTCACATGTGATCCCTAAGGGAGTAAAATCAGGGGGGCAGGTATTTGGAATGGGCAGACTTGGTGGGCTATGGCCCTTTTCTGCCGTCTTTTTCTATGTTTCTATGCCTCCGCACATGCACAGATGCTTTCCTGATGATGTCCCGAGTTGGAAGCTTTTCAAAACTAAGACAAAGTGCTGGGTTTTGAAAGGCCATCTGAATGCCCAGGTATGTCCTCTAAAAAGAGAAGATGTTCGGGTAAATCCGGAAGTCTGGTAACCCTAGTCCAAATCTTACACATGCCTTCAATAGTACTAACTTACTTACTTCCATCCCCCTCTCCTTGTACTAAGCTGTGATAGAGATTTCTATGAGCGTTGGACCAGCATTGGAGCATTTAGTGCTCTGGGAAACGGTAGAAACTTCTACAGTGGCATATTAAAGAAGGCCTAAGAAATTATGGTACCTGTTTATTAAGGGTCAGATTCTGCATAGGAAGTCTAACTTTAGGCATCCACAATGTGGATGTCCATCGACTTAGGCGTCCAAATAAAGTGGATAAGTCCAATTAATGACTTTAACAAGCATTAATTTGGACCTTAGACATCCAAATGCGATTCTACAAATAGACATCCACAATTTTGTGGGTGCCTATCGGAAAAAGTCACACCTAAAGGTGGGCATGGCTTGGGAGTAGCTTCAATTTGGACATCTGTTTACAGAATCGCATGCTGCTCAGCGCCCGAACGAGACTACCTATTGTCTAAAATGCAGGCATTGCAAAACCAGATCTACCTTTGAGCGTGAGCTGGAAACTAGGTAGGCACAAGCTAGATAGACGGAACTTAGGCTACACTTAGGCGTGCCATAGGTGTCCGTTTATAGGTGAACAGGGCTTTTATTTTTGGGGTATACAGTAGAGGACTCCAGGTTGATTTTAAGCTCAAAATATGTTTAATAATGCATTACTCAAGCAAAGTACATGAAAAAAAAAAATATATATATATATTACATGCTAAACCTCATTTCCAAAAGGTTAAGAACATAAAAATATACACCACTCACACAATGGCTGTAGTTCAGAGCTAGTGTGTCTGATGCACAATCTTGACATCATTGTGACAACATCAAAATGCAGGTCACAGATCTAGGAGATGTAAGTCTGATCATTAGCTTTGATTAACTTGGCCTATGTCATATTTTGAAAGTCAATAAGATTTAATTTTGTACTTAATTGAAAATATTTGATATTTTCTGAAAGTACAAAATACAATAGATGTTTATAGTGTTACTCATAGGGTTCATTTGTTCTGTGCTTCGGCTCCGGCCCTTGAGAGTTAAAAAGCTCCAGTCCTGGTCCCGATAGTCTGAGACGGTCCAGAACAAATGAACCCTATGAGTAACACTATAAACATCTAAGATAAGTAATCTTCTGTTAGTTTTTTTTCAAATAGTGAAGTGGTCTCTATTTGAAGATATTTCATGTGAATCATACTGGATATTAAATATATACATAGATAAAAATACTAAGAACCAAAAAAGCTAAAAAGTTAAAAAAGAAGAATTATGATAAAAACAATTTTAAAAAATTAATTATATGAAGCAGGTTTTTGGCCAGTGATTTTAGTACAGAGTATGTACAGTGATTATATTTACGCTGGCAGTGACTGTCAATGAGACTATGAAGCGTAGTACTCCTTATCTCTGAGGTCTTTTCCTGCACGATAAGAAAGTTTGTTTTCACATTAATTAAATAACTAGTTCAATAGAAGAGAGATGCTTGGACTGAATTGAGACCCCTTCATATGAGTGGAGTTTGGACTGTTATATATTGCCTTTGAAGACAGGCAGGAGAGTGGACATATGACAGAGATTTAAATATCTCTGAGATACAAATGCACAGGAGGCAGGCCTCTTTCTATTAAAAGGTAGTTTGGAACCAGAGAAAAGGGATACACACAGGAGAAATCTAAGGAAATACTTTATGGAAAGGATGATTGATCTATGGAACTGAAAGGTCACTTGGATACACAAAGTCAGAGGCGTGAAGAAAATACAAGAGTTTTTTATTCACAGCATGCCGGGACTCTAGTGCAGTTAATAGCCTGCCTACTAGAGTGTCAGAAACAGGAAATACACGGACTTTTATGCCCTTTTCGCAAACTAATATATGCAAAAACTACAATTTTCATTTGTTACTTCTATAACTTTCTACAATTATTATTGGTCCTAAGCCAGCACTTATGATAGGCTCAGGGATACAACTTATAGTCCTATAGGAAACTAGCTCATTTCTCTGCTTATCTAAATCTTACAGGTCTAAAGGCTACATGTACAGAAGGGCAGGGTACATCATGGCTCAAACTCTTATCTATTCAGCTTACAATGTGGTAGGGCAAGGACATACATTTCAGGCAGATGCAGTCAATAGATTAAACACTGTTTTCAGCTATGTAGACCAGAGCAATATTTTAAACAACAGTTAACCATTTCATGACCCTACATTTTGACCCTACATTCCCCCCTTTCAGGCTGGCGTACCTAAGGAGCCAAGCCTGACAAAATAAAGTTAGGGGTCAGGAAAGTCGGGGTTCCCAGTGGGTAAGGGACGATACTGGGAGAGGGCAAGGGCCAATTCAGCAGTGGAACGGTTGACAGCAGAGTCCATAGTTCAGTGGAGCAGCTTTATGGCTATGGGGACCATTCAGGGCAGGCAGCAAAGGAGCAGAGAAGACAGGGCAGCAACCAGCAAGATGATCTTCAATGCTGAACCAGAGGGCAACCAGGAGCTGAAGGTACCAGAGATCCAGTCTGCAGTAAGGTCACGTCAGGGAACATGAGCCAGTTTGGTGATACGATCCACAACGTCCTCGATCATTTTACTCAAGTTCAAGGCAGCAGTTGGAGAGGTTGAATTTATCACAGGCACAGCAGCTAGTAAATAGTCCAAAGCTAGACGATTCTGATAAATAGCAGTGCACATTTTAGCATTCGCTCTGCCAATGGTACTCAAAGCTCGGGAGGTCTCATTGGTTATCAGTTCAAGTACAGCTTATAGACAAATAATGCAGTTCAGCATATAGATTGGGGTCCGATAGCCCCAGGTGTCATCCTCGGTCCATGTGGCAGATCCATAAGCAGCAATGATCCGTTCTGCAGGACAGTCATCACCCCATTCACCTATTTTAAGGGAATTGGTGGAAGTAGACTGCTTTTGGCGACCTCTGGTGTTGAATACAGGGGCTCCCAGGTGTTCACCATCGGCCAGCGGTAACAGGAAGAAGCTGGGACGGATCATGCAAAGCACACATGTACCAGTCTAGTTAGCAGGCAACCAAGAGTAGGCAAACGGATCACAGAGCCAATATCAACTATCAGGAGCTGACCATAATTCATAGGAAGTTCCATTAAGCAGTATCTGAAGGGCGCTGAAGACAGTGGGAAGCAACAATGGAGGTTCACAAGGCCCATCGTGAAGGTCGTGGACCTAACGTAAAAGTGAGGGTCTGTGAAGTCAGGTTTAACATGTCCAGCTGCATTGCCTCCCATAGCCACTGTTCTCCTCATACAAAATAATTGCTAACATTAAGAGTCTGACCTATAGTTTCAGCAAACTATATAAACAGATTTCTAGTGATTACAGGATATTAGTATCTACTTTCATAATTTCATAAAACTGGGGAAACACCACAGAGTGATGGACAGAAGCACATGAGTGGGATACAATTCGGACATATACATCAGTACCTGAGTCTCACCTTTTACCATCAATATACAATGCCATGCAGTCTCTGGCCTTCTGGACTTGGACATTGGCATTCCAGTTATATGGGTCAGTGATAGTGAAAACCATGGGATTACAGTAGCCTGTAGTACACAAGGGGCTGGAGCTAGGACCTATAGTAAGGGAGGCAGACGGGGTATTCTTTCTCATAAAGGACAGGCTCCACCATTAGTGAAGGTTTCCTCATAGGGGCAGTTCTTAAAGGCATCAGGTTATACAGACCTAAATACTTAGCACATTTGGTATAATAACGCTGTCAATCTAGGGAGCCACACAAAACTGAATTAGGGGTAGTACCATGACCTTGAGAAACATCAAATAGCACACATGTATCACAATACAAAGACACCAGGCGAGTGGGGTCTACAATAAGAGTCTAGTTGATAAGTGGACCCTCAACATCATCAATGCAGATTTCCGCCCACTTTTAAACTTCATCACCAGTAGGTTGGAAACAGAAAATACCCTCAAATGTTTGACACTTTCTGTACTTAACTCCTTCATGCAAACAAACATCAGGCAAAGGGCTGCACTTGTTAAGTACAAAATACAGAAGAAAGAAACATAAGTGAGGGCAACACAAATATCATATCTATATATACTAACATAGGAAGCTCATTTTTCTTTCAGGCACAACTTAGAAAACTTCAAACAGTTATACTCAAGACACTTGCTAAAGGCAGTGTGAACCACAGGCAGTCAATTAAACTCAAACACTTATAAAGAATTATATTCAGAACACCTGCTAAGTACAGTGGTAAATATTCAGAACTTTTGAGGTCTTAGAAAGCTTCAGCTGAAGATCCGTGTTGTAGTGGAACCAAGTTTCATGTCCGGACACCTTGACAACTGTAAGAGAAGAAATTAGGACAGTAAAAGGACCTATCCACCTAAGTTTCAGGGGGTCTGACTTCCAAGTTTTAGCCATACTGTATTTACAGGGACATACCCATGGACTTGTGTAGCTATCGATAGTGGGGCCCTTTCCAGGACCCATTTGTGGAACTCTTAAAGGGCTTTAGCTAAAGACTGGACCTGACTCTGGAGGATATCTGATCCCAGAGTAGCAAAGGAACCAGGATCTGGGTTCACAATGGGTGGTGGCCGGCCAGACATGAGCTCAAATGGGGCTTAGATGGGATGCATCTAATCTGAAAAAGAACAGAAGGCAGCAGGACAGGCCAGGACAGATTAGTTTATTCAATTCATTTTGTGAGAAGGGTCTTAAGAGTTCTGTTTATTCTTTCGACCTGACCAGAGCTCTCAGGATGGTAAGCAGCATATAATTTCTATTCAATTTGGAGGGCCTGAGCAATTTGTTGGACAACATCGGCAATGAAAGCAGGGCCATTGTCACTGCCTATAAAAACAGGGAGACCAAAGCACGGAATTATTCAGGAGGTGTTTGGTTACGTCTCTGGCGCGTTCAGTGCAAGTAAGGAAGGCTTTGACCCATCTTGTCAGGGTGTCTGTGAAGACTAGGAAGTGACTGAGGGAACGGGAAATGGGCATGTGGGTAAAATCTACAGACAGAACCTGCATCGGATTTGTTCCAATAGGTTGGTATCCAAGAGGTGGCAGTCATCTGATTGGGAATTTTATTCTAGAACCGACAACACACTGTCGGACCATATTCCGGACTAGCTGATCAAGGTGATTGATAAAGAAATGTCTCTTGAGAGTCAATTTTCATAGCGGGTTCTCCAGAGTGTGCCAGATCATGGCATCTTTTGACAATTGTGAGGGCCAGGTGTTGAGGAATAACTATGAGGGTGTTGTGCTTGCGTTTGAAGTATCAGTGTGTGTGTCTGGATTGGCACTTGAATTGGTGCATTTTGTATCCACCCCCCTTTCAGGACAGACTGGCCCAAAATAATGCATGCCCAAGTCTGTTCCTGAGAAGCGTACTGGGGTGTAAGGGAATCCAGAAAAGGAATGATTGTATACAGAGGAGCCGAAAGAGGGGGCAGAGACTGGCAGCTCGGGCTGTGTGGTCGGCAAGGGCATTGCCACGAGAGACAAGGTCCATCACGCGTCTGTAAGCATGGCAGTGCATAACAGAAACACGTGAGGGTAGTTGTACGGCCTCAAGAAGGTCAAGAATGAGGGGAGCATGATGGATCAGGCGGCCGGAGGCTATAAAGAAACCTCGATGTTTCCAGATGGCCCTATGGGAATGCAAGTTAAGGAAAGCATATTTGGAGTCAGTATATATATATTGCAAGACTGAGAGGCAGAGTGGCGCAGGGCAAAAGTGAGAGCATAAAGCTCAGCTTCTTGGGCAGAAGGGCCAGAAGGCAGGGGCCTGAGTCAGAAGTTTTTGGAGGCAGCAAAAAGACCGCTCCTGAAGTTGGGTCCAGACAAAAGGGGCTGAGTCAGCGCCTTTGGTGGAATCATACAGAGGACGAGCAATAGTAGAGAAATCAGGGATCCAGATGGGACAGTATCCTGCAATACTGAGAAAGGTGCTCAGAGCCTTGCAGTTATCAGGGACAGGGAGACTACAGACAGCCTAGACCTCGGTGTAGGAAGGGACCTGGTACCCTTGGAGATTTGAAAGCCAAGGTAGGTGACACGAGGAAGGCATACTTGAAATCAATGTAAATATGGTCACAGGAAAATTTAAAAGGCAGACCCACTATCTGAAAGACTCAGATAAATAATAATAATAACAGTTTATATACCGCAATACCGTGAAGAGCTATGTGGTTTACAAAAGATTAGAGAAGGTACAAAATAATTGAACTTAAGATGTGCACTAACACATAAGAATTGTTCTCAATCCCTATTCTATATCAGGTTCCTACCCCAAAGAGCTGACTTGTAAAAATTAAGCTAAATGCAGTTCTGGATCCACCCACTAAGCAGGGTAGTCTGACACAAGCGCTCTCTAAAGCAGCTGTCCCTTCACTATCAGCTGACTGGCAAAAATATTTACTTCAATACAAAAGCATTCCTAAAAATTACATTGTTATACCTAAACTTACATTTTTTATATACAGAAATACAAAACAAAGATTGGAATATACAGTAAAACTTTGGATTGCAAATAACTTGGTTTGCAAGTGTTCTATAAGACAAGCAATGATTAAATTTTAACTTGCTATACCAGCAACGTCTTGCAATACACGTACATACAGTATAGAAGCATCACATTTTCACAACTGAGCCAATGGTTCCTCTCTATATGACGCTGCAGGAATGCAGTAACTGTTCCAAACGAGCAAGGGCTTGCAATACAAGTATGTATATTTTTGTACACTAGTGCCCTGGAATACAAGCATACTTCTGGAACAAATTATGCTCCCAAACCAAAGTTTTACTGTACTCACAAGTTTAAACATTGTTCATTTTTATTTTTTTTTACAATCAACATGGGTCTCAGTAGAGACTTACTCCCCCTTCCTACAGAATTTCACAAAGGAGAGAGAGTTGCTTAAAGATCAAAGAGATCAAATTACAGATGTAGTCCTTTTCAGAACTTTTAAATTTAGACAAATAACTACTAAATTTGGACAAAGAACTTCTTTTTAGCATGGAATATAAGTTCCAGAAATCATATTTTTCGTTTATATGCATTTCTGAATATGCATATACATTTTATAACATAGCCAAAAACTTCAAATGCAAAACCACTTATCTGTTTCAGGAGAAACCACATTGGAAGTGCTACACACTTCATGGCCCTTATCAGCACAAAAGGAAAAGTACTCTCCTCTCATGCTGTGAACAACTGACAGTTTAAACTTCACTGATACATTTGAACAGACAGAAGTCATAAAGAACCCGGGATACTGCAGGACTTGGGAATCAGATGAAGGGAAGAATTTGGCAAGGTCTGAAGCAAGGGCAGTGCTGAATAGAGAGGGGCTATTTTTAAAGCCCTGGGGTAGACGGGTCCAGGTTACTTAGGAGGTTTGTCCAGTGGAAGGGTTTTCCCATTGGAATGCAAAAATTGGCTGACTGGAAGAGGAACTGACAGCAAACGAATGCATAAAAACCTGACGAGTTATGTCCTCTTCCAGGGAGCCAGAGGGGGCCAGCCCACACCAAATATCGGCCATTCTAACTGGCACAGACAAATAAGGGTTGATTTGTTAAGTATAATCAAAGACAAATTCCTTTTTTAAAATTAGCTAACATATCAAGGGATCCCCACAGGTAGACAGACATCCCCCCATTGTGCAATGGAGGACAAAAACACTTCCCTGTATTCCTGGCCCCGCCCGTCTCCGGGCTAGGGAAACGCAGTACTAACAGGTCCACACTCGCTTCGTCCTCAAGGACGTCTCAGACACTCTCAAACACACAAAACACAACAGATTTCAGTTCAGTTACTCAACCAGAAAATAACAGTTCCTAGAATCCCTTTCCCACAACTTTTCAGCGACAGATCACGTGGCTTACTAGGCAGGAGACGAGAGACAGGATAGGGATGATCAATCCCCACTTACCAGATAGTGGCCACTCCAGGTACAGATACAGATACAGATACAGATTCTTGTACTTTAAACTGAGACTAGATAAGTCAGTTGAAGCGGTCCAACGTCCTGAGGTCTGCCAACCCCCCAAAAGGAAGGCAGCCGGCTAAGCAGACATATCAGCCGTAGGACCAGAAACAAGTGACCAATCGAGTAACCAGTGGTCAAGAGACCTTCAAGTCCCTGTTCGGGCGCCAAATGAAAGGTCACTTGGATACACAAAGTCAGAGGCGTGAAGAAAATACAAGAGTTTTTTATTCACAGCATGCCGGGACTCTAGTGCAGTTAATAGCCTGCCTACTAGAGTGTCAGAAACAGGAAATACACGGACTTTTATGCCCTTTTCGCAAACTAATATATGCAAAAACTACAATTTTCATTTGTTACTTCTATAACTTTCTACAATTATTATTGGTCCTAAGCCAGCACTTATGATAGGCTCAGGGATACAACTTATAGTCCTATAGGAAACTAGCTCATTTCTCTGCTTATCTAAATCTTACAGGTCTAAAGGCTACATGTACAGAAGGGCAGGGTACATCATGGCTCAAACTCTTATCTATTCAGCTTACAATGTGGTAGGGCAAGGACATACATTTCAGGCAGATGCAGTCAATAGATTAAACACTGTTTTCAGCTATGTAGACCAGAGCAATATTTTAAACAACAGTTAACCATTTCATGACCCTACATTTTGACCCTACAGAACAGCTTCCTCTTGGAGTTGGTGGAAATGAGGAATGTATCTGAATTCAGTAAAGCATGAGGCAGTCATAGATGATCTCTAAGGGAGAGGGAAGGGTAGTAGAGATTAGGAGTTGGTATGGATGACTAGACTGGGTAGGTCCTATGTTCTATACCTGCCATCATTTCCTGTTTCTATAGAAAAAATAATGCTACAGGTTTTCTACTTTTTAAAAAAAAATCAGATCCTTAGTTCTCATCTATCAAGCAGACTAATAAATCTCCAAGACCTACCTTGCCTTTTTTTTGCTTGTTTCACAAGAAGTTCAGATTTCTTAGGCTTCATTGATTCCTTCTCTCGGAGTTTCTTAAACTTTTTCCATTTATCATTTCTGGAGCTTAGCATTCTGCACAGTGAAGAAAGATGCATGTAATGAAAAATGGCCATACTTATGATAATAAATATTGATCAGAACTTTCATATCCACAATATATTCCCATTTCAATTAAAAAAAATAATTTGGGTAAACAGAAAAATGTATACCAAACATCCCCTAATCATATAGATGTCTCATCATTATAGTTATGAAATGATGACTTCATCAATGTAATTTATTCCCTAGATGATCACATTGAATCAGCACCACAATACTTATAAATCATCAGAAAAAAATGGCTGCACTGATGTCGGCCTGAATCCTATAAGAACAGAAAATACCAGGAATTCAGTTCTCACAAATCAACATGAGACGAGAATGGCAATGATAAATTAAATTAAGGGCTCCTTTTACTAAGCTGCGGTAGCATTTTTAGTGTGTGCTGCAGATTAGCGCGTGCTAACCCCCGTGTGTAGAGCGCGCTAAAACCACTAGCGCAGCTTAGTAAAAGGAGCCCTAAAAGTGCTGTGGCAACCTGGCTGCCTCAGAACCAAAACGTTCAAATGCCATCGTTATTTAAAAAAAAAAAATTATTAGCTTGTTAAAATGCCTACAAAGGTCTAATAATGAAGGAACCCTGGAACAAGAATGGCATATGTATATAATTAAAAGCCACAGATGATTAAACTAAGTCAATGTTCAAAAGTAATTATGTTTTTATTTAACAAGAAAAATAAATGCCTGGCTGAAGAAATGGTTTTAGAAAATTGTTAGCCCAAATTGTCTACCTAGAAAGCAGGTTGAATTTGAATGTTAGATATATAGGGCCTGATTCTATCAATGGTGTGTACTGGTAGGCACCTAGATTAGAGTTCCCACTGAGTTAGGAGTCTAACTTACCCCCACCCCACACACACACACTTTTATAAAACCTTTAGCATGGTTTTTAGCACCTGCCGTGGCGGTAACAGCTCTGACACTCATAGAATTCTTATAAGCATCGAAGTTATTGAGCTACTGGTTTGTAAAAGAAGGGGTTAATTTTTAATTGGTTCAATGTGCACTGTTAATTGAACAGCGCCATTAAAAACCTATTTTAAAATATTTTAAGTTTTGGGCAGGCACCTAACTCGATGAGCACCATGTAAGCCTATTCATGCCTACCCAAAAAGTAGGCGTGGTTAGGGGGGGCAAAGTTTGGGCATGGATTTTGTTGGGCACCTTAGACCCTCCCCCCCTTGGAGCACTTTAAAACAGTGGTTCCCAACCCTGTCCTGGAGGAACACCAGGCCAATTGGGTTTTCAGGCTAGCCCTAATGAATATGCATGAAGCAAATTTGCATGCCTATCACTTCCATCATATGCAAATCTCTCTCATGCATATTCATTAGGGCTAGCCTGAAAACCCAATTGGCCTGGTGTTCCTCCAGGACAGGGTTGGGAATCACTGCTTTAAAATAGTGTTTTAATCCAGCGCGCTGACGTCCTGCGTGCGATTGGCTGTCCGGCATTGTCCGCACGCGATTGTCTCAAGCAGTTTTGACTCGTCACCACACCTGCATGGGCCAGCAGCAGCAGAGCATTTACAGTACCGCCTTTGCACTTACCATGCCTTCGTTTTTACAATGAATGCATGCAAGTCCAAAACCTTACCACGGTTTTGTATGAAAGCCTCTTAGCAACAGGTCCAACCAAGCTCTTAATTTTAATGTTTGCTACAAACAGAAATGAAAAAAAAGTGTACATTTATAATTTGCTCTTTACATTAAAATTTGGCATTTCTCTGACTCTTATGCCTAAGAATTCTCGCTCAGTTTTGCAGAAAAATGAATTGGATACAAGAAAAGAACCTTTAATTTTACAGGATTATGAATCTACTGCAAGCACCAGCATCCGTTCTGTGAAGGTAATTATCAGACTTCTGAGCTTTCTGAATGGATTTAGTTTGTCACTAGCTTGGCACAGTTATCTATCTGAGCTTTTGTAAATCGTCCATACTTTATGATAGCATGAAATTCGAGAAACAAACCACCAGGACACCTGCAATTTGTTTTGAAATGGGCTGAGTTATGAGAGCCATTGAGTCATACACAATATGACTTGCCAGAATCGCACTTCATTTGTCAGGATGGATTTGGTATTATAGTTACAATAGCCAAGGATTCACCGTCTCATTTTCTCTGCTGGTTGTCTTAACGGATCAAAATGAAATCCAAATCATTTGCTGAAACCTTCAATTTGATGTGTTTAGTGAAAATAGAGCAACCACATTCTGAGTAACTTCCAGTTGTGTAACGTTTCTTCAAAGAGATTGAAAGGGTAGAATAACGGCTTCACCTAAAATCTTTCTGACTTTTGGAGGCTGTGTGAAAGAGCAATCAAAGTAGCAACTGTTGAGAGTTATTTGGCAAAGAAGGAATATTTTTTTGCAGTCTGAAAAAAGATATACAGAGAAGGCAGCTGATGAATCAACAAGGAAGATCAACTTACGATCTCCACGCTACCTACAGAAATTCCTAAAACATATCTTCACTGAATTTTCACATACCTCTAATATTTCTCAGATATGAGCATGTTTATTTCTGTTCAAGGTTGGTCTCAGGCTGATATAAAGTTTATTACTTTATACTGACATACATCAATTTCTTCCTGCATATAAAATTTCAAATACAATGGAACCTTGGTTTACGAGCATAATTCGTTCCAGAACCATGCTCGTAAACCAAATTGCTTGTATATCAAAGCAAGTTTCCCCATAGGAAGTAAGGGAAACTGCTTTGATTGGTTCCACCTCCTCCCCCTCCCCCCCCCCGAGGCTACCGGCGCTGCTCCACTCTCCCCCCCTTGAGGAATCCGACGCTGTTCCAAACCCCTCCCCGCGATCCGGCTCCCCCCCCTGCGAACTGGCATCTTCCCCCCACTCGCATTGCCCCCCCCCTCCACCACGATCCTACTTCCCCCCCCCCCCCCGAGCAGTCAATGACACTTCCTTTACCCGACTTGGCACCAGTGCCGGTGCCCGAAGATCCTCCCTCTTCTGGCGCGGTCTGGGCTGGGCGGTGCATCGGAGATCCTCTTTCTTCTGGTCTGGGCTGGGCTGGACTGGTACCACTGTATATGTTTTTTATTCCACTGTCCTCTCAAAATTGTGGCAGCAATCTTCTGCGCCTCAGCTTTTATCCCTTGCTTTATTACTTTTCCCATTAGTCTTCTCTCATAATCTCTCCCCCTCTCCCCCCATACACACACCTTCTTCCTGTTTCCTGTCCATTTCCTCCCTCTGCCAATTTGACATTTCTCTCATAACTGATGATATTTTTAAGCTGGTGTCACAAGAAAAGTAGATCTGGAATGACTACAGGAATGATTATAAAAGGAATATCCTTAAAAAAAAATAAAAGAGACATGTCAACAATATTTTAAGATTCAACAATTTGAAAAGACCTGTTTTTTTTTTGTAATGTATCAGTTGTAAGGTGCATTATTAATAATAGTGCCTTAAAGAAATAAACAAATACATACCGGTAGATTAGTAAACACCTAAATAAAATAAAAACTCTTTACTGACATAGGAAATAAAACAATCAACAAAAACTAATTGATCAGTATGCTCATAATTTCTGGTATGCTGTTGCATCTCTAGCCTTCTGCAGCTCATTTGCTCACTTAATGGCTTATAATTAAGGTACTTAAAGGAAATTTCAAGAGTATACAAGAGCCGAAAACATTTGAAATGATGATCAAACACTGAAAATAACACAAAAGAATTCAATAGAGATTGGCTTTCAAACCCATTATTAGATAAAAAGCCTTTCAGCCCTAAAGTGTTACTGTCTCATTACCTCGTCTGCCCCCCCACTTCCTCTTATACAGCCTGACCTAGATGACTCTGTTCTACTCTATTTAAACTCAGTATAAATATGTATTGTTTCTTCACTGTCCTGATAAAGAAAGGTTGAATCTTAAAAGCTTCTCAGATATATTAAATTATTCCAAAAATAATCACTAAAACTTATTTCCATACATTTTCATTTTAAATATTACACTGTTACTGTTCTGGTAACATTACTAGGAAAATCATAATAAATCTAGTATAATAAAATGCTAAGCGCACATGCACACTCTTATCTGCGTGATCCCTGATCCGTAGGTCCCTGGCCGGCAGGAGTGCGCATGCGCTCATACAAGGGTCCCTCTCTCACAGATCCCAAGGTGATGTGCGGTCTTGCCAGCTCCCTTACACTTCACGTCCGAAGTTTATTTTTAAGTTCAAAGCTGTGGCAGTGGCTCCTCTCACGAGCTGCACCTGCGTCGGAGCAGGCAGAGATCATGAAAGGAGCCACGGCGGCAACTTTAAACTTAAGAGTAAGAGTAAAAGATAAAATAAAATAAAGATCAGAAAGGGATAGAAGAAGAGAAGGGAAGGGGAGACAATCAAAGAGAAGGAGTGACTCTCTCTCTTTCTCTGGACAACCAGGGCAAGTCTCACCACCCAGCCAATCAGAGCAAGCAGATATCGAAGAAGGGGGTAGGGTGGGCGTGCTCCTTCCTCACTCCAAGTGCCACCTGCCAGACCGAGGCTCGCAGAGCCGCCTAAGCTGTTAGAACCGCTGTGTGAGGAGGGCGAGCAAGGGCTGCACGTTGGGGCAGAAGCACAAGCCGGTGTGCGAGACTGCAGGGAGCCCGCGGCGACAACTTTTCTTCTTTTTTTCTTCCCGGTTTACGAGGGAAGCGACTGCACGTGCTGCTGCTTCTGAGGAGGTTTATCCCATTTCCCTTCACTACCGGGGCGGGAGAAACTGATAGCGGCAGGTGGTGGGAGGAGGAGGCAGCAGAGGGGGAAGCAGTGCCACTTGCTGGACCTGCTGGGAGCTGACAATGGGGATGTGTAAGAGAAGGGGGCTGGGGGCAGAAAAGGGGATATGTGTGAGAAGGAGACTGCAAAAGGTACATGTGGGAAAAGGGGTCTGGGGCTGGAATCTGAAAGGGAAAAGATGGGAAAAGGGGGCTGAGGGGCTAAAAAGGAGTTTGTAGCTGGGGCTGAAAAAAAAAGGGGACATGTGAGGGAAGGAGGCTTTAAAGGGGGGGCGTTCTTAGGAAAAGAGACCTGGTTTAGGAGGCTGTTAAAAGAAGACAGTTCAGAGAAGAGGGCTGGAGCTTGGGACTGCAAAAGGTAAGTTGTGAGAGAAGGGGCTGAAAATGAAAACAGGTGTGATAAGGAGACTGGGCCTAGAACTGAGGGCTGAAAGAGTAGGTATGAGAAGGGGGTTAGGTTTGGGGGCTATAAAGGAATGTGTGAGAGAAGGTGGCTGGGGATGAAAAAAAGGGGGAGATGGGAGAAGGGGGCTACAAAAGGGGGCATGTGAGAGAAAGGGGCTAAAAATAGGAGCTGGAAGAATAAGTGAAGGGGGAATGGAGAGGGAGGTCTATGGAGGTGAAGGACAGAGAAAGGGGACAGATTTTTAAGTTGGTGGAAATAGGAAAGGTAAAAGGGGAAATTGGAGCCTGAATATGAGGGTAAGGCATAAGAAGAATAACCATACTTGATCAGACTAATCTATTCTAGCACCCGTTAATGTAACGGGCTGAAACACTAGTTTGGATAATAATACACTGGAGATAGTATGATCTGATTACTTTTAGGGGCCTTTTTTTTACTAAACAGTGTTAAAATTTGCAGTTACCACAGCTAAGGGCTCCTTTTACTAAGGTACGCTATGCTTTTTACTATGTGCTAACAACACGCTAAACGCTAATGCGTGCATGTTAGTCTATGGACGCATTAGCGGTTAGCGTGCGCTAAAACGCATAGCGCACCTTAGTAAAACAGGGGGTTAATGCGAGACTACCACACAGTAGCTGTAAATTTTACTTAGCACCTATTCAGGACATTCCCAGTATTTTCCATTCTAAGTCAGGTATTACCTTTAACATTCACATTGGCATGTGGTATCTCCTCCTGATTAATGTGGAAGCACTTAGCACATTCCATTTAGGAGGTAGTAAGTGTCCCACATTAAGCCCCCTTTTATCAAGCCACGTTATGGTTTTTTTCGCCGGCTGATTTGGTAAAATCTCTGATGCTCATAGAATTCTTATGAGCATTGGAGCTTTTACTGCAGTGGCCTGTGATAGAAAAACCTTAACGTGGCTTGATAAAATGGGATCTTAGTTAGCTAGCTCATGGTAAAAAAAAAGGGGGGGTTCCTCAATTTCAGTTTTGTATGTTTATTTCTTGTGGTTTCCTATTTTGGATGAGGTGAGGGTCTGAAATACAAAGAACTAACCCAACTGAAGATATTATTCTGGGAGGTATGAAACTACTTGATATTTCTGTCAGACATTGTGTCTCCCAACGAATACAAGGAAAAATAAAACTGAAGATGTGATGTACAAGGTACAAAGTCTTTATTGGAGAAAATACAATGTAGCAGTCCAAAATAATGGTTCTCATAAGTGAAGACACAGGACCCTCCTTCCTCAGGGGTCCAGGATGTTATGGTACACAAATGTAGAGACGTAAATTATAGGGTGGAATTGTCTTGATCAGAGTGATGTTCACACAAAAGAATGTACTTTAATTCATCTGAAACAGAGAGTGGGAGTAAATGGACAATACTCGGACTGGAAAAGCGTCACCAATGGGTTCGGTGCTTAGACCCGTGCTCTTCAACATATTTATAAACGATCTGGAAATTGGTACGACGAGTGAGGTGATTAAATTTGCAGATGATACTAAGTTATTCAGAGTAGTGAAGATGCAGGAGGATTGCGAAGATTTGCAACGTGACATAAACACGCTTGAGAAATGAGCCGCGACGTGGCAAATGAGGTTCAACGTGGATAAGTGTAAGGTGATGCATGTCGGTAACAAAAATCTTATATACAAATACAGAATGTCTGAGGCGTTACTTGGACAGACCCCCCAGTAAAGAGACTTGGGAGTGCTGGTCGACAGGTCGATAAAGCCATCTGCGCAATGTGCGGCGGCTCCAAACAGGGCAAATAGGATGCTAGGAATGATTAAGAAGGGGATCACGAACAGATCAGAGAAGGTTATCATGCCACTGTACTGGGCCATGGTGCGCCCTCACCTGGAATACTGCGTCCAGCACTATTTGCCGTACATGAAGAAGGACATGGTACTACTCGAGAGGGTCCAGAGAAGAGTGACTAAAATGGTTAAGGGGCTGGAGGAGTTACCGTACAGTGAGAAACTGAGCCTCTTCTCCCTTGAAAAGAGGAGACTGAGAGGGGACATGATCGAAACATTCAAGATACTGAAGGGAATAGACAGGTTGTTCACCCTCTCCAAGGTAGGGAGAACAAGAGGGCACTCTCTAAAATTGAAAGGGGATAGATTCTTTACGAACATAAGGAAGTTCTTCTTCACCCAGAGAGTGGAAGAAAAATGGAACGCTCTTCCGGAGGGGAAAACACCCTTCAGGGATTCAAGACAAAGTTAGACAAGTTCCTGCTGAACCGGAACGTACGCAGGTAGGGCTGGTGTCAGTTAGCACACTGGTCTTTGACCTAGGGGCCGCTGCGGGAGTAGACTGCTGGGCATGATGGACCACTGGTCTGACCTAGCAGCAGTAATTCTTATGGTCTTATGTTCTGACAGTCCAAATGACTTTATTCATCCAATAACTCAATGACTCGACATGTACCGGTACATGTTTCGACCAAACAGGCCTGCTTCAGGAGTCTTAAGAGTCTTCAAAGTGATGTCGATGCCTGTTTGACCAAAACATGTGCATATCGAGTCATTGAGTTATTGGATGAATAAAGTCATTTGGACCGTCAGATGAGTTAAAGGTCATTCTTTTGTGTGTACATCACTCTGATCAAGGCAATTCCACCCTATACTTAATGTATTTGAGATTGTGGTTTTGTTTCCCCCGTTTATTCCTCCTTCTACACAAATGTAGAAAACCTTATTGAAAAACAAATAACACGGGTAATCCTTTCACCCCCCTTTCTGTCAGTCCAATGGAAAGCGGCCGTCCAGTTCCTCCCTTTCCATCTGAGCTGGCGGCTGGTGCTGTGTGAAGTGTGACTGTGGGCTCTGAACTCCTCCACCTGCTCGTGCGCTCTTCCTCAGCAGCAACTACTAGGACAACATCCTTAAGTCTCCCTCATACTACATTTCTACATCTAGAGCCTGTATATTTCTAAGGTCCAAACAGCAGAAAGGAGAGATGTGCTAGCTAAGGAGGGAGGAAAGGAGAATGAGCTGGGCTTTGAAGAAGGGGAAAAGGGGAAGGTGCTGGTGTCACGCTTAGCAAAGCAGTGCAGGGAAACTCAGAAATGAGAGGGCATAGATTGAAGGTGAAAGAGGACAGACCCAGAAGTAACCTCAGAAAATACTTTTTCATGGAAAGAGTGGTGAATGCATGGAATGGCCTCCAGGTATAGACAAAAAAATGTATCTGAGGTTTCATATAATCTCTGGATTAAATCCAATCCAATAACATTTAACATAGGAAATCCAATATAATAACATTTATCCCCCTTTTACAAAGGTGTGGTAGTAGCTGCCGTGTGGCCATCACCCATTATAAAAGGGGGCTTTAACTTTAAAAAAGGAAACTATGATAACATGAGGAGAATGGTAAAAATGAAACGTAGAGGAAAGACTAAAGAGGTTAGAGCTCTTTGCCTTGGAAAAGAGATGGTTGGAGAGGGATATGATTGAGGTCTACAAAATCCTGAGTGATATAGAACGAGTAAGAGTGAATCAGTTTTCATCATTTCAAAAAGTACAAAAACCAGTGAACACTTAATAAAATTACATGAGAATATTTTTAAAATAAGATAGAGGAAATATTATTTTACTCAAAGAATAGTTATTTAAGAACATAAGAATAGCCTTAATGGGTCAGACCAATGGTCTATCAAGCCCAGTAGCCCGTTCTCACGGTGGCCAATCCAGGTCACTAGTACCTGGCCAAAACCCAAGGTGTAGCAATATTCCATGCTACCGATCCAGGGCAAGCGGTGGCTCAATAACAGCTATGGACTTTTCCTCTGGGAACTTATCCAAACCTTTCTTAAAACCAGCTACGCTATTTATTTATTTCAAAGTTACTATACCACTTTTATCTATGTTAGTAGATCAAGGCAGTGAATAATCTACAACTTAAAATAACAGAAAGGAAATACAAATATTAGGATAGAACCAGCCATGCATATAAACATAATATATAAACCCAAAAGGGAAAAGACAATTAATAAAGGATTCCAGAAAGCACAGCAGTCAGACCCTGAGAAGCACCTCCAGCAGTCCCTTAAAACTTGCTCAAAGCCTTAGGCACCTGGGCGAATTGGAGCCTTAGGCCTCCTTCCTAATGCATTCTGGGATGCATTAGGGATGAGACTCCGGTTGGCCCAGGTATGGGAGGGACCTTAGGCATCATATCCAATCAGAGCCTGAGGACCTTCCATGGTGTATCCCAGAATGCACTGGGAAAGGGAAGGCCCGCCATTTTGGAGCATCACTCTGGTTGGACATCCACCTGAAAGGTATTGGGGGGAGGGGGTTTGGAGATAGAGTTAGGGATACAGGGTGGGGGGCCTGAGCCTTGAATGGTATTTGGGAAGTGGAGGCAGGAGGGAGTGGGCATCCTTCTTGCATGGCTTTATTCGGTGGGGGTCCAGGGCAAGAGGGCATCCCTGAAGTCGGGCTTACATCATGGGTGGGGTTTGGGGGTTCCAACAGGAGGGAATGGGCATCCTTCCTACCAGCTGATTTCACGGGGGGGGGGAAGGATTCCTGCCACAGTCACTCAGCTGATCATGGCAGGGAGATTTCCTTGCTACGGTCAGCTCAGCAGCCATATCTATTTGAAATGTAGGCCAGCATTTTGTCAGCCTATATTTCAGACATATGTCACAGTTCTAGGGAGACGCCTAGGGCTGCTTAAACCCGCCCAAGGCCACTTCCAGGTGAAACCATGCCCACACCCAGCTTTCGGCAAGCTTAGATGTCCCTAAACTTCTTCCTAGACCCGCAAAAACGCCTACAGTGTAGGCCACCTCCATCGGGTAGATTTTTTCTAAAAATGTGCATCCTGATTAGCTGCCAGACAGTGATAGAACACGTACCGCTGCCTACTATCAGGACACCCATTTATAGAATCAGTCCCCAAGTGTGCATAGTGGGGTGCTGGCAAAACTAGCTGGTGATCATTGATAGACCGAGGCATACGGATAGCAGTATATGAAATCGTTAGGCAATGGAGATATTTGGGTAAACCATAAAAAGCTCTGAATGTCAGATAAAGGAATTTAAATTTAATTTGTTGTTCAATAGGAAGCCAATGGTAATCTCTCAGAAGTGGTGAGATATGAGTAAACCTGCTTAGATGACATAGTAGGCAACTAGTACAGTTCTAGTTTGTAATTTGCAAATCAGAGTTTGAGAAATTCCAGCATAAATGTTGCAGTAATCCATTTTGGTCATAAACAGAGAAAGAATCACTTGTGTGGAAAGTATTTCTGTCAAACAGCCCCCTTAATGTAAGTAGCTGTCATAAGGTAAAGAAACAAGACCTGCACAGTGTGTATCAAAGGACTCATAACAGTCCAAAATTGTGCCAAAATAGTAAAATGTTTGAACTGGAGTGAACATGGAGCCAAACAAGAAAAGGTTACCCTCAAGATGAGGCAGGTGTCCTGAAAGCCAACAGGCTTTCCAGGATATAAAACTTAAGTGTTGATTAGCCATTTTGCAATTTTGTCCAGGCAGACCTGGAGCATGTGAAGATCTGGGTTAGCTGAATTAGTGGGATATAAGAGAAGAATATCATAGGCATAGATATTAGTTGAATCAATGATCTGAAACAATGTCAAAAGATATTTTATTTTGTCAAATTGACACTTAACGAAATAAGAAAACACTCTATGCAGCTATAGTGGCAAAATAAAGCTCAGAATTTAGGAAGCTGGTTGGTTGGACCCCCTTATGTGTATGTATATATGTGTGTATATAAACCAACCTCCTAAATTATGAGCCAGTATAGCTGAAAAGAGTGTTATCTTGTTTTGTTAAGTGCCAATTTGCAAAAATAAAATTCTGTGTTTCAGATCATTGACTGAACCATATCCATATCATGATATATATATATATATATATATACACACACACACACACACACACACACACATACACACACACACACTGTATAAGTGATCATAGCATTCAGTATTACTGCTATTCCTTCTCATTTATACACTGAGGTAACAAAAATTTGAGCCATTATACTTAAAACCTATGAAATAATCCATTGGATCACAGAAAATGGAACTGGAGTGTAGTGAAAGAATACATTTTTACTTTCCATTGACCAGTGCTATACATTGTACTTCTTGAATGGTCATTATTCTTGCAGACTTCTACCATATTAGGCACCAAATTACTTGCAAAATCTAAATCCATCATTGAAAAGAATGGAACATTATGCAGTACTGTAGCTCCTGTATATCTATTTCATTACTCTGGAGGCTCTCAGAATGTGATTTTTTTTCTATCAAACTCTTCCCGTAATAAACAGTAATATCCTCTAAGTAGTGCAGTAAGAATACGCAGCCTATAATAAAATTGATTCTTTTTCTTCTAGAGTTCTATAAGCTGAACTATATCCGCATGGTTCCATAGTTCAACAGCAAACCAATAAACTTCACTCAAGATACAACTTTTAGTTTAATTATACTACTGTATAAGGAGGCTTTCATTCAAAACAAAGAATAGTGTAATATAATAAATTCATATGTGAATATGTATATTTCCATTCTAATTATAGCATCTGTACCTAAAATAATAATGATTTTGACAATTAATACATTGTACTGTATAATGACAATAATGCCAAATAAATAATTGCAGGCTGACTATATATGACCTTTCAACTCAAAATACAATTTTCTGCCACGTGAAAAAAATTATAGTAAGAAATTTACATATCTCCCCTTTTACAAAGCCGCGTTAGGCTTTTTTAAAATCACTGGCTGTGGTGGTATTAACTCATAGAATTCCTACGAGCATCAGAGCTAATACCGCCGTGGTTGGTGATCAAAAATCCTACTGTGGCTGTGTAAATGGAGGCCTATAATTTTTAAATGCTATTATATTGTAACCCTCTGCTATTTGTGATCTACTATGTACCCTTGCCTGATTGGCTGAAAACAATAGCCTATTCAAATATTTACAGCCAAATGTGTTGATTTCCCTTCAATCTTTGTTTCTTCACATATAACAGAAACATTTCATGTCTGAGCCACTGGGTTCACCCTGGTTATACACAGGGATACATGATCGTATTTGGTCTCATATTGATTTTTATAAGTATAAATTTTTTTATCAAATTTGATTATATTTTTTCATAATATCCCTCAAATGTATCTAATCCATCTAAATAGATACAACTAGGAGCTGTTGATCCAGTTATACCTGCGTGTGGAACTGCTATTGAAAATGGTATAACAATTGGAGAGACAGAAGTTATGGGTTTACTACAATAGAATATGGTGAGAGAAGGAAGCTTTGCAGTCATTATCTTGAGATCAGATTAGCGTTATAAAATTATTAGATTAAAAAGGGACATTTTATGGTGATATTCAGGGTCCAATATGTACTGCAGATGAGAGCAATAGAAAGTTAGTAAGAATAAACCAGGTCGAAAAAAAAAGAAATGTGGTCTATGTTCATATTTTTGGATATTTTTGGACCATGCAGATCCCTAAGTGAAACTGATTATTCCCCTATCAAGTAAAGTGCATTTATATTTATAAGAGATTTCTAAGTGTGAAAGGTGAAAATGATTATTTTAGAGATATTTTGGCTGATAAAGTGTTGTATCTTGCAGCATGAGCAAGGTCATATAGTTTGACCACTGAAATGCTTTTACTTTGTGGATGGTTGTGTTAGCCAGAGAAGACTAATGATATGTAGTTGTATTTAGTTTTCTGGAAGGCTCATATATTAATACAGGGATATATTAAATCACATATACATCCAAGTATGTCTCAAAACTCATTCAAAGTGCAAAACAGGAGAGTCACCTCCACAAGTCAAACAAACAGTGGACATGTCCAATCAAAACAGATTAGTTTTGTATATTTCACAAATCTTTTATTCACTTCAATGGCTCAATGACATGTACATGTTTCGGCTGCACTGGCCTGCATCAGGAGTCTTAAATATTGAAAACAAACAAACAATGGAGACAAATATCCACGCTTGCTGTACCACTTTGAAATACTAATGTTGTGCTTTGGGAAGAAGTGGCCCAGGATCCAAAATGCTTCTGTGGTATGAAAGTCAAAGCACAACATTAATATTTAAGTCACCATTGGGTTTTTTTTTCAATATTTAAGGCTCCTGATGCAGGTCAAAACTCATTCAACATACTGCAAACATATCCCTATTTCTCATTTATTGAGCCTCAGCGACACCACTCAAAGTTCAAGCTTTATCATTTCCTTAAGCTTCATGTGCCAAATCATCATTGGTTCTCAACTATTGGAGGAGTGT
Organism: Geotrypetes seraphini; assembly: GCF_902459505.1. NCBI lineage: Eukaryota > Metazoa > Chordata > Amphibia > Gymnophiona > Dermophiidae > Geotrypetes > Geotrypetes seraphini. The sequence goes on along the minus strand of NC_047092.1, from coordinate 141,842,538 downwards.
AATTCATGCAGCGCTGGAGTCCTGATGGACAGTTAAGTAGAGTCTCACACGTTGTTGTTTTTTGAAGTTGATTATGATTGAGCTGAAACTTCAGAATTGCTCCTATTAAGATACTCAGTAGATCAAGGAGGGTGGGGGAGAAACAAATATATTTGCTTGAGATTGGTGAATTGGGTGCTGGAATAGCTTTATGCTATAAGAGGCTCCATGGTCCCATTCCAATTGGAATTCTGATGTTTCTCTTCTTCATCTGTACCACATATAAATATAGCTTTGCGATTTTGGGGGGGGGGTTTGGGATGCTTTATGATAAAGTTTAAAAAAAAAATGTTTTTTCAAACATTTGTAGACTAAAACTGTTAAGTAGCTTTAAGTGGTAAAACATGTTTTTGCAGTAGGATTAGGGGGACTCTTATGTCCACTTTGGAGAGATATAGGGCTCCTTTTACTTAGCTGCACTAGCGGTTTTAGCATGCACTTAGTGCACGCTACATTACCCCACGCGCTAGACATTAACGCCACCATTGAGTTGGCATTAGTTTTTGGCGTTAGCGCACGCAACAATGTAGCGCACCCTAAAAGGAGCCCATAGTGTTTTGATGCTGCCCTTCCTTCTTGGATGGTAACAGTTACCAACAGGTCTAGACAAGTGAGTTTTTATAATCGCTAAAACCCCATTTGGAATAGCCAGGCAATGTTAGTGCATCAATCGCTGGCTATTTTGCTTGGGGATTTAGATAATTTGCATGGCCGGATCGGAAAATGAGCAATTGAGGGAAAAAACACATGGTGGGCACAAAATGTGCATCGGGTAAGTAACAACGATCATCACTAATTTATTTATTTATTTATTCATTCAATTATTTAGCCTGTCCTCCCAAAGGAGCCCAGAACGGGTTACAAAGTATATCCACAATATAATCGAGACAGGACAGAGATGACATAATTTACAATATAGACATGACAATAAAACATACACTAAATAGCATCCGGTGAGATTAGGTGGCGTAGGTGCGTTGACTCTGAATGGCATTTCTGGGTGAATGTTCTTAAGGCTCTGGGTTTGTAAAGAAGGTTTTCACGGCCTTCCTGAAGCTTCAAAGTCCATATAGTGTTCTAACAGATGGGGGGATGATGTGCCATAGTCTGGGTATGAAATGCGAGTAGGAGCATTTGTGGGCTGTTTCAGTTTTGAGGGAGCGGCCGGGAGGTATGGTTAGTCATTTTTCTCCTTGGGACCTCAGTGGTCGCTTTGGGAAGTAGATTTGTTGTTTAGTTTTCATGTAGTGCGGCATCGTTTCATGGAAGGTTTTGAAAGCGAGGACCAGGGCCTTGAAAGTACAGCACTTTTGAATGGGCAGCCAGTGCATGGAAGCTAATGAGGGGGTAACATGGTCGCGGATGCCTAGGTTTTTCAAGAGGCAGATTGCAGCATTTTGCACCCTTTGGAAGCGGGAGAGAGTTTTCGTGGGCAGGCCCACTAGTAGTGTGTTGCAATAGTCTATGCAGGATAGTACAAAAGTGTACAGTAGTTGGGCAAATTTGGGTTCTGAGAAGTATGCACGTATGGTTTTTAGCTGTCGGAGGTAGTAGAAGGAGGATGATACTAGTTTGGATATGTGATCTGTCATTGATAAGCTTGAGTCGAGAGTCACCCCTAGGCTGCGGACGTTATCCTTGGGTGTAAGGGTGTTTGTGCCCCAGGAAAAGGAGGGACGGAGGTATGTGCAATGATCTTTGTGGATCCAGAGAAGTTCTGTCTTGGATTCATTTAACTGTAACTTGTTCCTAGTCATCCAGGTCTTTATTTCAGTTAAACAAGACTAGAGGTTATAGATTTGTGTGTCTCGGTGTCGGCTTAGGGGAAGGTAGAGTTGTAGGTAATCTGTGAAAGAGTGAAAGCAGGTTTAGCGATGATTGCTGACTTTAGTGCATCTCACCCCTAGACATCTCAAGCAGTAGGTGTAAATCTCCACATTGATCTGATAAGACATAGATATGTATCACCTTCTGAATGGCAAACAGATGCTAATTTATTATGCCTGCCCTAGTCCTACCCACAACACTCCTAAAGCACCTCCTGTTATCATTTTACATTCTTCAGTTTTTGAAATATATACCCCTGATTGATAAAATTGGGCTATAGTCATTCATGTTGCATAAATGCCTAAATGCCAGTTTATGTTCATCTACAGGCGTTCCTCAGGTTAAGAACATCCGTCTTACATCGGACTCGTACATACAGAGGTCCTGTCTCTTCCTTCCTGATCCAACGTGATCCATCTCCTCCCTTCTGTGTCCCAACGTGCCCCTAGTCCTCCTTCCCTCTGTTCTGCGTCCCAAATTTGTGCCTCCCTCCCACAGGTGTTTACCTCTGCCGCAGGCTGCCTCCTCCCAGCCTCACTTCTCTTCGCAAAGCCATGAGCTCGCGGATAACCCAGAACCCTTCCCTCTGATGTCAGTGGCCAGCGATGAAAAACCTTAACACGGCTTGATAAAAAGGGGGCCTTTATGGAGGGAAGAATGGTGTAGTTGTTAGAGCTACAGCTTCCAGACCCTGAGGTTCTAGGTTCAAATCCTGTACTGCTCCCTGTGATCCTGGGCAAGTCACTTAATCCTCCACCACCCAAGGTACATTAGATAAATTGTGAACCCACTGGGACAGATGGGGAAAATGCTTGAAGTACCTGTATGTAAACTTCTTTGAGCATGGTTGTAAAGCTGCAAAAAGGCATCTCATTTAAAATACATGAAAATAAAATCAGAGGTAGTCTTAATATGCTGCACAAATATAAAGTAACCTTATTTCTGAGCTAGTTTATTTTCCTATGACTAATGAGAACATTATGCTGACTGATCATGTAAAATGATAATTGTTTCAATGTTAGTGTCTTAGGGCTCCTTTTACAAAATGACGCTAGAGGTTTTTTAGCGCGGGCCAGCGAGATAAATGCTCTGATGTTCATAGAATTCCTATGAGCGTTGAACATTTATCTTGCCGGCCTACGCTAAAAACCTCTAGCGTTAGTATTTCTATGGCTTCGTAAAATCCAACTTCATTTTTTCTGATGAGAAGCTGCAAATTAAACCCCAAAGTTTCCATAAATAGTTTTTCAGTACAATTCTAATCTTTCAAAGTACCTCATTTGTACTTAAAAGAAGATTCATTTTTCCAAGTACACTCAGCGTTCTCCCTCACTTTTCTGACCATAGGTCACTTTGTTTAGGAAGGCAGAGAAGGCTAGCAAATAGAAAATTCAATTGCACCAATATTTTACAACAAATAGAACAAGTTACTCTATCAAAACCTATTACATGTATGAAAAACATTTAGTAAAGTACTGTTAAATACAGTACAACATTAGCATATTGCTTCTATTTCATTTGCTGCCGAGTGATTTGTTGCAGTACATAAAAACTGTTCAATATCATTGACAAGTAGTAGAAACTGTTTTTCATAATGAAATGAAGGTTATCTTTAGTCTGTTTATTTTAGAAGCGTCAGAATTGTTTGGATGGTTTAACAGTGTGGTTTATCTAATTACTGTTGAGTCTGCTGGCATTAGCCATTGATTTTTACCTGAGCTTGTGAAACAGTTGCCTGTCTCAACTAAAGAACAATCTGTAAATCACAAGGTATAGAGTCAATAGATTGTTTTTCAACTCATGAAGAACCTCAATGTGTTACTGTTAAATCAGGGGCTCCTAACCTATGGTTTATAGATCATTGGTGGTTCTAGAAGCCATCATAGAGGCCTAATGGAAAAGAATAATATAGAACTCATCCAACGGAAGTTCATATTGACAATGGCCTGCATTAATTGGCAGCAGTAGCTTTGACACATATATAGGTCTGACCTAATGACCCATATTGGTAGCTTTGGACCTTATGGTGGAATCTTCAGCTCCTAAAGGCAAGGGAATTGGCTTATGTTCCTGCAGAACACCAGTCTATGGCAGCAGAAATAGCATGCTGAGACAGAGAAAACAGAGTAGCAGGGATGGGTTCTTGACAGAATTAGAACTAGTGCGAATGAGATAAGGGGGATCATATGGACAGATTGGTGGGAGGAGAGTGGGACTGGGATTAACTAGGGAAATAGAAAAAAAGATAAGGTTATGTCCTTGGGTGTAGGAAGAAAAAGATAATGGCATGGATGGGCTCAGGTACATGAATGCTTTGGAGGTTGAAAGGGATTCTAAACTTCAATAAAGTTTGGAAGATCCTTTGATAAATAAAAAGCATGAATTCCCATGTTGAAAATCTGCATTTCCCATGGCTCTCAATGAACAGGACAAGACTCTTGTTGATAAGGCAACCAAAACTATTGTTTTTTTCTATAACTGTTAACTTAGCTTAAAAGATTAAAGGGAACAGAATCCCATTTATTCTAGAACAGGTTGCCTAAAAGTAAGTGCCAGTTGTACACATAAATTAGAGAATACTAACACATAGACATGTGACTGTTATATGCATAACTGCTAGCTGCACACTCGGTGGTATTTTATAACAGGCTGCAAAACACCTTTTTGTTTGGGGGGAGCTCCACCCTAGACCACATCTAAGCCCCACCCAAGTTCTGCCCCCAAACCCCACCCCATAATAGTATTAATTGTAATGCCAATACATAATGGTAACCACATAATTAAACTACACAAAGCACACTGTATGCAGAGAAATTTTAATTAACTATCATTTATATTCTACTTTTTCAGAGAGGTCAAGGCAGGTAGTAACTGCTACAGAAAACGTCTCTTTAATGCCAGAGAAGTACCGTATTTTCACGCATATAACGCGCGCGTTATACGTGTTTTTACCTACCGCGCATACCCCTCGCGCGTTATATGCGTGAGCGCGGTATACAAAAGTTTTAAAACATAGTTCCCACCCCGCCCGACGCCCGATTCACCCCCCCAGCAGGACCGCTCGCACCCCCACCCCGAACGACCGCTCGCACGCGCTCCCACCCGCACCCGCATCCACGATCGGAGCAAGAGGGAGCCCAAGCCCTCTTGCCCGGCCGACTCCCCGACGTCCGATACATCCCCCCCCCGGCAGGACCACTCGCACCCCCACCCCGAAGGACCGCCGACTTCCCGACAATATCGGGCCAGAAGGGAGCCCAAACCCTCCTGGCCAGACCGCTCGCACCCCCCACCCCGAACGACCGCTCGCACGCGCTCCCACCCGCACCCGCATCCACGATCGGAGCAAGAGGGAGCCCAAGCCCTCTTGCCCGGCCGACTCCCCGACGTCCGATACATCCCCCCCCCCCGGCAGGACCACTCGCACCCCCATCCCGAAGGACCGCCGACTTCCCGACAATATCGGGCCAGAAGGGAGCCCAAACCCTCCTGGCCACGGCGACCCCCTAACCCCACCCCGCACTACATTACGGGCAGGAGGGATCCCAGGCCCTCCTGCCCTCGACGCAAACCCCCCTCCCTCCAACGACCGCCCCCCCCAAGAACCTCCGACCGCCCCCCCAGCCGACCCGCGACCCCCCTGGCGACCCCCACGACCCCCCCACCCCCCTTCCCCGTACCTTTGGTAGTTGGGCCAGAAGGGAGCCCAAACCCTCCTGGCCACGGCGACCCCCTAACCCCACCCCGCACTACATTACGGGCAGGAGGGATCCCAGGCCCTCCTGCCCTCGACGCAAACCCCCCTCCCCCCCAACGACCGCCCCCCCCCAGAACCTCTGACCGCCCCCCAGCCGACCCGCGATCCCCCTGGCGACCCCCACGAACCCCCCACCCCCCTTCCCCGTACCTTTGGTAGTTGGCCGGACAGACGGGAGCCAAACCCGCCTGTCCGGCAGGCAGCCAACGAAGGAATGAGGCCGGATTGGCCCATCCATCCTAAAGCTCCGCCTACTGGTGGGGCCTAAGGCGCGTGGGCCAATCAGAATAGGCCCTGGAGCCTTAGGTCCCACCTGGGGGCGCGGCCTGAGGCACATGGGCCCAACCCGACCATGTGCCTCAGGCCGCGCCCCCAGGTGGGACCTAAGGCTCCAGGGCCTATTCTGATTGGCCCACGCGCCTTAGGCCCCACCAGTAGGCGGAGCTTTAGGATGGATGGGCCAATCCGGCCTCATTCCTTCGTTGGCTGCCTGCCGGACAGGCGGGTTTGGCTCCCGTCTGTCCGGCCAACTACCAAAGGTACGGGGAAGGGGGGTGGGGGGGTCGTGGGGGTCGCCAGGGGGGTCGCGGGTCGGCTGGGGGGGCGGTCGGAGGTTCTTGGGGGGGGCGGTCGTTGGGGGGGAGGGGGGTTTGCGTCGAGGGCAGGAGGGCCTGGGATCCCTCCTGCCCGTAATGTAGTGCGGGGTGGGGTTAGGGGGTCGCCGTGGCCAGGAGGGTTTGGGCTCCCTTCTGGCCCAACTACCAAAGGTACGGGGAAGGGGGGTGGGGGGGTCGTGGGGGTCGCCAGGGGGGTCGCGGGTCGGCTGGGGGGCGGTCGGAGGTTCTTGGGGGGGGCGGTCGTTGGGGGGAGGGGGGTTTGCGTCGAGGGCAGGAGGGCCTGGGATCCCTCCTGCCCGTAATGTAGTGCGGGGTGGGGTTAGGGGGTCGCCGTGGCCAGGAGGATTTGGGCTCCCTCCTGGCCCGATATTGTTGGGGAGTCGGCGGTCCTTCGGGGGGGAGGGATGTATCGGACGTCGGGGGGGGCATCAGGCTTTCAGGATGGGGACAGACCTTCAGTGCACGGAAGTCAGGGGGGGTGAACGGAGAGTCGGGACAGCGCATGGAAAGTCAGGGCGGGCGAAAGGAGCGTCGGGCAGCATGCGCGGTATATCCGTGAGCGCGGTATACCAAAGTTTTTGTACATATCATCGTGATTTCTGCGCGCTATACCCGTGTGCGCGTTTTATACGGGTGCGCGTTATTTGCGTGAAAATACGGTATATCAAGAAGCAATACAAAACCCTGCAAAGAACATAAAAATAGAAATACTGGGTCAGACCAATGGTGCATTCATGTACACCATCTCTTCCCTCTCTTCTCATCCACACCACTCCAGCTATGTGTGCCATCTATTTCCTCTCTTCTCTTCCCCACCCATCCATCCATGTGAACCATCTCCTCTCGCTCTTCCCTCCTTTTCCCCTCCATTCATGTGCACCATATCTTCCCTCTCTTTCCCTTCCCTCCATCCATGTGCACCATCTTATACCATCTCTTCCCTCCTCTTCCACTCCCACCCTTTCATGTGCCACCATCTACTTCCCCATTCCTCCATCCATGTTTCCCCTATTCCTCTCTTTTCTGCCCCTCCCATTCAGCATCTCTCCCCTCTTTCTCCCTCCCTCCCCACCCCCCGCGTTCTACCAAATTACCTTTCCACCTGGTTCTGAAGCCCCCTCACCTTGAAAAGTACAAGATCACCAGCATGAGAGCAATTCCCTGGTGCTGCCTGCAGCCTCCTCTGCACAGTTCCTTTACCAATGTTCCGCCCAACCAGAAACAGGAAGTTGCTTCACAGTGGAGGTGGATCGCAACAGAAAAATGTTGCAGAGAAGGAACCTAGCATCATTGGAGAATTGGTTTCACGCCAGCGCCCTCCTTGCAGTTTTTGAGGTGAGGGGGGCCTTAAACCTGGTGTGGAGTTGTGAGCAACACAAGAGGTTCTACCACCAATTTTGTTGGGGTGGCCATGGCCCCTGTGGCCCCCCATTCCAACGCCTATGTTTTATAACAAAGGAAACTATTTACTAAGCGGCTCTAAAATGTGGCCAGTGTGATTACAAGTGTGTAGGTTTCCCATGCTCTGAGGTCAATTTTAGCATGCCTGTAAAATGACTGCATTTCCTATTTTCTAAATGAATGGCCATTAGTGTGTGAGTCTGTACTGCCACTTATTTACTAGGTGGCAAGGGCTTCCATGCTAACCACGCACTAATTGGTTAGCATGCAGTAATTGTGGCATGATATGCCTTCTCTCTGTCCCTAAACACACCCCATGCTAAATAATGAAATCTATTTTTCAGTGTGGGGAGCATGTGTTGATTCCAAAACTACTGCAGAACACCTGAGCAAGTGTTTATTTAACTTGCTGTAAGTAACTTAAAGCAGCTTAGTAAAAGGACCCCTTCACATGTAAATGTAAGAAGACATTCACAGGGGAGTAAAATGGACGGGATGTGAGTGTGTCCACTTAATGCACTAAAGTGCTGCATTTATGCATGTGCATTTATGTCGCATACGTGGGTATGCTTCAATGAAGGACAAAAACTCTGATCCCTGGTATGAAGAATAAGAAATGGAGGAAAAGAGCTCAGAAACCTTATTAACATAGCTAAGAATACTTATGGGGGTCCTTTCATCAAGCTGCGGTAGGGGTTTAACACACGTAATACCACGCGTTAAACCGCCTGCCGCGCTAGCTGCTAACGCCTGCATTAAGCAGGCGTTGGTTTTTTAGCCGACCGCGGGGGTTAGCGCATGATGAAATGTCCAACGCGCTAACCCCGCTAGCGTGGCTTGATAAAAGGACCCCATAGTTCAACGGTTCAGGTATCTATCACATGTCAGAAAAACCTTCACTAAGATTTTTAATATATGCATAAATAAGGTGTTTCTCAATAGGTGCTTGAACAAAATGTACCCTCTATGCTTTTTAGTGTGCGATAAATATTAGCACGTGCTGATCACGTGCTAAACGCTAACGTGTGCATGTTATCCTATGGATGCATTAGAGGTTAACACATGCATTGATTTAGCGTGCGCTAAATGCGTGCTAAAATGCGTAGCCCACCTTTGTAAAAATGGGCCTTACTGTTCATCAGAAGCATGCTTTATGAAGACTTACACCAAAAGCACATAGGGGTCCTTTTACTATGGCACGCTAGCTGATTTAGCGTGTGCTAACTGATTTAGGGCATGTTAATTGATTTAGCGTACGCTAAATGCCAACGCGTCCATAGAATATAATGGGCGTGTTAGCATTTAGTGTGCGCTAAATAGGCTAGTGCACCCTAATAAAAGAAGGGGATAATTTTTAGAAAAAAACCCAAACATTATAGAAACCTGACAGGGTCTGTTTCGCCAACTGCTGTGGCTTCTTCAAGAGTTTTATGAATGCCGACTATACAAATATTTTGCTCAGAATCATATTCTCATCAGCTCCATTATAACTTAATATACAGTAGAGCTGCCTTCAGCACTCAGCATGCTGATGAGTATGTGATTTTGCACAAACATTTGCATAGTCGGCACTCATAAAACTCCTGAAGAAGCCACAGCAGTGAAACAGGCCCCGGCAGGTTTCTGTAAGCAATAGAAGGGCTTGCTGTATTTATCAACCTCTCTGAAAGTGGTCACTCTAGAACAGTGTTTCTCAACTCGGTCCTGGAGCACCCCCCTTGCTGATCAGGTTTTCAGGATAGCCACCAAGAATATGCATGAAATAAATTTGCATATAATGGAGGTAGTGTATACAAATCAAGTTAATGCTTATTCATGGCGGGCATCCTGAAAACCTGACCGGCAAGGGGGCTGCTCCAGGACCGAGATGAGAAACACTGCTCTAGAACACTAGAAAAGGGAAAGGGGATAAGATTTTGATATACTGTCTTTCTGTGATTACAATCAAGCTAGTATATATATATATATATATATATATATATACACACACATACTAGCTTGATTGTAATCACAGAAACATAGGAGAAACATAGGAGATGACGGCAGAAAAGGGCTACAGCCCATCAAGTCTGCCCACTCTGCTTACCCACCCCCTGTCTATGCCCTAATGACCCAATTTCCTTATCTTGACCCTCGTAGGGATCCCACATGGGTATCCCATTTATTCTTAAAGTCTGGCACGCTGTCTGCCTCGATCACCTGCACTGGAAGCTTGTTCCAATGATCAACCACTCTCTGTGAAGAAATACTTTCTGGTGTCGCCATGAAATTTTCCGCCCCTGAGTTTGAGCGGGTGCCCTCTTGTGGCCGAGGGTCCCTTGAGAAAGAAAATATCATCTTCCACTTCGACACGTCCCGTGAGGTACTTAAATGTTTCGATCATGTCTCCCCTCTCCCTACGTTCCTCAAGAGTGTAGAGCTGCAATTTGTTCAGTCTCTCTTCGTACGAGAGACCCTTGAGCCCCGAGATCATCCTGGTGGCCGTCCGTTGAACCGATTCAATTCTGCGCACATCTTTACTGTAATGTGGTCTCCAGAATTGCACACAGTACTCCAGATGAGGTCTCACCATGGCCCTGTACAACGGCATTATGACTTCAGGCTTTCGGCTGACGAAACTTCTATTGATACAACCCAATATCTGCCTTGCCTTAGATGAAGCCTTCTCCACTTGATTGGCAGTTTATCAAAATCTTATAGAATTTATTTTGTACCTGGGGCAAAGTAAGGAGTAACAAGGAGCTACAGTGGGATTTCATCCTAGTTCCTCTGATTGCAAGTCTGCTGCATTATTAGGCCACTCCTCCACCCAGTGAGTTCTAAGGCAAAGATTTATTCTTGTTAATCAGTTCCAGGGAAAATCAATAACTTCCCTTAGCTCTGTCTTGCTAATAATTGTTTATGGACTTTTCCTTCAGGAACTTAAACCCCTTTTACATTACAATCACTTGACTAAATCCTTCAGCATGAAATTTCATAACTTAATTGTGCATCAAGTAAAAAATTAAAAAAAACTTGCTCAAATATGTTTTAAACCTACTCCCTGTTAGCTTTATGGAATGTTTCCTAGAATTAATACTTTTTGAATGAGAAAATTGTTCACTATGTACCTCTTCCACTCTGCTCATTTTATAAACAGGATGTTTTAATGCTTTTTAAATTAATTTTGACATGTTGAATGTACTTTAATGTTATGCAATGCACCAGTCTGGATTTCTTTCTGTGCAATAAATATTTAATTTATTTTGAATTGGCATTTGTGAAATTGTGTTCCTTTATCAGATGTATACTGAGACACCATCCAGAAATTTATGTAAAGTTTTATACAACTGCAGTGTGTTCAGGAGGAAGCGTACTTTGACCCAGGGAACATTCCACTTACTACCCGGTGCTGTGACCTCAGCTAATTTGCTGCTGCATTGGGTCAGGGTAGCACTGAACCCCATAAGGAGCTACAAGGGTTTTCACCAACATGGATTTAGTCAAGAAAAATCTTGTCTCACCAATCTACTACATTTCTTTGAAGGGGTGAATAAACATGGATAAAGGTGAGCCAGCTGATATTGTATATTTGGATTTTGAAAAGATATTTGACAAAGTACCTCAGAAAAAACTTCTGAGGAAACTTGAAAGTCACGGGATTGGAGGTAGTGTCCTATTATGGATTAAGAACTGGTTAAAAAAAAAAAAAGAGAATAGAGTTAAATATTCAATATTCTCAATGGAGAAAGGTAAATAGTGGGGTTCCCTAGGGGTCTATGCTAGGACGCTATTTTTTTAACATATTTATAGAGATGGAAATAACTAATGAGTTTAATCTGGTGATGGCAAAAAGTTGTTCAAAGTTAAATTGCAAGAGGATTGTGAAAAATTGCAAGAGGACCTTGCGAGACTAGGAGACTGGGCCCCAAAATGGCAGATGACATTTAATGTGAGCAAGTGCAAAGTGATGCATATGGTAAAGAGGAACCATAAATATAGCTATTTGATGCTGGGTTTCACTTTAGGAGTCACCACCCAGGAAAAGGATTTAGGTGTTATCGTTGAGGATATGTTAAAACCCTCAGCTCATTATACGATAATGGCTAAGAAAGCAAATAGAATGTTAGGAATTATCAAGTTTCAAGTTTTATTAGGATTTTATATACTGCCTATCAAGGTTATCTAAACGGTTTTACAATCAGGTACTCAAGCATTTTCCCTATCTGTCCCGGTGGGCTCACAATCTATCTAAAGTACCTGGGGCTATGGAGGACTGAGCGACTTGCCCAGGGTCACAAGGAGCAGCGCGAGGTTTGAACCCACAACCCCAGGGTGCTGAGGCTGTAGCTTCAACCACTGCGTCACACACTCCAGGAAAGGAATGGAAAAGAAAGAAGAGAATGATATAATGCCCTTGTATGGTTCCATGGTGCGGTCACACTTCGAATACTGTGTGTAATTCTGGTTATCACATTGAAAAAAGATATAGTGGAATTAGAAAAGGTATGGTGAAAGGTGACAAAAATGATAAAAAGAATGAGACAACTTCCCTATGAGGAAAGACTAAAATGGCTAGGGCTCTTCAGCCAGGAGAAGAAATGGCTAAGGGCAGATATGATAGAGGTCTATAAAATGGAGTGGAATAGGTAGATGTGAATCGCTTGTTCACTTTTTCCAAAAATACTAAGACTGGGGACATCCAATGAAGCTACTAAGTAGTAGATTTATAACAAATCAGAAAAATATTTCTTCATTCAACATGTAATTAAACTCTGGAATTTGTTGTTGGAGAATATGGTGAAATCATTACAGCAGGGTTTAAAAACGGTTTGGAAAATTTCCTAAAAGAGAAATCCATAGGTCATTATTGAGATGGCTTATTACTAGGATAAGCAGCATAAAAACTGTTTTACTCTTTGGGATCTTCCAGGTACTTGTGACCTGGGTTGGCCACTGTTGGAAACAGGATGCTGATCTTGATGAACTTTCAATCTGTCCCAATATGCCAACTGTTATGATTGCTTATGTTAATCAAATGCCTTCTTGACATTCAACAATATCAACAGTGCCCCAGAGTTTGAATAGCATATGGTTTGCAGAATTAAGGAGTAGTGAAATGGCTGAAGAATTGGTTGCAGTTCCAACTGTAGCTCCCTCTGATTCAAGCCAAGTCACTTAGCCCTCCATTGCTCCATGTACAAAATGAGTATTTAGAAGAAAGGCGGGAGAGGGGAGATATGATAGACGTTTAAATACCTATCTACTATAATAAAACGCTAAGCGCGCATGCGCACTCTTAGCCCGTGTTCCCTGATCCTTGATCTGTTGGGCTCTGGCCGGCAAGAGTGTGCATGCGTGCTTACTACGACACCACACAACAGCCGTCAACGGCCTGTACCTTACCATGTCGCAGTCCAGCTCGCAAGATGCCATCAGGCCGTGAGGAGACATGGATGGCGGCAGAGGGAGTGAACGCAGAGTCCTGCCGTCACCTTCCCGAGCCTCAACCGTCAGTCTCCTCCTTCCTACCCGCCTCTGGCCTCTGCCCCTCACCATGGCAACTCGGCTTCACTCTTTTTTTTTGTTATGTTTTCCGTGGGCAAACCGTACATGTGCCAGAGCTACAGCAAGGGCTTCTCTAGGTGAGCACTGGAGGTGTGAAGGGCTGTGGTAGGAGAGGGCTTTTTCAGGTTAGTGCACAAGTCAGAAGAGGAGGAGTTATGGTAGTATACTCTCCAAGTGAATGGGTTAAGGAGGAGGGGTTCGATCAAAGGTTACAAGGAGAGGAGGAGCTGGGATAGAGAAAAAGGGCTAGAGAACGGTTTTCAGGTGAATACTGGGTGCAGAGAAGAGGGGCAAAAGATCTTTGCAGATGATGTCTGGGAAGGATTTAGGCAAGGGGTTTTAAAATGAGTACGGATTGGGGGAGTAGGCGAGAAGGGGTAGGGATGTGCATGAGGAGGAACTGTGGCAACAGTTTCTCCAAGTGAAGCTGGTGACTTGCAGAGGTGCTGCTGCACAGGGAAGTGGGTGGGGGAGGGAAATGCTGCTGCACAGGGAAATGGAGGGGGAGGGTATGCTTTTGCTGCTACTGCACAGGGAAGTGGAGTGGGGAGGGAAATGCTGCTGGTGAGAAAAGGGGGCTGGGGCTGAAAGGGAAAAGATGGGAGAAGGGGGCTGGGGGGGGGGTGTAAAAATGGGTTTGGAGCTGGGGCTGAAAATAGGGGACATGTGAGGGAAGGAGGCTTTACTAGCACCCGTTAATGTACCGACTTAAACACTAGTGTAATATAAATGTGCATGAAAAATGTGCATGAAAATTTGAAAGGAAACTCTGCAGTGAGAGGGCATAGGATGACGTTAAGAGGTAATAGGCTCCAGAGTAAACTAAGGAAATACTTTTTTACAGAAAAGGTGGTAGATGCATGGAACAGAAGAGGTAGTGGAGACAGAGACTGTGTCTGAATTCAAAAGGGCCTAGGATAAAACTTCTAGCATAACCAGGTATAAGTATCAATCATCCACTGGCATTAGTGCTCACCGGTGCCCACATTAAGTGACCTTTTAAATAGTATTTTGTATGCTGCCACTGCCTGGAATGTGTGAATTTCCTGGCCTTGGAAACCTGCAAAAAGGTTCCCGAAAAATGTAGCAGACAAGCCATGAAGAGACTACTTTCTACAAGGGGCTCCAAATTTGGAATCTGAAAAACTCTCCTTGCATGTATGATTATTTCTTATTATTTAAGGGGGCGGTTATCAAGCCATGTTAGGCCACTAATCTGAATGATTGTCAAAGGGCTGTAATGTCGGCTGTGATGTCTACTCAGGCATAATTGAATTGCTTTGAGTAACATAGTAATGAGAAGTAAAACATGCAAATACATGTAAAGAAGAATAACAATATCCCCTACCTACTTCTACTTAATTCAATACTCAGAATGCTAGAAAACATAGCTAGAGTTTAGGTAAGACTTGGTTTACTGGTAACACTACTAGGTCAACTAACAGAAAGCAGACTACTGAAAAGTTCATTAGCTATAATTATGACCAATGAAATCCAGATAGAACAGAGAGTAAACTTCTTACACATAAATGAAGTCCCAAAAAGCCACAACCCAATAACGAGGTAAACTGAAGTAGTCACAAGCAATAGACCTCAGAAGAAACCAGACCACAGTAGATCGATCAACAACCTTATGACCCAAAAGGTTAAACATAACTCCTCCCCAAACAACTCCTCACTCACAGTCCCTGGCTACTATATTAATGCTAGATCCCTTATAAACAAAACAGACCTAATCAGGGACTGGTTAATGCAAGAACAACCAAGTTTATTACTAGTAGCTGAAGCATGGTTGCAATTACAGGATGACCCAGGAATGAACCTTCTTTCAGCCGGTTATAAAAAAAATACTACATCTATGCGGAAAGAGAAAAAGAGGAGGAAGGGTAGCAATCATCTATAAGATCTCTTTTGCAATCATCATAACTAATGATTACCAATCAGAATCACTGGAAATCATATCTCATACAATAGTTAATATAGCTATAACAAACCTCTGGATGTCCTGTCTTTGACTATTTGGTTCTTGTTGGGTGGGTTTTCCAGCAATTTTTCTGGTATCTGAGGGTCTTGTTTGGAAAACTTATTGTGGCTGTACAATTCTCTGTGCAAAGAAGTACGTTGAGAAGCATATCTTTGGCTTGCGCCACCCAAATAGGAAACCTGGTGACATCAGCAGGAGGTGGAACTTTAGTTCCCATGCTTCTCTCCTGCCTCATGGTCCCATTTGGGGCAGCTCCCGGGTAGACCAGAGCTGCCTTAAATAACTTAATTGGGGATTCTGGTGGTCTTGGTGACATCTCCTGCCTCATGGTCCCAGGTAGACCGGATCAGCCCTGAAGAATTTAATTGGGGATTCTGGTGGCCCTGGTAATGTCAGCAGGGGAAGGATCTTCAGTTTCCATGCCTCTCTCCTGCTTTGTGGTTTCATTGGGTCAACTCCTGGGAGGGCTGGAGTTGTCCTGAAGAACTTAATTGGGGATTCAGGCAGCTCTGCTGATATCATCAGAGGGGCAGAGCTTCATCTCTCACACCTTTCTCCTGGGTGGTCCAGAGCTGCCCTGAAGAATTTAATTTGGGACTCTGGAGACCCTGGTGACATCATCAGAGGTGAAGCATGCCTCTCTCCTGCCTCATGGTCCATTGGGACAGCTCCTGGGTGGCCCAGAGCTACCCTTAGGAATTGAATTGAGGTTTCCGTGGCTCTGGTGATATTTAAAAGTTATATATCCTCTATAATAAAACCCTAAGCGCGCATGCGCACTTACAACACTGTGATCCCTGCCTCTGTGATTTGTGCCTCCGTGGCCATGTTCCATTCGCGGCGGCTTAATCAGCAGCGAGAGCAACGGCAGGAGGGGTTCCTTCGGTCTGGATGAAGCGGACAGGGTGCGGGTGCTGCGAGGTGTCTGGCTGCTACTGCTGCACAGGGAAGTGGAGGGGGTGAGGGAAATGGGGCTGCTTTGAGAGGAGGGGTGTGCTGGGGGCAGGCAGCAATCTTGGTTTGCTCTGGGGGTGGAGAGACAGAAGGGGACCATGGAGAGACAGGCAGGCAGGGGGCCAGGGAGAGACACAGATAGAAAGACAGACAGACAATGGCCAAGAAGAGAGAGAGAGAGACAGACAGAAAGAAAGAAAGACAGAGACAGACAATGGCCAAGGAGAGAGATAGAGAAAGAAAGAAAAAAAATGACAAACAGCAGCCAAGGCGAGAGACAGAAAGAAAGAAAGAAAGAAAGACAGACACAGAAAGAAAGACAGACAGACAGACAGACAGCAGCCAAGGAGAGAGACAGACAGAAAGTGCTACTGCTGGATAGGGGGAGCAGGCAAGGGGTGGTGGTGGACTGCCGAGAAGAGAGAGAGACAGAAAGACAGAGGCCAAGGAGAGAGACAGAAAGAAAGACAGACAGACACATCTATTCTAGCACCCGTTAATGTAACGGGCTTAAAGACTAGTATATAAATTATTATTATATACAGTATATACATTATATTATTATATATATATTATATACAGCTTTGAAATACCTTGCATTCAACAATTGCATCAATTATCTTAAATTTCACCAAATGTACAAGAATAATATTATAGTCACGCAAGGATAGTTGCTTTTTCTTATCTTTAATTAAAAAAGGACATCTGTTCAAGACTGAAATTATTTTCTTTGCTGTATAGTATATTACAGTACTATGCCAGTGTATAATTAACTGAGAAAGGCAAAAAAGGTGCAATTCTATATAGAGGTCAAAATAATGAAGTGCAGCAGATAACATTGATTCTGAGATGAATTAGAAGTCAACATAATACTTTATTCAATAAACATTTCCATAGGCACTAAAAAGTAAAACTTTCTTTTGAATAAAGCCCATAGGAGACAATTTACTAACGGTTGTTAAGAGTGGATATACTCAGCAAGTTTGGCTGCACAGTAAATAGCATTCTATTGATTAAAGTCTTAACATAGATTCTTAGGTATGCTACTACTTCTGCAAGCAAATGGTAAACTCAAATATTTATCTGAACAATAATGAGCATGAGAGGCAAAAGCATGCCTAAGACACTCAGATATTATCCTTTTCACTAAACCAAATGCTAATTAGTGAGCTCATGTTAATATCCAAATTTTATTACCCACTCTGGACCACACATTAAGCAGTGATTGCTCAAGCATGCTATAAAAAGCCAGCTGTAGGCCAGAAGCAGTTTATTGTCGAAAATGGAGACACTTCAAATGTGACAACCCAGTTAATGCTGCAGGGATCTATTCCACTAAGGGCTCCTTTTACTAAGGTGTGCTTGCGGTTTTAGCATGCGCTACAATACTGCACTAGCTAAATGCTAACGCCTCTATAGAGCTTGCATTAGTATTTTTCATTTAGCGCGTGGTTAGCGTATGCTAATCTTTAGCTCGCGGAAAAAACACTACCACACCTCAGTAAAAGGAGCCCTAAATATCTACCCCAGACCTAGTCAATGTGAGTTAATAAGGTAGGAACATTTCCTATTAGGTTAACTCATGCTATATATACAATATACTATATACTATATATATTGATGTATATACTGTACATATAAATACCCTAGGCATTCCTAAACATTTTTTTTAGTTATAATAATAAGAGATAAAGAGTCTTTTACTGAACTAACTGTTACCTAACACAATAAACAATGTGAGATATGCTCCGGTGGCGTGCAATAACCATGAAATCTGTACACGCTAACGGCTCCTAAAATATATTTTGTGTTTCTTTTCCTGAGGGAGAATATCATGGGTGGAAAATGGGTGTTCCTGCATTAACCAATTAGTGTGCACTAATCATTAGCTTGTTCTAAATTGGTTAGTGCCCTTGATGAATCCCCTCTTAAATCAAATGTAGCAGAGAGTTCGAGTTAGTGTACCAAAGCAATTCTGCTGGAATCCAAGAAATGGTGAATATCATTAAACACAGCAGTTAGTGGGGAGTGAAACTTGTATTCTGGTTTTTTTGTAATTACACATTCAAGGTGATTTACATATATACAGGTACTTATTGTGATCCTGGGGCAATGGAGGATTTAGTGACTTGCCCAGAGTCACAAGGAACTATGCTGGGATGTGATCCCACAACCTCAGGATGCTTTGGCAGGAGCTCTACCACAAGGCCACTCCTCACCTCCATTCTAAGATCATACTGGCATGGATAAAAGATCATCCTTATTTGCACATGCTTTTTTGTTTGGGCGTGTGAGGAGTAGCGATTGTTGGGATGCAGCAGGTGCAAGATGGGAATATGCAGAGAGAGGAGGAAAGGAGTCAGCTGATTGTCACTACTCTCTCCACCTGAGGATTCTCAGCTGACCTGAGGCCCCACCTACTACCTCCTGGGCCTGATTAAGCAGCCCTTAAAACTCTGTTTGAAGAAAAACACCGGTCATTCTGATTCCAGCAGAATGAGGAGGAAGGGAGTCAGCTGATTGTCCCTCCTCTCTCCACCTGAAGATTCTCAGCTGAACTGAGGCCCCACCTACTACCTTCTGGGCCTGATTAAGCAGCCCTTAAAACTCTGTTTGAAGAAAAACACCGGTCATTCTGATTCCAGCAGAACGAGGAGGAAGGGAGTCAGCTGATTGTCCCTCCTCTCTCCACCTGAAGATTCTCAGCTGAACTGAGGCCCCACCTACTACCTTCTGGGCCTGATTAAGCAGCCCTTAAAACTCTGTTTGAAGAAAAACACCGGTCATTCTGATTCCAGCAGAACGAGGAGGAAGGGAGTCAGCTGATTGTCCCTCCTCTCTCCACCTGAAGATTCTCAGCTGAACTGAGGCCCCACCTACTACCTTCTGGGCCTGATTAAGCAGCCCTTAAAACTCTGTTTGAAGAAAAACACCGGTCATTCTGATTCCAGCAGAACGAGGAGGAAGGGAGTCAGCTGATTGTCCCTCCTCTCTCCACCTGAAGATTCTCAGCTGAACTGAGGCCCCACCTACTACCTTCTGGGCCTGATTAAGCAGCCCTTAAAACTCTGTTTGAAGAAAAACACCGGTCATTCTGATTCCAGCAGAACGAGGAGGAAGGGAGTCAGCTGATTGTCCCTCCTCTCTCCACCTGAAGATTCTCAGCTGAACTGAGGCCCCACCTACTACCTTCTGGGCCTGATTAAGCAGCCCTTAAAACTCTGTTTGAAGAAAAACACCGGTCATTCTGATTCCAGCAGAACGAGGAGGAAGGGAGTCAGCTGATTGTCCCTCCTCTCTCCACCTGAAGATTCTCAGCTGAACTGAGGCCCCACCTACTACCTCCTGGGCCTGATTAAACAGCCCTTTAAAAGGACAGTGTGTCAGGCGGGCCTGCACCATCGGTGGTCCCCGCCGAAGGACCCTGCCAAAGGGCCCTTTGTGCGGCCCCTTCTTGTAGACCAAATAGAACCAAACTAAAACCTCTGCCCAATTTCACCCATAAGTAGCAACAGTCCACAAAGCTGTTTAATTGAGGACCAATGAATCGGAAGAAATCACTCTTCGAATCCACCTTCAAGTTTCAAGGCCCCAAAATTTGGAACTGCCTCCCGACCTGCTTATGTCAGACCTCCTCCTATCTTCAATATATGAAGGTGCTTAAAACGCATCTGTTTTCAATATGGTCTTGCTATGATTTGATAATGTCTATGCTGCTAAAATTATTAATCTTATGTAAGCCACAATGATTCCCAGTTGACATTTGCAGAGTATAAGAAACAATATGGTACGGTATGGCAATGTGAGTTTTATTGTGATTATTTGTTATATCTGTTTGTTATAATTATGCATTTTTATTGCTTTATGCATGTATATTTGGAACTCACTTAGGTTTTAGGCAGGCTATAAGATTTTTAAATAAAGGATTTTTCAACATGCTGCAAAAGTTGGAAAAAGACCACTTTCTCTATTAGCTTTAAAAAGTAAAGTAGATTAGCAGCAGGATGGTAATTTGAGATAACAGAAGATTCCAGATTTCTTTTTTCACTATTGATCGGGCAATGGCTTGCTTCTAGGGATCAGACACAACTCCCTAAGAAAGGCTGTGGTGAGTGATTTTAAGAGCAAAAGAGAGCAGGCATAACACAGACTCCTCAATTAGTTTTGAAGAACTAGGATCAAGCATACAGGTAGAAGCTCTGGAAAATGTAAGTTTTTGAGAGAACACAGTAAGTGGAAATAAAGGAATCCAAGACTGAAAGAACAATCCTGGATTGGTTGTGTCCAAGTGACTGAGAATGAATCAGATGGGATTAGACCAAGGAGACATGGATAACAAGCCAGAGCTCAGAATCGCTCCAGATTAAAGGAAGGTGAAACGTAGGCTATTAGCTTTAGTACTAAACTAACAGGCCAAATCTTCTAAACTAGATGACTGGGAGAGCATAGATGTTGACCCAGAGCTAACTGATACTTATAGAGAAGAGCTTTCTAGAAAGACTGGAAGGCTTGATCAATAAATTATTTATTTATTTAGATTTGACTCACACCTTTATTGGTTGTAGTGCAAGGTGAGTTACATTCACATAAATGTTGTATTTCCTTCTTTGTCCT
Organism: Geotrypetes seraphini; assembly: GCF_902459505.1. Lineage (NCBI taxonomy): Eukaryota > Metazoa > Chordata > Amphibia > Gymnophiona > Dermophiidae > Geotrypetes > Geotrypetes seraphini. Next base: position 141,821,798 of record NC_047092.1, on the reverse strand, counting down.
TGAGGCAATGAGGTTTGTAGCTTGACTAAAGTTACAAAGAGCAACAGTTGGATTTGAAGTGGGTTTCCCTGGTATTCAGCCTGCTGCTCTAACCATTAGCTTGCATGCTTTTTGTGACTCAGCCAATCTCAATTTTAGAGACTGATGTGAAAATCTTCAGCGGTCATGGCATTTGTTTGGACATACCCTTTTTCTCCGAAAATAAGACCTATCCCAAAAATAAGCCCTACCCCCAAAATAAGCCCTAGTTAAGATCGACCCCTGAAACACCTCCTCCCAAATGTCCACAATACTCTCCGACTCCATCCCTGACACTAGTGCTGCCCGATTTGCCGAAAAAAATCAGACTTGTCAATTCAGCGACCCCCCCCACCCTGGTGAGACCTGACATACCTCCGCTTTGAAGCCTCCTAAAGCAGCAGTGGCAGCAGTGCTCTGAACAGGCTGCTAAATGGTCTTCCCCGCTGGGACTTTCCCTCTGCCATGTCACAGTGGGAGGGTCAGTGGGGTTCTGCTGCACAGGGGGATGGGCGGAAGGGTTAGAAAGATGCTGCAGAGGGAAAGCCCGGCCCTGGCAGGGAAGACCATAAAGTAGCCTGTTCAGAGTTCTGCCACCGCTGCTGTTTTTGGAGGACTTGGAACAGAGGTATGTGAGTCTCAAGGTGGGAGGTTCTGATGCACAGGGGGATGGGAGGGAGGGAGAGAAAGATGCTGCACAAGGGGATGGGTGAGAGGGGAGGAAAGATTCTGCACATGGGGGGGAGAAAGTAAAGATGAAGAATTGGGGTGGAGGAGAGGAAGGGAGAGATGATTGTTGTACATGAAAAAAAATAAATAAATAAGACATCCCCCGAAAATAAGCCCCAATGCATTTTTTGGCCCCAAATTAATGATACTGTCTTATTTTCGGGGAAACACGGTAGTATCTGAATGTGCATGCACAGCGTTCCAAAAACTCCAGACGTTGAGACTCCTGAAGCAGGTGTTTGCCGAAATACAGTTCTATGTCGAGTCCATTGGGTGCTCCATCATAGTCTTCCTAGTGATAAATTATTGTATTTATAGTGGCACCTTTTTTTTGGCCTATATTGCTATAATTTCAATAAAACTTTGTATTTTATCACTCGGTGTTCTGTATTTGACACTGTAGGAAGGTCTGTGTGCCACCCCTTAAATCATCAAATACAAGTGCTGTGGAAAAGTCTTTCACACTTGGGGATTCTCAGAACGCCACCTTGAAACGTATGAACAGTGTGGCAGCACTCCTCACTGACTCCTTTTCTTGTGTGTATAATCTTTCAACTATTTTGCAATCTTTTTAATGTTTCTTCATTTTACTTATTCTTCATTTTAACATTATGATGTATAAATAGACAACTTAGCTTTTGAAGTTGATGTACCAGCCCCCTCCTAACCCCTTAAATCAAACATAGAAAATCATGTCACAAAGGCACTTATTTTAAAAGCTGTATTTGTGCTTGAGATGTGTATAAATCAACATTTAAACATTTATCTTGGATAAACATCCATTTTACAGAGCGAAGAAATGTATGTTTCAAACCCAAGTGTATATAAATGGAAAGGAGGCATGGTCTGGGCATGTTTTGGGTACAAGTGTATGGCAGGTAAGTAGGTGTTTAATTCCCATTTCAGAAGGGATGTCCTTATGAGGGAGAATTTAGAACCCTGCCTCGCCCTCTCCTGGGCACTACCCTTCAGATTCAGAGCCATCTTAAGAATTGTGCTTCTTTCTTAAGGGAGGTGGGGATGGAAGAAGAGGAAACCAGGAAGGAAATCTCAGGAAACATACAAGAAAGAGTTAGAGGAAAGAGAGCCCAAAGGAAGGTAGGAAAAGGGTTTCTGGCTGGTTATTATAAACTGTTTTCACATACTACTAGGCTGAGGTAAGCCATTCATTTCTTGAAGTGCGATCTTTATTCCAGAGCCAAGCTAGGGCCAGATCTGGGTGCTAGAAATACGTTCTGCACCGCATTGCCAGAGGTTGTGGTAAGAGAGGTTATCTAGCTGGTTTTAAGAAAGGTTTGGACAATTTCCTGGAGGAAAAGTCCATAGTCTGTTATTGAGACAGACATGGTAGAAGTCACTGCCTGCCCTGGATCAGTCAATTGCTGTAGAATAATCACTCTATGTATTGTTTGCAATGAACAAATTTGGTTACATATCAACTGCTGATAGAACTCATGCTCAGAGAAATGAAGGCAGTAACAGGGGGGACCCCAACACTACCGCCTCACCACCCAATCATCGCATTGTTCAAAACAGTCTTAAGTTGATTTTCAAGTAAACAAAATTTAGCTTAGGCTAAATGCTGCTTAGGCTATCTGGCCTCTGTTACACTGACAAGTTGAAAAAGCATTGAAAAAAAAATCAAACTTAGTTTTATAGCTCACAGGTTCCGATGTGACACGTTTCGATACCGATAGACTTCAACAACATTTCTGAATATGGGCAATGCAGTCTCAAAAAATTATCAGAGATGGACCTTTCTCACCGGTGACTTGGCTTCCTCCTATCATTACATTAGAGTGATTATTCTACAGCAATTTACAAAATCACTTTTAATCACTCAATATTTACAATTGATTGAGTTCTTTGTCTCCTATTTCTGTTTGACTGCCCTGGATCGGTAGCATGGAATGTTGATATTCCTTGCTATTTATGCCAAGTACTAGTGACCTGGATAAGCCACTGTGAGGACAGGCTACTGGGCCAGATGGACCATTAGTCTGACCCAGTAAGGCTATTCTTATGTTCTTATACTAACCCTGTGTTTGGGGTGTGGCAGCTACTAGACACAAATATATTTTGTTTGTAACACAGAACTTTACTTATGGCTTTTGGTTTCTTGAATGTATTATTGTTCCCTGAAACTGAGCAGGGTGTGTGTAAATAATTTTTTGTTCACGTCCAAAGCATGTCCCAGATATGTTTAGAGGGTTCTCTGTTGTAACCTTGTTAGCCATTTCACAGATTATAGTTGATAATTACAGTCCTATAAAATCAATTGTGGATGTTAAACCTGCTACCAAGCACATAGAGGCTGATTCTGTATAGGACACAAGTCTGTGCGGTTGCCTAAGAATCGGCTGAGAATCGCACACCAGCTTCCTATACAGAATTGTGTCTGTCTTAAAGAACACATGCCTTACCTCCCCTGCCCCCCAATTCTCTAACCTGCGCCTATGTCACCAGTGCTGGTTATAGGATTGTGCCTGCATGATCACAAAGATAGGACAAACTCTTGTATTTTTTTTTTTTTTTATTATCAATTAACTTCAATGACGTAGTCAATTACCATGCCATTTAAACTAATTAAAACAAGTTGGGTTGTGTGCGGATTGTAGTTATGTGTTGCTAGGTGTCCACGTTTAGGGCATCATTTATAGAATCAGGCCTCAAGAGTATAAACCAAATTAGTATGCAGCCATTTACAAAACACAAGAGGACTTAAAGACATGGTAGAAGCCATTTTTTGCCCTGGATTAGTAGCATGGAATGTTAACATAAGAACATAAGAATTGCCACTGCTGGGTCAGACCAGTGGTCCATCATGCCCAGCAGTCTGCTCCCTCGGCGACCCAAGGGAAAGGACCAGAGCTCTAACTGAGTCTATCCTTACCTGCGTACGTTCTGGTCTAGTAGGAATTTGTCTAACTGTCTTGAATCCCTGGAGGGGTGTTTTCCCCTAAGATAGCCTCTGGAAGAGCATTCCAGTTTTCCACCACTCTCTGGGTGAAAAAGAACTTCCTTACGTTTGTACAGAATCTATCCCCTTTTAACTTTAGAGAGTGCTCTCTCGTTCTCCCTACCTTGGAGAGGGTGAACAACCTATCTTTATCTACTAAGTCTATTCCTTTCATTATCTTGAACGTTTCAATCATGTCCCCTCTCAGTCTCTTCATTTCAAGAGAGAAGAGGCCCAGTTTCTCCAATATCACTGTACGGCAACTCCTCCAGCCCCTTAACCATTTTAGTCGCTCTTCTCTGGACCCTTTCGAGTAGTACCGTGTCCTTCTTCAAGTACGACAACCATTGCTGGACGCAGTATTCCAGGTGGGATCGTACAGCGGCATGATAACCTTCTCCGATCTGTTTGTGATCCCTTTCTTAATCATTGCAAGCATTCTGTTTGCCCTTTTCGCCACCGCACATTACAGACAGCTTCATTGACTTTGTCGACTAGTACTCCCAAGTCTCTTTCTTGGGGGATCTCTCCGAGTACTGTACCAGACATCCTGTATTCGTGTACAAGATTTGTTACCAATATGCATCACCTTACATTTGCCATGTTGCGGCCCATTTCTCGAGCGTGTTTATGTCCTGTTGCAGGTTTTTGCAATCCTCCTGCGTCTTTACTACTCTGAATAACTTATTATTGTCTGCAAATTTAACCACCTCGCTCGCCGTTCCAATTTCCAGGTCGTTTATAAATATATTGAAGGGTACAGGCCCAAGCATCGAACCCTGTGGCACTCCACTGGTGACGCTTTTCCAGTCGAGTATTTTCCATTTAACCCCACTCTCTGTTTTCTATCCGCCAACCAGTTTTTGATCCACGTGAATATTTCACCCTCAATCCCATGGCTCGCAATTTTTCGAAGTAGTCGTTCATGCGGGACCTTGTCAAACGCTTTCTGAAAATCCAAATGTTGCTACTATTTTGGTTTCTGTCATGTATTTGTGACCTAAATTAGCCATTGTTTCCAAGTTTCCAAGTTTATTAATATATTTGATAAATCGCTTATTAGAATTACTAAGCGATGTACAAAGTCAAAATATAATATAGTAAAAAGAAACAAAGAATTTAATAATACATTTTCATATAAAACAGACATGAGTCGGGAGGGAAAGAGTAAAAATTACAATTTTCAGTTTATGGTAGAAAGTGGAAAAAACAATAAGGTAGGGGTAATTAAACCACAGCATGATTTAAAATCTCACTGGAAGTTAAATGTTAAAAGCATCTTTGAATAGGTAAGATTTTAGAAGTTTTTTAAAAATTATGACGTCTTTTTCGTTTCTAATATATTGCGGTAGGGCATTCCACCATTGTGGTCCCATCACGGAGAATATGTCAGATCTTCTTGTCCCAATAATTTTTAGAGAGGGGACTGTAAGAAGATTATGGCCGGTTGAACGGAGTGAACGTTGAGAATTGTAAGGTATTAATAGTCTAGATATAAATTGAGGTTTGTTAAAGGATAAAGTTTTAAAGATAAGTAGCATTACTTTGAAGGTGATTCTGTGACCAATTGGAAGCCAGTGGGCGTCTATTAATAATGGTGAAACATGGTCGTATTTCCTAGCGTTATATATTAGTTTAATAGCAGTGTTTTGTATCAGCTGAAGTCGCCTTTTTTCTTTCTGTGTAATGTTAAGGAAAAGTGCGTTACAATAGTCGAGTCTTGCTATGATTAAAGAGTGAATTAGTATCTTAATAGAGTTTAGAGTCAGAAATTTGGCAAATGACCGGATCAAGCGTAGTTTAAAAAAACAATTTTTGACAGTGAGTGAAATATGTTCGTGGTAAAGCAGTTTATTGTCAATTATTACACCAAGAATTTTGATAGAGGGAACTAGATTGAGTGGAATATTGTTGAGAATGAATGTATTCTTCAAGGTTATATCTTTTTTCCAGGTAAATAACATTGATTGAGTTTTATTTATATTGAGTGCCAATTTGTTTGTATTAAGCCAGTTTTGTATTATATCCAGTTTGTGATTGATGGATGCAGTATCGTTATTATTTTCTGGGTCCAAGGGGTGAATGAGCTGAATGTCATCAGCGTAAGAGAAAGGAGTGAAACCTATGGACTGGCAGATACTTAAAAGTGAAGAGAGAAATATGTTAAACAGTAGAGGGGACAAAATAGATCCTTGAGGGATTCCAAAGGTAGAAGATTGAGTTGTGGACATTTCATTATTAAACTTAACAGAAGAAGTTCGATTAGCGAGATATGAAGTAAACCAAGAAAGAACTTTCTCAGTTATTCCAATTGATTCTAACCTTTGTAGAAGTAGGTCGTGATCAGTGTTCCCGCTAAGCTGCGTTGGCCTGCGCTCGCGCACAAAATATTACATCGCAGCGCAAAGTTTCTCTTCACAGCGCACACACGCGTCGGTAAGGTAAGGGGACGCATTGGGGGGATTGCACTTCCCCACAATTGCCATGCTTCGGTTCCTCTTCTTCCTTCCTTCCCCCCCCCCCCCCCCCGCGGGACCCTGCGGCACCATCAACTCTTACTCCCTCTAATGTCGGCCCTGCAGCTCCAGACTTCCTCGCACCTTCTCCACTCCCCCTTTGGATCGCTATTATTTTAAATGTTATAGCCGCGGAGCTGTATCCATCAGTGGAGATGTCTAACCTCGGCCTGCCCCGGAACTCTTACTGCAACAGACGCCCGTCTAGGCAGGAACAGGAAGTCACTGTTGCAGTAAGAGTTCCGGGGCAGGCCGAGGTTAGACATCTCCACTGATGGATACAGCTCCGCGGCTATAACATTTAAAATAATAGCGATCCAAAGGGGGAGGGGAGAAGGTGCGAGGAAGTCTGGAGCTGCAGGGCCGACATTAGAGGGAGTAAGAGTTGATGGTGCCGCAGGGTCCCGCGGGGGGGGGGGGGGGAGGAAGGAAGGAAGAAGAGGAACCGAAGCATGGCAATTGTGGGGAAGTGCAGAGCTGCAGGGAAGAGTGTTGCGGTACCCAGCTGGAGGGAGAAGGAAGATGAGGGAGGGAATTAAAGGAGATGCCAGGGCTTGGAGCGTAGGAGGAAGGTATGCCAGTCTAAGGGAAAAGGAAGGGGGAGATGTGAGAGCATGGAGGGGGAGCGAAAGATGGAAGAAAAGGAAAGGAGAGAGATGCCAGAGAATCAGGGAAGGGGAGATACCAGACTATGAGGAGAGGTGTGGGAGAGGGAAGGCGAGGAGAGAGATGCCAGACCAATGGGGTGAAAGGAGAGATGGAAGGGGGAGGCATACAGTTTCTGGAAGGGGCATAGAAGGAGAGAAGATGCCATATAGGGGAAGAGAGACGGCAGACAGTGGATGGAAGGAAGAGAGTTACAAGAAGATGAGGAAAGGAGAAACCACAGAAGACAAAGGTAGAAAAAAATTTCTATTTATTAATTGCTTTAGGAGACATGTGTCACTGTTTCTGTGAAGCATTGTATGCAGAGTCCAGCTTCTTGCTGGTTCAATTTAACCTTTGTCTATGTATTTTTATTTTATCCCCCCTTTTACAAAACTGTGAAGCGTTTTTAGCACCAGCCTTGGTGGTAGCAGCTCTGATGCTCAGAATTTTATGAGCATCAGAGCTGTTACCTCCGTAGCTAAAATCCACACTACAGTTTTGTAAAAGAGGGAGGGGTTAGTTTGTGATTACATATTCCTTACTAGGCGAAGGTGTTTTCTGTGTTCTGTGTGTTCGAAAGACATGGTTTTCTGTTAGGATTGACGGTGTAGGATTGATCTGTGCTGGTCTGGCTTGTTTAGTTTTACAATGGGTGTATTGATGTACTGCTCACTGCAATATGTAAGATGCTGCCTTTTCCTAGGTACTCATGTGTGACGTGTGGTTTGTTACTAAAAATCATGTTTTTCTTACAGATGGGGGGGGGTGCCAAAAAATGATGGGCCCCGGATGTTACATATGCTAGGTACGCCACTGTATGTAAAGATACCAGAAAGCTGGCGTAGCAAAAACTTCTAAGTTTTGAGTATTTAACCCTCCCACAATCTCACGGGCACTCGTTTCAAGTTTATTGAGATTTTGATTTAAACGCAATATCAAATATTTTCAATGCGTATAACAAAAATAAATTTGGGGAAATAAATAAAACCATTTGAACCAGTGTTCCCGCTAAGCTGCGCTGGCGTGCGCTGGCGCACAAAATATTACATCGCAGCGCACACGTTTCTCGTCACAGCGCACGATCGGAAGAGGCGTACGGCAGATGGCAGGGCGGCGAGAGGAGAATCGGGCGAGTTGGCTCATAACTTGCTGGCGCCCGATATTTTTGGCTCACGGTGAAAAAAATTTGCTCACAACACCCGCCCGCTTAGAGGGAACACTGGTCGTGATCTATAGTGTCGAAAGCGGCAGAGATATCTAACGAAAAAAGGATAACAGATTTGTGATGGTCTAAGAAATATTGTATGTTTGATGTTAGTCCGATTAAAGAATATTCCGTATTGTGAAATTTACGGAATCCTGTTTGGTTTGGGTGTAGTGTGTTGGTATTTTCTACAAAGTCCGAAAGTTGGTTAAATATCAGCTTTTCTGTTAATTTTGATAAAAATGGTAGGTTTGCTATAGGGCGGTAATTTGTGGGTTCGTCTATACTAATTTTGTGGTTTTTAAGGATAGGAGTAACAACTGCGGTCTTCCATAAGGATGGAACGGTAGCTGTAAGTAGACTATTTTGAATAAGTGAAAGAATAAAAGGTCCAAAGTGTGAGAAATGTTTTTTTAAATAAAAAGGTGGAATGATTTCAGAACCGGTACTTTTTAAGTTAACTTGTTGAAAGAGGGATTCTATATCTTTAATTGTTGGTATTTTGAAGTTTGAGCATCTTGCCATTGGTATGAATTTTGTTTGGCTAGTTTTAATTGGATTGTTTGTTGTGTTTGAGGTAAGAGAATTACGTATATTGTTAATCTTTTGGCTAAAGGCATCGGCTAAGTCTTGTGCTTTTAATGTGGATTTATGGGTATTGTTATTGTGGAGACAGGATACTGGGCTAGATGGACCAGTATGACTGTTTTTAAGTACTGCCTCCTATATAAGAAGTGTTAAGGGCTCCGAAGTTATGGACTCGTTAACCAGCTAGCAAAGCAGTGATTGCAATGCATTTGCTGATTAGTACATCTTTGCCTATTCTCTGCCCCTGACATACACTATCCTCCCAAGAAAATAATTACCGCTTGCTTAGTGCATGCAGATGCCAAAACTAGTGTAGAACACTTCAGCATATCTTGCATTAGGCCATTCTTTTGCTGAGTTACATATATATGTTAGTGCCTAATGCAGTTTACTTAAAGAGCCTCATAGATAGTAGACTGAATATCACTGCTAACTAGATAATTCTGGCTCAGTCCCCAGACACTCTGTAGAATCTAGTTAATACTGAGGCCGTCTTTAACAGTGCCGCTGGATTGTAGCAGATATTCTACAACTAAGGAAAATATTCAGATAGCTGCAGGCGCTATCCAGATATTTTCCTTTGAATATTGGTCCAAAAAAATAATCGCAAAGCTCAGATAAAACATGTCTGTTAATTCTAAAGAAAACCAAAAAATCCATGTATATGAGCAAGCAAGAATGTTTCATTATTTCTAGGAGAACTATAAAAAATTCCAATAAACTATTTATAGTGACTATTTGGGGGGGGAACAATTTTCTACCTTATGTTCTACATAGAAGTCTGTGCTAAATAATTTTAAATCTGACAGTAATCTTAACAATAAGATGGAACCTTCAAAGCTGTAGGGCTCCATTTACTAAGCTGCGTTAGCGCTTTGACCCGTGGAATAGCGTGCCCTACAATGCCCCGCGCGCTAGACGCTAATGCCAGCATTGAGCTGGCGTTAGTTCTAGCCGTGTAGCGCGGGGTTAGCGCACGCTAATCTGTTGTGTGTGCTAAAAACGCTAGCGCACTTTAGTAAAAGGAGCCCTTAGTCATGAATAGTGGGATTAATTTTTCATTTCGATATTAACCTCCACAAGTTTAAAAAAAAAATGAATTTTGACATTATTTTTTTATGTCCAACACCATCTTCCAAGCAATACTAAACTCTGCAAATTAGAATTCTAGACGAATGGAACCTCCTTTCTAGTGAATGCACAGTTGATCGATCACTCTTTCAGCTGCCAAAACTCAGCCAATGAGTTATTCATGGTTCAATCACTGTTTTTGCTCATTAGACTTCTGTGGAGTGAATGGATCATTTCCCTCCCAGGCCAGGAGCAAATGACAGCGTTTACAAATTCCTTATACAAAATTATTTTCCAGCATCACTTTACAAGTGCTCAAATGCTCAGTTGACTCATAAAGACTGCACTGATTAATAGGAAACAAATAGGAAGTCCCAAATGCACAACATATCAGTTTTGAATATGCTACCGTTCCTAAGATGAGTAAGGCTATAAATATTTCATCTGAGTTTGAATTACAATAAATCTGCTTCTCTTGGGAACAACAGTAGTTCAAAATTAAAATGTAACATACTTTACTTTTCCTTTTGTAAAGAAAAATTTGATTGGAATCAAGCATCTTTTTGTTTTGAATGATTCTAGAAAAGAAATTATTATGGATGTGCATTTTCAGACTTTTTTCCCCCATGCTAATAATTTTTCCTCATGTTAGATTTGAACATTGAATTCATTTCAGTTGATGTCACCTGTTTTAATTACTCGCTAAACATGTGTTGACCCCCAAATTCTATAAAAATAGCACTCAAAATTGTGTGTGAAAATTTTATGTGCCTCTAATTCATCTGCTCAATTTAAATGAATAACAAATTGGTTAATGATAATAATTGGATGCTAGCAACCAATGGCCCCCTTTTTATCAGGTCATGTTAGGGTTTATCACTGGTCACTGCACTAAAAGCTCCGACGCTCATAGAATTCCTATGAGCGTCGGAACTTTTACCACAGTGACTGGCGATAAAAAAAACTAACGTGGCTTGATAAAATGGGGCCAATATTTGATGCTAATTTGCAACAATTTAAATCTATTGTATGCATGCATTGGCCTAGTCAGTATTTCATAAAGAGGCATGTGCAAATTTTTAATTACACATCTAAAAAAGGGGCGTAACCATGAGAGGGGGCATAGGAGGGTCAGGGGCAATCATTTAACGTCTATGCAGTATTATAGGCACGTGGGATCTCTGAGAAATAAATAAATAATGGTTACTGCGGATGGGCACACTAGATGGGCCATTTGGCCTTTATCTGCCATCATGTTTCTAAGTTTCTATAGAATACAGGAGATCTATAAAGGTTTCAGTTGGTGCAAATCCTCATGTCCACAATTGGACACAGATCCTGGCACTAAATGTTATTCTATAAATGGTGCCCAATTTGGAGCCTCAGATTGTATATGGGAGTCATGCAGAGGGATACCCTCCAAACTCTCTAACTCAGTTACCGGCAGTGGCGTAGTAAGGATGAGCGGCGACCAGGGTGGTGACACCCTTCCCTCCTTCCCTTTCCCCGTACCTTTTTAACTTCTCTGGCATGAGCAGCATGCCCTTTGACATCACTTCCTGCAGAGGGATACCCTCCAAACTCCCTAACTCAGTTACCGGCAGTGGCGTAGTAAGGATGAGCGGCGACCAGGGTGGTGACACCTTTCCCCCTTCCCTTTCCCCATACCTTTTTAACTTCTCTGACGTGAGCAGCATGCCCTTTGACATCACTTCCTAGGTGTGGGTCCTGGAAGTGATGTCAGAGAGTGTGCCAATGCTGACATAGGGGAAAGCAAGGGGCTTTTGTGTGCTGTAAGGAGAGGAACGGGGAGGGGGAGGGAGAGCAGAGAGAAGGAAGACTGTGCCCGTAGTGGACCGCTCCCTCCTTATTACACCACTGCTTACCAGTAAAAAAACCTTCCCTATGATGCTCAGCAAACTTCAAAATTAAAAAATGTTAACACAAATCATCAAAAAGCGTCAAACAATTGAAACAAACATAGGAATAACTTATCTTCTAATTTGCAATGCAACAGTTTCTCATTTTGTTTGTAGGCCACACAATCTCAGTTCACATATACTGAAGGTCTCATATTTTTTTTGTATTTAATATTTCAAATATACCAATGATTTTTGCAAACATTCAAGAGACCCCCATATATACTTGCAGTTAGGAGTTTGAGCATTCCAGTTCTATTCACAGTTACTTCAAATGCTCAAGAAATCCCAAACTTTCTCTATGTAGTCTGACTCTGTCAGCGTTTTGTGGCTCCCATCGCCACTGTGCCATGGAAATAACTCTTCCTCAAACGCCCTCCACAGCCATTACATACAAGATTAAACACTCAGACACAGCTTTGAAAGTATCTGAGTGTTTGAGCTTGTATGTAATGTCCCGGGGGATTGTTTTGAAAGTTATTTCCCTGACTCAGTAGCAATGGAAGCCTTGAAACCCTGACAGCGTTGGAATACATAGAGAAAGTTCATGATCTCTTGAACCATGACCCTTGAGGTGAAAAACATGAAAAACATGCTGTAAAATGTTTAACATGTGAAAACAAATGGCCACAAAACTCCTTAACATGATGACATGGTATCTCGTCTCTGTTTTAACTGCATTTTGAGGGTTTCCACTCTTTAGTAAAAGAGCCCCTAAGTGCGTAATTGCCTTTATGGAAAATTAGTGTAAGTTGGCATTTATGTGCCAGCATCTAGGCATGGCCAATTATGCTACGTCAAAGGCTGGTGTAAATGACTGCAATTAAAGAAATGCATATTGGTACTAGATCCTCGGTATATGTCATTTTAGAATAAAATTTGTATTGAAACATCTTGAACCGCAACTATAACAAATTCAACTTGGATCAAAAAACTTGTACTGTAATTATGTTCAGTTGTAACCTGTAACACGTTCTGAGCTCTTTGGGGAAAAACAGGATTGCAAATGAATTAAATAAATAAATAAATGTTGCAGTTGTGTGTGCGAGAGACAGTATTCTATAATCTTAGCTTAGAGCGGAGTGGACTACCTCGGTCCTCAAGAGCCACAACCCAGTCAAGTTTTCAGGATCTCCCTCAATGAATATGCATAAGATCTATTTGCATACATTGCAGGCAGTGCATGGAAATAGCTCTCATGCATATTCATTTGTGGAAATCCTGAAAACCCGACTGGTTTGCGACCTTGAAGGTTCCCCCCCTGGCATACAGCACAGTGCTAGACATAACCACTCCCCCTATGCGCATGCCCACTGTAGGCGCACAGTGGGCTTGATTCTATAAAGCGGTACATAAATTTTAGGTACAACAAAGAAACACAGCACCAGCGCTATAACACTCCAGAATAGTAAGATAAAGCCACTTTGGCATGCCAAAACTTAAGTGTGACAGCTTAAGCCGGGTGTCAATTAGCAGCAATGAGCTCCAAGTACCACCTATGATTGTTAAAGCCAATTAGCCCATAATTTACCAATTAACTTATGCATGTAACTACAAGTATTCTGTAACCTATGCCCACAATTTTGTGCGCTGAGGACTAAGGGATAGATTCACGAACCTGCCCGATCGGGCCCGATCCGGGCAGGTACATTGAATTCACGAAGCCCCAATCTTCAGGTGGGGCGATCGGAGGAACGCCCCTATCTGCCTTCCCAGATCGTTCAATAGCGATCCCCGCGCATACGCAGACCATCTGTGCTGGACCTCAGGGCTGGCATAGATTTTGTAAAAAAAAAATTTTAAATAGGCGATCTTTTTTTGGGAGACTGTGATTTTAACCCGCTTAAGCCTGCGGGTTAAAACCCTTGCAGTGCGGGGAAGGAAGGCAGGCAGGCTCGTTTGGGGCAGCAGGTAGGCGCATTCGGGGCTGCAGGATAGGGGCTGACAGGGCAGAGAGCAGGGTGGCAGAAGGCAGGGCAGCCGGAAAGGGCTTCAGCGACTGGTTCTCAGCAGTCACTTTTTTTTTTGATTGGCCAGCCCAGTCGGTGTTGCAGGGCTTTGTTTAGTGAATCGCATCCCTGCCTACTTTTCAAGCCATTGCCCTCATTTGCATGCGCGGATTGGAGGATGGTTGGCAGAGAGGTAAGTGAATTGGGCTGGGGTCGCTAAGGGGTCACAAACCGATCGGTACACAATCAGTTTGCTTTGTGAATCTAGCCCTAAATTCTGTATATAGTGTCAAAAAATCTGCACTTAGCGCTATTCTATGCTGAACCTGCTTTATCTTTGAATACTTTTTCCTTGAAATACAACATGAATAATGTTGAAAAACATAACAAGGAACACAGCTACCAACGTTCCAAAATGATTGTAGATACCAAGCACAACACAAATTATTTTTCCTGCACACAGTAATGGATTTTGGTCAATATTGGTGGTTCCACTTTAGGAGTCGGAGGATGATTCTATAGCTGGGAGGGGCCTTAGGAATCTGTCCAATCTGAGTCTTAGGGCTCTCCATAAACAAAGCATGGCAACCACTCATCCTGAAAAAAAATTTCAGCATAAAAAGGACTGGGGTTGAGGACAAATGCCTTCTCCCTCTGTTTCCAATTTCACCTTTTTTGTTTGTCAGAATTCAAAAAATGTAACCAGATTTTCCCGCCAGATTTTTAAATTGGGTCCAAGGGACGTTCCCACCAAAATTCAAATCTGTAACCAACAAACTTTTCTGCCACATTTCAAATTTGTGACCAATAGACCTCCCTGTCTCAATCAAGTCAGTGAACCCACTATATATAAATGACAAACTACAGACCTCACAGCTTACCCTGAAGAAAGCCACAGCATGATGGCTGAAATGTTGGTTCTACCTTCCCAGACATGGCGAGACCCTGAAAACAGCAACAATCATGACACCAGCTGCAGTAGCCTAAGAGAATTTACAGAAACAAAATTCTATCTTTTTAAATTGTTTCAGATCACCGAGTGAACCATATTCATGTTGTTCTCTTCTTGGTTAGGCTGAGAACTTTTCAGCACCCCCCCCCTTGTAGTGTACATTTCTCTGCATCAGTTTGATCTGTTGTACATTTGGAGCAGTTGTTGGTTTTTTTTTAACTTTATTTAGTTTTTAATGCCGACAAAAAGTGCAATACAATTTACATACAAATAATAATCAAATAAGCACTTATAAACAATCAGAATCTATGCAAAAGATAAAAAATCCCTCCCCCATCCATCATTACCTTCAGGAATAATACAAGATATACACCCCCCCTCTCCCGCTCCCACCCACCCCTGGATGTATGGGTGCAATACAATGGAAAATAAAGATAAAGGGCAACTATAACATATCTACAAAAGACGTCAATGGACCCCAAACCAATTTGATTATCTTATTATGCCCCAGCAAGTCAGCATTCATTTTCTCATTCTTATAAGTTAAGCATAAGCTCGCCCACCAGAAAGGAAAACTAAGGTGATCCCATTTCTTCCAATTGCGAGTAATCATTTGTATGGCTATCCCGGTCATAATTAGGAAAAGCTAGCATTTATAATGGTCCATGGGGGGCTTAATATGCAATAACGTTCCACATATAACTACCTCAAACGTCAATGGAATTGATTCCTCCAGTATGGTATTAATCTGTCCCCATAAGTATCAGAGGACAATAGAACAGCAGATGATCGAGTATACCTACATCAAGATGACAGTGCTAGCATCTGTTCATTTGGAGCAGTTATTGAAAATTTCCAGCACCTTCAGTTACATATTTACTTGCTTAAGATAAAACATGAACACAGTAATTCAGTCCCCCAAACTAGGAATCTCTTCTAAAATGAGGTCAGTCCTCAAGCAGAATATTTATTTTCAAATTATTTGTGACAATTTTAGAAAATGCATGTATTTTAAATAGAACAAAAAAAAAAATCAATATTAAGAAGAGGAGGAAACCTAACACAAACACTAACGGCCTCTTTTACAAAGCTGCGCTAGCGACCGCGCTGACTGCCCGAAGCCCATAGAGATTTAAAGGGCTTCGGGGCTTTTGCCACGTGGCAGCTGCTAGCGGGGCTTTGTAAAAGAGGCCGTAAATTTAAGACTCCACCAAAATACTCTTTTTTAAAAATTTATTTTATTTATTTATTAGTTTTATACCTTTATAAGAAAATACATCTTGCTTAGGAGAATACAGGAGGAATAAATGTTCAAATGTTCAACATCACATTTTACAATAATAAAAATAAAGAGGCAATACAGATATGCTTTCTTAGACCACAAAAAGTTATTGAGGGGGGGGGGGGGGTTAAGCAGGTAAGTAAGAAGCTAATCAATCATGTTGCAAAAAGGTACCATGAAATGCCATAACATAACATTCTGCATTCTAATTCCATTAATCACCTATACAGCAGCAGCCATTTTCTTCAGCTCCAGAAAAGATCTTAACTGCTCTGGTTAAAAGAAGACATACTTGACTTGAGCATATTTGACAATACATTTACATGGATATGCAAGCAAAAAGGATGCCCCCAAAGCCCTAGTATCCTGTCGCATTGCTAGGAAAAGTTTCCTCCTTTCCTGGGTAACCTTAGTTACATCCAAGAACACCCATATCTTTTTTCCTTAGAACAGTTCTTTAGAGACACGAAAGTAAAGTTTCATAAAGGAGTCAATATCCTGTTGGAAAATAAAGGAAGCCAGAAGTGTCATTCTTTGAGTCATATCTGTAATAGATTCCTGGCTAAAATATTATTTAAATCCAATTGTGGAGTCTGTTCTTCAACCCCCATTGTATCCTGGTTTTTAGGTGAAAAAGGCAAAAAGTAAACTTTATTCAAAAGAGGAATATTATCCGGGGAATACTTTAAGATTTTCACTAAATATTTCTTAAACATATCATAGGCTGATATCCCGGGTACTTTGGGGAAATTCAGAATCCTAACATTCAGCCTTCGATTAAAGTTTTCTATATTATCAAGTTTACGATGTAAAGTCACTGAATCTTTAATTGCAGCATTTTTAAAGTCCACAAGGGATTTCACTTCTGTTTTTACTTCTGTGAAAATATTTTTTGCCTCAGTGTTTGAATGTTCCAGCGCCTTGGTTAAATCATCCATCTTACTAGCCAACATTTGTACCTTTGTGGAAGTCTTCGTTGCCTCAGAGTCCATCTTCTGTAGCAGTCCCCAAATCACTGCTAGCGTCACCTCATCGGAGGGGATAAGCTCCCCAATGTTGGTCACCATCGGCAGAAGCTCATCTGCTCTGGGCGCTTCCCCCATAAGAGCTCCATGTGCAACTTCGGCAACACTTTCCGTTCCTACTGCCAAAGCAGAAGAGTCAGCTGGACAGGGAGGTGGCTCGGTCAAAGGAGGCAAAAGTGAATCTCATTTCCGTGTGGACTAAAGCCTTCTCCACTCTCTTCCACCGCCGGAATTACATCGCCTCGCTGGATGCAGATATCAGGTAACAACTGCTCAATTGTCTGCTGACGAGCTGGGGGCATCGGCGTCGAGGAAGCAGACGCTTTAATGCTCCTTTTCCTCTTATGGGGCATTTTTGTTAGCGGTTAATACTCCCGAAGCAGAGAGAGCCCGATCTCAATGTCTGGTCGATGCCGCCATCTTGGCCCGCCCCTCCACCAAAATACTCTTAATAACCATTGTAAACACACTCTCGTAGCAGAGAAGGAAAAGGCCTCACATCATGGAGTGCCAGCAACAATGGCTCTACCATACATACATCATATGTATGAAAAACCTTCAATGTTCCTCATAAAATACTGTGAGAACACTTATACCAAACCTATATGCTTTTGCAACCCCCTCCCCCTATTTGTTTTTTGGGGTTTTTTAACTACATATCACAGTCCCCGGTCTATGATCATTTTATCAGGGTAGTTGGGACTGTATATTTTAAACAGCTCATACTTATCACTTAACACTGCTCCAAAAAGATTCTTCTCTTATGCTTGTGGTATGGTTCCAACTTGCATTGGAGAAAACTGGGGATCCTTTTAAGTTGAAACATCTTCAATTAGGCCAACATGAAAATTGTATAAAGATTTTCTATGATATTTCCAAACCAAGTAGAACCCTTCCTGAGATGCCTTATATTGTACCACCTGTGACATATTAGAATGGGAGAACTTTTTCCTTCTGATCGTGAGAGTTTGGAGGTTCTAAAAAGACATACATGCTTTTAAATTCAACTCCAGTTTGAAGGAATACTGCCTTAGAGGTAGGAAAGGTAAGGCTGAGTAGTAACTGACCAAAACTGCTTTTTTCAATTTTGGCTGAAACCAGATCCTGAAACTGTTTGACCACTTTCGGCCGAAACCAAAACTGCAGCCCAATTGATTGCCTGGTTTTGGCCATAAATGAAACCAAAAACTAAAGTTTGGTTGTGTGAATGTGAATGAATAAAGCCTATTGAGGATTGTCAGAGTACAGTGGTGCCTCGCATAACGAACGCCTCGCACAATGAACGCTGCACACAACAAACTTCATGTCTTGATTCACACAACGAACTTCGTTTCACACAACGAACTTCACACAACGAACTTCGTTTCACACAACGAACTTCGTTTCACACAACGAAGTCGCCCGAGCTGCCGATGTATTGCATCCTTCCGCGCAGGCACTGCAGGCAGTCGTTAGTCACTGCGCTTAACTGCCCTCTCTCACTGTATACAGTCGTCCTTTTAAGATAAACTCAATATTTTTTATATATCATGGCTTCTAAAAAAAGCAGGAAGGTGATTTCTGTTGAAATGAAACGGGAAATAATTAGAAGGAGTGAATGTGGGGTAAAACAGTGTGACCTCGTCAAAGAGTTTGGCCTCAGCAAGACCACCATTTTCACCATTTTGACAAATGTATCTTTTTTTATGTCATCTTAGCATATTTTATGCTGCAGAACGAATTATTTTTTTTAACATGTATTGTTATGGGAAAACGCGTTTCACATAACGAACTTTTCGCATAACAAACTTGCTCCTGGAACGAATTAAGTTCGTTGTGTGAGGCACCACTGTATATATTCAGCAGCCCTCTACTAATCCCACAGGAGATTACTCTCCAGTGCCAGGAACTGCAAGTACAGGCTGACAACTAGGAGATCCATTTTACAAGGACTTCTCAACAAGTCTGGCATGTTTTAGATTCCCAAATCAATGCAGATATTGTTAAATGCACTCTAAGACAGAAACTGTGGGGGAAAAAATCTTTTACTAGCTTTTTATATTTACCCAAACTGTGCACAAGTAACACGAGAAAGGAGCATTGAAATTTTCCTGCTTTGTATTCAATTAAATTTAAGGACAGGCATGATATAGATTCTTATTAAAATAAGGTAAAGTAGTCCAGACACTGGTTTAAACTGCAGCCATTGTACCAGCCTAATACACAATTTCAGCCCTAACCCAACCAACTTGTAAAGCACCCATATCTGTTTGGCATTCGCTTTATAGACCCCTACCCTATCTGCCTTATCATCCTCTATAATAAAACCCTACGCGCGCATGCACACTTGGGAGACCGTGATCCCTGCCACCATGGTGTGTGCTTCCGTGGCCGTGCATGCAAATTAACAGATGCGTGCAAATTAACAGCCATGCATGCTAACAGATGAATTCAGTCTGTGCTTGATTTAGCTAATAGAGAGTTTATTTGCGGTGCGTGCGGCGGCAGGAGGCGCATGCGCCGGTTTGCGGCAGGTGCAGCGATTTCAGCGGCGGTGGCGGTTTGACTCCTGCACTGCCGCTGCTGGGACGCCTCTTCTCACCCCCGGATCAGCAAACGCAGCAGCCTTGGGGCATTTGCTAGGCTGGCCCACTTCGATAATGCAAGGTAGGCGGGCCTAGCAAAAGCCCCGAAGCTGCCCGGGCTAGCAGATGCTGGACAGGGGGAGCAGGGAAAGGAGAAGGGGTACTACTGGACAGGGGGATCAGGTAAGGGGTGCTGCTGGACAGGGGGGGGGCGAGGTAAAACGATGGGAGAAGGGGGAGCAGGGACAGGGGGTGGTGGTGGAGAAAAAGAGAGAGAGAGAGAGAGAGACAAAGAGAGAGAAAGAGAGACAGACAGACACACACACATACACATCTATTCTAGCACCCGTTAATGTAACGGGCTTAAAAACTAGTTTCCCTTATAATTCCCTACCTGAGCAGTATGTATAGATTCATTCTTTTTGTCCTATGTGTCTGTCATAATTAGATTTTAAGCTCTTTGAGCAAGGATTGTCTCTTGCGTGTTTAATATACAGCGCTGCATATGTCTGGTAACACTATAGAAATAGTAGTAGTAGTAGTAATATACAGCAGTGCATCTTGTTTTCTTTACTGAATAAGTTAGCTGAAAATCTACTTAAAGATAACCAGATAAATCACTGCATTATCGTTAAGTGGATTTGGTCCCTTCTGCACTTTGATATATTTCTGTGTTTCCCTTGATCTTACTATGAATACCAAAAGATATTTAGAAGCACTGAAATGTTCAAGAATGTTTTTTATATTCAGCATATCTTTATTGATCCTAATAAATCCCTTTTAAATTAATTTGTTCTGATTCATTCAGTTGCCTTCAAGAATTGAAATGGGCAGAAAAATGGATATGCTTTCATGGCACATTGTGTCCATATGGGTTTTATAGCTTGCTCCTTTTCTGATTTACACTTCCTGATATAGGACATTTTAGACAACAGTTAGAATTCCATGGTCTAATCCAGGCAGATATATTTGAAATGTCTTTAGAGTGCTATGTAAAATATTCTGCTGTTAACAGATGAATTCAGTCTGTGCTTGATTTAGCTAATAGAGAGTTTATCAACCACCATTATTTATCAAGATTTGCAGTCAGGCGGTCAATAGGATGGCTAGATATAGAGCAAGTAACAGAGTTCAAATCAAGGAAAATAATAATTTCTTTATCTTAATTAAGGTGACCTATGCTTTGCTTTATTAGATGAATTAAGATATCAACTGGAGATTAAGGGTCACACAACTAAAGCAAGTTAATGTTTCAGAAAATTATACTTTGGTGTCTAAAATTAGGTGTCAATTGTATACACAAGTTATAGAATAATAGCACTTGTAATTGGCACTACTAATTGGTAATTATGCACATAAGTGCTAAGCGTTATTCTATAAAGCACATGGGAACAGACCTCCTTGTATGTATACTTTGGAGGAAAGGTAGAACAGGCAAAAAATGAAAGAGATGTTTAAATACCTCTGTGGCATAAATGAACATAAAGTGAATCTCTGAGAGCGGGAGCCAGAAGGCCTTGAGCATGTGAAGATGCTCAAGGCCCAGCCCAGGCAAGAGGCAGGATCTTCAGGCACCAGCATTGGCACGTCCTATGGGTTGGTGCTGCGTGCCAGATCAGGGTAAAGGCTTGTGTTTGGGTGGGTGGGAGGTGCCGGACTGCAGGGGGCAAGGCATTCACGAGCAGAGGGGAGGGGCGGAAGCGCGCTAGTGGCCTCGGGGGTGGGGGGTGAGGTGGAGAAGCACCGGTGGCCTCGGAGGGGGAGAACGAATCAAGTTTCCCTTACTTCCTACGGGGAAACTCGCTTTGATGTAGGAACACATTGGTTTCCGAGCATGCTTCTGGAATGAATCATGCTCGTAAACCAAGATTCCACTGTATTTTTAAAATTTGCTTTTTTGTATTGTTTAAAATTTGCTTTTTTGTATTGTTTTAAGTATTATGTATGTTTGATCCTGGTTGGCAGATAGAAAGCAAAGAGTGGGGGTAAACGGACAATACTCGGACTGGAAAAACGTCACCAGTGGAGTGCTGCAGGATTCGGTGCTTGGGCCTGTGCTCTTCAACATATTTATAAACGATCTGGAA
Organism: Geotrypetes seraphini; assembly: GCF_902459505.1. Classification (NCBI taxonomy): domain Eukaryota; kingdom Metazoa; phylum Chordata; class Amphibia; order Gymnophiona; family Dermophiidae; genus Geotrypetes; species Geotrypetes seraphini. Next base: position 141,800,287 of record NC_047092.1, on the reverse strand, counting down.
ATTGGAACGAAGAGCGAGGTGATTAAATTTGCAGATGATACGAAGTTATTCAGAGTAGTAAAGACGCAGGAGGATTGTGAAGACATGCAACAGGACATAAATACGCTCAAGAAATGGGCTGCGACATGGCAAATGAAGTTTAACATGGACAAGTGCAAGGTGATACATGTTGGTAACAAAAATATTGTACACGAATACAGGATGTCTGGTGCAGTACTCGGAGAGACAACCCAGGAAAGAGACTTGGGAGTACTGGTCGACAAGTTGATGAAGCAGTCCGCACAATGCGCAGCAGCAGCAAAAAGGGCAAACAGAATGCTTGGAATGATTAAGAAGGGGATCACGAACAGATCAGAGAAGGTTATCATACCACTGTACCGGGCCATGGCACACCCCCCATCTGGAATATTGCGTCTAGCACTGGTTGCCGTACTTGAAGAAGGACACAGTACTACTCGAAAGGGTCCAGAGAAGAGCGACTAAAATGTTTAAGGGGCTGGAGGAGTTGTCATACAGTGAGAGATTAGAGATACTGGGCCTCTTCTTTCTTGAAAAGAGGAAACTGAGAGGGGGCATGATTGAAACCTTCAAGATAATGAAAGGAATAGACTTAGTAGATAAAGACAGGTTGTTCACCCTCTCCAAGGTAGGGAGAACGAGGAAGCACTCTCTAAAGTTACATAAGGAAGTTCTTTTTCACCCAGAGAGTGGTGGAAAACTGGAATGCTCATCCGGAGGCTGTCGTAGGGGAAAACACCATCCAGGGATTCAAGACAAAGTTAGACATGTTCCTATGGAACTAGAATGTACGCAGGTAGGGCTGGTCTTTGTTAGGGCACTGGTCTTTGACCTGGGGGCCACCGCGGGAGCGGACTGCTGGGCACGATGGACCACTGGTCTGACCCAGCAGCGGCAATTCTTATGTTCTTAGATGTCCTATGTAAAGTGCCTAGGCTAAACCAGGGTTGGGCAACGAGGGCCGGAATCCTGTCGGGTTTTTAGGATTTCCCCAATTAATATACATGAAATCCATTTGCATACAATGCAAATAGATCTCATGCATATTCATTGGGGAAATCCTGAGAACCCGACTGGATTCCAGCCTTCGTTGCCCAACCCTGGTCTAGCCGAGGCAGGATCACGTACATAATACTTAAAACAATACAAAAAAAACAAACATCAGGATTTAAATTCACAATAAATCTTAGATCAAAGTGAGTCAGACCCTGTAAAAGGGCAGTTACAAACAATTGTGTTTTAAAGTATTTTCTGGAAGTTCTTCTATCAGCACATTTCCTGAACTATCCTACCAGCGAATTTCATAACTTTACTCCAGCACAACAAAAGGTCATTACACAAGTTTATACATATTTTGGATTAACATTGCCCCTCAGTAAAGCTGAATTTTTAGAGCACAAAATTCTTTTAGGGTAGTAAACTGCCATCTTCTCCTTGAAATACTCTGGAATTTTACCGCACAAAAATTGATGACAAATCACTACAATCTTGTATTGCACTCTAAGGCCCTGATTTTGAATAGTGCGTCCCGAATGTAGGCAGCTGTAGGCGTCCTACAGCTGTCTAATCAGCCAATCGGGTGGCACATTTTCTAAAAAAATGCTCCCTAGGCAGGCCACCTATATTGAAGGCGCCTCCAGGAGCCTAGGGAGGCCTGCAAACCCACCTAAGCATGGTAAGTAGATGCCGTGATTAGTATAATGGCCATGGCTATGGATGCCAGTCTCCCCAAACCCCCCCCTGATGTTCACGGCAGGAGAGTGCTCAACCCCTCCTGCCGAAAGAACCCACCCCCCAAAGATTGCCGCATCTAAACAAAAACCTGATTCTGTAACGGGCGTCCTATACAGAATCTGGGCCTAAATGTCACCAGCAGCCAGTGCAATTGTTGAAGATAAGGTGTAATGTGATCATGTTTAGGAACTCCTGTGATCAATCTGGCTGCAGAATTTTGTACCACTTGCAATGTCCTATACCTTGTCTAGGTCACTCCAATATACAGAACATTGCAGTAGTCAAGTCTTGATAAGACCATTGCCTGTACTACAGTACGGAAATCAAAAGACGTCAACATCTGTTTCACCCGGTACAGTAAATGTATTTGCGCAAAACATATCCATACCGTCTTAGCCACTTGACACTTCATTGGAAGACCTGAATCAAGTCTAAGATTGTCATTGACTCTCTTATTGGAAGGGCTTCATCCATTACCTTTATTTTCTTTGGAACATGAGGTGGAGGTGGTGGAGAAAGAAAATGTATCTAAATTCAAAAAAGCTTGGAACAAGTGCTCTGGATCTCTAAAGGAGAGGAAGGGCTAGTAGATGGCATGATAAGGCAGACTAGATCAGCAATTTGGTCTTTATTTGCCTTAATTCTTCTCTGTTTCTATATGCATCAAAATTAATTACTCCCAAATTCTATGGCACCTAAAAAAAAAATCTGTGCCAATCAGAACGACAGTATGATTCTATGAAAGGCACTTGCCATATATAAAATCATATTTAATACCTGTACATGGGATTAACATTTAGGTGCACCCATTTAGGCCAATGAAAAACAGGCTTAAAATGCCTGCACCTAAGTTGTGCATGGATAGAGCATATTCATTAACAGTGCACCTAACTTTTAGGAATGCCCATAATCTGCCCAAGCTCTTCCTCTGGCCACATCCCCTTTAGAGATCTATGCAATATAAGTGACACACACTACTTTATACTGTAGAATGCTCTTAGAAAGTTGTGCATGTAACTTCCGCAAACATCTGAAAACCTGGCTTTTCTCAAAAAATGTAAGTCTCCCTCCAACTTAAGAATCAGAATCAGCTCCGATACCCATAGGGAGGAGCGATGGCAAATCGGCCGGAAGCCGTTGCCAATAGTCGCCGGGAGGGGGGGGGGGGGGGGGGGGGGGGCGGGGGGAGGAAGGGTAGATAAAAGAGGAGTGGGAGGGAGGACGCACCCCTTTTCAGCGACGCAAGAGATTAGAGAAGGAGGCAGCATTTCCACCTCCTTATATCTCCATCGCCACCTTTCTGCTTGTTTTGCAATAAAACAATTTAACAACCGACAACAACAGAATTATTTCAAATAACTAACCGTCCTATTTTCAGGTAAGAATCTTCTGCCTGCAGCGGCCACGTGGCAGCGGCCCTCAATTTGCCTCCCGGCCCTCAACGCTGCGAGCACACGTGTGCCAACGCAGGCCCGATCTTCTGCAGCCCTGCGATCCGCCTCGCGTTTGTCATGCATCCCCTCCCTTGCACGCGATGTCCGACGTTGTTTTTCGTTCGCTGCCTCGCACGCGGATGGCGAGCCGCTGCCCCAAAGGGGGAGGGGGGGGGGGAGGACGCGGAGGGCGCTTTCGGCGGTTTCGGCCTGCCCGGGAGCATCTGATCAGCTTCCCGCCGGCAAGCCACTGCCCAGAAAAGGGTTAGAAGGGGGGGGGGGGGGGCCGGAGAGGGCGCAGGCATGCTGGGGAGCATCTGCTCCGCTTCCTGCCGGCGAGCCCGGGGAGGTCGCGTTCATGCTGGCTGTGAGCATCTGCTCCGCTTCCTGCCGGCTAATATATAAAAAAAAAAAAAAAAAAAACCTTAAGCCGGCGTTCTGCAGCGCGCTGCATTACTATCACGTGTCGCCCCCCCCCCCCTCACCCAGCGGGACTGTAGCCACTAGGGCAGGGAACAGTCCCAGCGATCCCGGCTTCAGGAGCCCGAGGGTGATTCTATAGACCACACACGTGGCCCCTCTCTGGGCTGTACCGGAGCTTCTGCCTCCTTCTCTAATCTCTTGCGTCGCTGAAAAGGGGTGCGTCCTCCCTCCCACTCCTCTTTTATCTACCCTTCCTCCCCCCCCCCCCCCCCCCCTCCCGGCGACTATTGGCAACGGCTTCCGGCCGATTTGCCATCGCTCCTCCCTATGGGTATCGGAGCTGATTCTCAAATCGTGCACTCAGCACTTGTTGCTCTACATGAAGGTAGGACCAGGTACAAAACGACACTCAGACAATTTCAACTCAAAGTGGTATTTATTAGGCCGCAGCCATAAGTGCAATATAACATTACTTATCTGTAACAGATGAACATAACATAAAGCATAACATAACAACATAACATAACAACAGCCGCACAGCATATGCCTATCTCCCGGCGCGATTTAGGGGGCCGTACAAGCTTCCCCGGCTCGCCGGACCCTTCCCGTTCAAGGAGGTGTCCTCTCATCAGCGTTAGGTTGCAGTGAAGCTCATGGCCTGGCCTCCCTGCCGTCCAAGCAAGGTGACATGCCCTATTTCTTAACACTGCCCAGATGTATGCCTTTTAGACATATGCTGTGCTTACCTTCCACTACCCGTGCCTAGCGAAACCTCTTATATCTTGGCAACCCAAGTCCTCTAAATTTTCTTCACACTTCTACCTCTAACCCTCTGTTGTAGTTCCTTCCTATTTCTCCTACTGTAAACCACGTCGAGCTCTATGAACGTGGAGATGATGCGGTATACAAACCTAAGGATTAGATTAGATTAGATTGGATTCTAATTACTTCCAATTAGAATTATTATTAGGTATTAAGTGCCCATTATCAGCACTGATTTGCTTGTTAAGTAGTTTCAATTGCATATGCAACTTAGGTCACACAATACAGAACCTGGGCCTTAGCGTGTACCTGTATGGGGGCATAAACTTTGGAAAAGTATGGGAATGTCATAGGTGTATGTCTGAAATGCATGCATAACTTACAGACTGCTATAAGATACATGTACTTCAGGGCACAATTAGGCACCAATAATTACAACTGCCAATTATTTGATGTAGCTGTTGGTGTTTAACTTTACCCAGGTCAATGTCAACTTACGCTTGTATTTTATAATAGAAACCTGGTGTTAAGATGCCATTATATAATTATAGCATTGCATTGGGATGCAAAAATCTTGGTGCCATATATAGAATTACCACCAAAGCATTTTCTTCCTTGAGACTGAATGAAACACATTGTTCTAGAATATGAATAGATATTTATTACAAAATTGACCAAACTACTCTATAAGCAGATATATTTTGATACTAATTCTCCATCTATTATAGCATTTGTGGTGCAATTGGAAACCTGGAATATACAGTACAGGTATAAAACTGAAAACCAAGTACATGTCAAAGAGGCTTGGTCTGAGTGTGTTTTGGGTGAGACTAAGGTGGACAAAATAAATAAATGTGCATTCTCCATTTCAGAGGGGGAATGCAAATCTTTGCCCTAAAAGATCAACATTGGGATTTATATCTGCTACCTGGGATATTCAGGTTTCATACAATGCTTCTATTGAGCAGTGGTCAACTAGAGAGGTTTAAGGGAGGCTGCATCCTTAATCCTCTAGTGGTTGATATACCCGCCACCCCTTAAATGTTAATGTGGCAAGGGATATTAGACTCTGACATATTAGGAAAAATAAATGTTAATGTTTCTAAAATGGCTACCATCAACATTTAGGTTCCACCAAATAAGCCTGTGTAGGCATTTCAGAATATAAGCAATTATTTGTCCATTTTGACAATATCAGACAATATCTTATGACAATATCAGACAACCTCAAAACATTCAGAAAAGAAATCAAAACCCTGCTTTTCAAAATATTCATCCAAATATTTTAACCCCTCCTCTTTTACCTCCAGAAGATTCACCTACCTTCAGATAACCTTCCCCCAAATTACCCACCTTAACACCTTCCAATTAAACAAATACCATAAATAGATTGTAACCTACCCTCTCTAACTGCATTCCATATGTATTTTTCATACAGTTCTTCACTGTCAGTTTAATTTCCATCCTATAAGTTCACATAGAATTTTTCTTTTTTCAACCATCTTTATTTTCTCTTCTTTATTAATTTCCAGGTACTTTAGTTAGATTGTGAGCCTTCGGGACAGTAAGGGAATTTTTTAAGTACCTTCTTACTTCTCATTTATAATCTTAATGTATATTTTCTTCAAACCGCTTAGAACCTAAAGGATATAGCGGTATATAAGAAATAAATTACATTACATTACATTACATTTTGGAAATCTTTGCTATTTTAGGGGCCCCTTTTCTAAAACTCAGGCCCAGGTTCTATAAAAGACATCTAAAGTTGGGCTAGGTGTGAAAATCTAGGCACTTAACTTATCCTCCCCCACCCCTTTTACAAAAGCACCAAAGAGGTTTGTACCACCAGCCAGCATGCTGAATATTCGATGCTGCTCCAATACTCATATGAACTCTATGACCACCAGAGCAGCGCAGAGTATTCAGTGCACCAGCTGGCGTTAAAAACCTCTTCCGCACTTTTGTAAAAGGGGGGTTATCTAATAGGCTAAATCAGCACCAATAAGCTTAATTGGCTTGATAATTAGCTTAAATTAAAATTAATTGGGTGGTAGGCGCCTAACTCAGTAGGCACCTACCAATTTTGGGTAAGCACCAGAAATTGGGTGTGGTTAAGGGTGGATCATGGGCAGATCTTGGGCATTTTCCATATAGGCATCTAAAATGGATATAGGCACTGGTAGTTAGGCCAAAAAAAACCTGGCATAAATAAGAGGTGCCCAAGGTTCAGGTACCTACTGACACTTAAGTCCATTTTAGGGACCGCTAGGCATGATTCTATAAATGGTGCCTTACTGAAGATCCAACAGGCACTATGCTCTGTGGCCTGGATTCTATAAATGGAGCCATCATAATTTGGTCACCTAAAAAACGGCTGCCAATCCTGTGTCAATTTGCACATAGCGTCATTTTTAGAATCATAGTTTTATGAAAGGAGGTGCCAGACATATGACAGAATTTTCAAGGCCTACATTTCTGGTACCTACATTTCATGTGAATCAAGGTTATAGAGGCACTTTATAATGCCTAACACTACTTCTAATGTTAGCTACGTGTCCAGCGGTGTTAGGTATCGTAAAGCACCTCTGTAGTCACGATGAAGGTGCCGGTTTTCCAGGTACCAGTTGGTGCCCACATTAAAAAAAAAAAATGTTATCCTGTCCTAATGGCTTTTTACACTTATTAGGCACTGGTACAGTTCTACCAGTGCCTAACTTAATGTGTCGTTTATAGAATATGGGCCTAAGTGTCATGTGGCCCATAGGTATAAAATGGGATGTGCAGCATTTAGTATGTACTAATGTCCATTAGAGTATGCTGAATTTTATTAAAAGGCCCGGTAGACATGCCACGCATGCGCACTTCCTATGTCGCTACAGCTCACGGAAAACCGGCGCACACATAGGAAGTGCACATGCACAGCCTAGCGTTTTATTATATTAGATAATGGATGCTTCTGCCACCTGTACCCAGAACATAAATATCCATTTCTACATGTATTTTAGATGAGGATCTAGATAGGCAGATCCTGTTAAAATACTGGTTGAACTTGAGACGTCCCGATTTGAGTCTCTCAATTCCAATTTGTACATTCTTTCTAAAATCTGCCTCATAAGCTAGTAATATCATTAATCTGTTACTATGCAGTAAATATCATTGCAATTGGCAAATCCTTTTTTAAGCAGTTAATATTTTAAATTTCATCAAACAAATGTATTCTGTATATTGACAACTCCAACTGGAGTACTTATTTAAAAATACTGTATTTGAGCCCTTATTTTAACTTTCACTGGTTAAGTTCATCAGGGGAAAATGGCTTTTTTTCTGATGATCCTAGAGCTTTTAGAAAACTGTTTTGAATTGTATTTGTGGAGAAGATGAAATGAAAATAATATTTACTTTCACCCTGATAAAATAAGCTGAACTGAAATAAACAGGAAGGTCTGGATCATTATACAGTGCATTCCAAATAGGTGTGGAGGAGCTGCAGTCAATGAATACTTATACAATTCATTCACAATTTTTCCTCAGGGGTTTAAGTAAACACATCATCTTTCCTTTCGATCAGAGTCTATTCATATATTAAATGAAAATAATCCTGAGGACATACACAGGAATTGCAAGGATTTATATTGTTCCCTTTGCAATTTCTGACATACTCTTTTTTTTTTTAAACAAGAATTTGGAAGGTGAGATAGTTTTCATCTATCCAGTGTACGTAGCACTGTGGCTACTTACCCTGAGGATACTGTATAGACACACACAAAAAAAAAAGTTTAAAAACTTTTCTAGACCTTGCTTGGGATTTCAAGATGGCAAATCTGTTCTAAAATGTTGCAGAGTTCCTATTGGCCAATTTTTTTGCAGCTTTTCCTTCTAGTATGGGGAAATAAAGTGGTGGACAGAAAGCTATACTCCCCCAAACTTCAGGTTTGTGCAGTGGAGACAAGCTTCAAATAAGTCTGGAGAGAGTCTGCCAAGTCCATGCTTGTTTGGAGGAAGACTGGAGTGGTCCAATGGTTGGATATCTTGTTGAGCCTAGACTTGAGGACCCCATCCTTATAGCGGTGAATGATGAGTTTCCCAGACCTCACAGTTTGAAGCCTGCAGGAGGAGTCTGTCGGCTGTTGTGGAGGAGGGGAGGGGTTCAGGTCTGCCATGACCCTGACGAGAGTTACCATGGAGTAGCCTCATGGCACAAGTGTGGGTGGGCATTTCCTTGCCAAACTGGATCAGATTGCTCTTGGAGCCAAAGGAGAGGTTGAGGTAGGAATGGCTGAGTCTGATTTGTTTACCTGTGAGCTACAATGTATTCAAAAATAGATTTTTAGATATTTTATTAGAAACAATTTGGATAACAGGGGTGTCAAAGTCCCTCCTTGAGGGCCGCAATCCAGTTGGGTTTTTAGGATTTCCCCAATGAATATGCATGAGATCTATTAGTATACAATGAAAGCAGTGCATGCAAATAGATCTCATGCATATTCGTTGGGGAAATCCTGAAAACCCAACTAGATTGCGGCCCTCGAGGAGGGACTTTGACACCCCTTATAATGATTTGAGACCATTGATAAAATCTTTGGAGACTAAGTTTAATTAAGAAGAGTTTGCAGAGTTTAAAAATCTTTGGAAAAAAATGAAAATATGAAATAATTGTATCTCAAATGCAACAGTTCAAACTAGGAACAGGGAGAACTGGATTTGATTCTCACCATAGCTCTTTGTGACACTGGGCAAATTACTTAACCCTCTGTTAGCCCAGGTACACAGTGTAGATTGCGAGTCAAACTGGGGCATAAGAAGTACCTTTTTATAATACTGTACTGTATATGTAAAACAATTTTGGCTGTGCCGACAAAAAGGCAGTATATCAGATTCATGACCCCTTACCCTTCCATGTGACTGCAATTTGATTTAAATTGGAAAATATTGTTAATTATTTGGAGTATGAATTTGAGGTTTCTGAATTATCCCAGGGATCTGAATATTTCAGCTAGAGCTATGCAGAAAATCATTCATGAAATCATCATATGTGCTTTTATCTCCCTGAGAGAAAGTTAGAAATATTTCTGCAGATTCATTGGATTTTTCAAGAGACTTGTGATTCATTGTGATTTTGCTGATAATTTTTGTTAACAGTTTTGAAAGAGATCATTTGTTGAAACTTTATTTTAGGAACAGAGATAAATAATCTGGGCCATATTCTATATATGACACCCCCCAAAAAAAATTGGTGCTGATTAGATGGTGCTACACATTCTTAACACACAAGAGAGACCAAAAGCCCATTGACTGGATACCATCAAGAATGACATGGGAATGAACATAAAGCAATAGAAAAAAGGTATGTAAAAGCATGGCGAGAACTGGTCTACAGAGTATCCAAGGGTCGGCCACAGTTGAATGGATAGTAGTAATAGTAACATGATTCTATAAAAGGTACGCACACTTTACTGAATCACACTAAGGGCTCCTTTTACTAAGATACGCTAGCGTTTTTAGTGCACGCAGGATTTTAGCTTGCGCTAAACCCACGCTATGCTTCTAGAACTAATGCCAGCTCAATGCTGGTGTTAAGGTCTAGCACATGCGGCAATTTAGCGTGTGCTATTCCGCGTATTGAGGCCCTAACGTACCTTTGTAAAAGGAGCCCCACGCGTCAGTATGTGTCACAACTTTTAGGCACACCCATTTAAGCCAAGGAAAACCAGGTCTAAATACCTGCCCCTAAATTGTACGCACAAACATATTCTATAACAACGTGCATAAATTCTAGGGATGCCAATGATCCACCCATGCTCCTCCACTAGCCACGCCCCCTTTTCAGATTCACACATTAGAACAGGTGCACAGCACTGTATAGAATACACCTACCAAGTTGTGCGTGTAACTTTTAAATAGTACCAATTAGTGTCAATTATGAGGTGATTGCCAATTATTGGTTGCAATTATACATGTTAAACAATTTAGTTGTGCATGCAAATTAGCTGTGTGCACTGAATTGTACAAATAACGTGAGGCACCTTATACAGAATTTGGGAGTTTATAAGGACAAATTTGGGGGGGGGGGGTTCCTGACATTTTTCATTGCTTCACCCAATTGTTCTTCATTTTGGGAGTATCTTTTTATTTAAATTTTTCTTATACATGTGTAGCAAATTATCAATCTGTGAAATATGGCATTTGGAACCTTCTTGCTTGACCACCTTTTTGGCTACTAACAGTTCTCTTTGAAATAATGCTGGATCATGTCCATTTATCATTTTCTTTTTTGTTGTTTCTTATTCCTCCTGTATTACTTAAAACCTGTATTTGTCCAGTATATTGAAGGGACATTACTTGAACATTCTAAAGAGTTAAAAGACCAGAAAATAGAAGTGACTGCCTCTAATTCTTCAGTTCAGAAACTTGAAAAGGAAATGAATACTTCTAAACAACTACAAGAGAACTTAATGAAAGATAATATTAATCTTAGGAGAAAAGTAGAAATGATTGAAAACAACTCTAGATAAGACTGATTAACTTCCCTAGGCTTACATTGGTAACGCCTAGGAAAATGCTTAAGAGATATTTACTAGAAATATTGGGGGTTTCGGAAGAAACGTTGCCCCCATTTTCTCGTGTATATTATTTGCCTGATAAAAATCAATTTCAAAAAAGTTCTCCAGATCAAGACCCAATTAACATATCAGAATTACTGGAGATATCAGATAAAACCAGCTTCTTTGATTATATCTGTTGTTCTTTCAATTGATAAATTATGGTTGTTGAAACTTTTCTTTAATAGGCAGAAAGAATTTATGGGTCTTAAAGTACAAATGTTCCCTGATCTCACACGGGAGTCGCAGAAGCGCCGCCGTGAATTTCTTTTGATGAAACCTGGGGTTACATCTCTGGGTGCTACTTTTTACCTATGGCATCCTTGCAAGTGTATATGTCTTTTTCGAAACAAGCCAGTTGACAACTTTCTTGGCATTATCCTGCCTGGAGATAGAGAAAAAAATCATAGCCCTATTGAATTGAATATGTAACTCTACACTCAGCTCTACAGCCTGTATTATGCTTTAATATATATATTTAAAAATAACTATATATATATCTAATATAATAAAATGCTAGGCCGCGCATGCGCACTCAAAAGTCGTGTTCCCTGATCCGTTGCGGAAACACGAGTGCGCATGCGTGCATTTTACATCACCACAGCCTCCCTGCTCTCCACCTCGCGCCACAGCTTTCAAAATTCCCTGCTGGGAGAGCACGGATGTGCAAGTGTGAGCTACTGGAGGGCCCGGTAGAGGTCAGAGTCGCTCCGGGGGAGGGGGCGGCTGTCGAAGAAACAAGATGAAGCGGCTCACGGCTCGCGTCTTGCGCCTCTTTCCCTCCGTCGATGGCGCCGAAGCCCCGGGTGGACGAAAACGCGTAGCAGTGCGCGTCCGAGCTTTGCTGCCCAAGGAGGTGTCTACACGGCTACCATTCGGCCCGACGGATTGAGCCTACCATCCAACCCTCCCACCGCCAGATGAACACAAACCTCTGGCCTGCAGCAGCTCCACAGCACTGTAAACATTCTGCTTCCAGCCTTCTACTGTCTTGATTTTCACTGCCGAGGAAAGTGTAGAGTGCTGTGTGTGCTGCTGCAGGCCGGAGGTTTGTGTTCGTCTCAAGATGGGAGGGTCAGTGGGGTCGGCTGCATGGCAGCGGTAGTGGCGTGGGGGGGCGGGGGGGGGTAGATAGAAACATGCTGCAAATGGCGAATTTGACTGTATGGGAGAATGGGGGGGTAGAAATTAAAGGTTCTACTGCACAGGGGGATGGGAGGCAGGCATGCTGGCTTCGGGGGGAGGGTGTGGGTGGAACAAAGTCTAAAAGGCATTGAGGGGGGCATTGGAAGGAGGCACTGGGGGCACTAAGGACATAGGAAAGGGCACTAAGGACACGGGAAGGAGGCACTGGGGGCACTAAGGATATAGGAAGAAGACACTAAGGGCACTAAGGACATTGAATGGGACATTAAGGACATGGAAGGCAGCACTGGGGGCACTAAGAGAAGACAGAAGGGGTCATGGAGAGACAGTGAGAGGGAAAGGGGGCTGCTTTGGGGGGTGGGAAGTGTGCTGGGGACAGACAGCTTTTGCTGTGGGAGGAAGACAGAAGGGGCCATGGAGAGACAGGGAAAGGGGACTGCTTTGGGGGGAGGTCTGTGCTGGGGGCAAACAGCTTTGCTCTGGGGTGAATACAGAAGGGGGCCACGGATAGACAGTCAGGGAGAGGGAAAGGAGGCTGCTTTGGGTGGAGGGGTGTGCTGGGGGCAGACAGTTTTGCTTGGGGAGGGGGGGAAGATAGAAGGACACAGACAGTGGCCAAGGAGAGAGAGAGAAAGAAACACAGACAGACAGACACATCTATTCTAGCACCTGTTAATGTAACGGGCTTAAAGACTAATATATATATATATATATATATATATATATATATATATATATATATATATATATATATATATGTGTGTGTGTGTGTGTTTATTTATTTATTTTTCTTCCTTTTGTCTACTCACTAAATCTTATCATCTTGGATCTTAGAGGACTTGAGCTAAAGTTTAAGTTTTGTTAACGATTGTTAAAGTTTTACTGTCAGCAGGAAATATGTAATTGGCTAATATTTGCTTTCTGTACAAGTTATACTTGGTAATTAATTTAAAAATCAATAAATTTTAAAAAAACAAACAAACCTGTATATGTATTTTTATAAAGATGTTGATTGCCTTGTTATATTTGTCTTGACATTATAAGTTTATTGCTTGATCTATGTTGAAACATCATAAATTTTAAAAAGTTTTTCTAGACCTATCTTTAAAAGTATCCTTTTAAGCAGGTTTAGAGAGGAACATGATATAAAATTGAACACGAGTTGGTATTATTAGATCCCAATATTTAATTAAAGAATAATAATGATAGTTAAATTCTAATTTAATTCTTATTAGGTAGACTTAAAATGCTACTGATCCATGTCCAGGAAAAATTATTAACTTGTTATGAAATGCATCCTTGAATTTTATGTTCAAGTACCTAATAATTTTTATACGATAGAACTGTTAGCAAAGCTGTTAAGCGGTTCATTGCTCTCTCTTGGAACTGCACGAGAATGCACTGCATATAAACATCAGGTGATAAATTGTGATCAAATAACCCTTGATATAGATTAAAATCACTAATGTTGCATAGGACTAATATAAATACTCAAGTTGTTCATCCAGGATAGAGAAATCCTGTAGTAATCTCAATTAACTATTGTTTAATTACTTAGGGCACTTCTACCAAAACATTAAAATTTGCAGTTACCGCAGCTTAATGTAATACTTTTTGGAGGCGTTCTCAAAATATTTTATAACAGGCTGTGAGTTAAAGATGGCATTAGCGCTACCTGCCAAGAGTTAATGCAAGAACACTAACCATCTTCTATTTTAGAGGCCATAAGTGGTCCCACATTAACTCTGTATTAGGCAGTTGACTTGCCCTAAGTCCAGCATGTTGTCAAATGTCTTCCATGTCCACTCTGTGCATGCCATACCCCTGATGCCAAAAGCAATTAACACTGAGAACTGAGAAAATACTATGGAACAGATCCCCTTTCCACCCAGCTGCTGGGTTAGGGTTGCTACAAGATATTTTGGTATCTTGGGCCGTGAGCCAGGACCAGAACCTCTGCTGGCAGGCCAGAGCAATAATCCAGACTACACCGGTGACCAAATTCTGGAATAAAACAGACACTACAATCCAAGAATGTTACCCCAAAGACTTCATCTCACAATGGTGCAATATAAGTACAATTACCCCTAGACGAGCTAGCCCCAATACAAACAAAAAACAGAATCAGTAGACAACAACAAACTACTCTTATTCAAAAGACAATGCAGACAACAAGAAAGAAAATGGAGAAAAAGTAACCAAGAACACACAAGAGCAGCATGGAAAAAACTAAACCAACAATACAAACTAAAAGAAAAAAGAAAAACATACTACACAAACCAAATAGGCATAGAAGCCCAAGACACAAAAAAAACTATTCCAATTACTAAAAGAACTCAGACACCAAACCCTACCTAGCCAAAAATGACAACCCTCCCCATTCAGCCACCCTTTTAGCTGAATACTTTAAAAACAAAATTACAACTGTCAGGACAAACTTAGCAGGAACCCCAACCCACCTAGAAGAGATCACAATGCCCCCCACAGAAAAAGAATCAGCTGCAGCAGATAGAACCTGGTCCCACTTCTCCACAATACAATGGACTGACCTTAACAAACTCTATAAAAAAAACTACACCCACGCAGCTTGCGACCTCAATCAATGCCTTCCATACCTATTAAAAACCTCCAGCCTAAAATTCCGCACTCTCCTCATGCAATGGATACAAACCATTCTCACAGATGGCCTTTTCCCACAAGACCTCTCTGAAATCATCGTCATCCCTACCTTAAAAGACCCAAATGAGCAACAGATCAGTCATCCAACTACAGACCCATAGCCTCAATTCTACTATATGTCAAGCTAATGGAAGGCCTCGTAGCTAAACTTCTCATCAACTACCTAGAAAACCACAACTTGCTCCATCCTACACAGTCTGGATTCAGAACCAACTTCAGCACTGAGACACTAGTAGGCTCCCTTCTGGACACAGCCAGACAACATCTCAGCACAGGCCAAAAAAATGCTGATTATACAACTAGATCTCACTGCAGCATTTGACCTGGAAGACCACGATATCCTGCTACAAATACTAGATAAAATAGGAATCACAGGCAAAGTACACACATGGTTTCAAGGATTCCTACAATTCAGGACATATAGAGTAAAGACAAACAAAGAAAAATCAGAACCATGATCCAACCCCTGTGGCATACCCCAAGGATTGTCATTATCCCCAACACTCTTCAATCTCTACATTGCATCCCTCGGCACCTCCCTAGACAAAATAGGCTTAACCTCCTATAGCTATGTAGACAACATCACCATTCTCCTTCCTTTTGATCAGCGAATGCCCACCATGACAGACACTACATAGAACTCTAGAAACAGTGGCAACATGGATTAAGGACCACAAACTAAAACTGAACCCAGTCTAAACAAAATTCATACTTCTCAAAAATAAAACCCCAACCAAAACAAACCCCAACCATTCAAACCACTCTAAAATTTTTGGGAATGACAATAGACAGATGCTGCACCATGCAACCACAAATCAACAAAACAATACAGAAATCATTTGCGATCATGAGAATCCTAAGGCAAGTTCGAAAATTCTGCGACAGAAAACAATTCCAGCTTGTGGTCCAGTCCCTAGTCCTAGGTTTCCTTGACTACTGCAACATCCTCTATCTTCCCTGCCCCGCAACAATGATAAAACTACAAACAGTATAAAACACAGCCCTGAGACTAATCTATTCACCATGAAAATACCTCGACTCACACTTGCTCCCAATTCAAGCAAGAATACTATTTAAATTCTACTATTTAAATCCATAAATGGTGACAGCCCAGCCTTCTTGAACAACTGCCTAATCCAAACTACCACAACCAGACAGAGGAGAACCCAGACAATATTCACATACCCTCCAATCAGAGACATCAAACAGAAAAACTGTACGATGGCCTTCTAGCCACACAGGCAGCAAAACTAGACCAACTCTCCAATCTAGTCATCGCAACCCCAGACTACAAAACTTTCAGAAAAGAAATAAAAACCCTACTATTCAAGAAATCCATGAAGACTAACTAACACCGTATGAAACATTTCAATCCTCTGAAGCAACCCACTGTACTCTAACACCTCTGGACATGTCCAGAAATCCTCTTCTGTAATCCACCTTGAACCACAAGGAAATGGCAGAATAAAAATCACTAATGGAATGTAAACTGCAAGTTTATTTCTTTTTTCCCAGGAACAAGAGAGGCTCTTCTTGAGCATCAGTTACACTATGAAAAACAACAAACTATTTACATCTTTCATGTTTCCAAAATGATAAGTTATCTAACCTCCAATTGATAAAATTCCTCTGTAGATAGGAATCTTGATCTAATGGTAGAGAGTGCCCAAAAGATAATCTCCTGCCTAAGACAGGATCTTATAAAATCTATGATGATGTCACACATAAAATACTATGCAACTCCCATTCAGAGAGCTGTTATGAACTCTGAGTTTCCAGAAGGTGCTGGAACTCAAGGGCTAGATTACTAAATACCTTAGGGTTCATATTTCATCCACCTCTAATGACAATCACAGAGACAGTCCCCTGCAGGCTGCATACTAGAGGTCTGCACGGGAACGGGGATCGTGGGAATCTCGCAGGTCCCACGGGGGTCTCGCAGGAATCCCCCCTAACCCACAGGACTCCCACGGGGACCCCCCTCTAGCCAACGGGACTCACACAGGGATGGAAGGCTTTGGAAGCAGGGTTCATCTATATAATATAATGGACACGTCAGCCTTAGTAAAAGAGGGGGTTTATAAGTTAATTACCTGAACAGAAAACAAAAAAAGGATTCCACCAATGAAAACAGCAGCACAAACACAAAAGAAACTGTGGAATTGATGATCCTACTTTTTATGGGTATGGGCGGGGATGGAGGTAATTCCTTGCGGGGATGGGTGGGGACGGAGAGGATCCTGGCGGGGACGGGCGGGATTTCTGTCCCTGTGCAACTCTCTATTGCATACTGCAAAGATAACACTTAACTCTTCACATCTTGATCCCCATATAAATACTGTAGTTATGGGCAAATAAATGGCAGATGAACTTTAATGTAGAGAAATGTAAAGTCTTGCATATAGGAAACATAAACCCGATGTACAGCTCAAATATGGGAGGTTTGGTAATGGGTGAAAGTAGCCTAGAGAAGGACTTAGGGGTACTGGTGGATAAGACGATGAAGCCATCAGCACAATGCGCAGCGGCCTCAAAGAAGGTGAACAGAATGCTAGGTATTATCAAGAAAGGTATTACAACCAGAACGAAGGATGTTATCCTGCCGTTATATTGGGTGATGGTGCGCCCGCATCTGGAGTACTGCGTCCAATATTGGTCGCCGTACCTTAAGAAGGATATGGCAATACTCGAGAGGGTTCAGAAAAGAGCAACGCAATTGATAAAAGGAATGGAAAACCTTTCATATGCTGAAAGATTAGAGAAACTGGGGCTCTTTTCCCTGGAGAAGTGGAGGCTTAGAGGGGATATGATAGAGACGTACAAGATCATGAAGGGCATAGAGAAAGTGGAGAGGGACAGATTCTTCAAACTCTTGAAAACTACAAGAACGATATGGCATTCGGAAAAATTAAGAGGGGACAGATTCAGAACCAATGCTAGGAAGTTCTTCTTCACCCAAAGGGTGGTGGACACCTGGAATGCGCTTCTAGAGGGTGTGATAGGACAAAGTACGCTATTGGGTTTCAAGAAGGGATTAGATGATTTCCTGAAGGAAAAGGGGATTGAAGGGTATAGATAGAGAATTACTGTACAGGTCCTGGACCTGATGGACTGCCATGTGAGCAGACTGCTGGGTGCAATGGACCTCTGGTCTGACCCAGCAGAGGCATTTCTTATGTTCTTATATACCTTTTTGTACCCTCTTTTTTGTATCTTTATTCCACTGTATTGATGTTCCTGTTCTCTGTTCACTCTTTAATAAAGATGATTTAAAAAAAAAAATCTTCACATAAAACTACTTATAATTTACAGGCAGCCATAGTACAGGAACTGCTAATACTGTAACTGCTGGGGAGAAATGCATACCTGGGTGAATTCGTGCACTAACTCACATTTCTCCTGGTGCATGAATTCACTACATGGCCCTTTAATGTGGACTAGGTGTCAACATCCTTTGATAAACATTAGAGTCTACAGGAAGGTCTAGTGTGGTCAATAGTTATGAGCTAGTTCTGTCATGAAGCATGGAAGTTATGTATGTTAGAGCACCTGATCCATAAGGGTCATCCACTTCAGCTGGTCATTTAAATTGACTGCCTGATAAAACATGTCAGATACCCTATTCATAGTAACATAGTAGATGACGGCAGATAAAGACCCGAATGGTCTATCCAGTCTGTCAACCTGATTCAATTTAAATTTTTAAATTTTTTCTTCTTAGCTATTTCTGGGCAAGAATCCAAAGCTTTACCCAGTACTGTGCTTGGATTCCGACTGCCGAAATCTCTGTTAAGACTTACTCCAGCCCATCTACACCCTCCCAGCCATTGAAGCCCTCCCCAGCCCATCCTCCACCAAATGGCTATATACAGACACAGACCGTGCAAGTCTGCCCAGTACTGGCCTAAGTTCAATATTTAATATTATTTTCTGATTCTAAATCTTCTGTGTTCATCCCACGCTTCTTTGAACTCAGTCACAGTTTTACTCTCCACCACCTCTCTCGGGAGCACATTCCAGGCATCCACTACCCTCTCCGTAAAGTAGAATTTCCTAATATTGCCCCTGAATCTACCACGCCTCAACTTCAAATTATGTCCTCTGGTTTTACCATTTTCCTTTCTCTGGAAAAGATTTTGTTCTACGTTAATACCCTTCAAGTATTTGAACGTCTGAATCATATCTCCTGTGTCTCTCCTTTCCTCTAGGGTATACATATTCATGGCTTCCAGACTCTCCTCATACGTTTTCTGGCGCAAGCCTCCTATCATTTTCGTCGCCCTCCTCTGGACCGCCTCAAGTCTTCTTACGTCCTTCGCCAGATACGGTCTCCAAAACTGAACACAATACTCCAAGTGGGGCCTTACCAATGACCTATACAGGGGCATCAACACCTTCTTCCTTCTACTGACTACGCCTCTCTTTATACAGCCCAGCATCCTTCTGGCAGCAGCCATTGCCTTGTCACATTGTTTCTTCGCCTTTAGATCTTTGAACACTATCACCCCAAGGTCCCTCTCCCCGTCTGTGCATATAAGCTTCTTTCCTCCCAGCATATACGGTTCCTTCTTATTATTAATCCCCAAATGCATTACTCCGAATTTCTTTGCATTGAATTTTAGTTGCCAGGCATTAGACCATTCCTCTAACTTTTGCAGATCCTTTTTCATATTTTCCACTCCCTCTTCGGTGTCTACTCTGTTACAAATCTTGGTATCATCTGCAAAAAGGCACACTTTTCCTTCTAACCCTTCAGCAATGTCATTCACAAACATATTGAACAGGATTGGCCCCAGCATCTAACACTACATCTTTAAATTTTCATCACAGGTAGAGGAAGTCTTAAGATAGACTGGTGGAGTTCATTCCATTAGCTACAAAATGTAGAAAGTCAATAGAGCTCATCCTACAAATTACCAGCAGACTCCATTCTAATAGGTAAGTAACTAGTTTGTGATAAAATTATTACTACTGCTATTACTATTTATCATTTCTATAGAACTGCCAGACATATACAGTGCTGCATATTAAACATATTAGAGACAAATAGTAATAAAACCAAAATACACAACTACAAATAAAACCATCTACGAACGTGGAGATGATGCGGTATACAAACCTAAGGATTAGATTAGATTAGATAATATAGGAGAGTAGAAAAACTCTTAAACCAAGGGTCCAATCTTTAAAGAATGTCTGCTCAGTTATGTTTCTAAATTGGCCTCTGAAAACCAAAATGTCACTACACAAATTTAGGAGCATAAAACATGGATGGCATGAGAGACAGATTTAGGTTAGTGAAAATAAAAACTTAGCAATGAGTTTCAGGACTAGCAAATTAATTGCAGGTCTAAATTTGTGAGCATAACTTTTAACCTCCTAAATTAAGATAGATTTTCAGCTGAAATTTTGTAGGCTTCTAACATTTGCTGAAAATAGCTCAAGACATTTAGAAGCTTTAAGGCCCCGATTCTATAAAAGACACCTACAGTTAGGTGCCTAAATCAGTGCGCCTAGTCGATCTAGGTGCCTATTAAATCTTTGAATTGGCTTAATCAGCGCTGATAATTGACAGCACCATTAAAGGCCAATTTAAAAATTAATTTTTTGGTAGACACCTACCACTTCCAAGTAAGCATCTACACTGATATGTCTACCAATACCACGGCAAGTAGGCATGGTTAGCGGAGGATTTGGAGCAGAGTTTGGGTATAGATTGAGTTAGGCACTACTAGGCACACTCATTTAAGCCAAGAAAACACTGGTCTAAATGGAGTGCGACTAAGGATTTTAATGCCTAGTGGCGTCTAAGACTATTTAGACGCCACTAGTTTGCAATTCTATAAATGATGCTTAGAAGTTGATTGACAACCACGCTTAATGGTGCCTAGGAGTTAGGTTGCTATTTATAGAATCAAGATTTAAGAGCCGGATTCTCTATACAGTGCCATTAGCGGTGGCCGCTTATAAAAACGGCACCAGTTACATGTCAATCACACCGTTCAGATAATCGCAGCCATGTCAAAAGTAGGCATCAGATTTACAGGCCTACATTTCCAGTGCCTACTTTCGATGAGAATTGCGTCCACAGAGGCGCCTACTGGCACCTATGCCTACTTACGGCATAAACTATGCCTACTTTAGATGTTGGCACCAGTAGGCACCTTTATAGAGAGGAATTGGATGCTATTATTTGTAGGTGCTTGCAAGTGCCTACATTTTTTCTAAATTAGATTTTAATTGGTTTATAATGACGCGGTCAAGTTCCAGGCCATTTATCATCAATTAAAACAAGTTAGGTGATGGTGGGATGCCTACTGCCGCCTAACTAATGGCACACTATAGAGAATTTGAGCATAAAAGCCTTAATATTTTAATTCAAAATAAATCTGATTATAAGGTGAATTTGTGCAAAATTCAGATGGTTGCATTTAGTGGGGATCATAGGAGGAATCTGAAGCCAGAAAGTAAAGTTCTATAATAATTTATGCAAGTAATACTTACTGGCATTTGGCTAAACTGCTTCTTGTACATCATAAGGGCAAGCAGGTCAAATACTCGTAAGCAGTCTGCATCCAAATTTGTTTAATGATGATGAA
This sequence comes from Geotrypetes seraphini, assembly GCF_902459505.1. Taxonomy (NCBI): domain Eukaryota; kingdom Metazoa; phylum Chordata; class Amphibia; order Gymnophiona; family Dermophiidae; genus Geotrypetes; species Geotrypetes seraphini. The sequence continues at coordinate 141,778,894 of NC_047092.1, read as the reverse complement.
GATGATAACTTCAGTTGTCTCATCTAATTTCTTATACATTTTCAGCAGTTTGTCTCTACCAATCACAAGTAACATGGATAGGGTTTGCTATTTTCCACCCTGAACTTTTGGCTTTGTGAGGTGATGTGTCTCCAATTATTTTTGAAGAGCAGGAGAAGGGGTTCTGTAGACAGGTCTCAGCAAATGTGATGTCTTCATTGCAGACGCCTATGTTCTTTAGTGAATTGCACCTAATAGTAACTAAGACCTGCTCCACCCCTAACCATGCCTACTTAAAAGTAAGTTCTCAGTAATAATTTGGCTACTGTTCATACATCAAAAGCCAACACAAGCTTACACAGCCAAAAGCAGCACAAATTTCACCTTTGTGAGAATAGGGATCATCAGACTGTCAATCAGGTAGCATAACCCTGACTGGCTGCAATCCTCATAAATCCTATCTATTCTCTACTCATAATTTTTAGTTCTATTTGTGATATTTTTATTCTTGTTTTCTTATTAATACTTTTTATAAAATTTATAAAATTTTTAATTTTGAAATAATTATTATTAATATTACAAACAGTAAAAAACATCAAAACAACCCTCCTCCTAATTCAACAGTGAAAGAACTAGAAAAACAGTACAATCAAAACTACATTCTCCCCACCCTCTCCCCCACACCCCAGAAGTCCAAGAACTGCATACCAAAGACAACTAACAGAGTCAGTGGGCTTAGACTCTTATAGCCCACTGACAATATAGCAATTCCTCCTCCCCCCAAGCCCCACAAACATTTTTATGCTTTATAAGTTGCTCATAATGATATGAGTAACAATGAGCCCCGTTTCATTAGGGAATGAGGTGCGACAATATAAAGAGCTGCAATGAAAAATAGAATCATCCTTTTCTTTTCAACCCTCTAAGAGTTGAACAAAGTATTCTAACTTGCTTACCTTGCCGGTGATCATTATGGGCTTTGAAAGATAGTCTTTGGGGGGGAGGGAGGGGGGTTGCCTGGTTCACTAAACTGATTGCAAAAGGGAGATTCCTTGCTGCGATCAGCTCAGCAGCAAGCCAATCTGGAATTTATACCTTTTTTAACTTCATCTAAGTCAAAATGTATAAGTTTCATCCAGACAACCTCATCAAACTTTCAATTATCCCTGTAGGATGACTAAGTCTAGGTCGGCCATGTCCTGCCTACTTCCACCATAACCACTCCTCCAAAACTGCACCTTTGACCTCTGGGAACACAGCGGGATTCAGAGGCCTAAAAAGTCTCTGGATATGTACATAAACTAGCTTTGATTATCGGCACTTGAACGACCTGTCTTTTAGGTCATCCAAGTACCAACTTAGGCCAGGTTTGGGGATGAATTTTTGTTTTGATTATGAGCTCTTCTCTAAATGAGATATTCTCTAAATGGTGCCTTTTGAGCCAGTAGGTCCTAAGTTAAGTGACAAAACGCTGTTTAAAATGTTACTTAAAACAAATTTTGAGGTGCCTATCGGCGCCTAAACAAACAGTCTAATGCCATTGTAGGCATATTTAATGTCGGAAGTGACGTTAGGCACATGTATACGCCTCCGGAGGTGTGATTCATATCAAAGGTAGGCTCCAGAAATGTAGGCCTTCAAAACCCTGGCCTAAATTTCCAGGGCTTAGCCTTGCTGGGAGGCGTAATTCTCTAAATGGCGCATTACGTGATTGATACACAATTGGCAGCTGCTTTTATGACAGCCGATGACAATGGCACAGTTTATAGAATCCGGGCCTTATTGACTACCAAGATTCTCTTCTATTCAGATGTCTATTTTATCTGGTAAAGAAATAGTTATGAAAACTGATACAGTAGCTCTTCTCACTCACTTCCATTATACAGTAAATCAAAGTACAGTAAATGGGATACTGCTTTGCCAGTCATTGCCAAGAAATTATTTTAGGATCATCCTGACATATCTACCAAATGAATAGTATTTTTTTTTTAATTCATTTTCTATTCCATTTTCCCAAAAGAGCTCAAAATGGGATCACAAGTCAAACATACATAAAATACAGTTTACGATGCCAGTTTTTAATCCTAAACTCGACACATACTATACCACTATACATAATATACAATTTATAGGTAACAATTTGCCATAGTTACCCCTACAGTGCAAGTTTTTTTAATACAAGCTATTATTCTAACTTGACATACACTGGAGATCTACCGTAATACCAATATCCATAATTTACAACTTAAAGCTTAAATTTTCCATAGTTACCATGGAAGATTTTTCAATTCAAGTTTTTATCCTAATGTGACACATACCAGGATGTAGTACCAATATACAGTACATTTCTCTGTTTTGAGCAGGGGCGTTAGGTGACAAGGTATGTGTTTTTATTGCTTTCCTAAAGTTGAGAAGTCCTTCAGGGGATCAGATCTGAGGGAGCAGTCGATTCCAGTGGCTCGGTATGAAGTGGGAGTAGGACACTGTTTGGCAATTTGCAGTGTAGGGCATGGCCAGGGGGCATTTTGAGGCTTTCAGTGGTAAATTTATTTAATATAAATCATGTAGAAACAGAGGCCTGGGAATTTTCAGAGACTAATTTAGAATCCTAACTTACAAAGCTAGAAATATAAGTCTTTTAAATATGACTATTCTTATTCATAGTTCACTTACTATAGGGGTATGCCTAGGGTTACCATATGGCTCCAGGAAAAGGAGGACGGATTGAGATATCCAGGTTTTATTTCAATTGAAAGCAATGGAAGTAAAACCTGGAATATCTCAATCTGTCCTCCTTTTTCTGGCACTATATGGTAAACCTAAGTATACAAAAGGGAAAAACTGGGCATAGAGTATACCATTGGATTCTTTAAATGGGTCAAGAAAAAGCACGCATCCTTTATAGAATTGTGCCGATACCAATTCCCATGTCCTAACTTTGGGCACTTATGCCTGCTGAAACCTGATGTCAACTCTGGCACTTAAGTTGGGTACATTTACCCCATTATTTAATAACATGTGCAACTTGTCATAATGCCACTGACACGCCCTTGCCATGGTCACATCCCCCTTTGAATTGTGTGCTAAGGAATTTGGGCACCTGGTGTCATAGAATAGCATGCAGGCAAATGTGCACGCATATCCCATTTGGTGCCAATTAAAATCAGTTGGTTGTTAGCATCCAATTATGGCTCATTAGCCAATTAAGATTCATGCACATCTCAGCAGCATACCCAGATCTGGGCACCATAGATAGAATCTGGGGGATAATGATTCAGACAAAACTATAAAAGTGGAAGCACTATGATCCCATGCATCTAACAGGAATATTTCTGGTCATTAATATTTCATAAGAACATAAGAATTGCCATACTGGGACAGACCGAAGGTCCATCAAGCCCAGTATCCCGTTTCTAACAGTTCTTCATTAATCATAACATACCACATTTTTTTTCAAACTATGTGGCACATGGTACTCTATAATTTGAGAGGAAACCTGTGCGTTCCATTCTTCAAGATGTTTCCTGTTAGATCACTTTTCTTAAGGAGGTAAGCATCTTTCTGGAAGCTATTAGATATCTTGCATTAATTCCCCTGAATCTATTTCAGTTCAGAAAATGAATGGAGCCAGCAACTTCCATCAGTAAAGGGATTAGTAATTCCATTCACTTACTCTGAGATGATTTGTGGTTAAAGTCAGTTTTAATGTAGAGTTATGGATCTTAAAATGCTTTAATAAAATGCCTTCAATGAGTAATATTGAAAACTCTTCCTCACGTCTGAGTTTGCATTAAATGAACCAGACTATAAGTCATGAACTTTTTAGTAGATATAAAAAAGAACTCAACATGATGTAAACATACACTTATCATACATTTTCAATATATCCAACATGATTTATCAATATGTTTGCAAAGTAATGTTTGTGTATGAACATTCATCAAGTATACGAGTTATGCACAAAGGGTAGGCCTTTCTACTGCCTAACTTGGGGCTCCTTTAACAAAGCTGTGGGAAAGGTTTTTACTGCAAACCAGCAAGAATAGAATTCCTATGAGCTTCAGAGCATTGACCTCACCGGCCCGTGATAAAAACCTCTGCTGCAGCTTTGTAAAAGCCAGTATTAATCATTTTTAATCAACTTTAATCACGGTAATTGACCGCGTCATTTAAAACTGATTAAAAACAAGTATGCGCCAGGGCATCTACAGTGTAGACACTATAATTGCACCTACATGATGCCTAATGACCCCGTGTGCTGAAGTGGGCATGGTTAGGGGTAGAGCAGGACTTAGGTGCCTTTAGATGTGATTCACTGAAAGATTTAGGCATCTGCAGAGTTTTCTGGTAGGCGCCATTAGCTGCAATTCTTTAAAGGGCGCCTAAGCGTGATTGACACACGGCCAGCCCAAAGTCTACATGCACAGTGATATCAAGTATGCGGTAATCCTAAATAATACAAACTAGAAGTCTTGCTCTACTAGCTGCAAGAGGTAGACTCATGGAGGATTGGACACCATATTAAACACTTTGGGTCAGATTCTGAATAGGGCGCCTACATATGTAGCATGCACTAAAAATGCTAGCGCACCTTAGTAAAAGGAGCCCTTAGTGATGCCTAACTTAAAAATCCACACTCAACTTTTTTTTTAAATTAGCTTAATTGGTGTGGTAATTGACCATGCTAATTTTCAGCCAATCAAAAAATAAAATAACCAGAGTTTGGTACCAAACTCTTAGGATGCTTAGCGACGCCTAAATGGAGTAACCCTTTGATGATCTACAATGCCTACTTGAAAATTAGGCATGGTTAGGGGGTGGAAAATAGATGTGGTTGGTGTCGCTAGGCATCCGGGTTAGGTGTCAATAAATTAGGTCAAGTAAAACCTGACCTAATATACCGGTGCTTACCTCTAGGATGCCTAGCGACACTTAAGCACGCCTAGGCATCACTAAGCAAGATTCTATAAATGGCACCTTGCAATTGATTGACAACCACGCAGAATGGTGCCTACAATAGAGGCACACATGGGCCCCCTTTATAGAATCTGGCCCTATGAATTGGTTATTGGGAGCAAACAGATCAGAGGATCCACTGCCATAATTTTTGTCACCTTCATTATGCTGCTATTGTAATCCACCCAAACAGTTCTATTTTTAAACCACAAATATTTTCTATATTCTCTAACCACAGCGAACCCAAACAATAAATTAGTCCAGAGTCTAACTCTCAATCAATCAACTCAAATACTCTTTACATAAAGCACTCAAAATTACCCAAAACACCAGAGACAGCTCAAATACGCCACTGCCTCTCACCAGAAAAGCCCTTCCAACTCAGATCTAATAACTCACCAATATTTAAATCATTAAAATGAAAATTTATCTTTTAAAATAATTTTCACAAGAGCAAATACAAAAACCACCTTTCCCTTACAGTACAACCTCCCAACTCAACTGGCTCACTGGAGAGAGAGAGAGCTGTGCTGTCCAGAATTCTAAAGGTGACACATGCAGCTCTGAATTCTTAATGCTACAGTGACAGACTAATCTCCCCTTAAATAGCTCTAAACATTTTTCTCTCTCTTTTTTTTTTTTTTTTTTCCTTGGGTCACATTACAAAGAGGCCATAAAAATACTTCAGGTTTCCCTTGAATCCTTCATTTCTCGCCAGGCCTTCTTGTGCCCCACTAGGACCAGTTAAAACCCCTCCAGCCCTCAACCTCCCCAAAACACCCCCTTAGAAAAACTGCATCCTCCTTTACCCTCCCCAAAACCACCAAAACAAACAATCCCTACCCACTCCAAGAGATGATAGGGTGGAACAAACTTTTCCCACACACAACCTTCCTACTGCCCCCGACCCTGCTCTCCTACAAATTGATTCTCTTTCACCTAAGCAGATCACCTCAGTAAACCAGCAACAACCTCACCTCCCTATCTCATTAAATCCAATTACTGAAGCAACCACAACCATCTCCCTCCCTTCCTATTTCACCCATTTAAACATATAGCTTCCCTTCCAATACAATCATCCCTTAGAATACAGAATCATTACTGCCCCCTACCCCCTTCTTCTCAATCTTCAGTAATTCCTAATTTAGGGACCATTTCTAAAGCTTAGCATGCAGTAACAGACATCATGTGCTAAATGCTGCTCATCCTACTTTATACCAATAGGCCACGTGGCAATTAGAAGTAGAAGCAGACTCCAATAAAGCCAAACTCCGATAAAGCAGAATTTGATAAAGCCAAAATACTGAATGAATACTTCTGCTCAGTCTTTACCTGCGAGGCACCAGGGCACGGACCACAGCTTGAAGCAAAGCCAAGCGCGGAAGACCCATTTCAGAATTTTGAGTTCACACCAGCTGACGTTTACAGTGAACTGGCAAGACTCAAGGTGAGCAAAGCCATGGGACCAGACAAATTGCACCCAAGAGTGCTCAGAGAGCTGTGTGATGTCCTGGTGGAGCCATTAGCAATGCTCTTCAATCTCTCCCTACGTATGGGGAGAGTCCCCCTGGACTGGAAGACAGCTAACGTCGTTCCTCTGCACAAAAAGGGTTGCAGAGCAGAGGCTGTGAATTACAGACCAGTGAGTCTCACATCGATAGTGTGTAAACTCATGGAAACTCTACTTAAACGTAAATTAGACATGATCTTGGAGGAGGGGAATCTGAGGGATCCCAATTAACATGGATTCACTAAGGGTAGGTCATGCCAATCCAATCTCATCAGCTTCTTTGATTGGGTAACAAGAAAGTTGGACTCGGGAGAGTCTCTGGACATAGTGTACTTGGATTTCAGTAAGGCTTTTGACAGTGTCTCACACTGCAGGCTTTTAAGCAAGATGAAATCAATGGGGTTAGGTGAGACACTAACTGCATGGGTCAATGATTGGCTGAGTGGTAGACTTCAGAGGGTGGTGGTCAACAGCACCTTCTCTGAGACATCGGAGGTGACCAGAGGAGTGCCACAGGGCTCAGTCCTGGGTCCACTCCTTTTTAGCATATTCATAAGGGACTTGACCCGAGGGCTTCAGGGTAAAGTAACACTAATCGCCGATGACGCCAAAATATGTAATACAGTAAGGGAAAGTAATTTGCAGGATTGTATGACGCAGGACCTGCATACGTTGGAAAGCTGGTCCTCGACATGGCAGCTGGGCTTCAACGCTAAGAAATGTAAGGTCATGCACCTCGGTAGCAGAAATCCATGCAAAACTTACACCTTAAATGGAGAAACATTAGCTAGGACTTCAGTAGAACGAGACTTGGGAGTGATCATCAGTGCAGACATGAATGCAGCCAAACAGAAAGCATCATCCAAGGCAAGACAAATGATGGGATGTATCAATAGAAGTTTCATTAGCAGGAAACCTGAAGTCATAATGCCACTGTACAGAACCATGGTAAGACCTCATCTGGAGTACTGTGTGCAATTCTGGAGGCCACATTGCCGCAAAGACGTGCTTAGAGTCGAGTCGGTTCAGCGGATGACCACTAGGAAGATCTCGGGGCTCAAGGGTCTCTCATACGAAGAGAGACTGAACAAATTGCAGCTCTACACTCTAGAAGAACGCAGGGAGAATGGGGGACATGATTGAGACATTTAAATACATCACAGGTCGTGTCGAGGTGGAAGATGACATCTTCCTTCTCAAGGGACCCTCGGCCACAAGAGGGCATCCGCTCAAACTCAGAGGAGGGAAATTTAAGGGTGACACCAGGAAGTATTTCTTCACGGAAAGAGTGGTGGATCACTGGAACAAGCTTCCAGTGCAGGTGGCCAAGGCCACCAGCGTGCTTGACTTTAAGAATAAATGGGACATCTAAGTGGGATCCCTACAAAGGTCTAGTTAAGGCACTCAGACTTAATGGGGTGGGTCAGTAGAGTGGGCAGACTTGATGGGCTATAGCCCTTTTCTGCCGTCATCTTTCTATGTTTCTATTAATATGAGCTAAGCTATAATAAAAGGGCCCTTAAATGCATTATGCTCAGACAAGTAAGCTTGGCCATATTATAACCCCACAGAATTAATTTGGGAGAAAGAGATGAGATTTGATATACCACTTTTTTTGTTATTACAATCAAAGTGGTTTACATATTACAGTATACCCCCGTGAACTCACGGTTCAGAGTTTGCGGCCCCAGTTATTCGCAGTTTTTCCCTCAGTCCTCGGGTAGCCTAATCAAATATAAATTCAACTCACACTTCACAAGAAGACACAGCTTCCAAAATATATTTCAATATGGCCTCCCTTAGGCCTGTGCCTACCTGGAGGCAGGTCTTCTCTGTAGTTCTGCTCCCTTAGACAAAAATAAATGCCTTTTACTCCAGGGAACTCTTGCAGCTTAGAACTACTAGTTTTGGTTCAAAACATTTCAAACAATTTTCAAAATCAAAATTCTCACTGGCAGTGTCAGACTGGATTTTGCCTCTGAGCTCTTCTGACAGTGGAACTCAAGGCAGAAAGGGACCTCCTCCCACAGCGACCGTTGGTTGTGGTCCCTACCCAATAGGGTCCACAATCCAGCAAAAGAAAGAAAAATACCAAAAAAGACCACTGCTAGTGCTGTGCAGTGCAAACTACCACAGCCTAGAAAAACACAAGTTCTTTCAAGAGTAATATGCAAAAACCTTCACATGGCATTAAGGCTCTAAAGTAAACTTTTCAAACTTGAATTTACTGGGACAGCCAGCCCCTTTATTTCTTTAGCAAACTAGCAAAGAGTTTCAACTTCTAAGTTTGCTTTTTGGCAAAAGTTCAGCATAACTTCAGTTCAAACAAAATCAGTTTCCATGTCACACAGATCAGTTTCAGTATTTCCCTCACTAAAGTCCATGACTTCTTCAGTGTCTAAATACTCTTCCTTCTCAGAAGTTTCACTCAGAAAATCATCCAACATTTCAGAATCAATAGGATTAGATCTGACCTGTGTATTCTGTTAAGGAATGCTGTTTCTGGTCTTGGGAACTGGTCTTCCTTCATTACACTGTTTTCTTTCCAGCTTGGGTTGGTTCAGTGGCTGCCTCTCTTATGAGCACTGCTGCTGGCCCTTATAAGCCTCAGGATAATGAGCTGCAGGTGTGGCTTGTTCCTGGCTAAAGTGAAGACTAGAATGTTCTTGGAGTTGCCTTGAACTGGGTCCTCCATGAATGTTGTGAGTTACCTAGTAAACATTCCCCCCGAGGAACAATATTCCCAGTATTATCGCTTCCAACTGCATGTTCCCCATTTCTTAACCTAGGTGAAAACAAATGGGTATTTTGCTGCTTATGACTAAACCTGCCCTGGCTGGTTCTGGTTCTGGGTAGAGGTGCTTTTGGTGTTTTTTTATTTTGGGACAGTATTTTCCCTTGCCTAGCCTGGGCATAGGCGTTTTCTTACTACCCTTCTCAGTCATAGGGTCCACCCTGTGATAATATATATATATATTTTATACCTGAGGCCATGGAGGGTTAAGTGACTTGCCCAGAATCACAAGGAGCTGTGGTGGAAATTGAACCCGATCCCCCTGGTTCTCGGGTCAGTGTGCTAACCGTTAGGCCACTCCTCCACTGAGGGGTCTTGTAAATGCTATTATTTAGAAATAAAACTACCGTGCAAGGGTTCTAAAATGAGCTCCTTTGGTAACAGGTTTTTACCACTATTGTACTACCCTCCCCCCATCAGAAGCAAGAATATGTGATGATTATATAATTTCTCATGAAGGCTTTTATGCATTATCACAGGGGAAATATTACTGATACTTTGTTCTTCTGATCACATTTTCATTTTTTAAATAAGCCATAATTTTAAAAGTTAGAAACTGAATATTCTTGACATACCTTTCACTTTTAATATTTTTTTGTCTTTTTAATGTTCCTTTGAAGAATTGAATTGATATAATTATCTGTTAAAACACTAGACTGCCAGAAAAAGCACATTTTTGAATTAGAGGCTTTACTCAGTCCAAAGAACAATTATGTTTAAATTTATACCAAAGAAAGTAATATTGAAATGATATAGATTAAAGTACTAGTGCATTCTTTGTACTTTAATTGGTCAAAATCAGCATAGTATATAAATCCATGTAACTACTAGTTCTTAAAAAAAGGAAGTTTCTAAAAGAAAATGCAAAGCACCCCTTATAGAAAATTAAAAGAAAACAAAACATAAAATGTATTCTGCATTATAGAAGTAAGGCCTCTTTCTTGTCTTTCTGATCTAGATCATATAAACCTCTATGCATTGCGTTTATGATGTGTGTGTGTGGGGTGGGGGGGAGGGACAACATCACCTATGCATTAGGAAACCATATACTCATAAGAATAGCCATACTGGGTCAGACCAAAGGTCAATATAGCCCAGTATCCTGTCTTCACGATGGCCAATCCAGGTTACAAGTACCTTGAGTATTGTGTTCAGTTCTGGTCTCCTTATCTCAAGAAAGATATAGCGGCACTAGAAAAGGTTCAAAGAAGAGCAACCAAGTTGATAAAGGGGATATAACTTCTCCAGTAGAGAAATCCACTTATCAATCCTTGTGGCTAAACTCCAAGATTCAAATAGGTGGATCTGGGATCTTCTGGAAGCATTGGATGCAGGTAGGCATTCGTACATTAGAAGATGTTACATCAGATGAGAAAATGCTTGATTTTTCACGACTGCAACAAACATTTGGTATTGCTAAGTCTCAAAATTATAAGTGGTTGCGGTTGAAACAAGCCATTCAGAAGGGGTTCCCTGATTGGCAAAATCTAAAAAATCCTTTCCTTTCAGACAGATTTTTTAGGACATCAGGCTGCCTTGTGGTATAAATTAATATCTGATTACTTGAATAAAAAAACAAAATCTAGTCTCAGAGACATTTGGAGCATTAAGATAAAGCAGTATATTTCTGCGTCTCGATGGCCACGTATTTGGACTTGGAGGATGAGATGTACTGCGTCTGCATCTATGAAACAAACATGGTTTTTCTAGTTACATAGATCTTTTTGGACCCCGGTTAGGTTACAAAAGTTAGACTGTTCTAAATCTAATAGATGCTGGCACTGTCATCTAGACATTGGGACAATGAATCATCTGTTGTTCTATTGTCCTTTGATACTCAACTTTTGGAGGTCAATATGGGTAAGATTAACAACATATTGTGATCATCAATTCCACTGACGTATGAGGCGGTCATATGTGGAACATTATTACATGTCAAGCTCCCTATGGTTTGATATAAATGCTGTCTTTTCCTTATCATGACTGGGATAACCATGCAGATGGTAACCTGAAATTGGAAGAATTACGATCGTCTAAATTTCCCTTTCTGGTGGGCAAATCTGCGCTCCAACTATAGATACGAAAAAATGAATGCCGATAGTTCGGGCACAGTAATTTATTTAAATTGGTTTGGGGCCCGTTGACATCCTATATTACTTCACTATAGTAGGTCTTTGATTATGAGTCAGTTTTTGTTTATTTTCGTACACATCCAGGGAAGGGGGGGGGGTGCTATTTCTGTCCTAATTTTGACCTTTGAGTATTTATTCTTGGGATGGGTGGGAGGTTGAGAGGATATTATTAATTTGAATAGGGTAAGGTTATTGGGGAAATCTATGTTTCTTTGGTTTATTGAATAATCATTGGGAAGGTGGGTGGGTGGGAAAAATGGTTGGTTATGTATATTTGCAAGTTGAAGGTGCTTTTATTGACTTATTATATGTTATATATTTATGTATTACCTTTTGTTGTATGGTCATTATTCAAATCATTTTGGTCCCAGGCTTTGGTTGTCTTCTGATAACTCGCTTGCCAGGGTCTTCTGCCCATTTGTTGTTTCTTCTTTCTCGGTACTAACTATGCATCTTCCATCTCTGTCCTCCCCTTCTGTTTCCCTTCTCTCCCTGGAGATCTGGCTTCTTTCCTTTTTTTCATCCCCAGATCGACCTTTTCTCAACTACCCTTTCATCCAGCATCTCTCCCTCCTTCCCCACTACCCCAGGGTCCACCATCTCTCCCTTTCTCTTCCCAACTACCCTCCTATCCAGTATCTCTATCTCCCCTCCACACCATCCCTTATGTCCAACTTCTCTCCTTTTCTGTTCCTTCCCTCCCTAAATCCCATTGTCCACCATTATTCCTCTCCTCTGTTTTTAGACCCATTATTTCTTCCTCTGGCAGGATACACCCCCCAGTCTGGCATATGCACATCTCTTTAACCCCCTTCCCTTCCTCCCTCTGTGTACTTCTACACCAGGGCCCCCCTCCCCCAAAGCCCTGTCCCTTCCTGAAGGCCTGAACCCCCCTGAAGGCCTGTACCACCACCCCTGAAAGCCTGCACCACCACCTCTAAAGGCCTGTCCCCCCTGTGAAGGTCTGCACTACCCCCTTGAAGGCCTGAATACCTTTCCCCCCCGAAGGCCTGAGTGTTCTCCCCTGGCCTCCTGCACATCTATTTACCTAATTCCTGCAGCGAAACAGCCGGTGCTAGTGATCTTTGCAGGTTGCCATCGGCCTCCGGAGCTTTTGTTCCCTCTGCTGTGATCCTGCCTCTGACGTCAGAGGAGGGGCGGGACCACGGCAGAGGGAAGACAGCTTTGGAGGCTGATGGCAGCCTGCAAAGATCGCTAGTACCGGTGATCCTCTCTGCAGGCTGCGCCATTGCTGGAATTAGGTAAATGGATGCACAGGAGACTGGGGGGGAAGCCGGAAACTGCAGCACTTCCTGACTGACTCTCCCCCTTGCCCTCTAAAGCAGGAGTGGCAGCGGCCGGTCAGCAAGAGACAGTGCTACCGCTCCTGCTTTAGGGGGGGAGGGGAGGTCAGTCATCGAATCGGGAGGCTGATTTTTTAAAAATTGATTCGAATCAATTCACCCGAAGTGAATCGGTGAATCGATTTGAATCGTAAATCAGGCAGCACTAGTAGGGAGGGTGTTCCAATATAGTTATTTGTTTACTAGATAAAAACTCCCTCACAGATAGTGCCGTGTGAGCTGGTGCATTGTTGTGATGAGGGAACATTTTTGCACACACCTTTCTCGTGACAAGATCTTCAGTTAAGATTTTCTTGTTTCTTTATCAATGTTTACTTGGTCTGCTGTGCTTCTCACATTCAGCTGACGATTTTGGCACACAATTTCACAAATGTTTTGCAATGTTTTTGTCAATTATGCTCGTTACTGGCCTCCCTAACCTCTCTTTATCAGTGACGCTTTCTCTCCCCTCAGAAAACGTTTAATCCATTTGTACACTGCCATTTTCTTCATGGCCTTATCTCCATAAAGTTAGATTAGCATGTCCCTGATTTCACTTCCACTCTTGCCAAGTTTAAAAAGAAATGTAATGTTTGTTTGTTGCTCTTATTCAAGCTCTGACATTCTCGTGACAGCACACAAAAGCATGCAACAACAATAATGAATGGATATTTATTGGAAGAGTATAATTATATAGATAGTATAATATATAACATCATATTAGTGTTTATAACAAGGATAAGAAGGGGCGGAAAATTGTTTAAGGTAATAGTTGTGATGATAATAATGTATTTTCATATAGTTTTTCTGATTCTTTCAGTTGTATACATTATAAAAGTTTGAAATGTCAATAAAGATTTACAAAAAAAAAAAAAGAAGCTCATCTGTAAGTGCAGAAAAACACATGGCAATGTGAGCTTTCACTTTTTATTTTACTTGAACTCCACACACATTTCTTTCTCACTAGCAGGACTAAGGAGGCTGCACAGGCTTCCTTCCACTTTCAAAACAACACAAAACCTGGAATTTAATGTCAGAAGTCCTCTCCTTAAAACCTTCAATGCCACCCCTGAGCTGTCAGTAAGTTTTTAGTACTAAAACCCATGGATACTTGATACAGCCCCATTCCACCTCCAGCCCTGCCCTGTTCTGTCCCAGCCCCGCCTAGTTCAGCCTCCGACCCTGCCCCATCCCACCCCTATCCCTACCTCCACACAGCCTCCTCTCTTCCCCAGTGAGCTCCAGCTGCATCAGGAGGGCCTTGAGCATGCGCGGATGTGTGTGAAGTCATCTGCGCAGAACTTGTTGGGGCTTTCCGAAACCCGGACAAATGCAGAACTGCATTTTAGGCTATTTCTTCAGGAATTAAGCCTTCAGTAAGATTAAATAAAAACAAATAGGTCAATATTCATTATCTGGGGACAATGCGTGGGTGGATCAGGAGCAGAACCAACGGTTACCTAGTTAGTGGCGTTAGGACAGAACAATTCCTATCTTAAGATTACCTGATTAGCTATTTGGATAGCAGTTTCAATATTCAACACTATCCAGATGGTACAGCCACTCACCATTCTCTCTTAATATTTAGTACCAGCCATAATCTAGATATTGGCATTGAATATCCAGTGGATTTTTTTATTTTTATTTTTTCTTTATCACCTTAGAACTTTGCTTTAAAACTCTGCTGACCACAGCAGTTGAATATCAGCCAGAAAAAATATTTAATGTAGATGCAAGCACTGTACATTGCTATTCTGTGGAAATAACGGTATTATAGTTAATTTTAATCAGAATTTACAGCTTAGTCTAGGCTTCTTTGGTCAGCTGGGCTGGTGCCATAACCATGCTTCATTATTATGTGTCATGTCACATTTCCCTATCAGTTTGGTCAGATTTATAGCACATGTCTGATCAGTCAGAACATAAGTACATACTTTGATTTGTTGAGCATTTTTTGCATGAAATGCATAAAAAAGATTAACAATTTGTAAATATTGCAAAAAAAAAAAAAGGACTTGCATCATTTGCACTGAATTGTACTTTAGGAAGCTACAGGGATTCTTTTTGTTTGTGTTCCAGCGCTGTGTACGTGCAGGAAAGCTATAGAAATGATAATTAGTGGTAGTAGTAGTAGAAGATTTGTATGTTGTTGTTTTTTTAATTTGCATACTTTAATAATGCAAAGTATGAGAGTTAAACAGTGAGTGGGGATTTCAAAGTGAAATCTTTGTATTTTCTTCAGCTGGCTTGCCCCAAAAAGAGAAAGGCAGAAAGGATGCCCACTCCCTCTTGCCACTGGATGCTCCCACTCCCACACTCCCTGAACCCCCCCCCACCTTTGGTAGACGTTGGGAGCTGGAGGGAAGCATGGTCTCTCCAGCTCCGAAGCCCAGCACATGGAAAATGACGGGGTCTTCCCTCCATGGTGCACCATGTGATGCATGGGGAGAAGCCTAAGACCCTGATTGGCTCAGATGCCTACAGCCCCTCACTTACCGACAGGTCTACACCAGGTTTTGTTTTGTTTTTCCAATAGTTAAAACTCCTGGTATTAGTGCATCAATCGTTTGTCTACTTTGCATGGGGTTTTAGCTAATTTGTATGGCCAGATCGGAAAATGGGCGATTGAGGGGATAAACAAGCTGTGAGCCATTTTCTACATCGGATCGGTAAAAGCGATCATTGCTAAAGCTGTGTGTGCCATTTAATGAATCCAGACCAATACATCCTTAGGTATCTATGTTCATGTTCTACTCAATATGCACCCATTCCCCACCCATAGTATGCCAATTTTGAAGATGTGCTCCACCACATAATGTTCAATACAGTTTCATATTAAGAACATAAGAATTGCCATAATGGGACAGACTGAAAGTCCATCAAGCCCAGTGTCCTGTTTTCAATAGTGGTCAACCCAGGTCCCAAGTACTTGGCAGAAACCCAAAGAGTAGCAACATTCCAGAGCTGAGATTGTGATGTCATAATGCCTCATTCCACCAATGCCTAAGAGCCAACCTCATCAGTGATGTCACAATGGCTTGATTATCCTATACTTGGCTCCCATAAGACCATAAGAGCTGCCATACTGGGACAGACCGAAGATTCATCAAGCCCACTGTTTCCAACATTGGCTAACTCTGGTCCCAAATACCTAGCTAGATCCCAAATATGACATAGTGTTGAATGTGTACCCCTTTTATGTGCATATGTATGCCAATTCTCCATGTGTACTGGGCACATATTTTTTGTAAAATTGCCCCATGAAGCTTACTTTTATACAATATACATATAGGGCTGGATTTTCTAACTGGCGCTGTTAGTGGCTGCCTTCAAAGTGACCGCCAATCACATGTCAATCATTCAACGGCACTGGTTACAGAATAGTGCCTCCTGCAAAGGAAATGTAGGCCAGGATTTTCCTGGCCTACATTTCCAGCATCTACCTTTGATGTGAATTATGCCTCCGTAGGTACTTTAGGCCACTTAATGCCATTTCCATCATTAGTCATGCCTACAGTGGCATTAGGCAACCTAAAGCACCTATGGAGACGCTATTCTGGCACTGATATTTTAGGCAGGCAGCCACCGGCAGAATGAAGCCGGATTGGCCCAGCCGTACCAAAGCCCCACCTACTGGTGGGGCCTAAGGTGCCTTGGCCAATCAGAATAGGCCCAGGAGCCTTAGGCCCCTCCTGTGGGCGGGGCCTTAGGCACATGGCCCGGGTTGGGCCCATGTGCCTAAGGCCCCACCCACAGGAGGGGCCTAAGGCTCCTGGGCCTATTCTGATTGGCCCAGGTGCCTTAGGCCCCACCAGTAGGCGGGGCTTTGGTACGGCTGGGCCAATCCGGCCTCATTCTGCCAGTGGCTGCCTGCCGGACAGGCAGGTTTGGCACCTGTCTGTCCGGCCAACGAAAAAAAGATATGGGGAAGGGGGTGGGGGTGGTCGTGGGGGTCGGCCGGGGGGTTGCGGGTCGGCTCTTTTCTCTCTGTGCGTCTAGAGGCAGGGGAAAGGCCTAAGTTGGTTTTAGATACGTCTAAAAACCAGCTTTGGTTATGGGTACTTGGACGATCAGGCTTTTTGATCGTCCAAGTAGCCACTTAGGACACTTTTTAGACGTTTTTTTAAAATTATTATTATTACCCCCATACTGTATATGTACACAGTGACATCTGCCTCAGATCAGGTGTAAATGTATGCTGCCCCTTTAAAATGTAGCCTTGGAGTATCAAGTCAGCTTTGTGTTCTTTAAAGCAACATTATTCAAATAGTTTCAAATTTATTTAGATTTGATATACCACATCATTAGTAATCCTGAGTGAAATCAGAAATGAAAAGAACTACAAAAATTATAGGAAAGTGAGAGTAGAGGAGTACAGAAAGAGTAATCAGACTATAACAGAGCAGAGTAGAAATCCAAGCAAAGCACAGGACCTTAGCACAGGAGTCAGTAACCTGCAGTATTGCGATACTACATCTTGGTAACTCCCATGATATATCAATGTGCGGTAAAAGTCAGCCTTTTACTGTGCCTTGATAACTTCTCTCCTCAGTACATAGATCCTCATAATAACCAATATAGGCACTTCCCTCGGTCATTAAGCTGTAAATTCAAAATATGTAATTGCAAGAAATGTACAATAGACTTGCATCTTCCATGACTGGCTTTCTGGTATGAGTACGTTGGTTACATATTCTCTTTGGCTATGACAGTGTATTATAGTTGACCCAATTATTTTCCAGAATGGGCCATTTTCAAAGCCTGGCATAAGGCAGAGAACTTTCCATGATCTTGACAGGTTTCTCTTTCCCTCAGCATACTTCTCTCTCCCTAATGATCATTTTAAAGACTGGTTTTTCTATCTCCACATAGAGAAGTTGGCAGTAACTGTCTTACTACCAGCATGTCCTTTAACTTTCCTGCCAGTTTTTTTTTTTAGGCTTTCACTTTTTGGTAGTTTTTCAGGCCCCTCAGTGGTCACCAATTCTGACCCCATCAGTGGCCCCCTTGGGTCTTTCACTTATTGTGTCTTGCCTCTCCTTCCCACCAGTCATTTTATTGCTTCTGTCCTCACTGATTCAATGTCACTGATCACCACATTCCCCAGCATCTGCTATCTCTGTATGGTTGAGTGTGGTCTGCAGATCACCGAGGACCGCTGGCTTAGAAGTTTTTCTTTTCTGCCTTAACGTTCAAATATAATATAAACAGTGATTCATTTCCCTTCAGTCCTTGAATCCAGATATCATGAAATCAAATGAAAAATACAGCAGTCTGTTAGCTGTCTAAAAACTGAACTATTTCTGAATAATAATCCTTACTGTACAAAATCATTAATCATAATGAAACATTCTACTAATATGACTGCTCCACTTAGAAAGGGAAACAGTTTTAATAGACATGAATGAGAATATGCATAGCTTTCACATATATTTTGAATCATTTCACAAAGTGCATAATTCACACCAGTGCTGTACAGTGCTGATACAACTATTTCTGGTGATGATAGCTGTGTGCCATGAAGCACATCTTTGATGTGATGATATTGATGACAAATCATTACCACTGGGCCTTATTATTTAATTAAAGCATGCCGTCATCTTGATCTGGTTTTACTTACAATGTTGAAAAGATAAATAGACAAAGGAATCTGGTCTGCATCTAAATGTGTTTTATAAATAGTGTTAATTTCAACTCCAATGAAAGTGAGATAATATAGAGTAAGTTGTACAGCATGGATAATTTAGGAGCCTTTTTGCTAACATATAGAAACAAGCTAGCATGTGGACATGTTAAGAGGTAGTTTGCCTGTCTCCATGAGTTAAAATTGTGCATTGTTGATTTTTTAAAAAAATTTTCTTGTCTGGTGTGTGACATGAGTGGAGAGTTGGTAGGGAACTATTTGCTAGCTAGCATGTTACATCCCAAGGGTCTGTGCTGGGACCACTGCTTTTTAAAATATTTATCAACGATCTAGAGATTGGATAACTAGTGAGAAAATTAAATTGTTCAAAGTTGTTAAATTGCAAGAGGATTATGAAAAATTGCAAGAAGACCTTGTGAGACTGGGAGACTAGGCGTCAAAATGGCAGATGACATTTAATGTAAGGAAGTGCAAAGCGATGCATGTGGGAAAGGGGAACCTGAACTATAGCTATACGTGATGCTGGGTTCTATGTTAGGAGTCACTACCAAGGAAAAGGATCTAGGTGTCATTGTTGAAGATATGTTGAAACCCTCAACTCAGTGTGCGGTGGCGGCAGCTATAAAAGCAAATAGAATGTTAGGAATTATCAGGAAAGGAATGGAAAACAAAGATGAAAAGGTTATAATGCCCTTGAATCGCTCTA
Organism: Geotrypetes seraphini; assembly: GCF_902459505.1. Classification (NCBI taxonomy): domain Eukaryota; kingdom Metazoa; phylum Chordata; class Amphibia; order Gymnophiona; family Dermophiidae; genus Geotrypetes; species Geotrypetes seraphini. The sequence goes on along the minus strand of NC_047092.1, from coordinate 141,759,830 downwards.
TAGTACGGCCACACTTTGAATACTGTGTGCAGTTCTGGTCGCCGTATCTCATAAAAGATATAGCGGAATTAGAAAAAGTACAGAAAAGGGCAACAAAAATGATAAAAGGGATGAGACAACTTCCTTATGAGGAAAAGCTAAAGTGGCTAGGTCTTTTCAGCTTAGAGAAGAGACGACTCAGGGGGATATGATAGAGGTCTAAAAAATAATGAGTGGAGTGGAAAGGGTAGATGTGAATCACTTGTTTACTCTTTCCAAAAATACTAGGACTAGGCGGCATGCAATGAAACTACTAAGTAGGAGATTTAAAACAAATCAGATAAAATATTTCTTCACACAATGTGTAATTAAACTCTGGAATTCATTGTTGGAGAATGTGGTGAATTCAGTTAGCTTAGTGGGGTTTAATAATGATTTGGATAGTTTCCTAAAAGAGAAGTCCATAGGCCATTATTGAGATGGCTTGCAGAAATTCCTAGGATAAACAGCATAAATCTGTTTTAATACTTGGGACCTAGGCTGGCCACTGTTGGAGGATGGACCTTTAGTCTGTCCCAGTATGGCAATTCTTATGTTCTTATATGTGAATTAATCTGTTTCAGAGATGGGGAAGCAGTATAACTGGAAGTCATGAGTAGAATTTGCAGGGTGGTAGACTTAGGAGCAACATCAGGAAATACTTTTTCACGGAAGGGTGGTAGATGCCTGGAATGAATTAAAGAATGCATGGAATAAACACAGTTGTCCAATATTTAGTGCTATTTAATGGGAACTGCTCTTGACCAGTTAAATAGTGTGTGCAGGGTAAGCTCTAATATTTAGCGGAAGATAACTGGCTATCTCCACTGAATATTTGAATATTAGCACTTAGCAGCTAAAACTTAGCTATTTACGAGTATATCATGGAATAGCTTCCAACTTTAAACGCTAAATGGCCAAGTTTAACGGCCAAATCAAACCATCCAAATACCTGGTCTATCTTTGGCTGCTATAACTTAATTGGACAGCACTTAAAATCAACTTAGCCAGCTAAGTTTAAGCTGGCCAAAAATAGACCAGATATTCATTGCCAGTCACCGGAAACAGCCCGGCATTAAATATCCAGGCTCAGCACCAACTGTGGGAGTTAGCTGGCTTCCCTCCGGTAGATTTAATATTGGCCCCAAAGAATCCCTGTATGGAAAAAGGATGGAATGGAATTAAACCAAAACTTAAATGACTTCATAACTGAAGTGAGCTTTGATGGCAAATTCAGAGGATGCAAAGTAAGAGTAATGCTGGGAAGACCTCTATGATCTGTGCCCCAAAATTGGCAGAGAGAGGTGAAGGGGCATAATCAAAAGAAACATCTAAGTCCATTTTGGGCCTAAGTTGCTAGTTGCCCAAACTCATTATTGTCTAAAACCCATTCCCAAAAAATATGTCCAATATATATATATATATTTATTTTTTTATTTTTTTATTTTTTTTTAATCGTCTAATTACACATCCAGCAGTTTGATCAGCCAGACCACTAAGTTTTCTATCATTATACCCCATTGTTATATCTCAAACAAAAATTCATCCAAATCAAAAATGCCCAGAACAAGATCTTTTTGGACATGGAAGTGGCCAACAAAGTGATGGACTGGATACCCAGACATGGCAACATAGTAGTGGGACACCTTATAGGGCACTGCTGCAAACTTCACAATTCCCTTATAGCCCCAAAAAACACCCACAAACCTACTAGGTCCACCTGTCTACCACCCCAATAGCCCCAGACTACTTAAGCCATCTCTGCCTCTGTATTAGGCTTTCCTATGCCAGGCGCTGATGTTTTTGGAGGCAGGTATGTAAAGTTTTTATTACGATTTTTATGGCAGTGGGGGGGGAGGTCAGTGATCACTAGGGGAGTGTATGGGGGTCTGTACCATGTCTTTACACTGGTTATCTGGTCACTTTGGATATCTTCTGGGAACTTAGACCTGGTTTTCAATCACCTAAGTTTCAATCACCTAAGTTCTGTCTAGGCAGCCTCGTTAAACTTTAGGTTATACTTGCAGTACAACTAAGTCTAGGTCAGCCCATGTCCCACCCAAATCCCGCCCTTACCACTTCTTCTAAAATGCCCCTTTTTGCTCTGGGCATACAGCAGCACTGAAGAGGCCTAAGTCGTTTTGAGATATGTCTAAAATCTAGTTCAATTATCGGCATTTGGACGACTTGTCTTACTGATCATCCAAGTGCAGATTTAGGCCAGTTTTTAGACGTATTTCCCTTACAATTATGAGCCCCACAGTATATTCCAGTATTATGTCACAGTAACTTGAAATTTTACCACAGTTTCATAAAAGGGCCCCTTAGGGCTTCTTTTACTAAGGTGCGCTAGCATTTTTAGCACATGCACGAAATTACCGCCCGCTACACCACGTGGTACGCTTCTAGAATAGCAGCAGCTCAATGCTGGCATTAAGGTCTAGCGCACACAGCAATTTAACGTGTGCTATTCCACGTGTTAAGGCCCTAACTCACCTTAGTAAAAGGAGCCCTTAATTTATTAATCTGAATTAACAGGGAAGGCATGCTTAGATGGCAGACGAGTGATTTTATTCTTCTTTGGATGGTTATAGTTTATAGTTGTTTTTTTTATAGTCCACCTTTAACAAGGTGGATCACATAATCACACACATAATAAAAGAAACAAACGCAACATATAAAACAAATTACAAAATATAACATCTTTGGGCAACAACGTCCCATTTTCTCTGCTATATACAGTATCTAATTCTTCAACCTCGTACTTCATTTTGCAAAATAACATACCCACCCCCCCTCTTTTTTACAAAACTGTGAGCAATTTTTAGCACAGGCTGGTGCACTAAATGCTCTGCGCTACTCCTAACACTCATAGAGTTCCTATGAGCATCGGGAGCAGCGAAGAACATTATTATGTCTTTTCTGTGATTTTATGAATTTTCTTTTTTACCTATTGATTTCAGTTTTGTAAGCGGTATATTGTTTTTAATAAACACAAACAGAATAACTACCACATGATAAATTATTCACATGTGAGCCTTCGGGACAGTAAGGGAATTTTTCAAGTACCTTTCCTATTTCTAATCTTAATGTATATTTTCTGTAAACCGCTTAGAACCTAACGGATGTAGCGGTATATAAGAAATAAATTACATTACATTACATTACATGTTAAGGCCTTCCAATAATATAAATGAAATCTATTCTAATTGAGATTTGTGGAGTGCTCTATGCTAACTTAACAAGAGCCCCTACAACATGGGCAATTTACAGTGAAAGAAGAACACATACAAAACACGGGAAGTTTGCAGGAAAACCATTATAGGCAAGATTATAGAAGTCAGAGTTTAGAAAACCATGGGAAGTCTAAAAGGATCATCCCGTTGAAAGGTGATGTCTTCCAGAAGTTTAGAAATTATTACATGATATATCTGTCATGACCAGTGCTGCTTCTAGTTTTACTTCTCATGGCTTCTGTAGTGCGACTAGGCTTAAACATAGCTTTTAAAACACTAACAAAAGACAGCCTCAAATGTGGGAAATGTGACAGTCTCAAATGACTGGGAAAATTACAGGTATTGAAAATGTTGAAAAATCCTCAGAGAGGAATAAAGCTAGAATAGAATCATGATACACAAGCTCAGGAAGTCTGTTTCAAGCGTGCAGCATAGGAGGGAGGAAAGCACAGAGTTGGGATTAAGCAATAGAGAAGGGCATAGATTAGAGTGATTTTCCTGATGAGGTCTCAAGAAATAGTGTGGATAGAGACAATTAACTGAGGAAGGGAGAAGCTGCAGAATGAATGCAATTTTGTTGAGTAACAGCAGTTTGAGCGGTATGTGAAAATGGATAGAGGATCAATATAGTGACCTAAAAGCAAGGCTTAGAGGGGGGTATAGGATAAACTGTATTATAGAAAAGCATTAGTGTCATATCTATGTTATATGAATTTTCTGATTTGTGCTTATTAGATGCTGCTTAAGTATTATGTCTCCCTTTTAGTATGTATTATCAGTGCTGTTAATAAGGTTTTTTTTTTTTAAATATCTGAATTTTTGAATAAAAAACAAAGTCTAGTCTTAGAGACATTTGGAGCACTGAGATCAAGCAGTATATTCCTGCATCTCAATGGCCACAAATTTGGACTTGGAGGATGAGATGTATATCGTCAGCATCTATGAGACAAACTTGTTTTTTCTTATTACATAGATCTTTTTGGACCCTGGTTAGGTTACAAAAGTTAGATAGTTCTAAATCTAATAGATGCTGGCACTGTCATCTAGACATTGGGACACTGGATCATCTGTTGTTCTATTGTCCTTCGATTCTCAACTTTTGGAAGTCAATATGGGGAAAGATTAATAACAGGGGCGTGGCTTGGAGCGCGCACAACATGGCAGCTTAACCGCGGCGCTCTTCGTCTCCAGGCAACGAATTTTAAGAAAACTAACTGTTTTACTTGCTCACCCGAACTAAAATTTATAAAATATAACAAAAGAAATGGCTGCGACGAGACAGGGAAAGCCTGAAAAGCCGTGTACATCGGCGAAAAGGTCAAAGATCACCCCCGTGTCACCGTCGAGTGTGCCGATCCCACTGGAAGCTGAGGAATTAACTGAATCATCGGATATCATGGCTGAACTATTTAAAATTAAACTTATGTTGACGGATAATGCCTGCAAACTTTCAGAAGTTAAGGAGGAACTGCTTAGTCTGAAACAGGAATTTCAAACTGACAGGCAGAGAATCTCTGTGATAGAAGATAGAGTCGGGCAGTTGGAAACTTTCACACAAAAGTGTGAAGAAGAAAAAAAAGATGTAACTGCTTTAAAAAATCAACTGATAGATATGGAGAACCGAGGGAAAAGAAAGAACATTAGAATACTTGGTATGGCTGAAAATCTTGAAGGGGGAGACCCTGTACAGTTTCTGGAAAATCTTTTACCTAAACTGCTTCAACTAAATTCTAAATGGCCGTTAGAAATAGAACGTGCCCACAGAATCCCCACAAGAAAATCAGTAAACCAGACTGCTCCTAGACCTTTAATCTTCAAAGTATTAAGATACCAACAAGCCTTGGAAATATTAAAGGTTGCAAAAGCAAATAAAAACCTAAATTATAAAGGATCTAAATTGATCTTGGTTCCAGATTTCGCCAAATACACTGCAAATATAAGGAAACAATTTCTTACATTCAGACAGCAATTAAAAGAAAAAGGCTACATATATGGACTATATTATCCATCTACAATGAGAGTGTCCACTGGGAATAAATCCATTTATTTTCAAGATCCAGCAAAACTAAAATAATTTTTGACACAAGATGAACCAATGTTAACATAAAAAACTGATTAAAAGACAACTTTCAACTAAAGAAGAAAGAGAAAATACAAGATAATATAAAAAATAAGAAGATGGATAAAAGAAGAAAAAGACAATGATTTTCAAGATCCTGGAAAACTGAAAAATAAAAGAGAAGATTCATCTGAAGATAAGAGATAAAAATGCAAGATATAAAAAAAATGGTTAAAAAGAAAGAAGACAACAATGATTATTAACAAAATGAATTATTTTTAAAAATGTTTGAAAATATTTGATTTAACAATTATTAAAATATTTTGGATGTTATGAATTAAATTATTTATAAATTTTATTCCATCCAATTTTAAAACATTGATAAATTTTAATTAAGCTATTATTAATATACTGGATATTATTATATATATTATATTAATAATAGATATCAATTTATTTATAGAATTATTGTTTCTATATTTATTACTGCTAATATTAATTGAGGGGAAAAATTGATTAACTGAGTGGGAATTCACTATAACATAGGCATTAATTATAGAATCTTAAAGATTATTTTATATATAATCTATTTATATTACTATGAAGGATGATATTTAAAAAAAAAAAAAAAAAATTGTTTAATAATGATTTTATTTTAATTCTGAATTAATAACAACAAATATATTTAATTATTTATATGAATATTTAATATATATGAATTAGAACTGTATACAAATATTGTATTATTGAAGGGTTAACATAATAGTTATATTTAAGATTTCAAAATATTATATGATATATTCAGTTATAATTGATATGAATTATAATATATAATGGGATTATTAATGAAGGGAAAATGAATAATAGGGTGGGTAAAGAAACATAGAATATATTGAATTAGAGCTTATTTTTTTAAATAATTTTTGAATGATTAGTTGCCTGGGGGAGGGGATATAGGTTTTGCATGTCCAATGTGTGTTCCAAGTCAAACATTGATAGTGGGAGGGTGGGGTGGGAAAATAAAGGGTGGGAAAGGGGATCAATATACATTAATTGTGCTAAGATCTAATCATGTTTATTATCATAGAATATTGCTTAAAATTTTAATTATAAATAGATGGATATAAAAATTTATTCTATGAACGTCAATGGTTTAAATCATCCTATTAAGAAGAAAAAAATATTATCGTTCCTTAAAAATCAAAATGCGGACATCTACTTCATTCAAGAGACCCATCTTTCGGAAATTGAATCTAAAAAATTATCTGGGGGCTGGATTTCTAAATGTTTATTTGCACCGGCTTTAAAGAAAAAAGCTGGAGTGGCTATATTGATAAACAAAAAATGTAATGCAAATTTCAAATTAATAAATTATGACCCCTTAGGTAGATGGGTGCATATCAAAATGGATCTGGGAAATACTACCATGGATTTATTCAATTTATATGCTCCTAATATGAATCAAATGGAGTTTTTCAAACAAATTCAACAATTACTTTTACCACTGGCTACATCTAATTTAATAGTAGCAGGGGATTTCAATGCTGTAATGGATCCAATTTTGGATAAAAAACCAAGTAGAATTATGAAATCATTAGGCTTAGATAATTTGACTCAATCTTGTAATTTAGTAGATATATGGCGTATTCTTCATTTTAATGATCAAGAATTTTCTTTTTGTTCTCAGGTCCACAAATCCTTTTCACGAATTGATTATATATTTGTTTCCAATAACTTAGCGCAGCGTGTGTTAAAAGCAGTAATAGATCCTATTATAATTTCGGATCATGCTGGTGTGTGGATTAATCTTCAAAATAATGATATTGAACATTTCAATTCAATTTGGAGATTTGATAATAATTTTTTAGCAGATTCAAATTTTCTGGAAGAATTTAAATTAAAAATACAAGAATTTTTTCAAATTAATGATTCGGATAATATTAATGCTGAAATCTTATGGGATGCTTTTAAAGCAACAATGAGAGGGAATATTATTTCATATTCAGCATATATTAACAAACAACATAAAAAACAGTTTCTTGAATTAGGAAAACAAATTAAATTATTAGAAAATAAATTAATTGAAAAATGGGAAAATAATACATTACAAGATTTATTAAAACTAAAAGTTAAATATAATGAGATTTCTTCTCAATTTGTGAGGAAAGATTTATTTAATAGACAAGTTCAATTTTACGGAAATTCAAATAAAGCTGGAAAATTATTGGCAAATTTTCTTAAAGCAAAAAAAAGAAAATCCAAGATTATTGCAATAAAAGATATACAAGGTAATACACACACTAATAATAAAGACATTTTAATACAGTTTCTTGATTTTTATAAAGATTTATATTCTTCTGAATCTTATGAAAATAAAGAACGAGATGGACTAAGTTTTTTAAATTCATTTATTGGACCAAATGTTCCAGATCATATAAAAAGAAGTTTAGAAGAACCTATATCTTTAAAAGAAATAGAATCAGCATTGAAGTCTCTTAGAGCTGGATCCGCTCCGGGTGGTGATGGTTATACGGTTGAATTTTATAAATCATTTCAAAACATTATTTTACCATATCTATTAAAGTTATATCAGTATCAAATGAATAATGGAAATATATCAGGTACAATGGCTGATTCACTAATTATTGTCTTACCAAAACCAAACAAAGATCCTACTTTGGTTTCAAACTACAGGCCTATTTCCTTACTAAATGTAGATGGTAAATTAATTTCTAAAGTACTAGCAATAAGATTGGCAAAAGCTCTTCCTTTCATTATTGATGTACATCAAACAGGATTTATTGCTAAAAGACATTCATCACACAACACTAGATTAGCATTTCATTCTTTAAACTTAGCAAAAACTATGAATGATCCAACTTTTATGCTATCTTTAGATGCAGAAAAAGCATTTGATAGAGTAGAATGGAAATTTATGTATCAAGCTCTAGAATGGTTTGGAATAGGACCCGATTTTATTAAAATGATTCAGACTTTGTATAGCTCTCCTGGTGCAAGATTATATATAAATAACAATTTATCAGATAGATTTAACTTGCAAAGGGGAGTTAGACAAGGATGTCCTTTGTCCCCCTTACTGTTTGATATTGTTTTAGAACCCTTGTTAATTGCAATTAATCAAACTAAGGAGATAAAGGGAATCCCATTTTCTTACTGGGAATATAAACTTTCTGCATATGCAGATGATATCTTATTATATTTAAGAGAACCGGGGAATACTATTCCAAATTTACTTAATCTTCTAGAGAAATTTGGAAAATTTTCTGGATATAAAATTAATTGGAGTAAATCAGAAATTCTTCCTATTAATGTTCACTGCACCAAAGGATTATTTGATTCATATTCATTTATTTGGAAAGAGGAAGGAATAAAATATTTAGGAATTATGATCAAAAATACAATAGATGATACAGTCAAAGAAAATGAAAAACTTTTATTAAAAAAAATTACAGAAATGTGTGAACAATGGAATCCTTTACATCTTTCATGGTGGGGAAGAGTTCAAACAATTAAAATGATGATATTGCCTGTGGTTTGTTATCAAATGAGTATGATACCAATATTTTTTCAGGGGTCCTTTTATAAAAAATTAAATAATATTATTACAAAATTTGTTTGGTTTGGGAAAAGACCCAGAATAGCTTTAGTATCTTTACAAAGACCAATTGTGGAGGGAGGGGTAAATTTTCCAAATTTTTATAGGTACCATCAAGCCTATATTCTAAGACAGGGTATGTATTGGATCCTCCCAGATCTCATGGAGAATGTACCAGACTGGCTATATTTAGAATGGCGGCTCCTGTTCCCATTACATTTAGATCATTTAATTAGTATAACAATGCCTAGAAGATATAAAGATAACAGAATTTTATTAGACACTTGGAAAACATTAAGATATATAAATAACCTATCAACAGATCCAATTTCTAAATCACTAAATCAGTCTATTTGGATAAACTCCAGGATCAAAATTGGCGGATTTAAAATCGTCTGGAAACAATGGATAAGTGCAGGTATACGAACATTAAATGATGTCATTTCAGAAGGTTCACTGCTTAGTTTTTCACAATTGCAAAATAAATTTGGCTTAAATAAATCACAATATTTTAAATGGATGCAATTGAAGCAGGCCATTCAGGCAGGGTTCCCTGAATGGAAAAATCTTAATACTCAATATAGTCTACAGGTTCTATGTTTCCAGGCAGATTTCTTGGGACACCAAGCCGCAAAATGGTACAAATTAATATATGGATTTTTAAATAAAAAAAAGAAAAATGGACTTAGGGATATTTGGAGTATTGAGATTGGACAGACAATTTCTGTTTCTCAATGGCCACGATTTTGGTCCTGGAGATTAAGATCTACAAAGTCAGCATCTATGAATCAAACATGGATGTTTTTATTACATAGAGTGTTATGGACCCCTACGCGCCTGCAAAAGATAGATAGCACTAGATCCAATAGATGCTGGCATTGTAAAACAGAAATAGGGACGTTAGATCACTTAATTTTTTTTTGTCCCTGTGTAAATGCCTTTTGGAATTTAATTTGGCCCCAAATTAATAAGTTATTAGAAAATCATGTAAGACTCTCATATGACACCATACTATTTGGCACTGCAATGAGAACTCAGAGTCCGATCTCAGCAAATAATAATAAGCTGCTATTAATATTGACAGGAGTCGCCATGCAACAAATAACTCAAAACTGGAAGGACTACACCAAATTAAATTATACATTCTGGTGGAACTCTGTCTGTCATATATACAAAATGGAAAAAATAATAGCGTTACAACAAGGGAATCTTCATAATTTTAAGAAAATATGGCAACCATTGACAAATTATTCTACTGATTAGATTTCTTAGCACATTTGTAATAGATATATAGGATTGGGGAGGGACTTATATAACTTTTGGATTTACTATTTATGATATGATATATAGAATGTAATTACAAATGTTATGAAATAATTAATTATATTATATGTGAATTAATCGATGTAAGAATAGAAAATTAATAAATAAATCATCACAATAATGATTATATTAGAATGGGGAGGGGAAGGGAATGTATATTATATGGATTTAAGTATTGGAAAAATGGGAGGGATATATGTTATCTGATAATTGAATTATTTGTAATCACAATTTTTCATGTATTATTCGAAGTTTATATGTACAATTAAAATATTGTAAGAATGAAAAATTTATAAATAAAATATTAAAAAAAAAAAAAAAAAAAGAAAGATTAATAACATATTGGAAGCATCAATTCCACTGACATTTGAGGTAGTCATATGTGGAACACTATTACATATTAAGCCCACCATGGACCGCTTCTGCAGTTTTGTAAATGGGGGAAGGGAATAAATAAATATAGCAACATTGGCATAAGACGAGTCATACAGTTGAATTTTGAATATAATTTACTGAACTGCTTAAGGTAGTAACTTCAGACAATATTTCTGATACTATTTTCAAATAATTTAGGGCTCCTTCTATTCCTTCTATCTAGCAGTGATAGAGCATTTTGCTGCAGGCTGGGCAGGTAAATGCTCATAGAAACTGAATGAGCTTCAGAGCATTTACCTTGCAGGCCTGTGGGAAAACACTCTACCACTGCCTGATAAAAGGAAACCTTAGCAGTCTATTTCATAAAAACTAAAGCACATAGTTCAAAAAAGTGCATTATTAACGGGCATTACAATGATTTTACTAGACTGACATAGCTACTGACAGGTTAAATCACTTGTTCAGGGCTATCTACTAATTTTCATCTACTTATCTGCTGAAAATTATCGGTCAGCACCTAAATGAAAATAGGCTATTTTGGGGTCGTTCTGGGGGTGGAGTCAGCACTTGGCCAATATTTAGCACTTAAGTGCCAGTATTCAGCACTTGCCTGGCCAGGGTAGCTGCACAAATGGGACTACATAAAACACAATCCTATCTTTATGCGCCAATCCATGGTTGATTAAGTTCTGAATATTGACTTAACCTGCTATGTGTTAACCAGCACCACATAAACCAGATATTCACTGCTGAAGCTCAAACTGGCCCAGCATTGAATATCCAGGAATAATGTCGAAAGTGATCAGCAAAACACTCTCCACTACTGACTGAATATATACTACTTAATTCAGAAACTTAAGGATCCTTTTACAAAGCCGTGCTGGCGGGGTTAACGCACGTGACTTTTCATCACACGCTAACCCCCGCGCTGGCCAAAAACTACTGCCTGCTCAAGAGGAGGCGGTAGCGGCTAGCGCATCCGCCGGTTTAACTCACGCTATTACACGTGTTAAACCACTAGCGCACCTTTGTAAAAGGAATCCCTAGAGTAGAGAATTAGCCTAACATTTAGAGCATTTTGATCATAGGCAGCAGAACGCTTTTTTGTTGGGGAGGGGGGAGGGGGCAAAGGCTCCACCCTAGCCCCAGCAGGATCCTGTGGCACGACTCCTCTCTCTCTCCAGCTACTGACTCCCCCATCTACCTTCCCCAGTCACTGTAATTTTAAATCTTCCTGCAGCTGCTGTGCGGTGTCAACGAGCAGGCCTGCCCTGGAAGTCTTCATTCTGCAGTAAAGCTGTGTGGAGGCTGCCCGAAGATTTAAAATAACAGTGGCCGGGAGGAGATGTTGAAAATTGTAATTTTGTAATTGTAATTTTGGCCTCCCCCATTCTAATGCCTATGTTTTAGATGACAACCAGGAAAGCCCAGTTCAAATCCCACTGTGGTTCCTCATGATCTTGGGCAAGCCACTTAACCCTGTTCTAAAATACTTCTGGAACGTCAGACATCCTGACTCAGACATCTGATTTCTGATTTAAACATTCTTTCTAAAATTCTGCTTCACATGACAGATTGCACAGAGCAGTTATTTATGCCTCTAGAATTATGAATTAGCAGCCATACTGTTAACACATGGTAGCCACCGCTGTTCCCCATCCGCAGCACAGATGCATTGCTTCAGATGCTGAGAATAACTTCAGCATTTATCAAGGCGGTTTTGCAGCTTCTGCGAGTTAAGGTTTGCAGTTAACACATTTTTAACTGTAAGACCTAAATGTGATTTATTAAACAGTGCATTAACGCTGGTTTTTCAAAGCTGCGTTAGAGGTTTCTACCACCGGCCAGCGAGGTAAATGCTCTGATGCTCATAGAATTCTTAAGAACATTTACCTTGCCGGCCGGTGGTAGAAACCTCCAATGCAGAACAAGCCCTAAAATTCTATCAACTAATCCCCATGCAGATGTGATCATTAAGTCCTTGAATGTTTCAATACAACACTTGTATTGAAACACTTCTTAAAGAATCAAAGGACACTTGATATACTTCTCTTCAAAGGCTTCTTAACTATAACTTTTCACTCTGTTTAAAGGTTTTCTATGTAACCAGTAAATTTGTCACTTTCAATTTCCAATTTGTTATGACTGTACTGGGATCTTGGTTCAATAGTAACTTTTCCACACTCATTCGCAATTAAAAACTGATCGACTTATTAGGATGGTTGTGTTAATGGATGGCATTTGATTGGTTCATTAAAGTAAATATTGACAAGTAGCCTTGACAGACTGACCTTCATCGATGATTAAGCTGATGAATTCTGATTGTATCTATCATGTTTTGGGGAAGTGGTTGATTATTTATTTATTTATTTTCCTAGAACAAGCTACATAATTAAATGCCTTTAAAATCAATAAATACACTGCTGATTAATTTGTACTGCCTTCATTTTAAGATATTGGTACAATTTATAGATTTTGTTAAGGACCTGACTTCCATTTATCTCTAGCAGGGTAATCGCTTTGATTATCCAAATGGTCACGACAGGTCTATAAAACAAAACAAATGTCTGATTAAGACCTGTCAAATGATCCAGATCTGCACAAAGATTAATGACACAGCACAACACTTGCACAATGATATCTATGAGGAATACTCTCCAAGTAATAAAGTATGCAAATGTGTTATTAGGGATGTATGATCCCTTTTACAATGAATTCAAATTTTAACATAGTTTCTCTAGTTTCAAATAGTAAAGTAAACCTGTATAGAATTCTATCCTTATTTTGAGAGTAGAATGCTTGTTAAGCAAGAATGGGAGACTAAGGGTTCCTTTTATCAAGCCGTGCTAGTGGGGTGAGCGCGTTGGACATTTCATCATGCGCTAACCCCAGCGGCCGGCTAAAAAACTAACGCCTGCTCAATGCAGGCGTTAGCGGCTAGCGCGGCAGGCGGTTTAATGCGCGGTATTAAGTGCATTAAACCCCTACTGAAGCTTGATAAAAGGACCCCTAAGGAACCAAATGTAAAATGAAATTTAATGTGGGAAAATCAAGTGCAAAGTGATGGCTGTGTCACAGAAATATGAGCCATACCCATGCACAAAGGGAAGAATAATCAAACATGATATTAGGTTCCACATTAGGAGTCATGATCCATGAAAATGTATCTAAGCATCATCACTGACAGTACCCTGAAATCCTCTATTTAATATGCAAAATTAGAAAAGGATCAAAGAAGGGGAATCAAAATGGTAAAACGGATGATACCAATCCTTTATGAGGAAGGGCTAAATACGAGGGACATTCAATAATTTATCTACCTCAGTAGCAAAGAAAAGAGTTTTCAAAAGATTTTTGTTTTATTTTTCAATAGAGTCCCCTGATGGCTCCATACACTTCATCCACTTTTCCTGTAATGACTTTAATCCCTTTGAAAAGAATTCTTCTGTTTGACCTTCAAACTAGGACGTCACAGCTTCCTTGATGTCTTCATCACTTGAAAACCACTATCCACAGAGAGATTTCTTAAAAACTCAGAACAAGAAATAATCTGAGGGAGCTGGGTCAGGGCTATAGGGTAGATGGTTCATCTGATGAAACCCACATTCTCGAATGGCAGCCTGTGATTGCCATGACATGTGTACCGGCACATTATTGTGAAGAAGCAGCTTGCCAGCTGTGAGTTACACCAACACAATGATCACTTTGTAAGAGTTTAAATTATTTATTTATAAATTTCAAAATTTAACACACGAATCCTCTTGTTACAGCAAATCAGAGAAAATACATACAAGAAAATTATCCATTTGTTACACAACATAATCCAGTAATTCTTAATAACATAAAGTAAAATGAAATAACAATAATTTCAATGTTGTGAATAAATTATCCTTTCTTAGACCACAATAACCTCCTAACAGGGCAAGATGTAAAGAGAAAGGGAGTTCTCAACCAATGTAACTAATTAAGAGGAAAAAGGCTTAACATGATTCAAACCAGTCAAAAAATAAAATTACAGCCATCACACTTAGGTAAACTTTTTAGTGTCCAGAAAGATATGAAGCTGCTCCGGCATAAAGTACCGTATTTGCCGGCGTATAAGACGACTTTTTAGTACCTTAAAATCCTCCCCAAAGTCGGGGGTCGTCTTATACGCCGGGTACAGTTTACATGCCCTTACTTGCGGGGCTGGATGTACTCAGTCGCGCGGCTCTTCTTCTCCCTACCTTCTCTGCTTGCAGCACAGAGCCGAACGGAAGTCTTCCCGACGTCAGCGCTGACGTCGGAGGGGAGGGAGGGCTTAAACAAAGCCCTCCCTCCCTCCGACGTCAGCGCTGACGTCGGGAAGACTTCCGTTCGGCTCTGTGCTGCAGGCATGGCAGGTAAGGAGAAGGAGAGTAGCCTCGCGGTTCGAGTGGCTACCAAGAGAGAGGGGCGGCCGCCCCGCCCCGGTTGCAGCACAGCCGGCCAGGTTCCCTTACTTTTGTGGCACTTCCCCGACCGACCGATAACAGCCCGGGTCCGACAATCCTCCCTGCCCTGTAGCCGCTGTAAGAAGGTAATTTAGATTCGCGGTTAAGGGCAGGGAGGTTTGTCGGACCGGGGCTGTTGTCGGTCTGTCGGGGAAGTGCCACAAAAGTAAGGGAACCTGGCCGGCTGTACTGCACCCGGGGCGGTAGAGAAGGTGTGCGGAAGAAGGGGTCGTCTTATACGGCGAGTATAACACAAAACTCTATTTTTTAACTAAAAGTTGGGGGGTCGTCTTATACGCCCAGTCGTCCTATACGCCGGCAAATACGGTAAACATATTTAGTATCAGCATATCGAATCAGACACTTACAAGGATAGCTTAACAAGAAGGTAGCTCCCAATTTTAATGTTTCTTCTCTCATATTTAAAAATAATTTCCTACGTTCCTGAGTAGATTTTGTAACATCGGGAAAAATCCATATTTTTTCTCCCAAAAATAAATTCTGGGAGAAACGAAAAAAAGTTTTCATAATCATATTTAAGTCTTGTTCAAAGATCAGTGAAACTAAAAGAGTACCACGGTACTGAATCTCTTCCTGTGAAGTTTCTAATATCCCAGTAATATCTTTTAAGTCCAATTCCTGTGGTTTATCCAACTGTTTGTCAGTATTGTTTTCTGGTCTTCTAGGAAGATAGTATATCTTATTTATCGGTGGAATCAGTTCTTGAGGAATTTTAAGATTTTCCATAAGGTATCTTTTGAAAACTTCAATTGGTGAAGAAACAGAAAGTTTAGGAAAATTTAATACCCTTAAATTCAATCTTCTATTGAAGTTTTCCAGTTGCTCTATTTTGTTCTGAATAACAGTTCTGTCCTTAATCATATTGGCTGAAAAAGCTTGTAATGAGGATATTTCTTTATTTACTTGGTCAAATTTCCTCATTGTTTCTAGTTGGTTATTTTGAACTAAATTAGACAAATCGTCAAGTTTACTCACAACTTTAGAAGTATCGTCTGCTGATTTAGTAGCTGCAGCTTCGAGCCTCTGAAGCACTTTCCAAATGTTGTTCAGAGTTACTTCTGAGGAGTCGGTGCCCTCCGCTCCTAAAATCGATGTTGACTCGGCGTCCTGGGCTGCGTGGTCACCCCCACCGCAGGACAGCATCGAACTGCTCAGGTTCTCAGCAATCTCGCGCTCCTCGCAGTCCTGCGCCGGATTCGGTGGTAGCCTGACTGCTTGGGGGGGAGAGCGATGTCTCAAATCCCATGGCTCCGGCGTCTCCATCGTCGGTGCAACAGCGGGTAAGTTTCCCCCTCCAAAAACGACCGGTGAGCTCGTGAGAAACCGGTCCATCTGCAATTGCCCGGGCTTAGTGGGGTCTGCTCGGAGAATGCCCTTGCACTTACTATGAGGCATATTAAAGTTAAATTTTGAAGGATATATGCTAGTAATAAATGTACTAGTAAGAAAGCAAGGAAGGATGGAGCTCCAGCTCTCACAGCGTCATGCTGCCGCCATCTTGCCCCCTCAATGCTGTAAGAGTTAATCAAAGAGAAACCCTTGATTAACTCCTACAAAGTGATCATTGTGTTGGTGTAACTCTCCCCAGTTATTATTGTCTTGTGTGGCATGATCTCCAGAAGCAAAAGTCCTTCATCATCCCAGAAGACAGTTGCCACGACTTTACCTGCAGATTTTTCTGTCTTGAACTTTTTTGGGGTGCGAGATGACTTATGCTTCCACTGCATTGACTCCATTTTGAACTCAGGATCTCTGTGATAGACCTAAGTTTCATCTCCATTCATCAAATGATGAAAAATTTTTTACTTAATCTTCATGGAGCATCTCCAAGTTCTCCTGACAGCACTGGATTCTTGTGGCCTTCTGACATGGGATCAGCATTCTTGGAACCTATCTTGTACTATTTCTTAAGCTATTCGGGAAACCTTAATTTGTCTGTCTAACAAAATTAAATCCTCAACTTTCTTGCATATTTCTGTGGAAATTGCTTCCATAGGCCTTCCATTGTGAGGTTCATCTTCAATGGACTCTCTACCCCAATTAAACTGCTTGCTCCAAAATTTTACTGTGCAGGATGATGGGGCAGACTCACCATAAACTGCAGTCATGTGTTCATAGATCTCTTTTGGCTTTATCCCTTCTTTTATAAGAAATGTTATCATCGAACGGTACTCTAAATCTAGCAGTTTCTGATTTGCATGGTGACTCTCCTGACATCCTGAATCTTGGAATGTTAGAATCACAATGAGCTACAACTGTGCATGAGTAAACTTAAGACATGTCACAACATACACAGACTTGTTTCAACATGCTTGCTACGTTCATACTCAGGTGGATAAATTATTGGATGCCCTTCATATATTAGCACTCCAGCTTAGAGATGAGACAGCTGAGGGATACATGATAGAAATCTATAAAACCATGAGTAGAGTAGAAGGAGAAAAAATGAATACGTGGTTTACTCTTTAAAAAATTAAAGAAACTAGGAGTGCATCATGAACTTACTAAGTTGTACATTTAAAACAAATCATAGAGGGTTCCATATAATTTGGTGAGCAGAAGGGAGTTTGATTTCTCAATAGCTTCTACCAGAAACATGTTCCTGAGGTTTTTAACATCCAGGGCCACCAAGAGAAAATCCAGGCCCTGGTATAAAGATTTTTGAGATGACATGTTTAAGGCCGGTACCTGAAATGAAATATAAAACATAGAAATTTGCCATATTGATATCGATAATTTTGTTAATGGTTCTAAAGTTAGAACAATATTTCTATAGTCTTTCCGTTAACTGTCAAGTCGTTTATAGTCTCGAATCTCTCGATAATGTAGACAAAAAGGCACACGATGTCAGTGGGTTCTTTATGCTACAATTACAGCATTTACAGGGAACTTTATCTGTGGAATTATTTCTTCCTTCGCTGTCCTGTAAACTCTTCTTTGCAGTCCACAATGAATCAGCATGGCTCGTGCCCCATTTTCTTCTTCCTCCAGGGGTTCGGTGGGAAAGCAAGGAGGAGTGATCTGAGCAATAAGTTTTAAGCTAGGAATGAGCAAATGAGAACACTCGTTGATAGTCACTTTTACAAGTTCTTGTTCGTTGAATCTTGAATGCACCGTATTATGTCACTCAAAAGTATTTTATCGTTGCCACAGCCTTCTATTGCTTTGCACTCAATGCTTCATGATCTTGTATGCTAAAGTTCTCGCGACTTTCTTTGTCTTAGTTTGTAAGGACGTCTCCTTCTCGAGAGAACGACGTTTCGGATTTTGTGATATTTATTGGGCTTCATTGGGCACCCTTAAGCTTCATAGGCCCTGGAGCAATGTACTGGCTGCACCCCCCTCTTCTCAGGCCTGCTAACATCAAATATTCACCAGACAAGATCAACATTGAGCTTCCTGAATTATGAAAAGAATTAACCCTCTGTAAAAAGGCTAGATGACATGGAGGGTCATTTTCAATATGTGGTCTAAATTCAAGTTTAGACTTTATGTAAAACACACTCAAAATCCAATACCAAACATGCCAATTTTCAAAACTGCAAAACATCTATCTTGTTGGGTTTTTTTTTTTCCCCAAAAATGGCCATTTTGAAGATGTGCATCTATCTTTTTGAACCATTTTTGAAAAAAAAAACCCCCAAAAAACATGCCCAATAGAAAAATGCAGAAAACAAGAATCAGCATGTTTAGTAGACTGGCCACATAGACATCCCAACAGAGCACTGGGGAACCCTAGGGGGTACTGCAGTGAACTTCACATAAAAAGGTCCAGATACACATCTCACCATAACCTCCTTATACTGTAGTGAATGGTGAGCCCTCCAAAACCCACACAAAACCTACTGGACCCAACTAGGATCTGGCTAGGAGTGGAGGCACAGCTTATCTCCCAGGGCTTGACATCACGGTGAGCCCTGACATTAGAGCTCCTCTTCCTTAACCACAGATTGCCAGCTTTCCGAAGTGGGGACAGGATGCACTGGAGGTGGTAGCAGTTTCTGACCTAGAGGCTATTATGGCAACATCAGTGGAGCTGGATTCTCCTAGATTCGAGGAAATTTCATCTAGGGGATCTGTGAGTTTACCATCTATTGAGAAGGATCAGGACCCCAATAGAGGCGCTCGGGAGAAGAGACAGACTGGTGATCAGTTTACAACTGAACAAATGCAAAACTATTCCTTAAGTAAGCCTCCTGAAGTTACTCTTGACTCCTTATGAGATTTAGTAGCTAATTTGGGGAAATCTTTGCGCCCTCAAATTCATTCCCTGGAAGGAAGAATTAATTATCAAGAAGAAGAATTGAAAGAATTAAAAGTTGAAATGGGTTCTTTAAAACCTCAGCATGATAAATACGATAAGGATTTAAGTGAGAGACGTCAAACTTAGGATGCTATAATTAAGGATAATAAGAACCTGAGAAAAAAAAGATATAAATATTGGAAAATAATGCTTGAAATAATAATTTGTGGTTCCTGAATTTTCCTCAAGTGCTCACTGTAACATCGACGGCTCACTGTAACACCGAGAGAGATGTTGAAAAGATTTTGGGGGGAAAACTATTTTTAATCCCAGAGGAATCAATTCCTCCTTTTCCCAGGTTTATTACTTTCTAATTAGAAGACCACAAGACCAGCAAAACCTCTAGGACTCGGTTTGCTGAGAGCCTTAGACCCTGGACAGAAACAGAATAGAAAATCATAGGTGCCAACATATCAAAATGATTGGGGGAGGGGGTGCCAAGCACAATATAAATCACCTCTCCATGGAAATAAATGAAGATATGTGGTCAATACTGGAGGTACTCAGCACCTACTGTACCCACAGAGCTAATTTGTATGTATAAAATTACTTCCAAAAAGAATGATCGAGAAAGCTTTCAAATGGTTGATACTCTCCAATGAGTAAGACCAGGGCAGGATTAACCAATAGGCCCAGTAGGCACGTGCCTAGGACCCGAAATGGTCAGGGGGGCCCGATGAAGGAGGGCATCGACATTGTTTTTTCCAAATGGTGATGGGCCCTTCCAGCATCGATCGGCAACGCGGGCCCCCCCCCCCCCGATCAGCAATGCAGCTCCCCCCCATCGACGGAAAGTAAGACAAGCAAGCAACGCAGGTAATAAAGACAACGGGAACTGTAATTTTGCAAGTGGTGCTGCTTGTCCAAAGCTTCCCTCTGACGCAGCTTCCTGTTTCCGCCTGGGCGCATGGTGGGGCGGGGCAGGGGGCCCAGTGTACTTGCGTGCCTAGGGGCCCTTAACGAATTAATCCTGCCCTGAGTAAGACTTAGGGGCCTTTTAAGGTGCACTAGCCGATTTAGCACTCACTAAATGCTAACACATCCATTATAGTCTATGGACGCGTTAACGCATAGTGTGCGCTAAATCAGCTAGCAAGCCTTCATTTACAAAGAGAAAGTATAAACATTTTTTTCCCTTTGAAAACTTTTCTCTGGGAGATGTACCGGTAATTGTCAAATATTTGTACCTGCGTTTTCTGTAGGTGCACTCTTTTTTTCTTATGGAGAAGATGTCGTTTTGGAAATGCATGTTTTTTTGCCTTCACCTGATCTAATCCTGCCCACTGGAATGACTACACAATTCACATGTCAAATGGAGGCAGCTTTCAAGCCGCCAATTTACCCAGGTAAATATCTTTCAAAAATTGTCCAGAGAAATAGATACTTATTGCAGGCATAGGATAAGATTGAGACTTTTTCCCTTCCAAGGGTTTTTCACTGCTTTTGTATCTTACAAGAGAGTACTAGAGCAGTCTGACCTTGAAGTCTTGGTACCTCCTCAGGGACATCATCCCCTACTGCCAACATTGCAACTTTAAAGCCAGGCTGAAGCATATCATGCCATAGATCTATGCCTAGAGATGCACATCTAAAAGGGCAAGGTCAAGGGGCATTCCCCTTTGGGAGCTCTATCAGGAGTAATAATTGAGCTACGTGGAATCTGTGAGGTTTATTTTTCCAGAGGCTTGTGCTGAGTGCTTGTTGAAGAGAGGGAAAGGGTAAACAGAGGCGGGAATTTAAGCTGTACCCTGAGACTCCTCTAATCTCTGCCTCTGGGCCTATAGACTTTGTCCTTACAGTGGCTTGTAAAAAAAGAGAAGAAAGAAATTAAGGAAAATCTTCTTGTTTTTTTTGTAAAAAAAAAAAGACTATCTCGCATGACCCTAAGGTGCCCATTTATTAAGCTAAGACCATTTTTTCCAAGCATTAAAAGTGGCCTTTCTCTATGTTCTGTATTAATGGCTATGCGTTAATGTTGCCATTAGTGAGCAGCCATCATTAAAAGAAAAAATGTGGGTGCCAGGCAGTAATGGTCATCCTTTATCTTACATCTTTGTGTGAATTGATCATTTTGGACTCTTTTTATCAAGCAGCGGTATAGCCTTTTACCATGGGCTAGCGAGGTAAATGCTCCAAAGTTCATAGTAATTGAATGATTGCAAGAATTCACGGGAACCAAAAAGAAGCCGCTCAGCGCTAACCAGCAGCACCAAAGCACGCTCGATGCTGTTCAGCAGATGAAGAAACCAGAACTCACAGCAGCAACCGACTGACTGGGTTAGCAGCGGGGCAGGAGCCTGGAAAGCTCGCTCCTGCCCGCTGCACCTCTGAACCACCAGGGATCGGCAGAGGAGGTACGACGGACAGGGCAGGGAAGGGGGCAGGAGGCTTGCAATAAGTCTGGGAGGGGGACGCTGGCCCAAATATAAACTGGGCCCCCTATTTTGGGGGCCAATTTTTGGGGCCCCAAATCCCGGTTTATATTCGAGTATATACATTATGTAATTTTGAAATCTGAACAAACTGTATACAGCTTTTCAGAAAGCTTTGATATAGATCTTCATGAGAATGTCCTACTTTGGAGTAGTACTGGTTTAAAGATAGGAAACAGAAAGCTAGTTGCACCAAAAGTTAGGTACCAAAATGCTGGGTGCATAGTACAAATTGTATAACAGGATCTGTGCACCCATATGCCATTGTAGGATATTAAAGGAGAGTATGGTGCAGTGGTTAAGCTGAAGTTGTGGGTTACATTACATTACATTTGTGATTTCTATTCCGCCTGTGCCTTGCGGTTCTAAGCGGATTACAGTTAAAAGAGATCAGGACATTACCGAGAGAATTACATTACAACGATTTAAGTAAATTACATGTTGTGGTATAGAAATACAAGTATAAGATATCTGGATTTATCGATAGAATAACTTGACAGGGTTCAAGTAGTTACAAGGTTCAGTGGGGAAAACAATATAGGCAACTGAAGAAAGATACCTAACTTTGAAGGAATCAGTTAAGTGGATACCTAAGGGAGATGCTTATTTAGGAGAAGGTTAAATGGATACCTAAGGGAGATGCTTATTTAGGAGTTTGGATATTTTTCGTAAATGAGGTTCAAGGGGATGACTAGTGTGTTATTTGCTGGGGAGAGTGCATGTGCGATTGGGTTCAAACCCTAAACTGCTCTTTGTGACCGTGGGCAAGTCACTTAATCCTCCACTGTCCCAGATACATTAGATAAACTGTGAGCCCACCGGGAGAGATAGGGACAATGCTTGAGTACCTGATCTGTAACCCATTCTGAGCTTCTTTGGGAGGATGGGTTAAAATAAATAAGTATTAGTATAAGTCAACATTTAAGTTCCATTATAGAGGCAAGCCCACTTACACAATGTATATGGCAGGTGTAACTGTTTGCACCTAAGTATAGCACTTTAGCACTTAAACGGCATGTATGTTGACTTGTTTTTTCTGTTTTGTTTTATTCATTTATAACCCGCTTTTAACAAAACGGCTCACAATAGTTAAAGACATCAACATACATTATACAAAACTACACAAGCAATTCAGCGGCCAGCGCTAACATCATCACTCTAAAACTCAGGGCCCATATTGTATACTGCAAAACAAATGTCTCAAAATTCCTATATATTTTTTGAGCCCTCTCAATTACAATTTTTTCTTGTAAGGAAAAGGAATAACAATATCCGACACCTCTAAAGAAAATTAGGATACCCTTAAATAGTTTGAAGATGTAACACTACTAAATTTCCTAACTGTTATTTTATTTTCTTATAATTAATCTCTCTGATATGTAAATTGTCTCTCCCAGAAAGTGGACTAAGGAGAAATTAGGTTCTTACCTGCTAATTTACTTTCTTTTAGCTTCTCCAGACCAGTAGAGGTTAACTTTACGAATGGGTATATATCTAATCATGACCAGCAGGTGGAGACTGAAAACAAAACTTTGGGACAGTATATCCTAGCCCCTCCTCTCTATTTCCCTCAGTCTGCCGAATAGCCAAGCAGAACCAAGAACTGGAAAAAAACAGAGAGAAAAAACAATACTCCGAAAGGAGTAACAAATAACATACCCAAAATGCTGTTGGAAAATGCAGAGGAGAAATTCCCGAAGGAAGAATGTCCCCACAGCTCGCCAGCTAAGCCAGCCGAGCCACAGCCGCTGTTCTTCAATTCTCCCCGGCCCTAGAAAAATACTAGAACCCGCAGCAAAAACCAAAAACTGCCCGCGCAACAGCCCCAACAACAACAACAACAGACAGGGTGGGGACCTCTACTGGTCTGGAGAAGCTAAAAGAAAGTAAATTAGCAGGTAAGAACCTAATTTCTCCTTCTTTAGCACTCTCCAGACCAGTAGAGGTTAACTTTACGAATGGGACGTACCAAAGCAGTCCCTCTCACGGGCGGGACCCCCGAAGGGCCGATACCAGTACACGCTCACCGAACACCGCGTCCCGACGCGCCTGCACATCAACCCGATAATGACGAACAAAGGAATGCAAGGAGGACCAAACCGCAGCCTTACAAATATCCACTGGAGGCACGAGCGACGACTCAGCCCAAGAAGCCGCCTGACCCCGAGTGGAATGAGCCTTGAGAAACTCCGGAATAGGCTGCTGTTTCAGAAGATAAGCGGAAGCAATCGTCTCCTTGATCCAGCGCGCAATAGTAGCCTTAGAAGCACCAGCTCCCCGACGAGGACCCGCCAGGAGGACAAAGAGATGATCGGACTTCCGGAATTCCTGGGTCCGCTGCACATAAGAGCGAAGGACCCGACCGACATCCAACTGGCGCAGCTGCCGTTGCTCAGAAGAGCCCTCCCGACCACCCAAGACCGGGAGAACCACCGATTGATTGACATGAAAAGGAGAAACAACCTTCGCCAGAAAGGAAGGAACAGGCCGCAAGACGACCCGCTCCCTAGAAAACTCCAAGAAGGGAGCCCTACAAGAGAAAGCCTGCAGCTCAGAAACACGC
Organism: Geotrypetes seraphini; assembly: GCF_902459505.1. Lineage (NCBI taxonomy): Eukaryota > Metazoa > Chordata > Amphibia > Gymnophiona > Dermophiidae > Geotrypetes > Geotrypetes seraphini. The sequence continues at coordinate 141,735,412 of NC_047092.1, read as the reverse complement.
CTAGCAGAAGTAATGGCCACCAAAAAGACCGCCTTCAAAGTAAGGTCCTTCAAAGAACAGTCGTCCAAGGGCTCGAAAGGCGGACGCACCAAAACAGAGAGAACCAGATTAAGATCCCAAGAGGGAACCGAGGGCCGTAGGGGAGGCCTAAGCAACTTGGCCGCCCGCAAAAACCGAATCACATCAGGAAGAGCCGATAAACGCTGACCTGACACCAACCCTCGAAAGGCCGACAGGGCCGCAAGATGAACCCGGAGAGAAGACCAAGCCAGGCCTCTATCCAGGCCATCCTGCAAGAACTCTAGAATGTGAGGCAGAGAAGCGCGAAAAGAGGTCACTCCCCGCGCCCGACACCATTCCTCAAAGAGACGCCAAACCCGCACATAAGCCCGAGAGGTAGAAAGCCTCCGGGACCCCAACAGAGTAGAGATCACCTTGTCTGAATATCCCTTCTTGCTAAGGCGACCCCTTTCAAGAGCCACGCCGTAAGACAGAAGGGAGACGGGTCGAACATGGGAATGGGACCCTGCATCAGAAGGTCGTCCGAGAGAGGCAGAGGAAGAGGATCCGCTACCAGGTGCCTCACCAGATCCGCATACCACGGACGGCGAGGCCAATCCGGCGCCACCAGCACCACCAAACCCGGATGGTGAACAATGCGAAGAAGCACTCTGCCCACCAGCGGCCAAGGAGGGAACACATACAACAGCCCCTCCGTTGGCCACTGCTGGACCAGAGCATCCAGACCCTCGGCCAGACCGTCCCTGCGACGACTGAAGAAGCGGGGCACTTTGGCGTTGCCACCCGTGGCCATCAGGTCCATCAGGGGCTGCCCCCAAGCCTGCACTATCAACTGAAACGCCTCGGCGCCGAGACACCACTCTCCTGGATCTAGGAAGTGACGACTGAGGAAGTCTGCCTGAACATTTTCTACTCCGGCTATATGAGAGGCCGAGAGGTCCAGCAGATGGGACTCCGCCCAAACCATGAGCAGAGCCGCCTCCTGCACCACCTGAGTGCTCTTGGTGCCCCCCTGACGATTGACATAAGCCACCGCCGTGGCATTGTCCGACAGCACTCTGACCGACTTGCCCAGCAACAGGGAGTGGAAAGCCAACAGCGCCAGACGGACCGCTCTGGTCTCCAACACGTTGATCGACCAGGCGGCCTCCTCCGCGGACCAGGTGCCCTGAGCTGAGTGACCCAAACACTGAGCCCCCCAACCCAGGAGACTCGCATCCGTCAGGAGCACCGTCCACTGCGGGAGATCCAGACCCACCCCCTGAACCAGGTGAGGGGTCTGGAGCCACCAACGCAGACTGCAGCGCGCCAAGCCTCGCAGGGGAACCGGAACATCCATCCCGTGCCTCTGGGGAGACCACCTCCGGAGCAGAGCATACTGGAGAGGACGCATGTGGGCCCGCGCCCACCTCACCACGTCCAGGGACGCCGCCATCGACCCCAAGACCTGGAGGAAATCTCGCGCCCGAGGACACCGGGACGCCAAAAGCAGGCGAATCTGAGATTGCAATTTGCTCACCCGGCCCTCTGGGAGGAAGACCTTCCCCAAGGAGGTGTCGAACAGCACCCCTAGGTACTCCAGACGCTGAGCCGGGACCAACCGACTCTTGGAAAGGTTGACCACCCAGCCCAGCGACCGGAGAAACTCCACCACCCGAGCAGTAACCCGGGAGCTTTCCTGCAACGACTTTGCCCGAATTAACCAGTTGTCCAGGTAGGGGTGTACCAGAATGCCCTCCGACCGCAAGGCTGCCGCGACGACCACCATCACCTTGGTGAACGTCCGAGGAGCCGTGGCCAGCCCAAAGGGAAGCGCACAGAATTGATAGTGCCGACCCAAGATCGCAAAGCGCAGGAAACGCTGATGAGAGGCCCGAATGGGAACATGCAAGTAGGCCTCCGTCAGATCGAGAGAAGTGAGAAACTCCCCCGGCTGAGCCGCCAGAATGACCGACCGCAGAGTTTCCATACGGAAAGAGGGAATCTTGAGAGCCCTGTTGACCCCTTTCAAATCGAGGATGGGCCGAAAGGTCCCCTCCTTCTTGGGCACCACAAAGTAAATGGAGTACCTGCCCGTGCCCCACTCTGGAGAGGGCACCGGAACAACTGCCCTGAGATCTAGCAAGCGCTGAAGGGTCTGGCGAAAAGCCTGCGTCTTCCCCGGAGTCTGACATGGAGAAGCGAGGAAAAAATCCGGCAGAGAGCGGGCGAACTCCAGGGCATAACCGTCCCGCACCACCTCCAGGACCCACTGATCGGACGTGATCTCGGCCCATTTGGGGAAAAATTAGCGCAGCCGAGCCCCCACCGGAACCAAAGGGGGCGCCGGCAAGGCGTCATTGTGCAGGACGGGAAGCGGGGGAACCGGCGGAGGGATTCCCTGCCCCCCGACGGGCCCCCCGAAAGGGCTGCATGCGCTGGAAGAACCGACCCCGGGAAAATCCCGGAGACTGGAAAGAAGCAGCCCCACGCCCAGGGCGATACTTGCGAAAATCCCGCAAACGCCCCCGGGCCGCACCCCCCCCCCGAGACGCCGGGCGGGCACGGTCCTCCGGCAGACGGGGAACTTTCGAGTCCGACAGAGTCTGAATCAACTTATCCAAGTCCTCTCCAAACAAAAACGACCCCCGAAAGGGAAATTTAGTAAGCTTAGCTTTGGACGCAGCCTCCGCCGCCCAAGCGCGCAGCCACAACACACGCCTTGCGGCCACGCCAAAAGCCATAGACTTAGCCGAGATCCGCACCAAGTCATATAGAGCATCTGAGAGGAATGAGGCCGCCATCTCAATCTTCGCTACCTCCTGATCCACCAGAGACCAGTCGTCAGACTCTCGATCCAAGACCCGCTCCGCCCACCGAAACACGGCGCGAGCGACCAGTCCCCCACAAATAGCCGCCTGGACCCCAAAGGCAGAGACCTGAAAATTTTGCTTAAGGATGCTCTCCAATTTGCGCTCCTCAGAGTCCCGCAAGGCAGAACCGCCCTCAACAGGCACGGTATGCCGCTTGGAAATTGCCGAGACCACCGCATCCACGACTGGCGAAGCTAACATAGCCCGATCCCCTTCAGGAATGGGATACAGGCGAGCCATGCTGCGCGCCAGCCGAAACGGCGTCTCCGGCGTTTTCCACTGCTCCAGAATAATATCCCGAATATCCTGAAGCATAGGAAAAGAGCGGGAAACGGAACGGATCCCCCGTAACAGGGGGTCCCCCACACGCGGAGTCTCCGGCGGCGCGTCCTCAAAACGCAAAACCGAAGAAACCTGCTGAATAAGGTCAGGCAGCTCATCTTTCTGAAAAAGGCGCACCACGGACGCCTCGTCACTGGAGAACGGGAAATCCGACAACCCGCCGCCAGCTTCCGTCCCCTCCAGAGAGTCCTGGAACTCCTCAGAAGGGTCCAGGTCCTCCTCCAGACCGACCCGTTCCTCCGACCACAAATTCTCGTCCCACGACACCCGCGGACGCTTGGACAAGGGAGGCGGCGGAGGGGACGTCACGCCAGACGAGAGAGGCAAAGCCGCAGGGAGCGCGGAGGAAAAACCCACCCCCCGAAACCCCCTGGGCGCAACCGGGACCCCCAGCCGCCTGAAAATAGGCTCTGCATAAAGAAAAGAAAAATTCAGGAGAAAAACCCCCCGAGGGTCCCAAGGGACTCCCTGCCACAGCAGGGGACCCAGCAGAACCTTGCCCCTGCATAGTCAAAACAGGGGGAAGGTCACCTGAGGTGGAAGACAAAATGGAGGGGCCAGACAGAGAAGATGGCGGTTTTCCCCGCCAAAAAAGCTCCCTCCATAGCCTGAAGCGGCTGAGAAACCTGAATAGTCTCAGCCGCTAAAGCAGGCAAGCCGGCATCAGCTGTCAAAAAATCAGCTGAGAGGGAATCCTCTAAAACCCCACCGTCGGCGGTTTGGGGAATCCCTCCGTGGGCGGACGGAGAAGACCGGGCTTCCCCACCGTTCCCTGCCGACTCGCGAGGCACCATCGGCGGGGAGCTCTGGGCGCCTGCAGCCGCTGCCGACGGAGCTCCACCACCTCACCGACCCAAACCGCCGAGTTCAGGCCGGCCGCGAGTGCCTCGCGGCTGGACTCAAATGTGTCCTACTCCCCCGGAGAAGGGCACAATTGCTCCATACGCGACCTAGCTATAAAAAAGTGCCGGTTACATGAAAAAATACAGTAAAATACAGTTTTCTTAAAGGGAAATAACCCTTCAGACCAGCACTACCTCAGGATTTTTTTTTTTTTTTTTTTTTTACAGAACAGACTCCACAGGCTCTCGAAGCAATATGCCTTGCTTGACTTAGGGGGCAAGGCTTACTGCTGAGGCTCCTCTAAAAAAATGTGGGGAGGTGGAGGAAGTGGGGGGAGGGACCCCGCTCGTGACCCGCCGGGTTTGACACCCCCGAGGTCGGACGAACCCCCAAACAGAGTCCGCCCAAGCTCCGTCCGGCTAAAAACAGGGACAATAAACCCTCTAAACAAATTCCAACAGCCCTACCAAGGGAGATGGGTACAGATCACTCAACACCTGCTGGAGACTGAAAGAAGACTGAGGGAAATAGAGAGGAGGGGCTAGGATATACTGTCCCAAAGTTTTGTTTTCAGTCTCCACCTGCTGGTCATGATTAGATATATACCCATTCGTAAAGTTAACCTCTACTGGTCTGGAGAGTGCTAAAGAAATAGAGATTAAGTAGAAATGTGGAAGATCATCTTTTTTCTTATATATATATATATATATATTTTTTTATATATATATATATATTTATATATATATACTGTATAATGATAAATAAATAATTGTTGTTGTTTTTTTTTTAAATCAAAACAAATGTCTCTTCAGCAAATATCTTGAAATCGTGCAAATTTCCCTGCTGTCATTTATACAATGGTATTCAAATCCATTCCTGAGGACCTGAGCAACAGAACATGCTAGTTCTAGGGCTTACCAACCTCAGGCATTAACTGAAGGAATATTCAGCTCTGCGTGATTAGCAGAACGTAATTTTGTGCGTTTGGTAATGACATTTGCGTTGACCTGTGGAACATAACCATGCCCCATCGAAATGAATGTTCCCTTCCATTCATGCACAGTGGACTTCTTTTACTAACGGCCTCTTTTACAAAGCCGCGCAGCAACAGCCCCAAAGCCCTTTAAATCTCTATGGGCTTCGGGACATTTAGCACAGTGCAGCCGCTAGCGTGGCTTTGTAAAAGAGGCCATAAGTTGAGGTAAGCACTAGGGACACCCTGAGGCATACTGTGGTAAATTCTGAATGTGTGCATGTGCAACCATACGGTAAAAAAATATTTAAAATTTTTTCTGGGAGGAGGTATGTCTGAGGGGAGAGAGAGGGTGTTTCTTTGCTAGTTAGTGAGCAGATCTACATTGCCACACAGTACACTAACATTAGCATGGGATTAGCGCATGAACCCTTATCGCCTACAAAATAGGTGGCAGCACTGTTCCCTCTAAATTGAGCGGGAGTCCTCCATCTGCATTGCTCCAGTAGGGGGTGGTGCTTCAATGTGCTTTCAATCACTAAGAGCAGGTGGGTTCCCTGGAGTCCTGCAGAGCTTGCCTGTTCCTCACTACTGAAAATGTGATAGTGACACTACACTCCCTACTGGCAGGACTAGAGGCGGGAGGACTCCTGTTCAGCTTTGAGGGAAGAATGGGTGGCAGTAAGGGCTCAAACACGAATTTTTGTTAACAGCCAGGCACTAAGGGCTCCGCTTAATGTACACTGCTAGATGCTAACACCACCATTGAGCTGGCGTTAGTTTTTACGTGTAGCGCTGGGGGGGAGCGCGCATTAATCTGCAGCGCGCACTAAAAACGCTAGCGCACCTTAGTAAAAGGAGTTCTGACCATTCATTTGAAAAAGAGAAAAATAAACCATTTTCTAGCAGCAGTAAAAATGGCTTTAATGCACAGGAAAGATTTTTGTAAGGATGTGCTAAGTCCACTTTTTATCACAGGCCATAAACTTCTATCAATGTAGACGTAAAAGGACCTCTACGTAAGCTGTGTGCTATGATTATGGAATACTGTTTAGTGAAATGTTGTATAGTAAACTTATTTGTACAATGGTGATAACTTCATCAGACTAGGAAAAAAATACATTCAAATTGCCTTACAAATCAGAAAATAATTCCAATTTATCTTTATTAATTTATGGGAAAATTGTGCAAATTGTGAATGGCATGCTCGTTTTTGAAAATCATGAATTCAGATATTCAAGGCTATTCATTAGAACGATAAGCTGAGAAAGATGTTTTTCAGAGAAAATAATGCCATTTTTTATTGTCAGCTTCAGGCTGATATTATAGGCCTCTGAAGCTCTTTTTGTGTATGGAAAATTAATAGACTGTAGTCTGTTAGAATACATTAACTTCCAGATTCCCTTTACAGTCCACTTCTGGGTGGCCGATGAATGCCTGACCCTCCTCCCCCCCCCCCCCAACACGCACATATACACACAACTAGTTCAGAATCCAAGAGGGCCCATTATGATCTTCTACTCCAATGAGCATTGCAAATACATAAATGCATGACCTATATCACTTGGTATCCAAGTCTTTTGATGGATCTTAAAATACTTCTTATCCCTCTGGTAAGCTATATTTTCCTCATTGGTCCTAGACCCTTTGCACCCTCCAAATTACAGGTTTAGCACCATCCTATTGGTCATGGACATCATGGATTCCCATTAGATCACTGCCTCCCTAAACAGGCCTTGAATACACCTCTTGAATCTAAAACTTTGAGGCTTTGGTCTAACTAACCAAAAGAGTGCAATACGCCATATTCTGAAATTATGTATTACCGTAATCACCAGTGACAGTTCCAACCTCTAAACCATGGTTATCCAATGTCTGTCCTCGAATGCCGCAATCCAGTTGGGTTTTCAGGATTTCCCCCATGAATTTGCATGAGATCTATTTGTATGCACTGCTTCCATTGAATGCAAATAGATCTCATTCATTTGGAAAATTCTGAAAACCCAATCTAGCAAGGGCCGAGGCTGGACGGCCCTGCTCTAAACTAAAGGAACTACTGTGAAATGCCCTAACTCTATAATTGTACATAATCCAATATATTAATTTATTCTAATACACAATTTATTTATCGTACTATACCAAAAAGGTTCAAGGCAATTTACATTCAAAGAGGCCATAAGATCTTTTTACATTGCAAATCTATTTACCTGCAAATCTGTAACATCCATATATACATGTGCTAGTATTCCATAAAATGAGTGCACAAATAATACACATATTCAGACACTCGTGTTATAAAATGAGGGAGGTTATTTTTGTATTACTAAATATCAAGGAAAAACATTGGTCTTTACAAGTTATTTCATAACATTTATTTAGGATAAATCCTCCAAGAATGATAGATCTGTGACAGGGCCTCTTAAAGAATTTTGTGAATACACAGATTGAGATTTGTATCCATAATGAACTAGTTTGGGTAATTTCTTTTCTTCCTATTTTTCTTTTCTTTTCTTTTCTAGTTTATCCACTCTCCTTCTTTGTTATGATCATTAGTTCAGCAATGCAATTTATATGTTTCCTAATGATGTCATCTTTTTGAGTTTGGTTCTTGCATTATGCGAATTGGTTTCTTTTGCTTTCTGTAATGGAAAATTGAAAATCAATTTAAAATAAAAATTGTTCTGCTATCTTGACTGAAAATAAGAAGAGAATATGTCTTTGTCTTCTATTTTTATTTCCGCATTATTTGCATTGTGAGGGGCCGCTGAAAAGTTCTCAGCCCAGAGAATGATGTGGAGTCATGAAACTTAGAAGTTATTCCACACTTTTCTTGACATTTTTCATTTCAATGATATGAAATGAAACAAAAAGTGTAAAAAGCCTACCTTTTATCAAACTTTGATAAATCCTCCTCTAAGTAGTATTAATAGTATTTTAAGCTCTGGAATTCATTGCTGGATGATATGATAAAAACGGTTAGCATAGCAGGGTTTAAAAAAAGTTTGCACAAATTAGGCATACCATATGGCTCCAGACGGTGGCATAGTAAGGGTGAGTAGCACCCCTCCCCTGCCCTCCTTCCTATCCCCTACCGCACACCCTTCCCTTTTTAACTTCTCCAGCATGAGCAGCATGCCTATGTCGGTGTTGGCTTGTCCTTTGACGTCACTTTCTAAGTGTAAGTCCCAAAAGTGACATCAGAGAGAGCGCCGATGCTGATGCAGACAGCAACCTCATGCCGGGGAACTAAAAAAAGGTACAGGGAAGGCAAGCGGTACGTGCACTGTAAGAAGAGGAGCATGAGAGGGTGGAGAAGAGGAGGAAGACCATGCCCTTAGGAAGACCGCGCCTGGAGCGGACTGCCCCCCCCCCCATGCATCCCCCTTACTACGCCACTGGCTCCAGAAAAAGGAGGACGGATTGAGAAATCCAGGTTTTACTTCCATTGCTTTCAATGAAAGTAAAACCTAGATGCCTCTGTCTGACCTCCATACTTCCATTGCTTTCAGTGAAAGTAAAACCTGGATGCTTCAATCTGACCTCCTTTTTCTGGAGCCATATGGTATCCCTAGGACAAATACATGGAGGAAAAGGCCATAAACTTCTATCAATGTAGACTTGGGGAAAACCACTTTTCTTAGGGGGTAAGCAATGTGGAATCTTATTCATTTCCTACCTGGTACTTGTGACATGGATTGACCTCTGCTGGAAACAGGATAATGGGTTTGATGAACCTTTGGTCTAAATCAGTATGGCAACACTTATTTACCTATGCAACTTTTTTTTTTCTATACCCATTTATGATGAGTCACGCGTCACAAATATTTAGGTAAACCAGGCTTAAATATCAGCATTTAAGTCGTGTGTGGATTGGGCATATTCTATAACAGCATGATTAACTTTTAGGAACACCCATGATCTGCCCATGTTCCTCCCCTGGTCATGCCCCCCTTTTGAGATTCATGTAGCAGAACTATCATGCGCCACTTTATAGAATGTGGCTACCAAGATGTGCATGCAACTTCTAATTAGCACAAATTATGAGGTATTCAGTGCCAATTGTCAGTGCCAATTGGTCTTGTTAAACAATTAAGCTGTGTGTGCGCCAATTTGTATGCACAACGTATGGCTCTATATACAGAATATTGGGGTAAGTGACTTGCCCAAGGCCATAAGTAGGTTCCATGGAATTTGAAGCATTATGGTACTCCTCTGCTCCATTTGCCTCATAGCATACATAAAATTGCAATATCATGTGTTATATTGTTAAAATATACCTTAGTTTAAGTTACCATGATACAAGTGTATGCAAAGCACTTGTTTATTATGCATACCAAATAAAGCAGATTGTATTAAACTCCATATAATTCGTGAACATGTAGCTCCAGCTCAAAGCTGCTATTATTTTCCTTCTCATGAAGCATTGGCTTACTAACATACTGCTATGTACCATCTTAAAGGGGCAGGACTCTAAAAATTAAAAATAAATAGCATGAATTTCTCTCCCCTTCCCCCTTTCTTTTACTTCCCCTTTCCCTCAAGCTAAAACATCCTCTATTCTCCTGAAGGAACTTTTTCAAACCTTAGACAAAGCTTCCCACTCCAGGACTGCAGTCAGTGACCCCCCACAAGGCCCCCTCCTCAAATATAATCCCCAATGCCCTGAAGGCCCTCCCTGGGACCGCCTGAGAAAATAATACTGAAGGATTAGGAGCAAGCCATGGTCACTCCTACCTAGAGTTACCAGATGCATGGAAAAACCTGCACATGTCCCAGATGGACTTTCCAAAACCCGGCAGTTTGTTCAGGATTTGGAAAGTCTTGACTAGCTCTGGCCATATCTAGAGGGCATCTGTGCATGCGTGCATGCTCCAGATCGTCTAGACACAGCCAGAGCTTGTCAGGGAAAAAGAGAGGAGGTTTGTGGGTGCGGTGCTGCAGGCTGGACAGGGAGGAGCTGGGGCAGAAAGGAAGGCTGAACTGGGTGGGGCTAGGGACAGAAGAGGATTAGGATGGGGTCATGTGCCTGAATTTTTACGGCCCAAAAAAATGGTAACCCTACTCCTACCCCTAGCTGCTGTGGGATCAAAAGGGCACCCAGAAACCCTAGCAGTAGTCCTCTGGTACAACTGTTAGGGGTTAAACTCCCAAGGAACAGAGGGACATACATTAGCAATCGCTCCTTATTGGAGTCATTGACCTCTAGCAATTGAATTACAAAGGCTTTGCTCTTAAAGATGGTTGAATTTTGCAACTAAACTATAAGAGAAAAATGTTGCTACACTATAATAAACAGGCCCCTAAGTTTTCTTTTCATTTTTTACTACATTTGTATTTGTTTTTTAATGTTGTGCTTTTGTTTCTTTCATTTATTAGAAGCAAAATAATGTTTTAGATATGAAAAAATGAACTCGGAAATATTGGGACATGATAAAATATTTAAAACAACATGGAGTCCATTAGCGGAATTTATCAAATCAGATTAATTGTATAAGGTTTTAATTCCTATTTGTTTTTGCACACATCCAGGGAGGGTGGGAATAAGTTATGTATTGTATCATTTGATTGGATGTGAGTGCTGTTCATTGTATTACTTGTTTGTATAATTGTTTGCACTTTTATTTGAATTGAAAATCAATAAAGAATTAAAAAAAAAAAAGAAGCAAAATAAATACACTTCTAGGGATGTGTGTAGTTTGTTCTTGGAACAGTTTGAATTTTTCACAATTTTTGGAAATGTTTGGTTCATTTCACACATTAACTAAAGTGTCATATTAACTAAAGTGAAGTAAATGGTGCAGGATTTAGCATACTCCAAGAGATAGTGTGGGCCTGCGCTAATGGCTTCTGTATACTAAAACAGTCAGCATGATACAATTCCCTCATTAACAGCTTAGGACAGGAAGTAGACACGAAGAGCTTGATTCTATAAAAGACTAACAATAATTGAAAGCAACTAAAATTCAATGCAAAGAAATGCAGAGTAATGCATTTGGGGATTAATAATCGGAAGGAACCGTATATGCTGGGAGGAGAGAAGCTGATATGCATGGATGGGGAGAGGGACCTTGGGGAGATAGTGTCCGAAGATCTAAAGGCGAAAAAACAGTGTGACAAGGCAGTGGCTGCTTCCAGAAGGATGCTGGGCTGTATAAAGAGAGGTGTAGCCAGTAGAAGGAAGAAAGTGTTTGTGCCCCTGTACAGGTCATTGGTAAGGCCCCACTTGGAGTATTGTGTTCAGTTTTCGAGACAGTATCTGGTGAAGGACGTAAGAAGACTTGAAGCGGTCCAGAGGAGGGCGACAAAAATGATAGGAGGCTTGCGCCAGAAGACGTATGAGAAGAGACTGGAAGCCCTGAATATGTATACCCTAGAGGAAAGGAGAGACAGGGGAGATATGATTCAGATGTTCAAATACTTGAAGGGTATTAACGTAGAACATAATCTTTTCCAGAGAAAGGAAAATGGTAAAACCAGAGGACATAATTTGAGGTTGAGGGGTGGTAGATTCAAAGGCAATGTTAGGAAATTCTACTTTACAGAGGGTGGTGGATGCCTGGAATGCGCTCCCGAGAGAGGTGGTGGAAAGTAAAACTGTGACTGAGGTCAAAGGAGCGTGGGATGAACACAGAGGATCTAGAATCAGAAAATAATATTAAAAATTGAACTAAGGCCAGTACTGGGCAGACTTGCACAGTCTGTGACTGTATATGGCCATTTGGTGGAGGATGGGCTGGGGAGGGCTTCAATGGCTGGGAGGGTATAGATGGGCTGGAGTAGGTTTTAAAAGAGATTTCGGCAGTAGGAACCCAAGCACAGTATCAGGTAGAGCTTTGGATTCTTGCCCAGAAATAGCTAAGAAGAAAAAATTAAAAAATTGAAATTGAATCAGGTTGGGCAGACTGGATGGACTATTCGGGTCTTTATCTGCCGTCATCTACTATGTTACTATGTTACTATCATTAAAAACCTATTAAAATGTTAAAAATGAATTAATGGTAGGCACCTGACTCGGTAGGTACCTACAACTTGGATGTAGGTGTCTATACTGAATCACCTACTAGCACCTACCAACAAGTAGCAGTGATTAATGATGGATCTGAAGCAGAAGTTTGGGTGTGAATTGAATTAGGCACCAGTATTTTAGGCCAATAAAACCCAGGCTTAATATATCAGTCCTTCAGTTTATGACACCTACTGTCATCTGTCAATTTAGGTGTCATTAAGCATGGTTCTTCAAACTGTGCCTAACTTTGATTGACATGCAGTAGGTTCCACTTTTCTAGGCGCCATTTATAGAATCTGGCCTGGAATGGGCAGAGAATGGGTGTGAACTACACAGTTGGCGTGGTGTACTTTATTGGCTATCAACCTGTTGACTATGAGTTTTTACACTGTTGTGGTACGTTTTAAGAAAGGTTTGGACAATTTCTTGGAGGAAAAGTCCATAGTCTGATATTGAGAAAGACATGGGGGAAGCCTCTTGATTGGTAGCATGGAATGTTGCTATTCCTTGGGTTTTGGCCAGGTACTAGGGATCTGGATTGGCCACTATGAGGATAGGCTACTGGGCTTGATGGACCATTGGTCTGACCCGGTAAGGCTATTCTTATGTTGAATAAGTGTACCATAACAAATAATTAGATTTTAATATAAAATTACCTAATCAATTGTATCAATGACAGTAGCAGCATGGTTTTCAACCACTGAAGGGTTAACAATGTTCAAGATGGTTGTAATTTCAAACTAAGCAGTATCCTTAAAATTCTATCAAACCATTTATCTTTATTGATTTCGTCTCTCTGGCATGAGAAATAGCTGTGCAAAGAATTACAGTATTTGTATTTGTCAACCAGCTAATAGAGCCCGTTTACCACTTTGTTGTCTGTTGCTAGTTTCTATTCATTTTACCCAACCACTTTCAGAAGAATGTTGCCATAGACACTGAATGGGAAAAACTATTGAAAGCAGGCTCTAAAGCGTCTATTCAGTAAACAACAATAAAGGATTTATAACCCAAACAGCTGTTTTCTTGTGATAAAAAAAAATGTGCCCTACTCACTAATGCTTTATCACAAAGAAATTTTGTATAGTAAACTTATTTGTACTATGGTGATAACTTCATCAGACTAGGAAAAAAATACATTCAAATTGCCTTACAAATCAGAAAATAATTCCAATTTATCTTTATTAATATATGGGAAAATTGTGCAAATTGTGAATGGCATGCTCGTTTTTGAAAATCATGAAATCAGATATTCAAGGCTATTCATTAGAACGATAAGCTGAGAAAGATGTTTTTGAGAGAAAATAATGCCATTTTTTATTGTCAGTTTCAGGCTGATATTATAGGCCTTTGTGTATGGAAAATTAATAGACTGTAGTCTGTTAGAATACATTAGCTTCCAGATTCCCTTTACAGTCCACCTCTGGATGGCCAATGAATGCCTGACCCTCCTCTCTCCCCCCCACCCCAACACGCACATATACACACAACTAGTTCAGAATCCAAGAGGGCCCATTATGATCTTCTACTCCAATGAACATTGCAAATACATAAATACATGACCTATATCACTTGGTATCCAAGTCTTTTGATGGATCTTAAAATACTTCCTATCCCTCTGGTAAGCTATATTTTCCTCATTGGTCCTAGACCCCTTGCACCCTCCAAATTACAGGTTTAGCACCATCCTATTGGTCATGGACATCATGGATTCCCATTAGATCACTGCCCCCCTAAACAGGCCTTGAATACACTTCTTGAATCTACAACCTTGAGGCTTTGGTCTAACTAACCAAAAGAGTACAATACTCCATATTCTGAAATTATGTATTAATCACCAGTGACAGTTCCCAACCTCTAAACCATGGTTATCCAATGTCTCTCCTCAAACGCCGCAATCCAGTCGGGTTTTCAGGATTTCTTCCATGAATTTGCATGAGATCTATTTGCATGTACTGCTTCCATTGAATGCAAATAGATCTCATTCATTTGGAAAATTCTAAAAACCCAATCTGGCAAGGGCCGAGGCTGGACGGCCCTGTTCTAAACTAAAGGAACCATTGTGAAATGCCCTACCTCTAAAATTGTACATAATCCAATATACTCATTTATTCTAATACACAATTTATTTATCGTACTATACCAAAAAGGTTCAAGGCAATTTAAATTCAAAGAGGCCATAAAATCTATAGGAAAATACAAAAACAATAATTAAAATATCATCATAACATAAAATTATAAAATTTAAGCTAATAAAAATAATATAGACATTTAATGGTATTTGAGCCTATGAGGAAGCACCAGAGGCAAAAGTCCCATAAATTGATATCTTACATATCTGGGGTGCCGCTTCTGATGGCTCTGTAAACACCACTTGAGAATTGCTTGTAAGGCTGTGAAAGGAATTTACTGCAAAGCCTTGTGAAAAATTTCTTTAGCATATAAATTGAATGATTTGCACAACTTTGTGAAACCTGGTATGCTAGCAAATCTCAAACCCTTCTCAGCTGGTTTACGTGGTTTGGGGCCAATATTCAGACCGCAGGAAGCAGGCTGGCTAACTCCTACAGTCAGCGCTGACCATGAATATTCAATGATGGGCCATTTCCTGTGACTTTTATAGAAAAAATGGGTTACTCAGATGGCCACAATAATCTTTTATGAATGTTTATCAAATATTTGCTGTCATTATAACTTATCGAATATAAACTCATTCCTCAACAACATCATCCTAAAATCTTCTTCTATCGAAACTACTCATATTTTCTTTTGGAACATCTAACTACTCAAATGGGTTATGGGCATATCATAACAATGCAGATATCAGAACTTAGGACCTCTTATGATTTATATACCATTCCAAGTCCACATCCTGTATTTGTATTTCATAATCATTTATGCCCACCACCTCCTACCAATCCTCACACGTTTTTCTTGTGATGTAATGCCTAAATTCTTAATTTTTGTATATAAAAAAATTAGCCAGTAAAAATCCTTTACACATATTCTGTGATATTCTAAGACTAAAAAGTCTTATAACATGAAAGGCAACACTTATTGTGGTGGATCCTGCCACAATCAATGTTGATATGCAGTACAAACTCCCAACGCCCTTTATTTTGGGTGTTTCAATCCAAAAACAGATCTTCCTCGGGGGATTCAGTATTTCTTTAGCACCTTAAATATGTGACTGGCATTAAATATCTGTGAGGGAGGTCGGCCAGTGTAAACTTAACCAGATAAGTTTATAGTAGCCCAAGATGGGACTGCCATTTGCACAGCCCAATTTGGTTGCTTAACTTGTATGGCCAGTGCTTAATATTGGCAGTTATTGCATAATATAGCCAGCTATGTTTTAGCCGCTAACCATAAATAGTCAGCAGAGATAGCCAGCTGCCTCCTGCTGAATATTCCTGGCCAGTTATATAGCACAGAATATTGTGTGGTTGTGTTTTCAATTGCCAATAGTAGTGTGTACTCTTTTGAAAGGGTGCACAAAATTTGCAAAGATGGGTTTGGCCCCCATTTACCTGGCTTCCCACTTCAACTTGGACTGTTCCACTAGACCTACTCGCAGGGTACATATGTTTAGCCACCCAACATTAAAGGCCTGCCGATACAAGAGATATCTGGGCAGAACTCTTGCTTTCCAGGCAGGCCAACAGAACGGTTGGCTGGGCAACATCATTAAGCATGCCTCATCCTATCTTAACTTTAGAAAACTAGTTAAAACAAACCTCTTCAATCGATTTGTAACCAAGAACTCTTAATGCCTTACCATGAATGCTTCCTACACGTACTCGTTGCCTCTACTCTATGCTTATCACTTGACTTACTCCCACTCTACTTGTAACCGTCCTTCTCCATTTGTACTCGACGACGTCTTTGTACTTTCTTTTCGCTGATTGTCCAGCTCTTCTTGTTGTAAACCGCCTTGAACTACCATGGCTTTGGCAGTATATAAGAATAAAATTATTATTATTATTATTAATATTAATATTATGATAGTGTGCCCATTCAGATCATTATTACATGAAGGAACCTTTGCCAATGTGTGAACAACTGCACATGTGTAAATAGTGCAATCGTGCACATACTCAGGAAAAGAGTGTATATTCTTTCCTAAAGAGTAAGCCCTCTTTCTAAATAGCATGCTTTCTTTTGAAAGATCAAACATTCAGTGCTCCCATGATGACATGATAGCAAAATGAAAACAAATAAAATGAATGTTCCCAGAAATGGCAAGGGAAATGACATGAAATGAAAAACTTCTGGCCACCCATCCATGGGGTTAGAATCCCTGGGAAGCCAAAGTTCATATCCCATTGCTGCTCCTTGAGAGCTTGGCAACTCACTTAATCCTCCCTTTGCCCTAAGTACAGAATTAGATTGGAAACCCTCTGGAGACAGGGAAATATCTGACTATAATTCATTGTGAGTTATTCCGGAAAAAAAAAAAAAAAGAAAAAGTTTGAGCTAAATACAAATAAATAAAGAACATTATTTACCTTTAACATGTGTTAGTTTACTGAAATGCGTGCTGCATAATAATGAGATGCAAAGGAAGCAAATGATTGAAAAACATCGCACTATTATGCAAATGGATTATGTGGCTTGTGCTGAACTTTTCAAGCTGCATTAGGCATGGAAAAATAATTTCAGCTTTGAAACTGCATTGTGTTACTTTCCCAGAGCATCAGGTTGTTAAGATATGATTTGATGCTTCCAGGAGCCATCATTGGGCTTGATTCCAACTGCAACTCTTTGTGACTCTGGGAAAGACACTTAACCCTACATTGTACCAGGTACAAAATAAGTAAACCGCTTTGATTGTAACGATAAGAAGGTGATGTATCAAATCCCATCTCCTTTTCTCTTAAAGGGGCTGAAGCTGAAGTGCCACATGGACCATAATCAAAGAACTCTCAACAACCCCCCCTCCCCATAATACACACACTTTTATGAAGGAATCACCTGGAACCCTCTAACAATATCTACCACTAAGAATCCACATCCCCCAAAGGAGGCACCCTGGACTCCTTGACTACTGTTAGGGATCAACCAATGCCATTTTGAGCTCAATCTCTTAAGAAGCAGGAGAGGCTGGAAATCATTCTTGGTCCACCAATTAGACACCAGGTAAACATCTGGTAGGTCCCAGGGGGAAGGGGGAGTGGGTCAAAGGATGTTTTCAGTAGGGAGCCTAACTGGGGGATCTAAGAAATATCCTTGGAGTTAAGTCTTGCTGTGGGCTTAATTTAGCCAGCAATAGCATAGGTATCTCTATTTAAATGGTTTGCTGTCACTTTGCGACCCCAGTTCCAGTGAGAGTGCCTTCACCATGGTTGATTTGTGCGGTGTTTTGCACAGATAATAGAAGAAAGTAAAGCTGTAAGGCCTTCCATTTTGCAAGTGCAACTGCATGCTCTATCATTGTTGTCCTGCCTTGTGAAGGCACTTCCTGATTTTTGGGGTGGGACTAGAACCAGGAGAATGTGCAGAACAGCATGTGAGATGGAAGGTCCCAAGGCTTTTCTTTTTTAATGATGCTGGAAAGGAGTTCAGGGGAAGAAAGTGGAGAACATAAGAATTGCCGCTGCTGGGTCAGACCAGTGGTCCATTGTGCCCAGCACATCATCATGCCCAGAGATGGATCAGGGTGGGTGAGAGAAAACAACTATGCTTATTCATGATGAAGGAGGTGGGAGGGTGATGCTGGGAAAAGTCCAAGTGGTAGGGTAACAAAAGGGAGATAATGGGAAAGAAAGATACTGGCTAAGGGAACAAGGAAGGAGAGGATAATGGAAAGGATGTGAATAAAATTACCATAAAATTACCTATGTAACAGATGTTGGATTGGAATAGGGGAAGATGGAATATAGGAACAGGTTGGGGAAGATGCTGGCTTAGAGGAAGGGGATGAGCGAGGAGATACTGGATTGGGTAGGAAGGAAAAAAGGATATGGGAGTATAAAGACATAGAAAGGGGATGCTGGATGTTGGGTTTGAAGAGTGACAAGAAATACTGGATATGAGGTGAGTAGGAAGACAGAGGGGATAAACTGGATCTTTTATAGCTTATTTAAAAGATAAAGGATAATTTTGATGTATGGAAAAGTCACTTTGATTTGCCCCTCCTTCCTCATGATACCTGCCTTGCCTACCTGATGACATCCCAAATATTTATTTCTAGGGGAAATAGCATTTTATAAAATGCTGACTGCCATGGCTGAATATTGACTAAAATGTATTTTGGTTATTCTTTTTTTAATTTAAATATTTATTGATTTTCAAAATGTATAAAAAGTGCAACAATTATACATTCAAAAATATCAAATAACAGCACTTATATTCTTGCAAAAAACTGAAACAAATTACCCTATCCACTCCTCCCCTTTCCCTCCCTCCCTACCTGGATGTGTGTAGAATCTAAGTAAATATAGGAACTAAGGATTTAATCATTTTGCTGCTTGACAAATGCCTCCAATGGACTCCAAATCTCTTTGAACCTCTTACTATTTCCAGATTGTTCTGCTATCATCCTTTCATATCTATAGTATAAACAAACGGCCTCTTTTACAAAGCCACGCTAGCGGCTGAGATGCGCTAACAGCCCCAAAGTCCATAGAGATTTAAAGGGCTTTGGGCTGTTGCTGTGCAGCTTTGTAAAAGAGGCCAAAAGTGTTTCCCACCAAAAATAAAAAATCGACCTATCCCAATTTTTCCAATTTCCAGTTATTAATTACATGGCCACCCTAGTCATAATAAGAAGTCTATTTTGATATTTGTCAATTGGACTATTAAGTTTCAACAATGTCCCAAATAAAACCTACGCCATACGACAATGGAAAGAGACATCTATTACCAGGTTGATTTTGACTTCCAGAAATCGACTTCCAGAAACTGACTTCCAGAAATTGAGTATCAACGGACAATAAAATAAGAGATGATCCAGTGTCCCTACTTTAAGTTGACAGTGCCAGCATCTATTAAACTTGGAATTATCTAAATTTTGTAAATGAACAAGGGTCCAAAATATTCTATATAACAAAAAGAATCAAGTTTGTCTCATAGATGCTGATGCTGTACATCTTATTCTCCAAGTCCAAATCCATGGCAATTGCGTAGCAGAAATATTCTGCTTTGTTTCTATACTCCAAATATCTCTTAAGCTTGTTTTAATTTTTTTTCCCAAAAATATTAAGATATTAATTTATACCACTTGGCAGCTTGATGCCCTTGAAAATCTGTCTGGAAACATAGACTTGTTTTGGTTATTCAATAATCAGACCATATTCTAGATGATATGCAGCCCAGAATGGTCAAAGTTTTTTGGCTTTTTTAAAATTCTGACTACCACAGGCATTGAGGGCCAAATTCTGTAAAGGATGTCCATTGACTTAGGTATAAAGATAAAGTGGATAAGTCCAATTAATGACTTTAACAAGCATTAATTGGAACCTAGACATCCAAACGCTGGACGCAATTCTATAAATAGACGTTCACATGCTTAAAAATAGGTGTGGTCAACAATATTCAGGGAAAATGGTATAAAAAATACCTCAGTCATAAAAAATGAAAAAATAGGGAGTGAAAAAGTTTGTGTAATCAAAAAAACACTTCCCTAGATATGCAATAGTAATGATTTGACAATGCTATACATATATAAAGATCAGCTCAGGAATATGGAGGGTCTTTTACAGAAGGCAAAACCCCCCTTATACCACCTCACCACCCAATCATTACTGTATCTTACATACTTTGAAGCATAAATAGTGCCAGTTTGTGCCAAATTAATATCAAATCACTGTGAACAAATCAAAAAATTAAAGTTGCTTAACTTAAAGCTTGGTTTCAACGTGCACATGTTTCGTGCTCCTACTTCAGGAAACCAAACCGCTTAAAATTCAGCCGCACTCATCAGAATGTGCTTGGTAGCAATGGATACTTTAAATCTTCAATGCAGTTTGAATGTTCAAAAAGATGCTCCCACAGGTTTCTCTAATCAAGCATCCACCCTGTCAATGTGCATTGTGTGTGCAATGTTGCTGGGTGACCAGAATGACCTGCATTGGTTACACCTGTTCTTCCCACTTTAAAGCTTTTTACCTTCTCATAAATCTTTCATTGATTCATGGTGCTGTAACCATAGTGAGTCAATATCTGTTGCTGAATTTCCACAGGTTATCGGGCGATGGTGCATCCGCATCTGGAGTACTGCGTCCAATATTGGTCGCCGTACCTTAAGAAGGACATGGCGTTACTCGAGAGGGTGCAGAGGAGAGCGACGTGTCTGATAAAGGGGATGGAAAACCTTTCATACGCTGAGAGATTGGAGAAACTGGGTCTCTTTTCCCTGGAGAAGAGGAGACTTAGAATGGATATGATAGAGACTTACAAGATCATGAAGGGCATAGAAAGAGTAGAGAGGGACAGATTCTTCAAACTTTCGAATAATAAAAGAACAAGAGGGCATTCAGAAAAGTTGAAAGGGGACAGATTCAAAACGAATGCTAGGAAGTTCTTTACCCAACATGTGGTGGACACCTGGAATGCGCTTCCAGAGAGCGTAATAGGGCAGAGTACGGTACTGGGGTTCAAGAAAGGATTGGACAATTTCCTGCTGGAAAAGGGGATAGAGGGGCATAGATAAAGGATTACTGCACAGGTCCTGGACCTGTTAGGCTGCCGCGTGAGCGGACTGCTGGGCACGATGGACCTCAGGTCTGACCCAGCAGAGGCATTGCTTATGTTCTTATGTTCACTCTCTCTGTCCAAAGAAAGTGCACTATTCTGCCAAGATTGGCTCATCCACAATCAACAGTAAAGACCTATTTAGACTGGTGTCTAATATCTTTGACCTGGCTCATTGTACTCAATCATTGCACATTACTACTCCTACCCCAAATTACCTAGCTTGCTATTTTAATTCTCCAACGCTCAAAGAATTTCTGTGAGTGTCAGAGCACTTATCTTGCCAGACCACACTAAAAATCTCTAGCACAGCTTGATCAAATGGGGATTTATTAGGTAAAAGGATAAAGGGACTTATATTTAGACCGTGTGAAGCCACCCGGTTATTTCCCCTGGTCAGCGGTGATTTATATCCAGTCACTGTAATTGAATTTCTGGTCTAAGTTTAGCTGTGGTACACATAGTTGGCCAATCCAATTAATATTCATCGGCTGACTGACTAGGTCATAGCAGCCAAAGACAGACCTGCTATTTAGGTGGATCTATCTGGCCACTAGACTTAGCAGAACAATCAATGAATATTGGTGCTGACCAGCTATATCATATTATGAGGGGCTGCTGAAAAGTTGTCAGCCCAACCAACAAAGTTGGAGCAGTCTCTATTGAGGGCTATACACTTAGTCCAGCAATGTTATACTTGTTTTGTTCCGTATTTTTTCAACAGAACAAAATAAAGTGGAAAATCGCTGGACTAAGTGTATAGCCCTCAATGGAGACTGCCCCAACTTTGTTGGTTTGGCTGAGAACTTTTCAGCAACTCCTTGTACATAGACGGTGACAGGGATATTTGACAGGAGATAGCTGGCTGTCTTTCGCTTAATATTAGCAGTTAGCTGGCTTAGTGCTTTTTCATCAGTCTGGAGCTGCTCCCATCCAGCTAAATTGTGCCAAATTTCAAACAGAAAATGTTTATCCTACAGCAAGATGGATATGTAAGCAAAAGTATACCTTTAATATATAGTGGTTATATAAAATGTTATGAGTGGAACCACTTATTCTTGGTCATGTTATGCTTTGTTAACTAAATACAGTAAGTAACATATATATTCCTCATGTGTATAAAAAGAAATATAAAAATCAGAAAGGGGCATGAGGGGCTAAACAGCACATTTACAGAAAACAAGTGGCTTAAAAGTGAATCAACAAAAACACCCGCAGGTACAGTTCTCGATTGAGACTGTGTGTTTCAATTGTGTTCATGTCAAAAATAAATGTTTGTTCCAGCCCCAGCAATATTCTATCAACGTTGCCCCTCTCCTGGGGGGTTTAACCACATGAACCATACAAAATGGTAATTGTTCAAAAGAATGGCCTTTGGATATGAAGTGATCTACCAGGAATTTGTCCCTGATTGCTTGTGTAATGAAACTCTTGGGCTCCAATACTCTGGACTTCAACTTTATTTTAGTTTTACCTACATATATTGCAGGTGCATATCTTAATAGAAAAAAAACCACTGGTGATATAGTTTGAGCATGGGTGCAACTAATAATATTTCCTGGTATGTGGGTGACAAAAACCTTTGTAATTAATATTACTTCATATGCAGCATATTTACCACATTTAGAAATGCCCCGCCATACTGAAAACCATCCTCTATAGTAGGAAGTTCCAAAGATGTCAGTAATTCCTTCTGAGTTTTGCCTCTTGAGTAACCCTAAATTCTTGTCTGAATAGCACTTTAGTGTTTTAATATATATATATATCAGGGTTTTCTCAAC
Source organism: Geotrypetes seraphini (assembly GCF_902459505.1). Taxonomy (NCBI): domain Eukaryota; kingdom Metazoa; phylum Chordata; class Amphibia; order Gymnophiona; family Dermophiidae; genus Geotrypetes; species Geotrypetes seraphini. The sequence goes on along the minus strand of NC_047092.1, from coordinate 141,712,900 downwards.
ATTCTCCTAATACTATGTAAACAACTTGTAAATGTTATTGGACATACTGTATCACACTATTCAATGTTGTTTTGTCTTCATTGTTCAGTATTTCTTTATGATTATATAACCTAGCTTGCCTATATGTTTTTTTGTATATACAGTGGAACATTGGTTTACGAGCATAGTTCGTTCCAGAAGCATGCTCGTAAACCAAAATGCTCGTATATCAAAGCGAGTTTCCCCCATAGGAAATAATGGAAACTCGCTTTGATACGTCCCCCCCCAAGGCCAGCGGTGCTGCTCCCCCCCCCCCGCTCGAATCGGCACCCCCCGCCCGACCAACTTTAACTCACCCCCCGTCAGGCACCAGCACGAGAACCGGCATTGCTCCCCCCCGCTCGCAAAGGCCCCCTCCGCTCGAATCGGCACCCATCCCCCTCCCCCCCGTGAGAACAGGCACCGCCCGACCAACTTTAACTCACACCCCCCCCCGGTCTGGCACCGGCACACAGCCCACAGGACGTGCCGGTGCCACTTGAAGATCTTCTTCCTGCCTCTGCCGGCTTTGAGCATGCATCTGCGCATGCTCAAGCCCTTCTAATTCTCCCTCTCGCCGAGATTCTCCAAGGTTCTCGTGCCGGTGCCAGACCGGGGGGGGGGGTGAGTTAAAGTTGGTTGGGCGGGGGTGCCGGTTCGCTTGGGGGGGGGCGATTCAAGCGTGGAGGGCCTTTGCAAGCAGGAGGGGGAGCGATGCCGGTTCTCAGGGTGGGTGCTCACAAATCGAGTCAACACTCGGTTTGCGAGACAAGTTTTGCGAGAATGCTTTGCTCGTCTTGCAAAACACTCGCAAACCGGGTTACTCGCAAACCGAGGTTTGACTTTATTTCTCAAGATATTTCTTTTGACTGAATATTGTTGCTTTATCAGTGGCTTTTTCTTCATAGTTATCTCCAGATGAGTAAAGTCTTCTGAACCTAAGGAATTGATTGGTCTTTAGTGTTCTACCTGTGCTTCATTGATTTATACCAAGACTTTTGACTGTTGAGCATGACAAGCTTTTGGAAGGACTGAGTAAGGTAGGAGTGCCAGTGCACCTGATCAGGTTAATCAGATTGCTTTTCAACAATCAAGAAGCTACAGTGCAAACCAGGTATGGCGATACTGAATGGTTCAAGATCAAAAAGGGTACAAGACAAGGATGCTGAATAGGAACGGAGGAAGGGAGGAGAAGCATCGGAAAGGAGCACTAAGAGGAGGTAAAAAGGAGACAGAACAAGCCGGCTAAGAACAGCAGCTTGAGGCAGAGGCGAGAGTTCGCTCCACCCATGCACACCGCGCAGAGCCACGTCAGAGCCAGAGCTGAAATCCCACTTAAAAGGGGAGGAGCCAATGTATAGTTAGACGATTTTCAAAAGAAAAAAAATTTTGGACATATTTTTCGAAAATGTGTCCTAGGCTGTTTTTTACTTCTGACGACTTGCGACTTAGACGAAAATAGACCTAGACGTCCCTTTCAATTATGCCCCTCTAAATGTCCACACCAAACAGATCATTGTGTTCTGAAAATTCAGCTGTACTGAAGACGAATGTTAACCCAAGGCTTGTTGAGATTGGCAAAATGACTTTCTGCTGTGCAAGAGTTAAAAAATTGAACTCCCTTGTGGGCCAAATACGAAATTGCCATGTAAAGGGTATGTTTAGGAAATTACTCAAGACACAGCTATTTGTAGATGCTTTCTTCTAGTTATTAATTGCCTTTTGTTGGCAATGTTGATGAACTGTTCACGATCATTCTTATCATGGTTTAAGTTTTTAATAATGTTTTAACATGACTTTTTAGGATCTTTTGTATATCATGATGATTCTATTTTTAAATTATGTATGTAACTTTGTGAACTGTCTAGTTATAAATGGTATAGAAATTTATTAAATAAATAAATAAAATTAGCTTTCAGTTGCAGGTGATGGAAATGTGAATGCTAATGTTATGGTTCTAAAATTGATCCAATCAGAGAAACAATCAGCCTTCCTCATTTAGGGCTAGAGTAAATGCCGCATTTGAGCTCCTCCATGAACCCTTGAGAAAGCCTTCTGGGCGAAACAGGTCCCGTCAGGGCATGCTAGAGACACTGCATTAAAATGATAAGTAAAAAGAATTTATGCTGTCAACTAGTTTTTATGTCTGGATTAATAATACAGAAGTATTTAGACAAGTTACACCAAATAAGCAATGAAATGAGCTGAAGCCAGATATACAGTTGTTGGATGCTTTGACATTAATGACTTTGAAAGTCCTATTGCCATCCTGGTGTTAAATCCGAACTCATATAATATAATACTCATACTCATATAATCCTCATACTCATACTCATATAATCCTCTTTATTGTTTGTCTCATCACTTCATGTATATCTCTCTTCCTCCAGGGTTATTGATAATATCTGGATTGTTCCTTGGGGTGAAAATAGTTGCATTCTCCTATTTGCTTAAATTGTAAAAGGCCCCTGATTTTTATTTTTCTCAAGATGTTTGATTTCTTTTAAAATAGCTCATTTGTATGTACTAATAACTGTATTGGCTGAGTCTGGTGGGATCCATTTGGAATCTATCTTAATAATGATCAATGTATAATTTAGAATATTCAGAAAAATGATGCATATATTTTAATTTTCATGTGCACTTAAACAGATCTATGCATGTCCTTATCACATGGTATTTGGTGGCTGGGATGAAAAAGAAACATTTCTCCAGGACATTAATCTTTTCTTGACAAAGAATTGGAGAAGATAAATTGACAACTATCTGTGTCATAGAAGCAGTGATTCTCAGAGGTTTTATCCTCAATGAACATAAGAATTGCTGCTGCTGGGTCAGACCAGTGGTCCATCATGCCCAGCAGTCTGATCACCCAGCAGCCCCCAGTCCAAAGACCAGTGCTCTAAATGAGTCCAGCCTCACCTGCGTACGTTCCAGTTTAGCAGGAACTTGTCCAACTTTGTCTTGAATCCCTGGAGGGTGTTTTCCCCTATAATAGACTCCGGAAGAACATTCCAGTTTTCTACGACTCTCTGGGTGAAGAAGAACTTCCTTATGTTTGTACATAATCTAGCCCCTTTCAACTTTAGAGAGTGCCCTCTTGTTCTCCCTACCTTGGAGAGGGTGAACAATCTGTCTTTATCTGCTAGTCTATTCCCTTCAGTATTTTGAATGTTTCGATCATGTCCCCTCTCAGTCTCCTATTTTCAAGGGAGAAGAGGCCCAGTTTCTCCAATCTCTCACTGTACGGCAACTGAGAAGCACTTTGTTTTCAAATCTCCTCTTATAATGAAACAATCTAAATGTAAATAAGTGAATGGTGGTTTGAAAGGATGACCTTTAAAAGCTAATCAGCTCTGCATAAGAGCAATGTCGTGTCGCCACTAAACAGTTTCATTTTCTATATGGCAGTACAGTAGGGTATTAGGGGGTGTTGGTGTGTTCACATTTGACACCATTAATGTATTGGTTAGAGTGGCTTATGGGCCTGGGTCTTCCTCTCTATGGTTCACTAGCCTACCCCCCAGACTACATAAGCCACCTCTGTGCAGCTCTATTATGCTTTCCTATGCCAGGTGCTGATGTTGTGAAGGCAGGTATCTACATTTTTATTCTGGGTGTTTTGGTGGGGGGGTGGCAGTGTGATTATCTGGTCACTTTGGATACCTTCTTGGCACTTACACCTGTTTTTTAGATTGCCTAAGTCACAATGTATAAGTTCCATCTAAGCAATCTCGTAAAACTTTTGATTATCCCTGCAGTACAACTAAGTCTAGGGTCCTGCCCTAATCACTCCATCAAAAATGCCCCTTTCAGCTCTGAGCACACAATGGAATTCACAGGCCTAAAAAGTCTCTGGATGCATCTAATAACCTATTTCAATTATCGACACTTGGATGATCTGTCTTTTTGGTCATCCAAGTACCGATTTGGGTGGGCTTATAGATGTATTTCTGTTTCAATTATAATCCCCATAGTTATTAATGTGGACTACCATTAAGTAGGGTTACCAGACATCCAGGAAAACCTGGACATGTCCTTTTTTTAGAGGACTGTCTGGGCGCCCAGAGGGATTTCTAAAACCTGGCAGTTTGTCCGTTTTTGGAAGTCCTGAGTTCAGAGGCCGTGTCTGGAAGCCTTTGCGGATGTGCGGCCATCACCATGATGATGTCATGCATATGCATGCATTGACATCATTCCGTCGACATCCACGTATGCACAAAGGCTTCCAAATGTGGCCATTTAGCTCAGGAGGTTAGTGTGGGGGTGGGGCTGGGGAGGAATAGGGTGTACCTGTAGGTGGAACTGGACGGGCTGAGGGCAGAACAGGGTGGGCCCAGGCATCCTCTTTTTTTCAAAGAGGATATCTGGCAACCCTATCATTAAGACATGTTATAGTTGAAATAACTTGTGCTAGTAGCAGGAAAAAGCATCTTCAAGGTAGCTTAAGAGACTACTGCTATGGGTCAGCACCTCCATTTTTGAATTTAGAGCCAGACAGGATGGTAATGGAAGGGAACTGATCCTACTCTGGCACGCTCGACCACTAAGAATCACTTCCTGGTAAGTCCTGGGGCTTTTGTAGAGGGGTCATGGATGGTAAGAAGGAGGACTGAGTTGAGGAAAGGTAGAGGAGGGGAGTGCTTGTAAAGGGGAATGGGCAGAGGGGCTCAGAATCAGGAGTGATTCAAAGGGAAGAATCGGGCAGAGGTAGAATCAGAAACAGAGGGAGTACAGAGGACCGTCACATTAGTGACAGACCCACTTATCCAGATGCCAGACAGTATTCAGCTGGGATCAAATAAGCATCTTATTCAATCCTGGCTGAATTTTGGCCAGGACATGGATACCTGCTGATAGCTCATATTTAGTTGGATACGGCCAAATATTCTACCATGGTGCTTAGAGATGGCCTGGAATTGAATAGCCAGGTTTAACATAGCTAGTGACAGTTAATATATTAAAAAAAAGACTCACTGTTACCAGCTGAATACTGACTGGCTAGTGTCCTTTTACTTTGAGGTGTTTGCAAGGCATATAGCCTCCCCTGTCTCTAAAGAGTTCTCCTTTTATAAACATTTGGCCAGAATCCCAGAGAGTCCATTGTTTCTTAACTCACGGTTCCGAATAGATTTCAGAAACCTTTACCAGAAAGAGCAGGCACAATTTAAATCCTCTTCATAATAAAAGCCTCAATCTGGTAACACAGTTCAAAGGAGTTTCAAGAATCCTCTTCACAAATAACAGCAAGCCTATTCATTCCTCCTCCCTTCCCTTAGGGTTACCATATAGCTCCAGAAAAAGGAGGATGGATTGAGACATCTGGGTTTTACTTCCATTACTTTCAATGGAAGCAAAACCCAGATGTCTCAATCCGTCTTCCTTTTTCTTGAGCCATATGGTAACCTTCCCTTCCTCTTTCTTGATAATAAAACTCATCGTCTTAAAGTGGGATATGTAGGGGTGTTTCCTTATTTGCACCTGAAGGTTAGGCCTCTCTGACATCATCAAGCCTGATCCATTGTCTGCAAGAAATCATTCCAGCCTGAACCTAGCAAGAAGAGAAAGAATAACACATCTTTTCTGTTTCTGCCTGATGCATTCTGGGTATGTACCAGAACTGTATTCTAGTCAAGGACATCCAGTTATGCCTCCATGCTCAGCCTGTGTGAATCTTGGGGGAGGAATTGCTCCTGTGTTTCTTATCTAACGAAGGCGCTTCTGTCTCCCAGATTGTACGAGACTCTATACAGAAAGGCTATTCATCTAAGTTATGTTTCTGGATTGGTCCGGGGAGGTCATCTGACGAGATCCAAGTGAAAACGTTTTAATTATAATTTAATCTGTGTTAGGATGTGGGTGAACTCACATCTTATCATAGGTGTTCTCCATGCACTTCTTTTATAATAATTAAGACCTGAAAAGTTACCTCTTGTGACTCTCTGAGAGAGAAAGATAAACCGGACTAAACGGATCTGGATTCCATCACATAAAGGAAACCTTTGCTGCCAACATAAGTTACAGCTTCTGCAGTAGCTGACGAAATCTTGTTCCGGTACCAAAAGAATTCTTATCTTCAGAGCTGAGTAGAGGACGTCTTCCCTTTCACCTGATATTGTACCAAGGCCTAAGTGGATGGTGAGAATACGGAATTCTATTATCTTATCAGCTGGGGTTAGATAAATGAATCCTATTGTGGTTCGGGATAAGGAGAAGTGAAGCTACTCTTGGTGATAATCTGTATTAGTTGCTGCTAATCAGGAATTATTATTATAAGGAATTATTTAGAGTGTAAGAATTAGTTCACTTATTTATCTAGCAAGTGTGTTGTAATAATTATGTACTGAGTTTCATATATGTAATCGGATATTTTGTGAACAATAATTAGTTATTGCTGCTGGCTTATGAAGTATATTTTTCTATTTTCATAATAAAAGTATTTCTCATTAACCTGGGTCTGGTGTCGTGTAAGTAGGCAAAGATAGCTGAACCTGGATGAGATATTATGGTCTTCCCTAGAATACTAACAGGCATATATTTGTTTATGTAACTGATTAGTGCACCATAAATCTTTCTACAGATAAGAACCTCCTCCCTTCTTTTCATCAGGGGTTCCTAGTAGAGAATGACACGGTGACAAAATTCATCACCGTTCCCGTCCCCGCGGATAACCGCGGGAAATAATCCCATTTCATTTTTTAGTGTCTATTTCAGCCTTCTACACCAGCATTCTTCAAAGCAAAGCTTGCGGGTCAGTGGTTGTGGCCATTCATACTCTGATTCTTCCCTCTCTCCTTAAAGAATGACATGAAGATGGTTTACCGCGGTTATCCATGGGGACGGGGACGGTGATTAATTTTGTCACTGTGTCATTCTCTAGTTCCTAGTCCAGGCCTACCAGATCAAATTAACTGACTTCCTTATTTACTTGTAATGAGGCTTCTGGGAAAGATAGTCTTCCTTCTAGTTTCTATATTGGATCTCTAAGGGAGAAGAGGGGGTAGTGGTTGGCATGATTGGACAAAATAGATAGGCCATATGGTCTTTATCTGTTTTCATTTTTCTGTTTCTATATTTCTCTCCTGGGATACTTTCTGTGCCATAGGTCCACTACACCACATCACAGTTGCACTAATACAATTTGTTCAAAAGCAGTTAGATATTCTTCTCCTCCACCTACTTTTTTCCTTACAGTTTCCATTTAAATGGGATAAGATCAGGACCAGACCAGGCTCTAGGCAGACTAGTCATCTGCTTAGAATGTCAGGCTGTTAGAGTATGGGTTACCAGATGCCTGGATTTACCTGGACATGTCTTCTTGGTTTGTATACCGCATCATCTCCACGTTCGTAGAGCTCGACGCGGTTTACAGTAGGAGACCCTATTTTAGGACAGCAACATAACCCCAACATCCCTTTGAAGCTACTATCAGCAGTTGGCCTATAAAAACACTCTTAAGGCATGCTGCATCCCCTCTGAGTGGGACTTGGCAGGCCATAAGCATGTATGGTTACTGTTGCAGGCTAGGATCCCAGCTCGGATTTAGCGGTGGATACAGCAGCAACAACAGAGATGACAATTTAGAGTGGAAGGAGGGGTTAGAAAGAAGAACAGTGCTGGAGACCTAAAGTTAAGGAAAAGGAAAGAGATACAGGACACCAAAGGAGAAATAGGAAAGGGGAGATTCTAGAATTGTGGGGAGGTTAGAGAAGGATACTGAACTATTGGCAGGATGAGATGGGATGGGGACCTGGCAAATGATTTGCCTAGTGTGGCAAAGATCCTTAAGCTGGTTTCAGTTGAGATAGTGTGAAAAGAAGTAAGACAGTATGGCATGATCTGCCATGATTTTTCCATGAGAATCAAATAAAAATGCTTTGCTCATTTCTCTAAAACAGTGTCTCTCAAACTGTGTGTCGAGGCACAGTGGTGTGCCCCAAAGATATTCCGGGTGTGCCACGAGGGATTCCAGAATCTTACTTTAATTTTAAAAGTTCCCTTCATAAGAATATAGAATAGATGATATGTACGTCTGTCAATGTTATGAGCATCTGTGTGCGTAAGGATACAACCTCCCAGACAAGCATCATTCTTTGACTTGATTGGCCCTTGAAAACTAATGGCAAGTAATTTTATCTTTGTTTTTTATGCAGTAGTTATCCTAACTTGAGCAACAAAACAATCAAGGCTTTGTTACTGTTTGGATCTTCTTATCTTTACGAATTTGAATTTTCAGTTCTGACAGAGATTAAATTGATAAAAAGAGAATGACTGTAGATGGTGGATGATGACATGTGTGCTTGCTTGTCGACTATTGAGCCACATTTTGAACTAATTTGTTTTCAAAAACAAGCATATCCAATGCATGTATTAGCAATTCTATTCTATCTACTTTAGTTTCACCATTGTTACAATTACCCATACATAGCTTAAAGAACTTTAAATAAATAACTCAAGTTTTTTGTTTTGCAATTTTATAATTTCAATTATAATGTGCTGCGAAAAACATTTGCTCCATTTAGTGTGCCGTGAAAAACATTTGCTCTGTTTAGTGTACCAGAACTGAAAAAGTTTGAGAGACACTGCTCTAAAAGAATGGAAGTTATGTGATTGCTCTCAAAAAGAAAATAATTTAAGAAAAGATTAAAAAATAACAGTAAAAATTACTCTGATGAAAATCAGTATTGCCTCTGATTATATTTCTGGCCTGGTGATGAAATGCAGGCCATTTTGCTACTGTAACTGTTTCCCTAAGTATTGTGTAGAGTTTAGCTCAGCAGTTTGTGGAAAGTCTTTCATTTTCTCTAGAAGGCTAAAAAACTATTCATCGCTTATGTTTTTGTATTTTCAACAATACAGGAGGGAATGCATTTCTGTTTCTCTGTTTCTATTGTTACACTACATGCAGAGTCTGGCTTCTTGAGGTTTTTCTTTTTTTTCTTGCTCACTCAGTGGTAAGAAAATTCAGATAAACAGAAGGTCAGATTCCCAAAGATAGCATTTAAGAAAAAAAAAAAAAAATCAGTGCCTGCTGAACTCATGTTCTTTTATGATGAAAGCATTCAAATTTTTTGTAGCATCATAGAGAAGAGGCTTGAAATAATAACAGTAGAATATTTCATTTCACCACATTAAAAGAGACCTAATGTGGGTATTTTTTAGCCTTCGGTGTCCAAATGATACATTTACAATGACATTTTACTTTCTCCTGTTCAATATAAAACAAATATAAAAAGAAATCCCCCCAAAAAAAGTTCATAGATAATTGCACTCATGTATAAGTAGCAACACAATTGTAGAGATCATGTATGTATAGTGCCATTATACATTTACATATAAGACTGCTTTGTGGAACTGAGGGGAGAGGAAATGCTACTTTGGATATGGTTCTCAATAGAACATACAATCTGACAGAAAGGGTAAAAGTATTAGAATGATTTAACAATAAGGGCCAAATTCTATAAACGGTATCCCGATTGTAGGCAGCGGTAGGCATCCTCCTACTGTCTAACCAGCCAATCGGGATGTATGTTTAAAAAAAACCCAACACTGGGCAGGCTGCTTACACTGTAGGCGTCTGTCACAGGTGCAGAGAGGTGCATAGGGATTCTTAAGCACACCCAAGGCTGGGCGTGGGCGAGGTTTCACTTGATAGTGACTTTAGGCGAGCTTAAGCAACCCTGGGCATCTCCCTGGGGCTGCGATAGGCGCCTGAAATGTAGACCAGTAAAACGTTGGTCTACATTTCAAATAGACGTGGCTGCTAAACTGATCACGGCAAGGAAATCTCTCTGCCACAATCAGCTGAGTGGCTGCTGCAGGGAACCCCCGAACCCTTCGCAAGTTGGCCGGCAAGAAGGATGCCCTATCCCTCCTGCCAGCACCCCCCAACATCCCTGGCAGGAGGGATACCCACTCCTCCCACTGCCCCCCCAACCTTCCCTGGCAGGAGGGATACCCAATCCCTCCTGCTGGTAACCCTTCAAAGACTTGACCCCCAAACCCCCACAACCCCTAAAACCCACCCAGACCACCCCCCTCCGTACCTTTATCTGCAAGGCCAGCTGGAGGGATGCCTACTCCCTCTGGCCAGCAGGCCTACCTATTCAGAATAACAGGCCTTTCCCTTCCTGGTGCGCCTAAGGCTTGGGTGCCTAAAAGAATGGCACCATTTAGAGAATCCAGGCTCTAGTGCTCATTCCTATACCCGATTTTGGGCACAAGGACTTATGACTGCTAAAACCTTTTGTAAATTCTTGTGTCAATTAATAGCACTTGAATGCCTAAATCCAAGTATTCTATAATATGTGGGATAGGATCCTGGCTAGGCCTAGTTGCTTTGCTGAATCCCAGTCCCAAAGTTTAAATAAAGGTAGTGGAACACAGTTCTCAGTGCCTTCCAAGAATTGCACACTGAGATTTCCTGGTTGATCAAAACACAACACTTTAATGGAAAACAAAACTCCAAACACAATTTCAGAATTGGCATGAGCGAAAAAAAGGACAGGCTTCCAGGAATTCAGTTCATTCCTCAAAGGAAGCAAATAAGTCTCACTATAGCACAAGCTGTGCTATTAGAGTCAGTCCAGTCCATCAACACAAAAATCCTTAACTTCTGGCCTTACTCATGGCCTATGAAAACAAGTGGAATTGTCCAATAAAAAGGTGCACCAAATAAAGATGTCTTTCAACTCATCTGGACAATCAGGTTATTCTTTATTCTTCCAAAAATACTCGACCCGACATGTACATGTTTCGGCCCTACGGCCTGCGTCAGGAGTCTTAAAGATCTTTGGATCTTAGGGAGCGAGAAAGTTGTGGGGTTTGTCTCGGTCATCTGAGAGGTTGGAAGATAATATACAGTTTTCTAGAGTGGTCCATACTAGAGGTTATTTACATCCAAAGATCTTTAAGACTCCTGACGCAGGCCGTAGGGCCGAAACATGTACATGTCGGGTCGAGTATTTTTGGAAGAATAAAGAATAACCTGATTGTCCAGATGAGTTGAAAGACATCTTTATTTGGTGCACCTTTTTATTGGACAATTCCACTTGTTTTCATTGTTCTATCCTTTGTGGATTTGTTTCCCCTGTGTTTTGCCTTACTCATGGCCTAACAGAACAGTACCTGCACCAAACATTTGTTCTCTGTAAACGCTCTCTCTGGCTCTGGCTGTGGCCCTGTTGGGTAGAGCCGAATCCACAACAGGCTGGGAGATGAGCCCGTACACCACAGGTGTTGCCGCCCTCCCAAGAGACAGGCTCCGGTTTTCCTTCTTCAACCCCCAGCACAAGTCAGAGCAGTGCATAAGCTGCTCGAAAAACATAAACTCAAAACTCCCATGAAGGAAAAGAAAAACTGCTTGGCTTAACAGCCTACTCACACTCCATTAAGGGTTCTTCCCAGTTAGGCAAGACATAGTCCTCCTGGTACTCCATGTCATAGTCCTCAGGCTGGGCTTCTGCAACTGGTTTGATCTGGCTGACTTCCAGTTTCTCCATTTCCCAGTCCTCAGGGAAACTTTCTTGTGCTGGCCATGGTTCAGCTGGAAGGACTGGCTTCCTTCCCAGCTTCTGCTCAGCTCCTTGTCCCAGCAGTCTCTCCTCTCTATCTGAGGAGGAAAGCTCAGTAAATGGGAACCTCGGCAACAAGCCATGCCCCCTCCTAGCAGGGTTAGACAAACTCTTAAAGGGCTCAATATCAGCCTGAGCTCTGGACACTCTTAAAGGGGCGGGTTCCTTCCTAAAGTTGTGAACAGGATTTTCACACTGATCAGGATGTTTCCTAAACCTGGTCCCAGAGTTTTTACTGGAGCTTAGAGGGACTTTCTCCTTGATTCTAGTAGGTGTAGCCAGATTCCTGTCACAAATAGAATTCCTAATTTTGGGGAATTCCTCTAAACTACCTATGCTCCTTCCACAGTCATACCACCTTTTGCGTTATATGCTATGAAATTTAGGCACACATTTTATATAATAAGGCATAGGGTAATGATTCCTAATTACTTCCAATCAATTTCAATTAATTCCAATAATTGTTAGCACCTATTTGACTAATTAGTTTATGGCTACATCTGGGATTCACATCCAGATTTGAGCACCCAACTTTGGGGGACCTATATAGAATCCGGGTGCATATGATGGTTATAAAGGGAAAATAAAACTGGCGTAGCAAAGCCCGAGAGATGGAGAGAGAGGTTTAAATCAAGGCAACAGTCATGCTGGTGACTGGGAGTAGAGGAATATAGTTGCAGATGAAATCAAGAGTTTAAGTCAAGGGAGTCAAAGGGATCATCAAAGTGAAACTGTGTAGAAGGGAAAGGACAGGGTCGTCAGTGCAGCCAGCACTTCTCCAACATTGGGACAGGCAGTCCCGCTGCTGTCCGCTCCAGCCAGCTGAGAGGGTCCTTCGGAGGAGCCTTAATTGCCGGTTCAGCCGGGAGGGAGCCTGTCGTCAGTGCAGCCAGCACTTCTCCAACATCGGGACAGGCAGTCCCGCTGCTGTCCGCTCCAGCCAGCTGAGAGGGTCCTTCGGAGGAGCCTTAATTGCCGGTTCAGCCGGGAGGGAGCCTGTCGTCAGTGCAGCGAGCACTTCTCCAACATCGGGACAGGCAGTCCCGCTGCTGTCCGCTCCAGCCAGCTGAGAGGGTCCTTTGGAGGAGCCTTAATTGCCGGTTCAGCCGGGAGGGAGCCTGTCGTCAGTGCAGCCAGCACTTCTCCAACATCAGGACAGGCAGTCCCGCTGCTGTCCGCTCCAGCCAGCTGAGAGGGTCCTTCGGAGAAGCCTTAATTGCCGGTTCAGCCGCGGTACGCGGCCCGCGGTCGCGAGCCGAAGGGGCGTGGTTAAAGGGGCTTGCCCCTTTTGAGCCCCTTCGGAGTCCAGAGGAGCAGGGAGCAGAGGTATCTAATTCCTTAATATGGGCAAGAGGAAGGTTAAAGCAAATCAATCTGCTACAATGATGGGCCCGACGGATCGTCATCTTATGCTTCCTGGTTTGTCACATGTTGAAGAGCAGGTAACATTAGATACTCAAGCTGTCTCCCTATCCTCAGGGGAACCATCACCACCTCCTCAACCATCTTATTCCTTAGGGTTAGAAGTATCTCCTCTCCCTTTTAAAGAGGGAGTAACTTCTTCCCCACAATTATCTTTATTATCTGAACTGGAGGTTTCAGGACAATCCTTGGGGCAAGCTAAAGAACTAATTCCAGTACAGATGAGTACTGGGCAAGGCTCAGTTGTTATCCCTAAGGATAAAGTGATCACTCTAAATGATATTTGGCTTAGCATTAATAGAATAGAGACATCATTGCAAAAAACTGTTTCGGATTTGTGTCAATTTTCATCTGATATAACAATGAAAATTAAAGAGCAAGAAGGTAAAATTGGTGAAACAGCTGTTAAGTTTGAAAAATTGGACCAAGTAGTAAGTACTTTACAAGCTAGTGCTGTTTCTAATATTAAGGATAGTATGGTGATGCATTCTAAATTAGAAAAAATGGAAAATTCTATCAGGGTTAAAAATCTTCGTATTTTAAATTTTCCAATCACACATTATCTGTCTCCGATGGAACTCTTGAGAATGTATTTGAAAGAGATACTACAATGTGGAAGAGATACTAATGTGGAAGCTTTTGAAGTTGATAATTTGTATTACATCTCGAGAAATTCCAAGGTTATGGCAGATGAAGGTGAAATGGACAAAATGGTGTCACCTGATAGTTTGAATGTTTCGCAGTTTCTAGAATCATCTAAAGATACAATAGATAAACGTGCAACTCTTCTTGTGACTTTTAAGACAGAGTTGGAAAAACAAGCTATTTTAAAATTGTATATTGCGAAAAAACAGGAGATGTTTTGTGGCCAACGGGTGATAATTTTTCTTGACGTCGCTAGACAAACTCAGTTTAAAAGGAAGCAGTTCCTTCAGCTAAAGCCTAAGGTTTTGGCAGTTGGAGCTACTTTCTTTTTGAAATTTCCATGCAAATGCCTTATATCGTATGGAAGAGATAAATATGTGTTTTATGATCCAGTCCAGTTAGAAGACTTTGTTAAACAGAAACCTTTGTTGAACGTTTAGTTACTATTACTGATTTTATTTTTGGAGGACGATGTATATAAATATAAATGCCATTTTGCCTGTCTTTAGATGGTAGATTGATGGATTTGATTCTATTTTCTTTCTTTTTTTAAAAAAGGTACTGGCGACCATGATAATGTGGACTAAGACACGGTTGATAATTGCCTAAGTTTTTATGTTCTCTATGTGAGTTTGTTGTGGTCATTCATGAATATTTGTTATTAATGTATTGTAACAAATAACCAAATAAAGAATTAAAAAAAAAAAAGAAAAAGAAGGGAAAGGACAGATGGCTCATGAAATCAATTTTATAGCCAGTTCATTCTGGGTTATGAGTGAGGTTCCTTGCCTTTCTTGACTCTGTACGCAATTCATTTTATTTTCCGTTCAAGGTCCTTAATTATGGAACACTTTTCCCAGTCATCTCAGACTACAGACTTCCCTTAATACTTTTAGGAAAGATCTCAAAACATTTTTATTCACTGATGCTTTTTCGTAGACATCCGATCATATAACTTTTAATGCCAGTTACACCAGACAAAGCATATAGACCGTTCCCAGACCTCATGTGTTACCCTTCCTCTTGCTTATCTATTTTAAATTGTATTCCCCCCCATCCCTATGTGCCACAAATTGTTTTTATAATTATTTTATTGTTTATTGTTTTTACCTTTAATATTATTAGTCATTTGTTATCTATCATAATTTTATTGTAAGACGGTTAGCTGTTATGCAATTTGCGGGATATCAAGAATTAATAAACTTGAAACTTCTCTCCTGTCATGGTACAATATGCACAAGACAATAATTTAGAGATCCTAGCCTAAGAAAAAAGCAAAACTGATACTGTGGTACTCAATTTTCATTGCTTGTTTATACCACATCAGCTCATCTTCTATAGTCAAAGTAGTACACTTCCCCCTCCCCATTCGCGGTTTCTCCATTTGCGGTTTCATATAATCGCGATTTTTTTCTGGGGAGGGGGAAAATAAAAAAAACAGTCTAAACTTTTAAAAACTCCATATTTTTTCCTTCCCTGCCGCCTTCTCGGCCTTACCTGGTGGTCTAGAGGGCTTTCGGGCAGGAGCAATCTTCCTACGCTCCTGCCCCGTGCAGATCGCCATGAGGAAATGGCTGCTGGGAGTTCCCGTAGTCTCTCGGTACCACAGTATCAGTTTTGCTTTTTTCTTAGGCTAGGGTCTCTAAATTATTGTCTTGTGCATATTGTACCATGACAGGAGAGAAGTTTCAAGTTTATTATTAGGCAGGGAGGTGGGGGGTGGGTCAGAGCCGGATAATCGCGATTTTTCTCCATTCACGATCCGGCTCTGCCCATATCCCCTGCGAATGATATGGGAGAAGTGTATTCAAGTCCAGCCTATTTCCAAAGAAGAAACCAAGAGTGCAGCACTTCGGCCCCTCTGCACATGGACAATGTTGCATCTAGGCAGGGCTGAATTAACGGATAGGCCCAGTAGGCACATGCCTAGGGCCCGAAACTGTCAGGGGGGCCCGCTGAAGAAGGGCACACTGACTCAGCTTTCCAATTTTTTGGGGGGGAGCAACGGCAATGGGCCCTCCCCCACCCGGCATCGGCGCTTCCCCAGGCCCCTCCCCCAGCATCGGCGCAACTGGCAGGTTGCTAGATACCTTATTCCTGCCGCCATAATTTCCTCTTTCTACAGGGGTGTCCAACCCGCAGCCCACAGGCCGTATGAGGGCAATGCAGCATTTTCCTCTGCCGCCCAGGTGTTTAGCTTCTTGCCAGCTCCCTCCTCTGTTTTGCTGCAGTGTTCGCTCAAAGCTGTGGGCAGCAGCTCCTACGTACCTCCTGCAGCTGACCCGGAAGCGTTCCCTCTGACGTTCAGCATCAAGGGGGGAGGGAAGAAGAAAAACAGAAAAGAGAGGGAGCAAAATGTTGGACCATGGGAATAGAGGAGGAGAGATGGACCCATGTGAGGGCAGGAGGGAAGAGATCTGGGATAAGAAGATGCTAGGAGATGGAAAGAAAGGGACAGGTAGTTATAGCCTGACCAGAGGAGAGAGGGAGGGGGATTCTGAAACTGGTGAGCCATGTGGATGAGGTCAAAAGGGAAATGACAAGATGAGTGAGAGAGCAGTGAGTACAGTGGTAGAAATGTGGTAATGGGGAGTAGATAGCAGGAAATAGGAGGCTTGGAAAGGAGTGAGATGGGAAATGGGGAGCTAGGAACTAAGAGAAGATGGAGAATTGAGAGGTAGCTGAACATTTAAAAAGAAGAAGGATGAGAAAGAAGACAAGATTTGAGTGGACAGAGGCAAAAAAGAAAAGAAAAATTGAAGAAATCTGAATGTGAAAGATCCATTACCACCTTTTGTCTGTCTGTTTGGCACTGAAGAAGAAAGGAGGTAAGAAAAGAAATAGCAGATGGAAAGGAGGCCTGACAGAGCACAGACAGAGGAAAGCAGAATAAGATGATTAGTATATTAATATCACCAGACAGCAAAGGTAGGAAAATCAGTTTAGTGATTGAATTATGTCAGTGTTGAGAATTTATGTCTGTTGGCTTTGTTTTGCACTGTTTTTATTTCTATTTTTCTGATGTTGCATGACATGCAGAGTCTGGTATCTTATGTCTGTTTCAGTTCACTCTAACACGCTGTAGTGCTGCCCGATTCATGATTCGAATCAGTTCACCGATTCACTTCGGGTGAATCAATTCGAATCGATTTAAAATCACAAAAAATCGGCTTCCCAATTCGGCTGACCCTCCCCCCTCGCCCCCTAAAGCAGGAGCAGCAGCGCTGCTCTTGTTGGCCGGCTGCTGCCGCACCTGCTTTAGAGGGTGAGGGGGGAGAGTCAGTCGTGAAGTGCTTCTGTCCAGTACCCACCCCCCAGCATCCGGTTCCCCCCCTGGCGTCTGCTTCGCCTCCCCCTTGGCATCTGGCTTCCCCGCACTTGTTTACCTTTGAAGAACATCCTGCACAGAAGATCGTGGCGTTAGCGATGTTTGCAAACAGCTTTGGAGCTGTTTCCTCTGCCGCGGTCTCACCCCTCCTCTGATGTCAGAGGAGGGGCAGGACTGCGGCAGAGGAAACAGCTCCAAAGCTGATTGCAAACATCGCTAACGCCACAATCTTCTGTGTAGGATGCTCTTCAAAGGTAAATGGGTGCGGGAAGGCCAGGGGGAAGCCGGACACCAGTGGGAGGCCAGGGGAAACTCGCAGGCCTTCTGGGGGAAGGGGGTGTGAGTAGTCCTTCGGTATGGGGGTGGGACAGGCCTTCAGGAGGGAACAGGCAGACAGGCCTTCAAGGGGGGAGACAGGCAGGCCTTCAGGGGTGGGATGCAGGCCTTTAAGGGGGGGACAAGCCTTTAAGGGGGGGACAAGCCTTCAAGGGGGGGAGACAGGCCTTCAAGGGGAGCAGGCCTTCAAGGAGGCGAGACAGGTCTTCAAGGGGGAAACAGGCCTTCAGGGGGGACAGACCTTCAAGGGAGGGGGCCCTGGTGTAGAAGTACACGGAGGGAGGGAAGGGGGGTTCAAAGAGACGTGCATATGCTGGACTTTGGGGGGGGAAGAAATAATGGGTCTAAAAACAGAGGAGTGGAAGAGAAATGGTGGACAATGGGATTTAGGGAGGGAAGGAACAGAAAGGGAGAGAAGTTGGACACAAGGGATGGTGTGGAGGGGGGATAGAGATACTAGATAGGAGGGTAGTTGAGAAAAGAAAGGGAGAGATGGTGGACCCTGGGGTGGTGGGGAAGGAGGTTGAGATGCTGGATGAAAAGGTAGTTAAGAATAGGTGGATCTGTGGAGGGAGATGAAAAAAAGGAAAGATGCCAGAGGACAGAGATGGCAGTGGATAGTTAGCACGGAGAAAGAAGAAAGAAGGAGACCCTGGCAAACAAGTTATCAGAAGACAACCAGAGCCTGGGACCAACAAGATTTGAACAAAAGGTAGCAAAAATAATTTTATTTTCTGTTTTGTGATTACAATTGTCAGATTTGAAATGTGTATCCTGCAGAGCTGGTGTTAGACCGCAAACGTGAGCTAGGATTTAACAGAGAGAGGAAAAGTCTTTTTTCTTTGTTGATTTTGTTTACACCGCAGCACCAGTGTGGTTAGGAGAAGGCAAAGGGGGTTAAGAGGCTATAAAATACACCCACCAGGATGTTTGAAAAAAACACCCAATTGGGGAAGAAAATCGAATCGAATCGAAAAACCAATTCAATAGGCTGAATCGAATCGAATTGAAATTTTTTTTCTTGAATCGGGCAGCACTAGTGCGCTGGCTTCTCTTCTCCTCCCTTTCCCTCTTGATATAACTTCCTGTTTCAGAAGAGAAGAGAAGCCGACGCACACAGTGTTAGAGCCCTGTTGCCTGGGTTCAGTTCACTTAAGGACGGTGGGTAAGAGGGCAGTAAGAAAGTGGAAGGGAGGGAAGCTGATCTCACCTCACCAGGCAGCTGTGGGGGAGGGGGGAATGCTGCTTCACCCAATTGGGGAGAGAGAGGGAAGGAGGGAGAAGGAAGACCAGGGAAGGGAGAGGAGAAGAAAGAGAGATGACAAGACCATGGGAGGGAGGGAAAGAAAGGAAATACCAGACCATGGAAGGGAGGGAAGGGAAGGAGACAGATACCACACCAGGGGCAAGGAAGGAGGGAAGGAAGTGGAGAGGAGAAAGAAAAAAGGGCACATGCTGGATTGGATAAGAAAACGGGTAAATAAATGGGGGCAGAACATGGGGCGGGGTATGATGGGGCAGGGCAGGGGGCCCAGTGGACTTGTGTTCCTAGTGGCCGTCTACAAATTAATCCTGCTCTGCATCTAGGTGTGGGGACAGGGCAGTGAATATTTATTCTGTACCTCAGAAGACAGCTAGCCAAGCCAGAGCCAGCTGTTAGGCAAACCAAGGCTAGAGCTTTCTATAAAGCTTACCCAAATATAATCAAGTTCAATAATTACCACAAACAAACCTATATTTATGTAATCACTGTATGTCCTTATTTTGTTGTGGCATCTGTTAATGTTGAAATACAACACTGCACTCTAATCAGCACAAATCTATTAACAAATCAAAGACCTGGAGTATATTATATCTGCTAATCTGTTAAAAATGCCATAAGCAATAACAACAATGGAAATCTTACTTGAGAGTTATTGTAACCAAGTGGAAATGGGCAATTATTTATTGTATGTTTAACACAACAAGCAGCAGGCACAGAAATGCTAAGCATGGAAAGGCATTCAAAAAAGTTTAAAAAGCCATATAAAATCCAAGTGGTGAGCCTTAAAATTTTATTTTTAAGAAATTATGGGTTCCTATTCTTTATATCTTTGTTCTATAGTTGATGAATCCGAGCTACATTATTGTGCACAAACTGGTTAGTGCATGATTAGCACATGAGTCCTTACTCCTAAAAAATAGTAGTTTGGTAAGTGCATATGAGCTAATATTTTAATGGCGATATGTTAATGGAAACATTAATACAAAACTTGTAAAATCAGCCATTTTACTGTCTTGATAAAAATGGTCTTAACATGTAAGAAAAATGTGCACAAGATTGTGCTAAAGGTCACGTTTTACTCCAATGTGCACAATTTGCAAAGATTGCACATTATTATCAGCAAATTTAAAAAAAAACATAAAGGGCCAGATTCTATAAATGGTGCCAAAAATGGATGCTGGATGCATGTCAATCACACTTAGGTGCTGTTAATAGAATCATGGCTAAGGGCGCCTAAGAAAAAATGTAGATGCCTGCCATGTAGGCCAGTAAAATGCTGGCCTACATGGCAATCACATACTCTTAGTCACAGAGTCAGCAATGATATATTGTGAAGTTTTGTGATACTTATGAGAGGTCCTTGGGGATATCAGATTGCCCTACAAACAGCATAGTTTGGAAGGGTTAATTCCTCATATTACCCCGTGGTACCTCCTCCTCTTACTTTTTTCTTTTGTTTTATCTATTTAATTTTAAATATTCATAATTATTTGATTATTTAATTTAATGTACTTAGCTTTCAGCCTTGCAATAAGGGGCGTTGAGGGGATTTATTGCAAGGCGTTGAGGGGATTTATTGCAAGGCTGAAAGCTAAGTACATTAAATTAAATAATCAAATAATTATGAATATTTAAAATTAAATAGATAAAGCAAAAGAAAAAGTAGGAGGAAGAGGTACCACGGGGTAATATGAGGAATTAACCCTTCCAAACTATGCTGTTTGTAGGGCAATCTGATATCCCCAAGGACCTCTCATAAGTATCACAAAACTTCACAATATATCTTTGCTGACTCTGTGACTAAGAGTGTGTGATTGCCATGTAGGCCAGCATTTTACTGGCCTACATAGCAGGCATCTAAGTTCTTTAGTGAATTGCACCTAAGCCCTTAACCACATCCACTTAGCCATAAGGTAGATGCATTAATGGTGCTGACACTGTAGATGTCTCCTGGTGCCTACTTTTTTAAAATGAGTTTTTAATTGGTTTTAAATGATGTGGTCAATTACCATGTCAATTAAAGCCAATTAAAACAATTAAGTTAGGCAGTGGTAGGGCGCCTACCACTGCCTAACTTACAGCACTATGACCTCAACTATGACCTCAACTGCTCCTTGTCCTGAAGAGGTGCCGTGTGAGGATCTGCTAAGGGGAAGAAAATTTCCACTGGAACATCTTACCTGCTGACATTCAAACTTGGGAAAAGGTAAAACTTGGGCTTCAGTATGTTATTTCATTGTCCTTCTCTTTTACTTCTTTAGTTCATTACTCTGCTTTTATAGCAAAGTCAGTTTAGGCAACAGTAAAGCTTTTAGGCAAAATCAGTTTAGGTAATAGTATAGCCTTTAGGGTTTTATATAAAAGGTGTTTTAATCTAGGTTAGTACTTTAGGTTGCATTTCAGAGCATAAGATCAGATCAGATTAGGGCACAGATAGCAGTTGAAGAAAGTGTTTAACTCCTGCCCACTCCTGGCACATCTCTGATCTATAGTTCTTTGTGCCAATTATATTTATAGTTCCTTGAATCAATTAGAAGGCTATTAGCTAGTAATTAGCTCTTAAAAATAGTCTAAGAAATTATTGGAGGGTAATCTACCAATTACAATATTACAAAATAATAATAAAAATTAAACAATACCATAACCTAATATATAACTAGCAATCTTAGGGGAACGTAGAGTATATATTTCAACTACCATAGCAACTTAACAAAGAAATCACCAATTTTAAGGTGCGGGCAGCAGTCCAGCAGCAAGATGGGGCCTATCCAGTCTTTTGCACTGAGTGTCACATGTATGATTATCTCCCTGTTGGTGAGAGGTCTTATGTGAGTGCTTTGTGCAAAGAGCACCAGGTAATGGGTCCAATCTCTTGAGTCTAGAGTAGCAGACTTGGAGGAGATCAGGGAACATAAGAACATAAGAATTGCCGCTGCTGGGTCAGACCAGTGGTCCATTGTGCCCAGCAGTCCGCTCATGCAGCGGCCCTCAGGTCAAAGACCAGTGCTCTAAATGAGTCAAGCCTCTCCTGCGTATGTTCCAGTTTAGCAGGAACTTGTCCAATTTTGTCTTGAATCCCCGGAGGGTGTTTTCCCCTATAATAGACTCCGGAAGAGAGTTCCAGTTTTCTACCACTCTCTGGGTGAAGAAGAACTTCCTTACGTTTGTACGGAATCTATCTCCTTTCAACTTTAGAGAGTGTCCTCTTGTTCTCCCTACCTTGGAGAGGGTGAACAACTTGTCTTTATCTACTAAGTCGAATTCAGTTTCTTGAATGTTTCGATCATGTCACCTCTCAGTCTCCTCTTTTCAAGGGAGAAGAGGCCCAGTTTCTCTAATCTCTCGCTGTTCAGCAACTCCTCCAGCCCCTTAACCATTTTAGTCGCTTTTCGCTGGACCTTTTCGAGTAGTATCCTGTCCTTCTTTATGTACGGCCACCAGTGCTTGGCGCAGTACTCCAGGTGAGGGCGCACCATGGCCCAGTACAGCGGCATGATAACCTTCTCCGATCTGTTCGTGATCCCATTCTTTATCATTCCTGTTCAAAGAATTAGTGCATGTTCACAAGGTTTTGGGGCATAAGAACATAAGCAAATTACTTATATGGTATCAGTATTACAAGGTCCTCATTTGTTCATCTACTTTGACAAGACTGCAGGCATACTTCTAATGGTAACTGAAACAACATTTAGCCCTGTACTGTAAAGAACTGAATTTTAAGTTATGATTTATGGTTCTATCGGGGTAATTTTGAGACTGTAAAAGTGCAACGTTGCATGCTCTTTTTTCCTTTCAGTATTGCAACCATTTTCAAAGAGAAGATATTCACATACTTTCTTTTTTTTTTTTTTTTTTTTAGTTCAATAATTTTTTATTGAGTATATTAGAGAATACAGGAAGCAGTACAAATACATAAGATCAAAATAAAGCTTTCTGTATAATATTCACATACTTTCATTTTCAAAAATGAATGCTGGTACATATGAACACTTGCACTTACTATTGTGTAGGTGGTATGTTGCTATAGGTATGGATTTTAAAATGCAATTTGCATATACGTTTCCACCCCAATGAACACTGGTCAGCAGTGGCATAGTAAGGAGCCTTTAAACTCTAACCATGCTTTAATTGACAACCAACACAATGAATGCAGGAGAGGCATAGCTTTGTCAGAATAATGAACTGAAAAAAAGAATCAACTTTTTGCAGTAGTATTTTGTATAATCTACAACGTCTTCAGCAACAGTTTAAAAGGTCCAATGTAACATACATTGCAATAGTCAAGATGGGAGATGAGCAAGCTCTGGACTTCTAATTGAAAAGCTTGAGTACTTAGAAGATAGTCTAACAATGCTTGGCACCAGCCCATCTCTAGAAGGAATAACAAGAAATAAGCTTTCCAATTTGAGAACTGACAGGCCCAAGCTCACTATTGTTGAATACAGGATACTAGGCTGCTTGGT
This sequence comes from Geotrypetes seraphini, assembly GCF_902459505.1. Taxonomy (NCBI): domain Eukaryota; kingdom Metazoa; phylum Chordata; class Amphibia; order Gymnophiona; family Dermophiidae; genus Geotrypetes; species Geotrypetes seraphini. The sequence goes on along the minus strand of NC_047092.1, from coordinate 141,689,851 downwards.
ACACCATCAGTAGCGTGCAGAACAATTCTGCTCCATCAAATGTGCGCATGAAGGGAGCAAGATTTTCGGATCGCAATTGCAAGTGTAGGGGGGGGAGGGTGGTTTGGCAATGTTAAGATTGAGACCGCGTCGGACAACAGCGTGATTGTTATGGGGGGTTCCCTCCCCCACCCTGAGAGCGGAGAAGGAGCAACATGAAATAAGCTTTCCAATTTGAGAACTGACAGGCACTTACAAGTGACCCAAGCTCACTATTGTTGAATACAAGATACTAGGCTGCTCAGCCCCCAGCCTAAAACTATATATCTTTTATTCTTACTTAAAGAGATCCTTTGAAAATCATTCTCATTAATGTTATGTTTAGACATATTTCTTAAGAAAATTGATCATGGTTTTGCTACAATCATGTATAAAATATCAACTGAAAGACATATAGTTAAAGTTATCTTCCAAGAGCTCTTAAGGAAAATTCACCCACTAGTCAGTTTCTGTGACCTGGAAAGCTGTGTTCAAACTCTACAGAATATAATACCCAAGCACTAATGATGAAAAACAGATTTCTTCACTGTAGGAATTCAATAGAATACATAAACAAAGCACATCAGGGGGCACAGGGGTTACACAGGAAGCAGTTGCCTACAAAAGCTGGGGGGGGGGGGGGGAGGAATCATTGTATTTGAATGTTAAGTTTCTTTCACTTAGCAATAGATATTTCAAAAAATGTTGGGAAAAATTTTGACACATTATTCAAATATTCTTCATGGGTTCAGAACTTCATTGTTTCCTTTTCCAGAAGAAGTAAGTCTATCTAACATTGTTAAATACTGCTTCCCAGCTCAGTCATTCAACATACGGTAGTTAACAAATTAAAAAATACAGTATAAATATATAATAACATAAAAACAATAAATAGGCATATAACATCCCCATCACTGCCAACTCCTTTCCCCCACCCCCCAATAAAAAAATACACCCAAAGCTAAACACCTTAACCTTCCTATTGTGAGGACCATCTGATGCACTGAGCAAGTGTGGATGTGTGACTTTCATATTCTGGCAGTTCCTAACCTCTTCTTTGGCTATCAACTGCAAAAGTGCTTTAATAGATATAGGACCAATATACCTAGTTTTATCTTTATATTGTTTCACATATGGACTATATATTCTGCAGGAGTGTTTGGAAATGGCAGCTAAGGAAAACAGGTTACTCAGTCCTTTGCAATACACTGAGATCTTGACCACACTCCTGCCCCACCCCCATATTGGTTTTCGTTTCTTTCAAGTTTATTAAAATTTTTTGATAAAACACAAATCAAAACTGCTAAGCGTTTTACAATTTGTAATTAAAAGGGGGGTAGACAATAAACGAGCATTCAATTTTTCCTTCTATTTGTTTATTATATTTTATTGTAAACTGCTTTGATGTTCTATGCCAGTGTATTGCAAACTGTGTGCCGCAGAAGATTCCAGGTGTGCCAACAGACGCCAGGGAGGGGGAGAGGCGCTAGCTGACCGCCTACAGGACGTGCCTCTCGTAGCAAAAGTCACATCCTGTAGGCAGCCCCCCCCCACCCCCACTGGCATCTCAGGACCCTGTCTGGAGTGCCTCCACCCATGCGTGAATGTTGACATGATGACATCACATATGTGTGTGACATCATCACATTGACATCCATGCACTTCTGGATGCCCTTGAGCTGCAGCCCCCAATTTACAGCCCCTTTTACAAAGCTGTGCAGCAATAGCCCCGAAGTCCTTTAAATCTCTGTGGGCTTCGGGGCCGTTAGCGCAGCGCAGCCACTAGCGCACCTTTGTAAAAGAGGCCGTTAGTGTGTTGCCGGCTTGTAATGTTTGTGAGACACTGTTCTATACTGAAGGCAGTATATTAAACCTAATAAATCATAAACCACAGAAATTATTTTTAAAAAATCACAGGTTCCCAAAGACTAAGATGATAGAGGGTGGCGACAGAACCCCTATGAGAAACAAGTCCCTCATAAAAATGTTCACCTCAGTGGTAGTGACTGCACTTGATAGTTGCTGTGAGAATTTGTCTCAACAAATAAATAATATAGTTCAATGAATGGCAGATATGGAGGGGCAGTATGCACATGGTAAAACAGAAGAGACACACTTTGGATACAAAAGAGGCTCAAAGTCAGGCACTAAAACCCATGACACGAGAACAGTGTAAAATGCTAGCTAAGTGATACTTGAAAGACAACATATGTAAATGATATGCACTGTGAATTTGTGCTAGTAAAACAAAATTAGGGGAGGAGAAACATACCTGGCACATGCACATAGAACTTTAGAGGTAAACTTGGCTCTTGTGCCCATGCTAAGATTAAAACCGGAAGAGTAAGCATACATTGGCTCTGTTCTTCTGTGCTTTTAATATAAGCCTTTCAAAAACTGGTGCCCAAAAAATCAGTGTTCAATGCAATTCTACAATGGGCACTCAAAGATGAATACTCTTTATAGAATTTTGGAAGTGTCTCCACTCCCCCTTTCCTAAATTTGCATGCAAATTTAAAAGCACCCCTGATCTGCCCTTTTATCTCCCATGGTTACACCCCCTTTTGAGCTGCATGCCATGGGATTTGGGTGCACATTAGCACCCAATTATTGACACAATGGCTTGTGCACCAATTTAGTTGGGCATACAACTTGGATTGCTGCCCAAAATCGGTACCATAATTGTGTGCCATATATAGAATCTGGGGAAAATTGACCATTCATCAATATTGTAACAAATTATGTCAGTCCCAAATCAATGCAGTTTTCATTTGAATCTTCAAGATATTTTATTATTTTAAAAATGGAACATCATATAGACAATCAAATAAGAGATCATAGTGTACTGTACAGCACTTAAGTGGTTCTTATGTCTGATGTAATAATAAATCTAGAAGTTCCTAGACATTGAATGATTCTTCATTACTGAAACCACATTCCTGTTCAATATTATTCTACACTTTATTAATCACAAGCTGTTAACCAAAGTCCTTATTTAATAGGCTTTTTTCAAGATTTGGTTGGTCCTAAATGGATAGAAGCAGATTTTAAAGATTTAAGAAATCCTATAGCAACTGAGGAAATTATGGTAGCTATAAAACAGCTTCCTATTGGAAAATCTCCAGGTTCTGATAGGATCACTGCCGAGTTTTATAAGATATTTAAGAATGATATTTTTCAAACAATCAGCAAATTTTCTCCATTCTCAGGATTTAAGATTAATATGCAAAAAACAGAAACATTACCGCTTAATAGTTATACATATTCAGAATTGGTCAAGCCATTTAATTTAGTGTGGAATTCTCACAAGTTAAAATATTTGGGGATAGAATTGAACGGGTCTATTCAAGAATCAGTTACTATCAACAGTGAAAGGATTATTGTTTTTGTTAAAAAATACACTTCTCCCTCGGTATTTGCGGGGGTTAGGGGCAGAGCCATACCACGAAGTGTGAAAAATTACAAATAACTTTGTACCAGCTCTGGCCCACCCCCAGACCTTACCTAGTGATCTCCTCCTCCGATCACCTCCTCCGATCACCTCTCTCCATGCGTGTTGCGTGTTTGTGGGGGGCCAGTGCGGATGCTTCAGTCTCCTTTTTCCCCGCTTCAGTGTCGGGCCAGGGGAGCAAAGAGGGGGCGGTGGGAGGATGCAGGTAAGTGGCATTCTTTACCTTCTCTAGTCATGTCCACTGATCTCCTTTTCAAACCAACCAACCATAAATCTTTTGCAATCCGCCTTGAACCGCAAGGTAATGGCAGAATAGAAATCTCTCATGTAATGTAATCCTCTTATTGTTACATTCAGGGAGCTAGTATTGAAAGATCTGGAGAAACTTGATCAGCTGAACAACTTTAATAAGATATTAGAATATATAGAGATGAGAGGAGAGCTTTAAAAAAAATGAGAACAGGATCTGATTAAAGGGCCATTGTACTAAGCTGTGTTAGATGCTAACGTGTTTAATATAGCTTAAAATGGCAGCAAGGCACACTCAGGCATCCTGCATTATGTGCAAAATCAGTGTGCACTAATAATGCTCTTTAAATGAGGTATAAATAGAACAAATTAGAGCACAAAGCATGGTGCACTTTAAAATGTTTTAAAGAATCCAAAAATAATTTAAATAGTAAGAGCCAATGAGGAAATTACCACATAAAGCTCACCGCTATGAAAGATATTTGATGCGGTGGAGTGGTGGGGCTGAGGCTCAAAAATTATAATATTTAAACAATTTTTAAGGAAAACGGTTTTGTTGGCTTAGAGTATCAATAATTTTTAACTGATTTTGGACTCTGAGCAGAAGAATACAATGCATTTTGTTGGGGATAGTATAACTTTAAAATTTGGGGACATATCTGGAAGCATAGAGTGGGCATTCTAGTGCTAACCAGTTATCACAGCTACAACACCACATACTTATTAACACATGGATAGCATGTGAGCCTTTAAGGTCACTTTTTTATTGCAGCTTAGTAAAGTGTCTCTAAGAAAGCTGATAAAGGAGTCAGTAGTTTTACAGACCAAAACCCATTAAGTGACAGAACAATTGTAGAACAATAGAGGAGGCAAGTGACATATCTAATTCCAACTTACAGTTATGTTTATTGAAGTAAAAGAACAGTAGTCCACTGGCACATTGTATGCTATATGTCCCTTACCTAAAGTGACTTGTTGTCCCCTTTGTTGCTGAAACTTGGATCCTCGATGGGACTTTTCTTGGATTCCTAAATAGAAGTACTTTTGGGACTATGCATAATCTATTTGATCAAGGATTTATGTGATTTTATCAAATTTTTATTAAACTTGTAACTTGATTTACTTCAATAAATGTAACTCTAAGTTGATTCCTTCTTCTGTTTTTGGTTTGGTTTGGTTGTATTTTGAGAAGTACATAAGTAAACTAGCAATTTTCAGATCCTCAAATCTATCAACAATTAGAAGATCCAATTGCTAAATTACAAAATCGAATTGGGGAGTTTGTGTGAAATTTAGGGGGGAATTCTTCAAGGGGTGCTAACGGATTTAGTGCATGCTAACGATTAGCACATGCTAAATGCTATGACACACATTATGGGGGTAATAATAAAAAAAAAAGTCTAAAAAGTGTCCTAAATGGCTACTTGGACGATTAAAAAGTCTGATCGTCCAAATACCCATAACCAAAGCTAGTTTTTAGACGTATCTAAAACCAACTTAGGCCTTTCCCCTGCCTCTAAACGCAAGCCCTCTTAACCCAGGCACCCGCGGCACCACCGACTCGTTCAGGCCAGGAGGGAGCCCAAGCCCTCCTGGCCCAGATGACCCCCCTACCCCCACCCCCACTACAGTATGGGCAGGAGGGATCCCAGGCCCTCCTGCCCTTGATGCCCCCCCACCCCCCAATGTCCGCCCCCCCCAAGAACCCCCGATCAGCCCCCCAGCCGACCCGCGACCCCCCCGGCTGACCCCATGACCCCCCCACCCCCCCTTCCCCATACCTATTTTAGGTTGGCCGGACAGATGGGTGCCATACCCGTCCGACCGGCATGCAGCTCAACGAAGAATGGGGCTGGATTGGCCCAGGCATCTTAGGCCGGGGGGGTCGCGGGTCAGCTGGGGGTTCTTGGGGGTGGACATTGGGGGGGAGGGCGGTGCATCGAGGGCAGGAGGGCCTGGGATCCCTCCTGCTCGTACTGTAGTGGGGGTGGGGGTAGGGGGGGTCGCCTGGGCCAGGAGGGCTTGGGCTCCCTCCTGTCCCAAACGAGTCGGGGGTGCCGCGGGTGCCTGGGGCAAGAGGGCTTGAGCTCCCTCTTGCCCCGATGTTATCGGGGGGGGGGGGTGTCGCGGTTTCAACGGGGCAAGAGAGCTTGGACTCCCTCTTGCCCCGATATCGTCGGGAGGGGGGGTCGCGGTTTGACATGGCAGGAGGGCTTGGGCACCCTCCTGCCTGGATTGTTGTTGGGGGGGAGGATTCTGTAACCGGTGTAAGCCCTTCTGTTGGATGTTTTTGGCTTAGGCGTGTTTTTGTTTCATTATGGTTAAAAAGTGTAGACGTGCTGTGGGGGTACTTTTAGACGTAGTGGAGATTGGGCATTTAGGCAGAGGAAGGCCATAATCAAAACATGGACGTATGTTTTGGTTATGGACACTTTCCCTGCTTCTAGGTTGAACGTTTAGGGACTTAGGCCAAAAGGGAACTTAGACGTTTTTTTTTTATTTTGCCCCTCCACATTTCTAGTTCTCCTTGAGGAATTCCCCCCTTAAAAAACACGGTACTGTAACAGCTAAAGATGTTTTATGTTTTATTAAAACTTGCTATACCGCTTATTCATACGACTGGTCCAAGTGGTTTAAAAAAACACAATCAGTATAAAACAAAATAAAAGAACTCCATCATGAAATAAGATAGACCTAATCCATATAAAACCAATCATAGACCAACACTCACATCTAAATGAGTAAAATAGTACATCATTCAGAATGAGAAATCACAGGACTTCTGATTAATGGCCCAAAAATCCACCAGAAATATGAATATTTGACAGTTAAATCCCCATATTCCAACTATATACAGTATACTTTGCTGAAGGTTCATAAAACCCTGTATAATCTTTCTGGCAGGTCCATTGTTTTATCATGTCATCTCATAATATGGTATTATGCATTTTTCTTGAAAATCAAGATGTCCAAAAATTTGATTACTGATTGATATGCTTCATCACAAATTGTAAATTACTGTTGAATGAAATCAGCCACATTATGAATTCATTCAATTGCTGTCATGACCTTTTCCAGTTTCCACACAATTATTTCTTTATACCATGCAGCATCACATAAAATTTTTCTTCCAATATTCATATGTACAAAGTAGTTACTGAAGGTGATCATGCTGTACCCACTGCAATCCTCTAAATCTGAAGAAACAAATATTTCTTCAAACCAGAAGGAATTCTTCCTGAGAATAAATTAAATTCTGTTAATTCTCCTAAAAATCCCACCGATGTGATAGCCTGATATGAAGTCATTCTTCAGCATTTGCATGACTAATTGCAATCCTTCATATTAGGATATCTGAATACAAAGTGAAACCATGTCTGTTATCAATCACATCTCATTATGAAGTAACTTCAAAAATGTGTAACATGTGTGAAGTATCTTATATATATAAGAACATAAGAAGTTGCCTCCGCTGAGGCAGACCAGAGGTCCATCCTGCCCAGCGGTCTGCTCTCGTGGCGGCCCATCAGGCCTAATTGCCTGAACAGTGTCCCTGACTAATTTTATAACTGTCTCTAATCCTCTACCTATTACCTACCTCTACTCCTATCTGTACCCCTCAATCCCTTTGTCCTCCAGGTACCTGTCCAGACCCTCTTTGAAGCCCTGTAGCGTACTCCTGCTTATCACATCCTACGGATTCTGTATAGGATGCCCAGTCTGAGCAGCCGCCTAAGCGGCTTTTGATAATCGCACACGGGCATCCTATAGAATTGTGTCTGTCCTGACAGACAGACACCTAATCCCTTATAGCCATCCTGATTATCTAACCAGCGTCCATGTCACAGGTGCCAGTTAGAGAATCGTGTTGCTGCTGAGTTGATCACCACAAGGAAATCTCCCAGTAGTGATCAGTGTAGTGGCTGTGGCTTGGAGCCCATTCCCCTGCAAAGTTGGCAGGCAGGTAGGATGCCCACTCATTCCCAACCCCCCCCAAACCTCCCCACACTGTCCATGGCAGAAGGGATGCCTAATCGCTCCTGACAGGACCCCCCCCCCCCTGGAATATAGCCTAAGACTCTGATTGGCCAGATCCCTTAAGCCATTCCCAGTGCATCCCAGAATGCACTGTGAGGGAGGCCTAAGATTCTGGTTGGTCCAGGTGCCTAAGGGAGGGGCCTTAGGCACCTGGGCCAATTAGTGCCTTAGGCCCCTTCCTGGTGCAACCCAGGAATTCTCTCTTTGCGACCTGCAAGAAAAAGGTATGGAGGGGGATCCAGTTGGGCTTGGAGGTGATGGGGTGGGGGCATTTTTTTTTGGGGGGGGTTCTGGCAGGAGAGAATGGGCATCCTTCCTGCCTTTGATCTTCGGGGGTGGGAGTTTCTGGCAGGAGAGACTGAACATCTCTCCTACCATTGACCTTTGGGGGGTTGGGGGGGTTTCTGGCAGGAGGGACTGGGCATCCCTACTGCCATTGATATTCAGGGGGTGGAGGGATTTCTGGCAGGTGGGACTGAGCATCCCTCTTGCTGGTGAACTTCAGGGATGGTGGCAGAAAGAATTGGGCACTACTTCTGTCATGAACATTCAGAGGGAGGGCTTTGGGAGTTCCAGCAGGAGGGACTGGGCATCCCTCCTGCTGGCTGACATCGTGGTAGGACTTGTTCCCTAATGTGGCTGCTAAACTGATCATGATAGGGAGATTCTCTTGCCACAATCAGTTCAGCAGCCACGTCTATTTCAGGTGACTATCGTGACCCTAGGGAGATGCCTAGGGCCATTTAAGCTCACCTAAGGCCACTTCTGGAAGAAACCATGCCCACGCCTAACCTTGGGTGAGCTTAAGCAACCCTATGCGCCTCGCTAGGCTTGCAAAAGTGCCTACAATGTAGGCAGCCTGCCTCAGTTTGTTTGTTTTTTAAACATGTGTCCCTATTGGCTGGTTAGACAATAGCAGGACACCTACCGCTGCCTACAATCATAGCACCATTTATAGAATTTGCCCCTAATTGCTCTGGATTGTAAAAATACCTCTCATATGTCAAAAAAGTTAGATACTGATTCTAATATATAAGGGATGTACCAAACATAATGCAAAAGTGGGCATAACTTTTTTATTAACTGACTGGCATAGGTCATTCAAATGGTACATGTTGGTAGAGTAACTCCTCCTCTGATTATCTGATGTAGAAACTGTTAAGGGATATTTGCCAAGAGGCCACTACGGCTGCAGGAAATGCATGACGTGTGAACTTACCATTGAAGGGAAATTGTTCCAACTGCTGATGATAATCAACCATTTAAAATATATATGCTTACAACATGAATTTCAGAGTTTGCAATTTATAGTTAGACTTATCCTTTGCCAGAAAGCTTATATTGGATAAGAGAAAGTAAGAGATTAAAATTGAGGCTGATGGGGGAAGTTATCAATAAGGAGATTGTTAAGGTATGCTATTTACCAACTCATTCTATTTTAAGCACAGGACTTATTTTATACAGTGAGACCAAGTTACTAATAACTGGAGTTAATAGGAAAATAACACACCCCTCCCTGAATGAGCATCAAAGTCGAGTGAACAATTCAAAATGATCAACTCTATTTGTAGAATCTAGGGGCTCATAATCAAAAATGAAAGACATCCAAAAAACCGCATAAACCTGGGTTTGGATGTTTTACCTGGCAAAACGTACAAGTAGCGATAATCAAAAGTCGACCAACAGTACGTCCTATGTCGCAATACGACCAGCTTACGTCGTACAAAATGGAGACATTCCGTGGGTGTTCTGAGGGTGGGTTTAGGCCAGAAACATGCAAATACAATAACCAAAACTAAATCTCTGTGTGTTCTAAGTGGCATTTTCACTTAGACCTACTTCCGCAACATCTAAGCTGTTCCTGATTGTGTGATGTCCTCTGTACAGGTAATGGAAGAGTGTGTAATTTTGTTTGTGTACCCATCCCTCTGACAATCTCTACCTGAACATCCCTACTTATGTTCTCACTGCCGTTTGTCTCCCCACGTTTCACTGACCTCTGCAAAAGCCCCTCTCTCATCTCATTTACCTCTTATTAGCATCGCCAGCTCTTTATCTTCCATTCATTTCAATTTACTCATTCACTGTGGTCTCTATCGTGTGGCAGGAGCTGCTCTGTTTCATAACCTGGCTTAATCCTTGGGGGGAGGGGGATGTCGTGTGACTGCCTGGCCTGTTTAGACTCTAATGAGTTCTGCTTTCTTTGGCAGGTGGTAGTGGCCTACACCTCTGTGGGCATTGGAAGGGCTAAATGCTTTGGTCGACAACTTAGGTGCTTCTGTATGCCGCTTTTGGACGTGTCTGTGTTGATGTCTTTCGTGCTGATAATCAAACGACTTGGAAATCTTTCCATTATTGGCACGTTCAGTTGGACGTCTTACGCCACTGACGTATAGGTCTTCTATACAATCTATTGATTATGCCCCTCCATGTAAATTATCAGCCCAATTTTTGAATAACTCCGATAGATCAGATGATAGTAAAACATCCACCAATTGTGTCAACCTATAGTTTGTGCCAGTGACTAATCAAACTGCCAATATATCTATCAAATAGGCCTCAAAATCTTAATGGATCACTACTCAAACCAGGAAACTATACTCCCATTGGTGTTACAATTATTATCAATGGCTCCTTGCCAGAAAAATGCCGCAGAAAAAAACCTCCTTTCTAAAAGGAAGAAAAAGCTATCTGGTCAAAACCCTGACTAATGCAAGCTCGTATAAGTCACTGAACACAAATTTCTTATATTAGAAAGTTACAAAACTTTGTAGCAGTATTCCAAAAAGAGGCTACTTAGCTATAAAGCAATTTTCCAATGTCCAAATCCACTGCTGCCATGTAGATCAATTTTGATTATAATCCACAGTTCTCTCAAAAAATCAAACGATGATTGTAATCCACAATTCTCTCAACAAGAGACCTTGCCAAGACTTTGGCCCTCTTTTATTAAGGAGCGCTAACTGATTAGCGTGTGCTAAATGCTAACGCATGCATGTTAGTCTTTGGACGCGTTAGCGTTTAGCGCGCGCTAATCAGTTAGCGCACCTTAGTAAAAGAGGGAGGTTTGTTTTGCAAATTGCTGCGCCAGGAGAATAAACTCCCCCTATCTCAAAACTGCTCAAAACAGGCAAACATGGCTCTGCGTCTATGAAGGCCCCATCGCTGACGTCACCATGAGTGTAAACATCAGAAGACTGGATTTAAAGGCACAGTGGTACAATTTAAGGAAGACAATTGTCTGTTAAGCAAATTTGTGCATAGAGCAAGATGGTATTTTCTTTCAAAAAAACCCAAATAATTTTCTCTTCACTTAAAGAAAGCTTTCCACTCTATAGCTGCATTTAAACCATAAGGTTCCACCATTCTTAATTCAAAAATTAGCATTTCTTAATATCACCATCTCTGGTGGGGATATTCAGTTGCTTAAAAATTGTACAGCATAGGCTGTCAAAATCATGTTTCTGTTGCGTGCAATGTTTAAGTAAAGGGGCTTCTACTTTACTATTACATATGCATGAGTTGTGTTCTATAATTCTAATGCTGAATGACCGAGATGTTTAACCTATTTAAATAAGATCACAATGACACTTTATCAAATAAATGACTTTCTTAGCTATACATGTTTGCAGTGTCCAATAGGGCTTTATTATTTTTACCATTGTCCCAATGTACTAATGTTCTCTCTATCATTACATTACAAATTGAACAGATTCAGCATCTATGAAAGCCTTGATCTTCTGATTTTTTTCTTAGGTGTCCATTCATCTGCCTTGCAAAACATGTCTGTCAGATTTCCATTATGAGCAAATGAGATCATGCACCTATATGGATTCAATTTTTCATGGCTCAAAAAAAAAAAAATATCTGCCTCCGCTTCTTAATGATAGATGAAATTTCTTGAGATGAAGACGTATATTTCAAAATACATGTCAGAAATGATTTATCTTCTGCTGAACCTTGAGGCTGAAAAAGCCAATCTCTGTCATTATGCAAGGCCCTTTTAAAAACCGTATTTACTACTTTTTTGGGTTAGCTCTGTTGAAGAAACTTCTCTTTAAGTCCTGCAGCTTTGCATATACGGTATATTGTTCTTTAGTTTCACAGATATATCAAAATCTAAAAAATTGGGACACGGGGAGACTATTTTTAAGGTGTGTTGGATGCATACTCTGTTAACTTAGAAATGTGGGTTTAGAATATATTACTGAACTAAGGGGTCCTTTTACTAAGGCGTGCTAGCCATTTTAGCACGGGCTAAAAATTAGCATGTGCTAAACGCTAAAGCATGCTAACGTCCATTATATCCTGTAGATGCGTTTGCATGCATTAGCGTTTTTAGCGCGCATTAAATCAGCTACTGCACCTTAGTAAAAGGACCCCTAAGTTTATCTTGGCTCTTACATACTAACACATCCAGAAACACAATTTCTTTAGAGTGAGAAGTCATTTCAAACTTAATAGAGGAATGACATCTATTCAATCCCTTCACAAAATTATCCAATTCACATTCTTTCCCTGTCTAAATCAAAAATAATGTTGTCAATGTAATAAAACCAGCATTCAACATATTGAAAGCTATTCGATGAATAGCCCATTTTCTCTCACATTCTGCCATATAAACAGGTTGGCCACTGAAGGTGCAAAGATGCACCCATGGGCACTCCAGCTATCAGGCCATAAATTGAACCCTCAAAGATAAAATGATTATTTTTCAATGCTAAGCGAGCCAATGCTAGCAGAAATTCTGAGCATACATGCCATGGCCTTGGATGGGTATTTAAGGCTATCTCCAAAATCTGGAACGTCTCATTCTGTGGTACTGAGGTGTCCGACTGATATATGGTTTGAAGAAAAATGACCATATTAGTTCTTACTACTGATTGCTGCATTGGCTACCGGTGGAGGCGCGAGTACTATTCAGATTTTCTTGTATCTGTTTTAAGTTGATTTGGGGATTGGCCCCAACTTATCTTTTATCTCATTTCGTGTTGTACAGCCCAACAAGGAGAACTAGAAATTTACATTTATTCGCATATCCCAAAATTACTGGTTGCAGATACAAGACTTTTTTGGATAAGACTCTTGCATTTCATGCGGGTAAGCAGCAGTCCTTGTTGGGCAAATGCATTGGTGGAGCTATGTTGTCTTATGGAGCATTTTGAAAAGAAATTAAGTCAGTGCTGTTTGACAAATTTATTTCCTAAATGTCGATACTATTGTTAGCAAAATTTTACACTGTGTATATTTAAGAAACTTGTTGGTATTTTTTAACCATTTGTATTTCGCTGATTGTCTAGCCCTCTTTTGTGCAAACCACCTAGAAATCATTTGATTATGGTGGTATAGAAGAATAAAGTTATGTTATGTTATGAGTGCAAGTCAAAGATCATTAGCTTTGCATCAGATGATATCCCAAATTGCCAGATTGAAGAGGAGGTGAAAGAGAATAATTTTGGCCCCACATGGGTTAAACACTGAGATTGAATAGATGAAAGTTTGAGTAATGAATGGTATTATGATGGTACTTGTTGTGGAATGATTGGTGGAATGTAATTACATGATTTGTTTATATATCATTTGCAAAATAGTGACAATAAGGGGCTCATTTTCAAAATAGAAAGAAGTAAAAGAAAACAGCATAAAGTGGCACTTGGTCGTTTTTCTCACCAAAATGTCCAAGATGCCATTTTCGAAAACCAACTTTCTAGACATTTTATTAGGCTTATTTTCTGCAATGCATTCTACAGCACAGAAGTTTCAAAGAAGAGACAAGTTAATCAAATCATGTATTTTTTAAATGAGTATCACTAATGGGCAGTCTGGATTGACCGTTCAGGTCTTTATCTGCCCTCATACTATGTCACTATGTTAAATTTCAAGGGGACATGCTATGGGTGGGATTTGGGTGGGCTTAGTACTTGGATGTTTTGCAATGATAATCAAACTTTTTACAAAACGTCCAGGGCACAATTGGGGCTAGACCAGTCATGGGCAACTCCGGTCCTCGAGGGCCGGAGTCCAATTGGGTTTTCAGGATTTCCCCAACGAATATGCATGAGATCAATTTGCATGCACTGCTTTCAATGCATATTCATTGGGGAAATCCTGAAAACTCAATTGGATTCCGGCCCTTGAGGACCAGAGTTGCCCATGTCTGGGCTGGACCACATGCCACCCTAACTGGTCCACAAGTGGGGGAAAGTGTGAGCCCACCAAAACCTGCCAAAATCTACTGTACTGACATATAGGTGACATTTGCAGCCTTAAGGGCTGTTAGGGCAGTAGACAGATGGGTCCAATAGGTTTTGGGGCTGGTTTTAGAGGGCTTAGCTTACAATGTAAGAGAGTTCTGTTGAGAGGTAAACCTGGCACCCTTTATGTGCCCCACTGCTCTACTAGCATGTCTTTGTGGCCAGTCTAGTACAGATGATGCTCCTGCCTATGTACAGATGATTTATCCCCTCTTTTACAAAGCCGCGCGGTAAATGCCCCAAAGCCCATAGAGATTTAAAGGGCTTCGGGGCTGTTGCTGTGCGGCTGCTGCTAGTGCAGTTTTGTAAAAGAGGGGGTTCGTTTTGGATGTTTTTGTATTTGAAAATGACCAAAAGAGATAGCTGCACTAAGGGCCAAAGGGCCTGATTCTGGAAGTGATACCTGTTACTACAAGTGCCTAGAAAACAGGTGCCTACCGTGTTTCAATCACCAACAGATGCTGCTTCCAGAATCGCGGCGGTGTCAGGTCAAAAGCACGCCAGGACAAAGGCGCACCCAGACAATTGAGCGCAGCGCGCGCCGCTCTAAATTACTGTTTTTAGTGCTCCGACAGGGTTTTTGTTGGGGAACCCCCCCAATTTACTTAATAGACATTGCGCCGCGTTGTGGGGGCATTGTGGGGGGTGTGAGGGGTTGTAACCCCCCACATTTTACTGAAAACTACACTTTTTCCCTGTTTTTAGGGAAAAAGTTCAGTTTACAGTAAAATGTGGAGGGTTACAACCCCCCAAACCCCCCATAACGCCGGCGCGATGTCTATTAAGTAAATTGGGGGGGTTCCCCAACAAAAACCCCCGTCGGAGCACCTAAAAACTGTAATTTAGAGCGGCGTGGCGGCGCGCGCTTTTGTCTTTCGCGCCGTTGTCTATGAACCATCGCGGCTATCACAGACCCTAGGCACCAGAAATGTAGGCCAGGGTCTTAAAGTCCTATATGTTTTTTTAAGGCCTAGGTTTTAAGACCTAGGTGCATCAGAGAATCACACCTAATTCTGGTACCGCCCCTAACCATGCCTACTTCCAAGTTAGGCGTCATTAGGCATTGCTATGCGCCAGGGACATAGGTGCCGGTTGCAGAAGATGCCTAGCGCTGCCTATATTTTTATGTTGTTTTGTAATTGGCTTTTAATGGTGTGTTCAATTATCGCACCACTTGAAACCGATTAAAAACAAGTTAGGTGCCGGTAAGCATGCTTCAGGCGCCTACCGCCATCTAGCTTTAGGTGACCCTTGCAGAATTTCCTCCAAAATGTCTAGATAGGTTCTTAACAACAACAAAAAAAATAATCATAATAATAAATGTCTTTCAGTTTTGAAAACTGACATTTTCTTCACCTGATTTTGGATGTTTTTCTCAAAACGTCCAAAGTCAGATTTAGACATCAGGTAAAAAATGACCCTCTAAATCACCTGTCCAAATGCAATTTCTCCAAAGTGGATGATTAACAGATATAATTCACTTTTATTAATCTATGCACTTACCTGTACACATTTTTTTTAAAATAAAATAAATATCATACATAGTAGCTGATCAGTGCATATTTCAGTAGAAAGCTGGCGAGTCCAAATGACAAAATCAAAGATACATCATTCTCCCTGAATGGTCAAGTCTTTCCTATCACAAATTCCATAAAAATTCTAGGAGTGACACTAGACCGCAACCTTACCCTCGAAGCATACACCGACCTTCTGGTCAGAAAAGGCTTCTCCGCCTTATGGAAGCTAAGAACCTTCAGAAAGTACTACGACGCTTCCTCATTCCGCTTACTTGTGCAATCCTCTATCTTAAGTTTACTCGATTACTGCAACATCATCTACCTGGGATCTTTCAAAAAAAACCATTCAAAGACTACGAATCATCCAAAACTCGGCAATCTGTCTGATCTTTGGACTGAAAAAATGGGAACACTTAACTCCCTACTACCAAAAACTCCACTGGCTACCATTGGAAGCAAGAGTGCAATTCAAGTCTACCTGTTTCTGTTTCAAATCCATCCTTGGTTCGGCCCCCTTATACCTGGTACCCCATTTTATCTTAGACCGCCCATCCAGACCCACACGCAGAACCCCTCTGTTTAGCCATCCAACTCTAAAGGCCTGCCGTTACAAAAGATACCTGAATAGAACTCTCGCCTTCCAAGCAAGTCACCTTAATAACTGGCTGGCCAACATTATCTCGCGTTCATCATCCTACCTAAACTTCAGGAAACTACTAAAAACTAACATATTTAACCGATTTATATCCTAAGACCTCTATACCCAACCTATGGCCCCCTTTTATTGCACCTGTATCCTGCTTACCCATTTAAACTGTATTTTATTTGCTGATTGTACTTATATTCTCTGACTGTCCAACCCCCTCTTTGTTATACCTACTTTCACTGATTGTATCTCTTTGTTATACCTATATTCACAGATTGTACCTTTACGCAGACTGTCCTGCCTTCCTTGTTGTACCTACTTTCTTTGACTGTACCTATATTCGCAGATTGTCCAGTCCTTCTTTGTTGTAAACCGCCTCGAACTACTACGGCTTTGGCGGTATATAAGAAATAAATTATTATTATTATTAAAAATATATTTACTTCATCTAAACAGCTTTAGAATATAATCTCATATCTCTTGTGATTTAAGAGACCACATCAAAAAATAGCAAAATTCCCTCCCATGGGCGGCTCAGCATTTAACTCATGCTGTTCGGCAGCGTGGCTTGGTAAAAAAAAAGGGGGGGGGGGTTTGCAAAACACAGCTTAGGTGATTCATGTAGTTCAAAACCTCCAGGTCAAATTCTCAATTTGCATATAATGCTATTTCACTTACATATGTTTATATCTTAATTTTGCTAATATCTTTTCCTTTGATTAAGTTTATTCACTAGTCCTTGAACACATAGGGCTCCTTTTATCAAGCCGCGCTAGCGAGGTTAGTGCGCACGACTTTTAATCACGCGCTAACCCCCGCGCTGGCCAAAAACTACCGCCTGCTCAAGGCAGGCGTTAGCAGCTAGCGAGGCCAGCGGTTTAACGCACGCTACTACGTGCATTAAACCGCTAGCGCGGCTTGATAAAAGGAGCCCATAGTATACTCATTTTTGTATGTGCTAATGTTAAAATGGCCTTAGTCCAATTCAGCTTTAGTCCAAGGATCCTTTATGACCTTGTTTATGATGTTATTGAACATCTAACAAACATATCCAGTTGTTTTATGATCACCTTCTGACTATTTTCAAGTGCCCCATACTCTCTTAGATTAATCTGTGTTTTATTAGAATGGTTCAGTGCTACTTTTCAATGATGTAAAACCAGTCTATATTTCCTCTGCTCTAGAGAGCTTTTGAGAATTAAGTGACACAGAAAGAAATTAATTTGACCTGAGAAAAGAGCCACCTATGTATTTTCTTATGGTTAAAGTCTGTGGGGCCAGTATTCAGATTGTGGGCGGCAGCCAGGCTATATCTCACAGACGGCAGTAAACCCAGATATTCACTGCTGAAGCCATATCCAGCCACTGGCATTGAAGTAGAGCTGCATACAGGTATCTTAAGTAGCCTGGTGGGTGGGCTAGTGAACCATAGAGAGGAGGACCTAGGTCCATAAGCCACTCTAACCACATTTATGGTAGAATGTGTGAGCCTACCCCAAAATCTATTATACTACCACATAAGTGCCACCTGCAGCCTTAAGTGCTATTGTAGTGGTACATAGGTGGGTATAGTAGGTGTTGGGGGTGGGGTTAGGATTGTGGCTCACCATAAATTATAAAGGGGTTATGGTGAGATATACAGCTGGCACCCTTTATGTGAAGCTCACAGCAGTGTCCTCTAAAGTGTCCCATTGCTCTGTTGGGATGTCTATGTGGCCAGTCCATTACTATGCTGGCCCCACCCATGTCCAAATGGTCAGGATTAGGACATGTTCAACATGGATGTTTTTCTGATCGAAAATGGTGTATAAAGTTAGACATCTCAGTGGCCAAGACATCTAAGTAGATGATTTTCAAAATATATATATATTGTGTTTCCCTGAAAATAAGCCAGTGTCTTATATTCATTTGAGGCCAAAAAAATGCACTAGGTCTTATTTTCGGGGTATGCACATGATCATCTCTCCCTCCCTCTCCTTCACCCCAATTCTTCCTCTTTCTTTTCTCTCCCCCACATGTGCAGCATCTTTCCTCCCCTCCCTCCCTCCTATCCCCCCTATGTAGCAGACGTTTGCCCAGCTTCCATCCCTTGGGCAGCCTTGCCCAGCTTCTATCCTTCCCTCCCTCCCATCCCTCGTGCAGTATAATACTTGCCCAGCAGAAACTTTGAGCACCCCCCACCTCCACCATGCAGCTGAACCCCTTGCTGACCCTCCATCCTTCCCTCCCCGCCAACTGCGAGCGAGAGAGCCCTACCTTAATCTGAAGCAGTGTTGGGCCGGCAGCAATCTATACAGGCTGTTTGGCCTTGTCCATCGGGGATTTCACTCTGCCGCATTACTGCGTGTTGGGGGAGGCTGGGTTGAAGAGTTGCTGGTGAATCCCAGGACTAGGGCTTATTTTCGGGGAATGTCTTATTTTCAGGGAAACACGGTATATTTGGACATAGAGCAATTTGCCATTCAAAAATGGACATTTTTGTTCTTCCAACTTTAACGTTCAGCTGGAAACATCCAAGTTGGACTTAGATGGGTTTTTTTTTTAATGCCCCTCCAGATGTACATCACCTATACTGGACATGCAATAATGTGAAGGTTATAATAATAATAATAATAATAACTTTATTTTTCTATACCGCCATAGTCAGACGACTTCTAGGCGGTTTACATTGTAAGAGGGCTGGACATTCAGCGAATAACAAAAGGTCTTAATACAAAACAATAAGTCTACATACAATACAATACAAAACAGGACAGTACAATACAGTGAGTCTAAATACAATACAATACAATAAGACTAGATACAATACCATGCAATGTGTCTAATACAATATAATAGTCTAATGGGAAACTAACGTGCTAATTGGAGTTCTGTGGGTAATGAATACCTGAATACTTTAGAGCTTACATATGAGTAGGAGTTCTATGAGTAGAGGATATCTGAATAAATGAGGAGCTTCTTGAGAGGAAGAAAAAGGCGTTTACGGGGAGGGGAGTCCTAGTGAGGGAGGCCTAGTGAGGAAGGGGACAGTTTTAGTCAACGAATTTAGCGAATAGGGCGGTTTTGATCGATTTACGGAAGGCACTGTAAGACAGATTGGGTTTGTTTATGTAGTTTTTCAGCCAAACTTGCTGTCTGCTTGCTTGGAACTTAAAGGTTCTGTCCAGGAATGATTTGTATCTGCAGCCTGTAATCTTTGTACACATTACATTTTTTTTTTAAATGTACCTGCAATTTTTCACTATCTGCATGCATTTTAACAACTTTGAACACTCCTCCCTTTTAATCATCACTTTCAAGTTCGTCTTGTCAATGTCTTCAATGTTCACTTCCCTTTCTCTTCATAGATATTACTTTTAAGTATCATTTTTATCTCTATTTTAGCATTTTATTGTAAACCGGCTAGATACTCGTTGATGGTCAGTATATTAAAAATCAATAAACTTGAAACTTGAAACTTTAGTGTCATCTGCAAATTTAATCACTTCACTCATTCCAATTTCCAGATCATTTATACATAAGTTAAATAGCACCGGTCCCAGTACAGATCCCTGCGGCACTCCACTGTTTACTCTCCTTCATTGAGAAAAATAACATTGATGAATTACCCCTTAAATCATAACATGCCTGGTCTGTGTGGTAATTGTTGAGTGGGTGTCTATGAAATGCCTTTCCTTTTTCCTAACCTGCCATTTCTTACTCACTAGTATTTTATAAAAGAAAATAGGCACCTATTTTTCTTTACAGAATAGGTTCTAAATTGAAGTTATCTGACACCTACATATAATCACCCCTTTATAAAATTGACTTGCCAGTACAGTTAAGGTTGGATTCAGTATATGATGCCCAAAGTTAGGCACTGTGAAGATCTGCGCTAAGTGTCAATTCTGTAACGGTCACAGCGCTAAGCAATCTTTATGAATAAGAATGGAGTTGAAAGTGAGGACTTATGCCAGCTGAAACCTGGTATAAATTCTTTCAAATCCACATATTCTACAACAAGGGTGGCCAAAAGGTCGATTGCGTTCGACCAGTAGATGTTGAAGGCAACTAGAGTTGGTTGCGGAGCCCATCCCGGGCTCTGTGATAGACTCGCATTTCCTTTGCATTCTCTCTGCTTCCTGACACCGTAAACTGGACAGCAGAAGCACTGGGCTCACCAGCCTTCCCCCCCCCCACCGCAATGTCTGAGAGGAAGTTCCAGGCCAGCAGCCAATCGCTGCCTGACTGGTCTGGAACTTCCTCTACGACGTCAGAATTGACGTCGTGGGGAAGGCTGGTGGGTCCAGCGCTTATGTTGTCCTGTTAACGCCATCAGGAAGCAGGGAGAGCTCAGAACTCAGCAGCGGTGGCTTGGGGGCCTGTTCTCCAATGGCAGCAAGTGGCTTGGGGGAGGGCAGGGAGACAGAAAGAAAGGGGGGCAGGGAGACAGAAAGAAAGAAGGGAAACAAAGAAAGAAAGGGGGGACAGGGAGACAGAAAGAATGAAAGGGTGCATGGAGAGAGAAAGACAGACAGAAAGAAAGGGGGCATGAAGAGAGAAAGACAGACAAAAAAGAAATAAAAGGGGGGCAGGGAGACAGAAAGAAAGAAAGAAAGAAAGAGGCAGGAGTGCTATAGGAAAAGAAGATGGGCAGCAAATGCTGGATCATCCTTGAGGTGTTTTAAATATCGAGTGGTGTAGGTTAACCATGAACAAGAGTCTACTGTGGTTCTGGAGAAGGCATGGCAGAAGTAACTACTATATTAAAACTGGGAAAACCTAAAACATTTACCCTTGAAGAGATTTGAAATCTGCCATTAGCTCTCAGCCAGAATCATTCTGTGCACAGTTGAGAGATCCTATGAAACTACATCTTCTATCATCTAAGGGAATTAAGGGCTCCTTTTACGAAGGTGCTTTAGGGCCTTAACGGGCGGAATAGCACGCGCTAAAATGCCGCGTGCGCTAGCTGCTACCGCCTCCTCTTGAGCAGGCGGTAGTTTTTCGGCTAGTGTGCGCTATAGCGTCTGCTAATCCGGTGCGTGCGCTAAAAACGCTAGCGCACCTTTGTAAAAGGAGCCATAAATATTTGAGAATGCACGGACGGGGAGAGGGACCTTGGGGTGATAGTTTCCAAAGATCTAAAGGTGAAAAAACAGTGTGACAAGGCAGTGGCTGCTGCCAGAAGGATGCTGGGCTGTATAAAGAGAGGCGTAGTCAATAGAAGGAAGAAGGTGTTGATGCCCCTGTACAGGTCATTGGTAAGGCCCCACTTGGAGTATTGTGTTCAGTTTTCGAGACCATATCTGGCGAAGGACATAAGAAGACTTGAAGCGGTCCAGAGGAGGGCGACAAAAATGATAGGAGGCTTGCGCCAGAAGACGTATGAGGAGAGACTGGAAGCCCTGAATATGTATATCCTAGAGGAAAGGAGAGACAGGGGAGATATGATTCAGACGTTCAAATACTTGAAGGGTATTAATGTAGAACAAAATCTTTTTCAGAGAAAGGAAAATGGTAAAACCAGAGGACATAATTTGAGGTTGAGGGGTGGTAGATTCAAAGGCAATGTTAGGAAATTCTACTTTACGGAGAGGGTGTTGGATGCCTGGAATGCGCTCCCGAGAGAGGTGGTGGAGAGTAAAACTGTGACTGAGTTCAAAGAAGCGTGGGATGAACACAAACGATCTAGAATCAGAAAATAAGATTAAATATTGAACTAAGGCCAGTACTGGGCAGACTTGCACGGTCTGTGTCTGTATATGGCCGTTTGGTGGAGGATGGGCTGGGGAGGGCTTCAATGGCTGGGAGGGTGTAGATGGGCTAGAGTAAGTCTTAACAGAGATTTCGGCAGTTGGAACCCAAGCACAGTACAGGGTAAAGCTTTGGATTCTTGCCCAGAAATAGCTAAGAAGAAAAAAATTTAAAAATTTAAATTGAATCAGGTTGGGCAGACTGGATGGACCATTTGGGTCTTTATCTGCCGTCATCTACTATGTTACTATGTTATATGTTACTATATAGAAGCAAATATCTAGAAATCTTAGATTCTTGAATGCTTATTTACCATACAAGGTACCATTTAAAATCTAACTATTTAAACAACATCTTGGCTAAAATAATCACCTGATTTTAATATTGTGTAAGTTGATATCATATTGTACTTCTTTGAGCTATTCTTAGTTCTCTTGTTATATAATACACATTGAACTCATCAAGTATACAGTACGTGCAATATAACCAATGTAAAAGTAATGTATTTAACTTTGGAGACTGTGTTATCATTAAAAATATTGCCTCTTGTGTTACCATAATAACACAAAGCTAGTGTAAATTTCATTACAAGCAGAAGAGGTGGTTTAAGCTAAATATATATATATATATATATATTTACACTGAAAATCCTTATCTGCACAGTTTTATTCTTCAGATATGTGACCTCGTGTTTCTGTATTAGAAGACAAGACAATTGATGAGGAATGTCCACATTTTTTTTGTTTCTCTGATGCTTCCTTCACAGTATTATGACAGGAAATGATAAACAGATGCCCTGTTGACCTCTGACACCACACCTTACTTTCTCTCTACCTACCGCCCCCTCCCCTGAGGTGACTAATCAAAGCGCAACATGTGGCTGCCTCATTTGGGCTCAAGCCAAAGCATGTTTCCCTTAATTGGCAATGTGGTCCCTTACAGCTGCAATAGATTAGTGACAAATTCTCTTCAAATAAAGCAGCATTTTTTTTTTTTTTTATCATGCCTGGAGTTAAGCAGAAAAAAAAAGTACTGCTAATAAAAATGTCAGGTAAGCAAAGAAAATACCATTCATTATTAAACAGCAATAAAAGGCTGCATTGATGTGTATAAAGAGCCAGGCAACAAGGGACTGTGGGAGGCACAGAGAAGAGGAGAAGTAGAAGCCAATAAATCATGAGAAAAAAAAATTCATTGGGACATTTTATACTAAATCTACTGATCCTATTTCGCCCTCGTTTATTAATTAATTATTTTTTATGTTTGGGGCATGAAGGGATCGATATTCAAAGTAATTTAACTGACCAGAAATGGTTACATAGTTAAATTGCCTATTTTGAGATAACCAGTCATTGTTGGTGGCTCTTAACCGATTAGTAATGCTGAAAATGACCAGTTAGGCTCAGATTCGATAAATGGTGCCTTAACACACCTACCCCCTCTTTTACTAAGGTGCGCTAGCCGTTTTAGCGTGTGCTAACTATTAGCGCACGCTAAATGCTAACGCCTCCATAGAATGTAATGGATGCGTTAGCATTTAGCGCGCACTAAATCGGGTCCCTGAAAATCCTATAGTGGTAGATACGGGGATAAACTAATATGTGGAGAGTCGTAAGGCGAACGCTGCTTGAAACCACATATTAGTTTTTCCACGTATCTACCACCATAGGATTTTCAGGGACCCCTGAAGAAGACTATCTTGTCAAAACGCGGACAGTGTTGTGTCCTACGCTTTCAGCGGACTAGGTCCTTTAGATTTTTATGTGAATCATTTTATCTTCGTATGGATTGCTTAATTGTATCTTTGGAACTTTGATATTTTCAATAAAGTCCATTTCAGGATCATCGTCACTCCACAGTGCTTTTTGGGTGTACCTAACATAACAGGCATAACTTATGGAAAACCTTCCTAACAAGGAAATGTACCTGATTCTCCATAGTTAGTCCTAGTATAACATTAATACTTTGGATTTATTTTAATTTGGAGAGATTCACCTGTAGGCAGTTTGAAACACATTTGATTTTAGTTTTTTGCTTATTTACTTTGAGAAAATTGGCTGAAGTCCAGGTGTCTACCACTGCAATAGCCTTTGATAGAGATTCAAGTGGCTTGATGTATGAGTCCAGTACTGAGCATTGCAGGAAGATGTTGTTTGGCACTGAAGAATAAAGGCTTAAAGATTGGGGTGATACTGGTGTGCTGGTCAGGGTGTGGAAGAGTGAAAAAGTGATTTGGAGGAGGGGACAACACAGGCCTGGGCAAGGATAAAGAGAAGGGGGTTATAAGACATTGTAGACAGGGGGAGGGGGAAGGGTAGAAAATTCTATACAGAGGAAAAAGACAGGGGAATGCTTATTTCTAACTCTGTACCCCATTCTTAATAGGCAAGATTAGTTAGCTTCCAGGAAATATGTATAAATACTTCCACTTCCTTTTTACCACCCCCAGAATCTTGGCACACTAGCTGATCTGCAGGTTCAGCTATTAGAAGTGTCATCCTTGTTCAAGATGCACTAAAGAAAGTAGTATAATCCGTTCCAGGAGCATGCTCGTAATCCAAAATGCTCGTTTATCAAAGCGAGTTTCCCCTAGGAAATAATGGAAACTCGCTTTGATGCGTTCCCCCCCCCCCCGAGAACCGCCATTGCTCCCCTCGAAGGCCCCCCCCTGCGATCAGGCACCCCCCCCGCCACGATCCGAACCCCCCATCACGATTGGGCACCCCCCGACACGATCCGACCCCCCCCCGACACGATTGGGCACCCCCTCAACACGATCTGACATCCCCCCCGACACAATTGGGCCCCTCCCCTGCCGCTTCATACCCTCATCTGGGCACTCTAGAATATCGGACTCCTCTTCTGCTGGGCCTTGAGCCTGCGAGTTCACGTTCACGTTCAGAACGTGAACTCGCAGGCCTTGTTCAGCATGTTCAGATGCTCAAGGCCCAGCAGACGAGGGCAGATCTTCAAGAGTGCCCAGATGAGGGTAAGAAGCGGCGGGGGGGGGTGCCCAATTGTGTCGTGGGGGGTCGGATTGTGTCGGGGGGTGCCCAATCGTGGCGGGGGGTCGGATCGTGGCGGGGGGGGGGTGCCGGTTTGAGGCAGGGAGGGTGCCGGATCACAGGGGGGGTGCCGGATTGCGGGGGGGGGGTGCTCGTAAATCGAGCCATGCTCGGTTTCCGAGGCACCGATTTTGCAAATCTAATCTAATCTAATCTAAATCTTGGGTTTATATACCGCATCATCTCCGCAGATGGAGCTCGACACGGTTTACATGGTTAGGGAAGGAACGGAACTCCAGTGGAATTATATAAGTATGAGAGAAGAGAGGTTGCAAAACACTCGCAAACCGGTGCACTCGTAAACTGAAGTACCACTGTACCAGTAAATGCTATTTTGTGTGGTTTCTTTCATTTGGAAAGAAATACAGGCACCTGCATTTTCTAGACTTATACTCGGGCAATAAACAAATTTGACGATTCTGGTCTGAAACTACAAGTACTACACAGAAAACATTTTGGTGTTTCAGATAAAGCATTATTGTGAAACTGAAAGCTAAACTCAATTTGAATCAGGAGGTTAATGTTCTATTATTTTACAATACACTTCTAAATTTTCCTGACAGAAACAAAGGTTGCGAAAACTGAATGCTTGGGAAAAGGCAAGAGATAATATTATAATGTTAGTAGTGTAAACAGAGTTGTCAGGGGTGTGATTTGGTTTATACCGTATTGTGCTATTTAAAAATGCGGAGGCAGCGATTTTTAGATCTGAGAGAAATTTCTGTTCAATGTTTAGATTCTGCTTCAGGCGCTGTTGAAATATTGACAGTTGTTAGTACCGTTTGGGATGAATTACCCTTTGCTGCTGATACTGTCAAGGTGAGAACACTGTCAGCAGAGGTTTCCATCTCCCTTTTTTCTCCCAAAAATTTGTTCTCTTTTTTTGTCTTTCATCTCTGAAATGTTTATGCCTTCAATAGGACGGAAAGTGCTGCATCTGTAACATTTTCAGAGTTAAGATTCTTGCAAGTTGCAGCTTTGATTATTAGGTTAGGTTTGAAAAAGAGCACATACTGTATAGGATCCAATGTCTGAGGCTTGAACAAGAGGATAATATATGTTTTATATATACAGTATATATATATTACACAACAGACATTTGGATGTATTTTGGATTTAGGTCAGGCCTTTTCAGTAGTAGTTCAAAATAAGTTAAGTTCAGATACTGTGGATATTTCCTTCTCCTCAGAGGGCATATTATCTAATTTTGTGCCTGGAGCAATGGAAGGTTAAAGATGTTCTTTTAATAAGCTGCAGTACAAGCTGACCTTAGTGTGTCCTTATGCAGGTCTTGCCTGTGTGCTAAGGCTATAAAGTATTTATACATATATATAAATACGTATATATTTAATTAATTTGTTTTCTATCTCGTTGCTCCCGAACAGCTCAGGACAGATTACAAGTCAATATACATACATGTGTGTGTGTATATTGTGACAGGGAAGCTCCTGTCACAGTGAAAACTACTGCTAAAACTCCCCAGAATGCAGCACAGGGCTCTGTAAAACCCGGCCTGGAGCCAGGACAGCTGGCTCAGCCAAGAGAATGCAAGCCAAGGCAGGTCCCAGCACAGCTGAAGAGCCAGTTAGGGAAGGCTCTGAAAACCACTAATTTCCCCTATCACTCCTTTCCCCAAGTCAGGGAGAAACCTGAGACCAATTTGGAGAGGGGTGGAGTCAGACCCTGGAGTTTGCCTTATAGGCATAGTCAGTTGGGGTGGGGAAGGGAGGACACAGCTGACTCTGATGAGAGAAGCCCAACCACTTATGGAGGTTCCAGGTCACAGAGGGTGCCTAAGCCCCAGCATGATCGTATGGCAGGAAGCCAGCACCTAAGGAAAGGTGATACAACACTTGGGAGGTACAGTGACTGGCAGCTTAAACCCCAGAGAGAAGGGCTGGAAAATTATCCCCAGGGAAAGGCTGCAGGCAGTTTGGCAGACCTGCAGAAAGGGGGATGGGATGCACAGTCTGGGAGGAATGAGGAAATGCTAAGCCAGAGTTCCCATGGGGGTGAATGGGAAATGTGCAGTGTCCCGAGTGATAATGTAAGTGAAGAGGACATGGACCTGGGGTATACAGTATGTGAAAGTCCTCAGCTAATCTCATGAAGAAAGTTCTCCAATTGTTTCTTTGTTTCACCCAGAAGCCAGAGCATTGCTGGCAGAGCTAATTAGGTGAGAAAAGCTTATCTGAAGATAAAGAGAGCTGAGAGGTGAAAAGGGTTGACACAAGCCGTGCTCAGCTATAAAGCCAGAAGTTGTTGGGGGTCCAGAGAGACCAGTAAATCCCAGTGGGAATATGAGCCGATGAAGGCATTGAACTGATGCAATATTTTGAATTTATAGTATTTTTCTTTTGATAAGGAGGGGCAATCCAGCTCCTCAGTAAAAACCCCTAAGACTCACCTGGACTGTGATATAGTAGCGTGCAGGATGCACCCAAAGGACTCTAACAAACCAATGTGAATGTTTTCTCTTGTTTTGTTTGCTTTTCTTTTTACTTTGGGACACTAATAAACCTGGTACTGTTTTTCAAGGAATCCGGAATCTGGGTCTTCCTTTCACAACCATATAAAAGGCATCCTAAAATTCTTGCTTGTGGTCCGAGCCTGAGTTTCCCACCTACTCGGGGATGGGCCCGGCCACAATATATATATATATATATATATATACAGACACACAGACAAAGGGGGCCAGGGAGAGAGACAGACAGAAAGAAAGACAGAAATAAAGACAGACAGACATATATTCTAGCACCCGTTAATGTAACGGGCTAAAATACTAGTAGAGGGGCAGGAGAAGCTAGACTGAGGGAAAAATGATGATGCACAGGGAAATGGAGGGAGAGGGAATGCTGCGGCTGCTGCACAAGGAAGTAGGGAAGGAGATAGGAAGAAAGATACAGGGACAGGGGCAGGGAGAGAGACAGAAAGACAGACAGACAAAGGGGGCCAGGGAGGGAGAGAGACAGAAAGAAAAAGACAGGGGTAGGGAGAGAAACAGAAAGAAAGACAGATATATATTCTAGCACCAGCGGGAGGAAGGGAGACAGAAAGAAAAGAAGAAAGACACAGGGACAGGGAGAGACACAGAAAGACAGACAGACAAAGGGGGCCAGGGAGAGAGATAGACAGAAAGAAAGACAGTGGGACAGAGAGAGAGAGACAGAAATAAAGACAGACAGACATATATTCTAGCACCCGTTAATGTAACGGGCTAAAATACTACTATATATATATATATATGTGTGTGTGTGTGTGTGTGTGTGTATATATATATATATATATATATATATATATATATATATATATATATATATATATATATATATATATATATACTATATATACACATATATAGTAGTATTTTAGCCGCCGCGGTCTGCAGCCGCCGACAGCCGCCGCGGTCTGCAGCTGCCGACAGCCGCCGTGGCCTACATCCGCCTCGGGGGGAAGAGAGAAAGAGAGAGAGATTCGCACGCATGCGCACTCCTACCTGCGGTGTCCTACAGCTCACAGAAAACGGGAGCACGCAGGTGGAAGTGCGTATATATACACACACATATACCCTGAACAGAGAAAATTGAATTACTTATAGAATTAAGAAATATTTCTCTAAAGGTAGGAACTACTAAGTGATTTTGATTGAGAGATCTTAAAGTTCAAAGTGGAGGATAGGGTGTTAAGAATTTACTGAGAAATAATGGAGTATCTGTAGAACATATTTAAATACTAGTAAAATAATTTTGTATCTGATTCGGTGGTGTGGCTTGCAAGGGCCTCAATACTCTACATAACATTTGGGGAGTAACTAACAAACATAGGGCCCCTATAACAAACAGTAGAGCGTTTTAATATGGGCGAGTGAGGTAAATGCTCCAATGCTCATTTAATTCCTATGAGCAACAAAACATTTAACTCGCCAGCCCATGCTAAAACACTAATGCAGCTTGATAAAAGGGGGTCCTAGCTATGAGGATTGTTGTTTATAAAAAGCATTAATGGCCATTTTCAAAATTTTAAAATTAATCCTAAAGGAGATGGGTAGCTAGTTGCAATGCTTATAAAAAGGTGTACTATGGTCATATTTATGAACACTGCCTAACAGTCCAATTGCCATATTTTTCAGGGTCTACAAATACAGTGGTGCCTCGCATAACGGACGCCTCGCACAGCGAACGCTGCGCACAACGAACTTTATGTCTTGATCCGTACAACGAACTTCGTTTCACACAACGAAGTCGCCCGAGCTGCATCCTTCCGCGCAGGCACTGCGCTTAACTGCCCTCTCTCCGCCTGGTTCCCTCTTGCCCCCCCGACTCCCCGACACGATCGGGGCAAGAGGGAGCTCAAGCCCTCTTGCCCCCCCCGACTCCCCGACACGATCGGGGCAAGAGGGAGCTCAAGCCCTCTTGCCCCCCCGACTCCCCGACACGATCGGGGCAAAAGGGAGCTCAAGCCCTCTTGCCCCCCCGACTCCCCGACACGATCGGGGCAAAAGGGAGCCCAAGCCCTCTTGCCCCGCCGATTCCCCAACTCCCCGACAATATCAGGCCAGGAGGGAGCCCAAGTCCTCCTGGCCACGGCGACCCCCTAACCCCACCCTGCACTACATTACGGGCAGGAGGGATCCCAGGCCCTCCTGCCCTCGACGCAAACCCCCCTCCCCCCAACGACCGCCCCCCCCAAGAACCTCCGACCGCCCCCCCAGCCGACCCGCGACCCCCCTGGCCGACCCCACGACACCCCCAACCCCCTTCCCCGTACCTTTCTGTAGTTGGCCGGACAGACGGGAGCCAAACCCGCCTGTCCGGCAGGCAGCCATCGACGGAATGAGGCCGGATTGGCCCATCCGTCCCAAAGCTCCGCCTACTGGTGGGGCCTAAGGCGCCTGGGCCAATCAGAATAGGCCCGGGAGCCTTAGGTCCCTCCTGGGGGCGGGGCCTGAGGCACATGGGCCCAACCCGACCATGTGCCTCAGGCCCTGCCCCCAGGAGGGACCTAAGGCTCCCGGGCCTATTCTGATTGGCCCAGGCGCCTTAGGCCCCACCAGTAGGCGGAGCTTTGGGACGGATGGGCCAATCCGGCCTCATTCCGTCGATGGCTGCCTGCCGGAAAGGCGGGTTTGGCTCCCGTCTGTCCGGCCAACTACAGAAAGGTACGGGGAAGGGGGTTGGGGGTGTCGTGGGGGTCGACCAGGGGGGTCGCGGGTCGGCTGGGGGGGCGGTCGGAGGTTCTTGGGGGGGGCGGTCGTTGGGGGGAGGGGGGGTTTGCGTCGAGGGCAGGAGGGCCTGGGATCCCTCCTGCCCGTAATGTAGTGCAGGGTGGGGTTAGGGGGTCGCCGTGGCCAGGAGGACTTGGGCTCCCTCCTGGCCCGATATTGTCGGGGAGTTGGGGAATCGGCGGGGCAAGAGGGCTTGGGCTCCCTTTTGCCCCGATCGTGTCGGGGAGTCGGGGGGGCAAGAGGGCTTGAGCTCCCTTTTGCCCCGATCGTGTCGGGGAGTCGGGGGGGCAAGAGGGCTTGAGCTCCCTCTTGCCCCGATCGTGTCGGGGAGTCGGGGGGGCAAGAGGGCTTGAGCTCCCTCTTGCCCCGATCGTGTCGGGGAGTCGGGGGGGGCAAGAGGGCTTGAGCTCCCTCTTGCCCCGATCATGTCGGGGAGTCGGGGGGGGCAAGAGGGCTTGAGCTCCCTCTTGCCCCGATCGTGTCGGGGGTGCCAGGGACCACACGGAGTCACCCACCGTACCACCCGATTCGGGTAAGCGCAGGTATCGGTGGGTGGCTTATTTGCGGGGGGGTGCCTTATTTTACATTTTTTTTCTAAAAAGGGGGGGCTGTCTTATTTGATGGCCCTGCCTTATCATCGGGGAAACACGGTAGAAAAAAAAAAAAAATGAACAGTTAAGTCCCAGTTTTTGCCGCTGAGACTCTGCCCTCTCACTGTAAAATTAGACTCTACTTAGTCTGTCTTTAAATTTAAAAAATGTGTGTTGTTTTAAAAAACAATTATGTTTTTAGATGTATCTAAATAAAAATAATAACCAAAAATTTATCTTTTTTTATGTCATCTTAGCATATTTTATGCTACAGAACAAATTATTTTTTTTAACATGTATTGTTATGGGAAAACGCGTTTCACACAACGAACGTTTCACATAACAAACTTACTCCTGGAACAGATTAAGTTCGTTGTGTGAGGCACCACTGTATTTTAAATTTCATTTTGTAATTCTGGCATAATATATATTTCTGTAGTCTAAGTATGAGATTAACAATGCATGTATCAAAATTCAGCCCAGGCTTCCCTGACTGTAGCCAGCTGTTTTTTTGCTGTCCTTTGTAGTTATTTAGAGCGCTAAATATCGACTTTAACGGGATAACTCCTGGCTTTGCCCAAGCAATGCCTCTTTGCCTCCTCTGCATTACCTGAATACGAGTGCCAAGGTGGTCTGACCAGACATTCAGCTGTTTTATCTGGATTATATCAGTGAAAATTTGGCTATGGATATGGTAGGTAGGAATTATCTGGGCCCCACCGATTATTAACGCCACACAAAATAGGAGTTGATGATCTTAATATGCAAGCTCTGGAAATTTACAGATGATTTGCTGCTTTCAAGAACTAGGAATATAGAACAAATTGATTACACATCCCTTCATGTTTCCATTAAGGGTGGTTGAGTCAAGCTATGCTTATGTTTCATCAGGAATAAATCTATAAAGCAAGGTAGTGCTCCACAAATAAAAGTGTAAATCATTGCTGTTTCTAAAGCAATTTCACCAAAGTGGCTATTCAGATTGTATATTCTGATGCTTCAACTTATGCAGAGAACCTTTATTTTTTTTACTTTTTTAAAAATATTTTCACTGCACTTTATTAATGGAATTTATCCTATAATGGAGCCATACCATCTCTTTCATCAGAATACAGCATAGCACAGTATAACCTGGAATCCAAGAAAAGAAAAGCTTAAACTCAGTTTCAACTTCCCTTAAAACCCTCAGGAATAGCCTTTTTTTATTATCCAGAATTTGCCACTGTTTGGACTAAATGAATGGTTCCTCGCTGCTCTAATCTCGGTGTAAAGTGCAACACAATTTTGATGATGACTATTTCCTCCCCATCAAGGCTTCCATCCACAGCTACAGTTTGACCCAGTGTACATGAGTGGATTGATTTCTTTACATTCTGTCAATGCCTCTTCTCCCTGCGTGACCACTGATCTGATTAGAAAAAAAAAAAAGTGCTTTGGTGAAAAGCATGTGTTCCATTTCCTGCCCTTGTAGCAATAAAGCTCTGCAGGGTTATCCTTCAGTGAGTCTTAACAAAATATCTCTCTCCTCCCATCTATATGTGCAAACATTTTGTTTAGTAGTTTGAAATCGGGGTGAATGTGTAGTCGTCAGTCAGTGTAAAGAATTGTCATTGCACTTTTC
Organism: Geotrypetes seraphini; assembly: GCF_902459505.1. Taxonomy (NCBI): domain Eukaryota; kingdom Metazoa; phylum Chordata; class Amphibia; order Gymnophiona; family Dermophiidae; genus Geotrypetes; species Geotrypetes seraphini. Next base: position 141,657,442 of record NC_047092.1, on the reverse strand, counting down.
TGCTGCTTTTTTTCAGATCGCTGCACATTGGAAAGTCCTGATGTAAATAGACTGTGATATATTGCAATACTAAAACCACCCCCTGCTTGACACATGGAAGATTTCACAGGGGACTGAAGGACTTTTTGGCTATCAAGCTGTGATCTCAATCAACACAGTGGAAAGTAATACTGTGTCTTATTCCTTTGCTACATGATACGGTGTTAATTTCTCACACTGGGCTGGTGAAGACTGATGAACTTGATCTGAAGAAAGATGGAACAAATTGAGTATCAAATGAAATGTGATTGCAAGTGCTGGAGACTTACAGCTGCCATAAACCCCTTCTTCAGTATACGGTGTAATTCCTATTGTAAACACATTCCATGTCAGAGACACCCTGACTACAATTTCTATCCTCTTCTCAGCATAATCATATTAGTAGGACAGAAAAGTAAGTCCATCAGTACTTTCCTTCAGTATCATAAATTTTCTATAAGATCCTAGAAAATGCAGGGACTCTTTTTTGTGTATGTGGGGGGGGGGGGGCGGGAGACTAAAAAAAATGGCATAAATGAGCAGATGGACGTTTTTCTCACCAAACCTTTCCAATTTGCTATTTTTGAAACCTATTTTCTAGACAGATAACTATGCTGTTCATTTGCAGTTCATCTAAATTTCAATGGGGCATCTTAGAGATGTGTTTTGGGCGGGATTAAGGTAGGCTTATATCTTGGACATTTTTTTCTGCCATAATTGAACATTTTAGAAAACATCCAGCAGCTTTTGATCTAGTCAATCATAATATTCTGCATTACCAGCTCTCATAATTTGGCCTTGATCAGCCTGTTTTGCAGTGGTTTGACAAATTTCTATCCTCCCGTTCTTATTCAGTTAATATTCAGAATCTTGGAGAGCCCTTTGTGGTGTTCCCCAGGGCTCTCCACTATCTCCAGTCTTATTTACCATCTATATGAGTACATTGAAATACTATGATTTGAATATTTGAGAAACTTTATTAACGTACGCCGATGATATATTCATATTATTCAAGGTTGACCCAGATCTTGTTAATCTGATTCCCAATATTAACCATTACATTGTCAAGCTTCGGTCCTGGGTGATGATGGTCCAGATGAAATTAAAAGCAGCCAAGACCAAGCTTTTATGACTTGGCCCAAAGCTGTAATTTTAGACTCAGGAGAATCTTCGAAAATGGAGTTTTCCTTGCTAATATTGGGTATTGTCATTGACTTATCGCTCACATTTAAGGAACAACTAAATTCTCTTGTTAAAAAGTGTTTCTTAAGTCTCCTTATTCTGAGAAGAGTGACAGCGCTCTTTCATCAGCAACACATCTCTGTATTGGTTCAGTGAATTATTTTGTCAAGGTTGGATTATTGTAACTCAATGTAACTGGGTCTTTCAAAAGTCAGTTTGCAGAGGCTTCAGTTGATACAGAATACTGCTGCTAAACTTATTTTCGGTAAGGGTAAATTTGACCACATAAACCAGCGGCCTGAAACACACAGCCCATGGGCCACATGCAGCCCCCCGGATGCTATTTTGCAGCCTGCGGTCTTGTACCCGATCTCGCACTCTTGGCAGGAAGAGAGGCACCTGCGTCAGCTGACTTGCAACTTCCTGCAGTCTTTGTGTATGCCGGATAAGCAAAGGCAGGAGTCCTGGCATACGCGAAGGCAGCAGGAAGTTGCAAGTCAATTGATGCCGATACCGGAGCCTCTCTTCCTGCCCAGTGTGCGAGATTGCGTACAAGACCACGGCTGCAAAATACAGGTATTTCTGGACAGGGGAGGAGGGGAAAAAGAAAGGGAGAAGGAGTACTGCTGGACAAGGGGAGCAGGGAAGATAGAAGGGGTTCTGTTGGACAAGTGGGAGGTAAAATGAAGGGAGAAGAGGTGCTGCTGGACCTGGCAGAAAGGGAGGTAAAGGAAAGGTGCTATACATTGGAGGGGAGGGTGAGATGGTGCATGGGGAGAGAGCATATTGGGTTGGGGGTGGGAAGGAGGGATGCCACTGAGAAAAGAGGCAAGGACAGAGAGAGAAAGTGTGCAGGAGGCAGAAAGTGTTGAACTCATGGAGAGGGCGAGATGGATGGGGAGGACTGAAAGGAGGGAAGGAGAAATGTTACACTCTGGGGAAGGGGGAAAGAGCAGAGAGTGAAAAGTCGGACTCATGGAGGGAGAAAGAGAGAAGGTAGAAAGGGACAGATTCTTCAGCCTATTGGGAACCACAAGAACAAGAGGGCACTTGGAGAAATTGAAAGGGGACAGGTTTAGAACCAATGCTAGGAAATTCTTTTTCACTCAAAGGGTGGTGGACACCTGGAATGCGCTTCCAGAGGTTGTAATAGGACAGAGTACCCTACCGGGCTTCAAGGAAGGACTGGATAAATTCCTGAAGGACACGGGGGTTGAGGGATACAGATAGAGGTAGAGATAAGTTATGAAAGGGCTTACAGAGAAGGACAAGGGGATTAAAAGGGCTTAGATGCCGGTCACCTTACAGGTCATGGACCTGATGGGCCGCCGCGGGAGCGGACTGCTGGGCGTGATGGACTTCTGGTCTGACCCAGCGGAGGCAACTTCTTATGTTCTTATGTTGTTTGGTTGAAAGAAGGAGGACCAGAGGAGATGCATGCAGGAGGAAGAGAGAAAAAAATGTTGGACTGGTGGAAAGGAGGGAGAAATGTTGAACTAGAAGGGGAATCAGAAAGGATGAAGAGAAGGGAGATGGACTGCAGGGGGGCAGAAAGGAGGAAAGGAAAGATAAATGTTACACGGGGGGAAGAAGAGAGATGTCAGACCATGGAAATAGAGAGGGAAGGAGATAGGAAGGGAAGGGAAGACATGGAAACGTAGTTTTTGAGAAGAAAGCAGAAAAATTGAAAAATTGAATGTTAAGTTAATGCCAAAGATGGATGCAATATTTTGATAGTAAGAAATAGGACTAGATAACAAATCCTCTCAAAAAGTAGTAGTTGGTTGAATACAAAAGCCTCAGTCCCACCACTCCACCGCTGTTATAATTTAAAACCGCGGGACAAAATTATGTTGTGACTTTCATCATTGGCTCATGTGCATTAACAGTGCTCCACTATTAGTGACTAGATTTTATACATTTAAATTAGCGTTTTCTATTTTATTTCAATTATCTTGTTATATATACTATGCACTTATCTCTGCATCGGCCAACATCTGGGAGCCTCACCCGACATGTTTCGCGCCATTGCGCTTTATCAAGGGTCTCCCGAGGTGGCTGCTGTCATCCGACTCCAAATGTAAGCTTTTAAAGGAGAAAGGATATCTTTTCTCCTTTAAAAGTTTACATTTGGAGTCGGATGACAGCAGCCACCTCGGGAGACCCTTGATAAAGTGCAACGGCGTGAAACATGTCGGGTCAGGCTCCCAGATGTTGGCTGATGCAGAGATAAGTGCATAGTATATATAACAAGATAATTGAAGTAAAATAGAAAACGCTAATTTAAATGTATAAAATCTAGTCACTAATAGTGGAGCACTGGTTAATGCACATGAGCCAATGATGAAAGTCACCACGTAATTTCTTCCCGCGGTTTTAAATTATAACAGCGGTGGAGTGGTGGGACTGAGGCTATTGTATTCAACCAACTACTACTTTTTGAGAGGATTTGTTATCTAATCCTATTTCTTACTATCAAATCACTGTACAATATGGACAGATACTGAAGCTGGAAAAATACACTACTATAGCCATTACTTGAGTGCTTAAAGATGGATGCAAGGCAGAAAGTGGAGATGGAGAGAAAAACAGTCAATGGAGAAGAAGGTTCTGGAAACAGTTAAAAGCACAGAAAAATAAAGTCATCAGTCAACAAAGGTAGGGAAAATGATTTTATTTTCAATATACAGTCAAACCTCAGTTTGCGAGTAATTCAATTTGCGAGTGTTTTGCAAGATGAGCCAAACATTCTCGCAAATCGTGACTCGTAAACCGAGCATTGACTCAATTTGCAAGCATTGCTCCCCCCGCCCACAACGCCGCCTCCCTCCCCCGCACGAACCAGCATTCCCCACCCGCCCAAACAGAAGCCTTACCCTATCTGGCACCAGCATGCAGCCCACTGGACATGCCGGTGAACGAAGATCCTTCCTCTTGCCTGGGCCTGAGCATCTGGCCTTCTGGTTCTCGCTCTCTCCAAGATTCTTGGTGCCAGATGGTGGTAAAGCTTATGTTTGGGCGGACAGGGGATGCCGATTCGCGTGGGGTGGCGTTTGCGAGCGGGGGGGGAGCAATCCTGGTTCTCAGGGAGGGGGGGAGCAGCGCCGGTGTCCTTGGGGGGGGAAATCAATCAAGCGAATATCCCTTACTTCCTATGGGGAAACTGGCTTTGATATACAAGCAATTCGGTTTATGAACATGCTTCTGGAATGAATTATGCTCGTAAAACAAGCTTCCCACTGTAGTGATTGAAATGTGTCAGTTCTGAGAAAGGAAAGATGTTAAAACTGTGAGGACCACAGAAAAAATAGGGTACTTGGAGGACCGCAGAAAAAAATAGTTAATGTCTTATTAAAGAAATGACAATTTTGCATGAGGTAAAACTCTTTATAGTTTATAAATCTATCCTTTAACAGGGTTTGAGTTTGAGACCATTGCTTAAGTAAGTACATTGGATTCCAGTGTACCTTAGAATCCAATTCAAGTGTGTTTGCATTTTATTTAAGATCCTATTCGGTATCTTTATCATTCTGGTCCCTTTAGGCTGGAATGTGCATAGATCTCATCTCGCTAGAAGTTCTCAAAATTAAAACTTACATTTCCTTCCCTTAGAGGTAAAAACAGAACTTTCAAGAGATTCAGTTACTCTCTTGCTTTCAAACTAACTGAGCTCTGGAATGAGTTACCGCTTACACTGAGAAGTTTAGGCCCCTTCGTTGTGTTCTGGAAAGCTCTGAAAACTTTCTTGTTTTCCAAACACTTTGGAAACTAAGTCATTTTAGTTTTTATTCTCTTTTATGTTTATGTATTATGTTCACTTTATTGTTAACTGAGTCGATCTATAAAACTAAGTTTTAGTTTAGTTTAGACCAGTTTTAACAATAAATACCAAAATGGTGCCTAAACTACCCAGATGACCACTGGTGAGATATAAGCATGACTCCCACACTCCCCCAGTGGATTCTGATCCCTTACCATCCGCAAAAAAATGTAACTGAAACTGCATACCTGACTGTATGACAGTTTCAGATATTATGGCCAGTCCAATTGGAGCATCAAACAGGTTTCTGGAATAGACTAGTAGTCAGACAGAGACTCAGACCCATACTCTGCTGTAACCACTACACTTATGATGGAATTTGTGAGCCTTCCAAACCCTATCCTAATCCTGCTGTACCATTATATGGGAGTCATCTGCAGGTAGAAGGGGTTCTGCTGGACAAGGGGGAGTTAAAATGAAGGGAGAAGAGGTGCTGCTGGACCTGGCAGGAAGGGAGGGAAAGGAAAGGCGCTACACACTGGAGGGGAGGGTGAGATGGTGCATGGGGAGAGAGCATGTTGGGTTGGGGTGGGAAGGAGGGATGCCACTGAGAGAAGAGGCAAGGACAGAGAGAGAAAGCGTGCAGGTGTGGTGTACAGTTGGGTACCCTAGGTTTTGGAGGGCTCACCATACATAAAAGGCTATGGTGAGATGTGTACCTGGGACATTTTATGTGAGGTTCATTACAGCATGCCCTTGGGTGCCCCACTGCTCTACTGGGACTTTTGTGTGGCCAGTCTACTAAGAATGCTGGCCTCTCCTAAATCCCAATGGCTTATTCTATGTGGGTTTGTTTTTTGTTTGTTTTTTTTTGGTGGGGGAGGGAGGTCGAAAATGGTCCAAAAAGATAGATACACTGAGCACAAACACATCCTTCTTCGAAACCCTCCCCAAAAAACAATAGATGTTTTCAGTTGTGAAAAGGGACATGTTTAGTACTGGATTTTTGTGCATGTTCCTTACAATATTAAAACTTGGATTTAGACGTCATGTTGAAAATGCCCTTCTACTGTATATCTTTTTTGAGATGTAGTGACCAGAATTGTTTACAGTATTCAAGGTGCAGCCGTACCATGGAACAATACAAGGGCAACATTCTCATCTTTGTTTTCCAAACCTATCCTGATAATTCCTAACGTTCTATTTGCTTGCTTAGCCACAGTTGAGGGTTTAAACATATTATCAGTGAGGGTTTAAACATATTATCAGTGATGATGCCTAGATCCTTTTCCTGGGGAAAAAAACTAACATGGAATTCTGTTGTTCAGTTTCCCACATGCATCACTTTGCACTCACTCACATTAAACATCATCTGCCATTTTGATGCCCAGACTCCCAGTCTCACAAGGTCCTCTTGCAATTTTTCACAATCCTCTTGTAATTTAACAACTTTGAAAAATTGGGGGCTGGATTCTGTATAGAGCACCTGGCCTCAGAAGCCACCTAAGTGGCTTTTGAGAATCGCACATGGGAGCCCTCTATAAAATTGCCCTAAGCCGCCTAACCATCTCCTGCCTGGATCCCCAAAGCTGGCCCCTCCACCCCCAAATGTCCGTGACAGGAAGTGTGCCCGATTCCTCCTGCTGCCCCCCTGAAAGACATCCCAATCCCTCCTGGCGGAACCCCCCAAGATCATCGGAGTAGCCTAAGGGATCTGAATGCACTGGGAAACAGGCCTAAGATTCCAGTTAGCCCAGGAGCGGGAGGGCCTTAAGTGCCTGGGCCAATCATGACCTTAGGTTCCTCCCCAGTGCATCCCACAATGCATCAGGAAGGGGCAGGCTCGCCATTCAGTGAAGGCAGGCCTGCCGGACAGACAAAAGAAGCATCCGGTCCTCTAACTTAATATAAGGTATTTTGGGGTCCGGGTGGGGTCGGGGGATATGCCTATCAGGAGCGGGGTGGGGGTGGGGTTCCAGCAGGAGGGTCTGGGTATCCTTCCTGCCGATCTTTGGGGAGGGGAGATTCAGGCAGTATTTTTTTCTAGCACTCAAATTTGGGTGTCATTTACTGGAATCTGGTCTTTGATGACAGTCTTTTTGCTGGCCTAAATTAACTTGCATAGCTAGACAGATAGTGGCTGAGTATTGCTGAATATCTGTACAGTTATAGAGCATCTATACTCTGTCCTTCTACTCTGGTCCTATATACATGTAGATTAAAAATAGTCTATCTAGCACAGTGGCCCATTCTCACTGTGTCCAATCCAGGTCACTAATACATGACAAAACCCCAAAGAGTAGCAACATTCTATGCTTCCGATCCAGGGCAACCAGGGTGGTCTGAATTTTCAACAGCACAATCCAGACCGTGCTGCTGAAAATTGGCAGATAGGACACTTATCTATATGTGGCTGCCGCTCAATGGATAAGTGCTTTTCAGTATTACCCCAACAGGCATAATATATCAATAGGTAGTCGGATTACACTTTCCAGGATATTACTTGGTAGGTGGAAAAAGAATTAAATGAAAATTGTGCTTTTTCTATTCATCTGTAGCTATTGTACTCTAACTTGGAGTGAAATCAATAGAGCAAGAACTCTGAAAAGGGAAGCAAAGAAATAGTTGATCGAGTTTTTCCCAGGCTATTATACTATAGTTAGAGTAAATGGGATATATATATCTACCTACTGTTCCTGATCTCATGTAAAGCAAAATGAGCAATGCTCATTTGGAATGAAAAATAATCCCAATTGGCAATAAATATATTGAGAATTAATGGGGGTTTATAACAAATGATTCCATTTTCTTGGTTCCTGAGGATGAAGGGAATCATTTAGCATGTTCTTTCAAAGTTAAATAACCTTGCGAATTGGAAACATTTGTAGAACTTTATTCAATGTGACAATCTGAATTGACCAATCTTCTAGCTGATCAATTTAGGCAAATAACCTCCTACGAAATTGCTGTATAGAACTTGTTTGGTGTAATAAATTTGATCCTGAAGATTTTGACATTTAGTTAGAACAAGAGAATCATAACACTACTGCATGTTTTTAACAAATGCACAGTTTCCAAACTATCTGTGAAAATTCAAGGTGATTAAAATATGCTTTAATTATATTCACTTCATGAGCTATCTTGAACTTTTTTTTTTTTCTCCTATTGTTAAATGTATTCCCAAAATATTTAGGAAAATGAAATGATTATAACTAGGGACTTTTGTTCATTGCAGTGAGGCAGCTTGATCCTTTGTTTCATGTTGTTTTTCTTGTCATACATTTTATCAATTTTTTTTTCTGGCCATTTTGTCATTTTCTCAGTTTCTGATAAAGGCAAGCACTGTTTGGAGACAGTGTGGAAAGAGGACACTCTCTTTTCCAAAGTTTGCATATGTGCACTACTTTGTACATGCACAATTGTTCACAAATGCATGGTGGACTCACTATTGGGAAAGAGAGTGCACTTGGGGGCTGATTCTCGTTGGGCCGCCAAAAGTTAGGTGGCAGAAGGTGTCCTACCGCTGTTTAACGTAATTGTTTTAATTGGTGATGACGCAGTGATTAAAAACAAAAAAATATCTGCCGTTAAACAGCCTACCCGATCAGTGGGTTCACCATCAAAAGTGCGCCGGAATATGGCATGCCGACAATCCCACGGCAACATTTGCGCACAGGACATATGTGTGCTGCCACTTCCGCCGCTTTTAGGGCTTTCCGTTAGCACTGTGAGGGTGTGTGTGTGTGTGTGTTTGAAACCCCCACCCCCCACTACATTTACAAGTCCTCACGCTCCCATTGGGGGGTTTTGTGGAGGGGAACCCCCCCAAGTACACTGAACTCCCATTTTTCTTTCGGTTTTCGCTGTTGGGGAGTTTTCAATGTAATAGGGGGTTCCCCCCCAAATGGGTGCCCGAGGACTGGTAAATGTAGTAAGGGGTTCCCCCCACACATACCCTCACAGCGCTAACGGAAAGGCTTAAAAGCAGCAGAAGCGGTGGCGTGCAAATGTCACCGTGGGATTGTCGGCACGCCAAAGTCCAGGATGTACAGTTCAACAGGGCTTATCTCTCACTCCTTTACTATTCAACATCTACCTAACATCATTAGGAGACGTCCTGACTTCCTTATACCTTGTATACCACTGGCCACAAGATATGATGAGGCAACCATCCAGTGAGGGAGGGGCAGGAGCATGGAAAGCTTGCTCCTGCTGATACACCGCTGGACCAACAGAATTTTAAAAGGTACCGGAGGGGGGGGGGGGTAAAAATTGTTATATTCGCTCCATAAGATGCACAGACATTTTCACCCACTTTTGAGAGAAAAAAGTGTGTCTTATGGAGCGAAAAATGCAGTAACTTTTCAGAACACTCCTGACATGTCTGTTCTATCAAAGTTAGGTGCCATGCCTTATAGAATAGTGTACTTCTACATGTACCTGCATATTAATGCGTGCCAATTAATTTCAATAATTTGTTGTCTTGAAAATCTAGGCACCTTATATATGAGTAGAATCAGGGGGATAATAGCTATATAATAGATATATAATAGATAAAATTCATTGCCATCTAGATCAGTGGTCTCAAACTTGCGGCCCAGGGGCCACATGCGGCCTGCCAGGTACTATTTCGAGGCCCTCAGTATATTTATCGTAATCACAAAAGTAAAATAAAACAGTTTCTTGATCATATGTCTCTCTAGCTATAAATTACAATATTATTATTAAGACTTAGCCAAAAGGAAAGATTTATAAACTATTAAGAGTTTTACCTCATGCAAAATTGTCATTTCTTTAAAAAGACATTAACTATTTTTTCTGAGGCCCTCCAAGTACCTACAAATGCAAATTGTGGCCCTGCAAAGGGTTTGAGTTTGAGACCATTGATCTAGATCTTTGTCCGATTTATATCTTGAAGGTTTCCCCACCATCCTTCAAGATTGCTGCTTATGACTGGATAAATGAGATGTTATGAAAGGGCCTCTTTCCTATTGATTTGAGAAAAACTATTCTGACCCCAATATTGAAGGATCCAAAGGGAAAATTAGATCAAGTTTCAAACTATAGAACAGTATATAAAAGAACAATTTATAATCCAACTGAGATAGACAAGACACACACAAAAAAAAACAAATACAAGACTCTGGGTTAAAATGGCAAGACCCAGTAGACTAGCTGGCAATCCTATTATTGTGTTCAAGATCCAGTTTCAAACTGTCAACTAAACCCAGACAGCTCTCATACTTCATCACTCACTGTTCTATTTGACACTTCTTTCACCACTAAAGATCCCTCTTTACTAGTTAGTTTCTTATCTGGCTACTGATGGCTCAAAAGCTTTGTCATCCGGTGCCTCTAAAATCTTCAACAGCTTCTTATCTCTCAAAATAAATGATTCTCTCTACAGTTGGATTACTGTAAGTGTGAAACTTGTGAGCAGCATCAATCATCGAGGCTTCATTCCTAACTATTGTATATTCGCACATCTTTCATAAGACTTTATAATTAAATCTACACAATAAAAAAAATATATCAAAAATAAAAGTATTTCATGTACATACCTTATATTTTGGGCTTATATAGTTAATCACATTAAAAATATGCGTTAGTAAGTCTTTAAAGCAAAATTTACTAAGGGCTCCTTTTACGAAGGCGCGCTAGTGGGATTAACGCGCGCGACATTTCATCACGCGTTAACCCCGCGCTGGCCTAAAAACTACCGCCTGCTCAAGAGGAGGCGGTAGTGGCTAGTGCGGCTGGCGGTTTAGCATGCGGTATTACATGCGTTAAACCGCCAGCGCGCCCTCGTAAAAGGAACCCTAAATGGCATTAACTCCTTTCCCCCAGCATGAACATGTTCCCAAGCAGAACCCTATCCCCACAGTAGCCTTCTACTCATAAATATCACTTACCTCTTACAAACATTCCCTACCCTAAACATCACTATCCCCAAAGTAGATTCCCCCCAACCCTTCCCCCCCATTCATTTCCTCTTTTTTTATTTCTTCTAGAGTAGGCATACTTTGTCCCTCTGAGCACATAGAACTGCAGATGCTAACTACATTTCTTGAGGCTTCATTAACACCTTTCATTTGTTAGTGGCTAATGTGGACCAAATGCAGCTAAAAATGTCCTACCATGATATGCAATCAGGCATCCTGTGATAACTGTCAAATGTACAAGTGGCAAGATGGTTGCCTGATGCTGGGTCTCTGTTCAGTGTTCTTACCTTTCCTTGGAGTCAATATGCCTCATATTAAATGCAAGGGCACGGTTCAGGGTTCTATGCTGTTGCCCCAAACTTCATCGCCAGCACAGCAGACCCTAAGAAGAATGAAGTGATGACCACTGTAGATATGGATAAAGGAGCGCCCAGACCCCTAGTATTGGAAGCTGTGCTTTTGCCTCCAGAGGCTTCACCTCAGGTGGGAGTTGCTGGAGTTTATTCCCCTGACAGCAGGGCCAAGCAAGACAAGTCGCCTTTAGAATTGAGTAACCCAAGAGAAGCTAATGTTTCTGCTTCCCAATTGTTGTAACCCTGGAAACTATTTGGAAATTGGAACGGCGAGCAAGGTGATTAAATTTTCAGATGACACTAAAATGTTCAAAGTTGTTAAAATGCGTGCAGATTGTGAAAAATTGCAAGTAGACCTTAGGAAATTGGAAAACTGGGCAACCAAGGGCTCCTTTTACAAAGGTGTGCTAGCGTTTTTAGCGCACACACCGGATTAGCGCGCTATAATGTGCACTATCTGAAAAATTACCACCTGCTTTAAAGGAGGCGATAACGGCTAGCGCACACAGCATTTTAGCACGCGCTAAGCGTGCGCTAAAACAGCTAACGCACCTTTGTAAAAGGAGCCCCAAATGGCAGATAAAATTTAATGTGGACAAATGCAAAGGGATGCACATTGGGAAGAATAACCCAGATCACAGATACCAGATGCCAGGGTCCACCTTGGGGGTTAGTGTCCAAGAAAAAGATCTTAGTGTCATGGTAGATAATATGATGAAACCTTCCACCCAATGTGCAGCAGCAGCCAAAAAAGCAAACAAGATGCTAGAAATTATTTTAAAAAGGGGTGGTTAACCAGACTAAGGATGTTATAATGCCTCTGTATTGTTCAATTGTGTGACCTCACCTGGAGTACTGCGTTCAATTCTGGTCTCCTTATCTCAATAAAGATATAGCAGCACTAGAAAAGGTTCAAAGAAAAGGGACCAAGATGATAAAGGGGATGGAACTCCTCTCGTATGAGAAAGACTTGGAAAAGAGACAGCTTATTGAAGTCTACAAAATCCTGAGTGGAGTAGAACAAGTACAAGTGGATCTATTTTTCACTCCATCAAAAATTGCAAGGACTAGGTGACACGATGAAATTACAGGGAAATACTTTTAAAAGCAATACGAGGAAATATTTTTTCACTCAGAGAATAGTCAAGCTCTGGAATTCATTGCCAGAGGTTGTGGTAAGAGCAGATAGCGTAGCTGGTTTTAAGAAAAGTTTGGACAATTTCCTGGTGGAAAAGTCCATAGTCTATTATTGAGATAGACATAGGAGAAAAGTAGCATGGAATGTTGCTACTCCTTGGGTTTTGGCCAGGTACTAGGGACCTGGATTGACCATCATGAGAATGGGTTACTGGGCTTGATGGACCATTGATCTGATATAGTAAGGCTATTCTTATGTTCTTATGGATTATTTGCTTGATATTCAAAATGATTTCACCATCCAGAAATGGCCACTGACCAGTTAAATCACTTGTTTTAGGGCTATCCACAAATTTTCAGTGACACTTAACTGGTTTTTACTGCTGAAAATTAGCAGTTAGTGCCTAAATGGAAATCAGCTATTTTGGGGGTGTTTTAGGGATAAAGTCAGCACTTAACCAGCAAGGGTAACAGCATAAATGGAAACACATAAAACATAGTCCTGCCTTTATGCAGCAATCCATGGCCAGTTAAGTTCTGAATATCATCTTCAGGGGGGTCATCAAAGGGCACTACCGTTAATATGTGCAACTTTGTCACCCCGCCCCTGCGAGCTCTGTCCCTGTCCCTGCCCCATTCCTGAAAGCTCTGTCCTCATCTGCACAAGCCTCAAACACTTTAAAATCATAAGCATTTGAGGCTTGTACAGTTAAGGCAGAGATTGTTGGAATGGAGCAGATCAAGGACAGAGCTCGTGGGAACGGGACAGGGTTAGAGAGATCCCCAATGCCAAAGCCTGGCATTGAAGAAGGCTAGCAACAATCACAGTTATTAGCTGAATATTTTCCTCTGAATATTTACTTTGAAAGAATTAGATCATCTTTTTAAGTAAATGGCCATATATTCAGTGGTCCTACAATGAGCCACATATGAATATATGGCTCATTGAATATCAGAACTTTTCATTATGCTTTGGTTGACCTTTTTGAATGTTGCCTCCATGATCTTTGAAGGATATTGGATATTTTCTGTGGCTCCCTTCCATAGTCTGGTACTGTAGTGAACTCCTGCTGCCAAACAGTTCATAAACCAATTACTCTAATAGATGAGCATTGCCTTTATCAGTGGCAACTGCAACATCATACAAATTATTAATTTTCCAGTTATGACATAAAGGGAAGCACTACAAGCACTTTGCAAAAGAAATGTATCCTTGCTCACTTGTCGCACATCACTGCGAGCATCCAAATGACAAAGCTCAAGTGGCTCTGATATGACATTGATGTAAGGCACTGGCAATTCTTCCTGGAGAGACCTAATTTCAGACATTTTAGTATGTGAGCCATTATCCATTAAAGGCATTTTAAGTCTCAAAGGTAGTCCCATGTTCTTATGAGACAATAAAACACTTCCTTTTGCAACAGCAGGAGACCACTGAAGACATCTTAAAACGCTGGCCCTTGATACTAAAGTCATTTAATAATCTCTCGTGTTGCTCACCGTTTCACTTGGTCCCTATTACTGGGATGTTGTAAAATGTTCTAATTAGAGTTTACAAAGATGTCGGCATATTGGCTGCATATAAAAAAAGACTATTCCGTTTGCAGCGGCAGGTATGGTTGTATTTATTTTTACTTTTAATCAGATGCTAATTGCAAATTCTCTAAAGGCAAGACATAGGTGCATTTCGTAATTACGAAAAAGGTACTGATCTCTTTTTTGCATTTGTTTTGGCAAGTATTTTATATTTTGAATTAAGGAACCTTTGCGCTACCATTTGCATCTCCGCTCATCTGCAGGCAGACAGGATAACCTTTTCCTCTTATATTGAAGACTGAAGATCTAGATAAGAGCATTACAAAAACAAAACTAGTAAAAGAAAAAAAAAGTTCTTGATCTACAAGCAATTTCACTAGCATATTAATGCTATATTATTCACACCAATGATGTCTCTTATGTATAGAGAATAATATTGCACATCTATTAATCATTAGTGGATATTGGTATTGGTGCACACTAAGATCTTTTAGCCTGTATGTGCATTAAAAAGACATTATTGCATGTAAATTACAATCAACACTTCCATCAAATGATAACTAGTATAGGGGTCTTTTAACAAAGCAGCAGTAAAAATCTGATCATGTCTCCCCACTCCTGTCCAATCTTCACTGGCTCCCAGTGATTTCCAGAATCCATTTCAATTGCTCATGCCTGGCTTTTAAGATCATTCACGGCATCCTTCCTCCCCTAATCCCACTATCCTTTAACTCCTCGAGCCCTGACTCCATCAGACCCGTCCAAAGATATAAACTATCCTTCCCCTCTCTACACGATATTCTCTATGCAGGTAAACTGAGAAAATCTCTTCTCTTCAAAATCACAGGTCTCTGGAACGACCTTACTATCCCGTTGCGGAACCTGGGCTCTCTCCAACTATTCCGCAAGCAACTGAAAACTTGGCTCTTCTCTAACATGTAATTCTATTTTCCCCCTTACTCTTCCATTCTATATATAAGCTTATGTAAACCTTTTCCTTTCTCTTCTTATATTTTAAGTTCTGTAAACCGTGTCGAGCTCCACTTCCATGGAGAGGATGCGGTATATAAACTTAAGATTTAGTTTAGTTTAGTTTAAAAAGTGAGCTTAGTGCACTCTTACTTGGGTCTTTCCCATGTGCTAAGGTTATTTTTATTGTTGCAACATGATGGCCAATTTTCCTATTTTTCTTTTCTATTAATGACCACATGCTTAGTTTACAGATGTTCTGCACTTCTTGGTTGATCATCGGGTCTCCCCATTTTTCTTTGTTGTGCCACATGCTTAGTTTGCCATTAGCGTGCAGCCATTAAAAATGGTTAGCCTGTTTGCTCTTACCGCCACCTATTATGAGGGGCCGCTGAAAAGTTCTCAGCCCATCCAAAAAAGAGAATGACGAGGAGCCATGAAACTTACTAGTTATTCCACACTTTTCATGACACTTTTCGTTTGATTTCATATCATTGAAATGAAAAGGGTCAAGAAGAGTTGTGAAATAACTTGCAGGTTTCAAGGCTCTACTGATTACTGCACACATGCCTACTCTCCGCCCCAGACCCGTTCCCTTGGTGAAAAAAAGAGGTTTATTTAGGGCTCCAATAGCATATGCACATGTAAAAAGTACACAAGATGTCTCAGCACCTTCTGTCGTATGCCATTTTAAGCTGCAGTAAGCATGTGTTAATGCTTACTGCAGCTTGGTAAAAGGGTGCCACAGTATGCACTCCTGTATGCATTATTAACGTGTATGTTGATGCCCAAATTGAATACCTACCTTAGATCAGGTGTTTAATTTTGGCTCACACATTATTTGAATGATTCACCTAACAGCTAAATTTACCTTTTAAGCACCCATAGGTCTAGGATCAAGTGAGAGGTCTCTCCAAGATGCAAAGGTAACAAGGGGGAGAGGGGAATGGGTCAGGAAAATGATATATTTCCTTTCTGTGATACCACCAAATTAGTTTACCGTATTTTCTCGCATATAATGCGCGCATTATACGTGGTTTTTACAAACCGCGCATACCCTTGCGCGTTATATGCGTGAGCGCGTTGTACAAAAATTTTTTTACATAGTTTCCCCCCACCCCGACGCCTGATTCATCACCCGGAAGAAGTGCTCGCACTCCCACCCCGAAGGACCGCTCGCACCCCCACCCGAAGGACCGCTCGCACCCCCACAGCCTCCCCCCCTCCCCCATGGAGAAGCTGTCTACCTTGTTTCCGGATGCCAGCCCAGCTGCTTCCTCTGCCGGTGGTCCTGCCCCTTCTCAGAGCCCTGTGCTGCGCTGCTTCTTCTTCAGACAGTCCCGCCCTTTCTCTGATGTCAGAGAAAGGGTGGGACCGCCGGAAGAAAAAGCAGAGCAGCAGGGCTCAGAGAAGGGGCGGGACCGCCGGCAGAGAAAACAGCTGGGCTCGCTGGCATCTGGAAACAAGGTAGACTGCTTCTCCATGGGGGAGGGGGGGAGGCTGTGGGGGTGCAAGCGGTTCTTCGGGTAGGGGTGCGAGCGGTCCTTCGGGGTGGGAGTGCGAGCGCTCCTTCGGGGTGGGGGTGCGAGCGGTCCTTCAGGGTGGGGGTGCGGGTGCGTGCGAGCGGTCCTTCGGGGTGGGGGTGTGGCGGTCCTGCGGGGGGGTGAATCGGACGTCGGGGGGGGCATCAGGCTTTCAGGGTAGGGACAGGACTTCAAGGAGGAAAGGAGAGTCGGGGCGGGTGAAAACAGAGTCGGGGTCTCCAGAGGAGAGTCGGGGCGGGCGAAAGGAGAGTCGGGCAGCATGCGCGGTATACGGGTGTGCGCGGTATATAAAAATTTATGTACATAAATATGTGTTTTTTGCGCGCTATACCCGTGTGCGCGTTTTACACGGGTGCGCGTTATCTATGTGAAAATACGGTACTTATTGTGTACAGAATATTTCCCTTTCCCTAGTGGGCTTACAATCTTAATGACCATTTTTTATTAAGCTGTGTTAGGCACCAGCATAGGTTTAATGCAGCTAACAATGTATTATTGTGGGACGTGCATGGTGTTCTGTGGTAACTGAAATGTGCACATACTCAAAAATATTCTGAACTTATGAGGAGGCATGTCATAGGTGGAGGGTAGACATTACTGCACCAAGCAGTTAGCAAATCTACATCATCGTTCACTAACTACAGTAGTTAGTGCGATAATATTGCATGAGCCCATACCACACACAAAATGTGTGCTCGTGTGTTAATGTTTTTTAAATGGCCAGTGCTAATGACAACATTAGCACATAGCCATAAATGGAAAAAATAAAAATCTGCCATTTTACTGCTATGGTAAAAATTGCCTAAGCACATGGGAAAGACTTGCTTAAGGGCAAACTAAGACCACTTTTTGCCACAGTTTAAAAAAGGAACCCTGAATTCCTCTTTGAACATGCTTCCCTACACTGAAAAAGATGCATTCTTAATTCTAGTGGCGCTATCCAACATGCTTCATTCAGCCTGAGTTACAGAACCTTATTAGACCCTGTCCCTTAAAGACAAAGGGATAGGTCAGCAACAGATCTAGTTTATAGCCCTTCCTATATCACATACCCAGCATCCTCATATTTTATAGGGGGTCTGATAGAATATTGCCACTTATATGGTACACCTAAGAAAATGTTTCCAGGGCACAGGAGACAGCAGCCCTTTCAAACTGGTACTCATAGACAAATACTTGCTTTTTCTAGTGGGTGATCCAGGCCAATGACATTTTGGAAATATAGCACAGTGGAGTAGAAGTAACTTAGGATCACTCTTGCCCAATTTTGACTTACAGCTAGAGTAAGATTGTAAATGAAAGGAAACAAATGTTGAAATTTCTTATTTAATTTGCAAGAAAAGTACAATGCTAATGAGTATCTGTCAGCAACATAGTATAGTTATCATATTATTTTGCTACCAAAGTTTTGTGAGTCTGCCGCTAGAGGTCACAGTAGCCATTTTGAAGTTGCAGATGCTAGAGCAGACATGGGCAACTCCAGTCCTCGAGGGCCTGAATCCAATTGGGTTTTCAGGATTTCCCCAAAGAATATGCATGAGATCTATTTGCATGCACTGCTCTCAATGCATATTCATTGGGGAAATCCTGAAAACCCGATTGGATTCCGGCCCTTGAGGACCAGAGTTGCCCATGTCTGCGCTAGAAGAAGGAGTGAATGGGGTTCACTTCTGTGTGTGTGTGAGGGGGGGGGGTGGTATCCATAGTAGATGGAGGGTTTGAGGGATCAGGCATTACAGCTGAGGGTCTAACATTCTGGAGAGACTAGTCTTGTAAGGTGGGTGCATGGGGTGGGGGGGGGGAAGAGGAGATTGGCAGGAGCACAGGGCACTTTTACCAAATACTATTACTACTAATCATTTCTACAGTGCTACTAGACATGCAGGTTCTGGCTGATATTCAACCAAGGTCTATCTACCTGTCTTAAGCAGGACCCAGCTGAATATTGGCCAGAACCTGCATAAGCTCTGGAGACCAGTACTAATACAATTAGCCTGCAATTTGGTGGCTGCTATCAATATATGGCCAAGTACTGTAGCCAGTGATGCTGACCACCACTGGTTGAATATTGGCCTGAATCAGTGGCGTACCTAGGGGGGGGGCGTGAGGGGAGGTCCGCCCCGGGTGCACGGACCCAAGGGGGTGCACAGCTGGCCTGCCATTGCCGTCATCACAAAGAAGCCGGCACCAGTTCTCCCTCCCTCCGAATTCGCCCTGCTTCGTTTCCTGCGGGCCGACCAACTATAGCCGTCCGACGTCAATTCTGATGTCGGAGAGGACGTTCTGGGCCAACCAATCGCTGCCTGGCTGGCCCGGAATGTCCTGTCCGACATTAGAATTGATGTCGGACAGCCAGAGTTGGTCAGCCCACGGGAAACAAAGCAGGGCGAATTCGGTGCCGGCCTTTTTCCGATGGCCAGTGGCAGCCTTTCCCCGGCGGTGGTGGCAGCATGGTGGTGGCATGGGGGAGGGCAGGGAGAAAGAAAGAAAGGGGGGGGAGACAGGGAGACAGAAAGAAAGAAAGGGGGCAGGCAGGGAGACAGAAGGGAAACAGAAAAAAAGAAAGGGGGCATCAAGAGAGAAAAAAAGAAAGAAAGGGCAGGGAGAGAGGAAGAAAAAGTTAGGGGAGGGAATGAGGACTGGAGGAGAGGAAGCATACAGGCTGAAAGAAGGGAAGAAAGATTGGATGCACAGTCAGAAGATGAAAGTGCAACCAGAGACTCATGAAATCACCAGACAAGGTAGGAAAAATGATTTTATTTTAAATTTAGTGATCAAAATGTGTCTGAATTTATATTTGCTGTCTATATTTTGCACTATGGCCCCCTTTTACTAAACCGCAATAGTGATTTTTAGCGCAGGGAGCTTATGAGCATCGAGAGCAGTGCTGGGCATTTAGCGCAGTTCCCTGTGCTAAAAACTGCTATTGTGGTTTAATAAAAAGGAAGGGGGTTATATTTGTCTATTTTTGTATGGTTGTTACTGAGGTGACAATGCATAGAGTCATCTGCCTTGACCTCTTTGAAAAAAACCCAGAATAGGAATGATAATTAACATTTTGTCAACGTATAGTGTGCTTTGTGTTTTTTAATTTTAATGTTGGTAGATCATTTTGACTTGTCATTTTAAAGTAGCTCGCAAGCCCAAAAAGTTTGGGCACCCCTGAGCTAGAGCGTTGAAGCTGTGTATTTCTATTTTATCTCCCCTTTTACAAAACTGTGGAGCATTTTTTAGCTCCAGCCGTGGTGGTAGCAGCTCTGATGCTCAGAATTCTATGAGCATCAGAGCTGTTACCACCGTGGCTAAAATCCACACTACAGTTTTGTAAAAGGGGGAGGGGTTAGTTTGTGATGACATATTCCATATTAGGCGAAGGTGTTTTCTGTGTTCTGTGTGTTCGAAAGACATGATTTTCTGGTAGGATTGACGGTGTAGGATTGATCTGTGTTGGTCTGGCTTGTTTAGTTTTACAATGGGTGTATTGATGTACTGCTCACTGCAATATGTAAGATGCTGCCTTTTCCTAGGTACTCATGTGTGACGTGTGGCTTGTTATTAAAAATCATGTTTTTCGTACAGATGGGGGGGGTGCCAAAAAATGATGGGCCCCGGGTGTTACATATGCTAGGAACGCCACTGGCCTGAATACTTTGAAATATTAGTTAAAAGGATTAAACAGTTATTAAACAGTTAAAAGTTGTTTGTTTTTTTAATTTAAAAAAATGACTTCCGCTGTGTATAGCACACAGGTTGGTCCAGTTCTTAGGTTTTTCTGTGCAGAATTCACATCAAAAACACAGAATAGTACTTCTCTAAGTTTATGTCACTGTCAGGATATTGCTTGCCAGCCCCCATAGAATCCTCAGATACAGCAGAGAGTTATAAGAATGGAATATCTTTTGCCAAATCCGTGATCATTTCTCTGTAGAGAAGCAAGGTAAATTGCTTTCTTTATCCACAACCAGCAAGGTTTTGCTCTCAACTCACTGAAGCTGTGTCCTGCCCAGTCACTACAGAGACAGAACATTTTCTGCTTCCTAGGAGTGTGGAGACAGGCCCTGCCACTGCTGGTAAGGCATCTGCACTTATGGGTATTTACCTGCTGAGAAACTGTCAAACATGGAGAAAAAAAGATTGTGGATTAAATTGGTAAATTCTATATTTATTTAAAAGAAAGGTTAGCAGTTGGATATGGAAAAGCTCTCTATCTATTTAAAACAGAAGGTTAACCAGTAGGGCAGGCAAAAACTTCTAACGCACAAAGCTAAGTAATAGTGTTGAAAAAAACTGTTTCATTCCCACTCCTCAACTCTTACCTACTCACCACTGGCTCAGTCATCGATGAATAGGCCTTTAAGCTAATTAAGAAGAGAGAAGGGAAATGTTTTGTCATAGAGCTTAGCAAAGGGATCATTCCATGTCAAGTGGTCCAATATTAAAAATCATCCCCACTCAACCTCCTCCTCCAAATTGAATAAAATTTTGTTTGGATGCTCTCTATACTTTCAAATGAAACCATGTAAAATTTTTCAACGGGATCTCTATTGGTTTTAGACCTAGAGACTCTTGATTGTAGGTCACTCTCTGAATACTGTGCTCTATATAACCCAAAATGGCAACTTTATTTATTTTAAAAAAAAAAATTAATTTTTATTAATTTATAATATTTCGCAAGTGATACACTTGTTTCAGAAATACAGAACATAAATTATAAAGAAAAATAAAATAACATCATTAGTGGTATACAAATTATTGTCTTTCTTAGACCACAGATTACCAGGGAGATCCATTAAATTTCATGGAGAAAATTAAAAGAAAACTAATAGCGGAAAGTTGACTATGCTTAACAACCCCATATTTCTTAAATCCAGCTGATCACAACTAATCTCCAGAGATCTTTTCAAGGTCCAAAAAGGCTCTCAATTGTGATGGTAAAAAGAAAGTGTACTTAGTCCCTAAGTAATGAACCAAACATTTGCAGGGGTATGCTAACAAATAAGATGCCCCCAGTTCTTTTGTTTCCTCACGCATAGAAATAAATTCTTTTCTGCGGTCCTGTGTTAGCTTGGATACATCCGGATAAATCAAGATTCTTTGTCCAGAAAAATCCTGATGCGAGTTCCAAAAGTAAAGTTTCATTTTATGATTTAAATCTTGTTCAAATACAAAGGAGACTAAAAAGGTCCCCCTTTCCTTTACATCGGAAAGGGATTCCTCCAAAATTGCAGTCAAATCTTTTTGTACCAACAAATTTCCTTCTTCATCAGCTTTAGTCATATTAGTAGGAATATAGTATATTTTATTAAAAGGAGGAATAGCTTGTTGAGGAATTTTGAGAATCTCTAATAAGTATTTTTTTTAAAGTAGTCATAGGCATTTAAAGCTGGTGATTTGGGGAAATTTAATATCCGTAAATTTAGTCTCCTATTAAAGTTCTCGAATTGTTCCAGTTTAGAAATTTTATCTCTGACCAGGGTTGTTCTTATGTCCTTTAAATCTTTTACTTCAACTTTAACAGATGTTAATTGTTCAGCAGCATCATGTTTGATCAGTTCTATAGTTTTTTGACAAATTATCTACTTTCCTTGAAAGGTACTTTCCATCGAGCCTCTGTAGAACCTGCCAAATGGTCTCCACAGTTACCACCGGTGGGGACGAAGGCAGCAGCAACCTCGCTGCAAGGCCCAATGTTGTTTTCTTGATTGTCTTCTCCATGGGCGCTCCTCCCTCCAGGCTCAGCTCCAGATCAGCGACTTCTGCCTCTAGAGCCCCTGCCAGGGCAACCCATGCTGACATCAGACACGGCGGTGCGCTAGACAGCGGAGGGGACAGCGATATCTCATGCCCTAAGAGGCTGGACGCTCCATCGTCCGAACCTACAGCAGGGTCCTCTTCTCCGCAAGGCAGGGTTGAAAGCTGGCTCACGAACCTCTCAAGGGTTTGTAGTTGTGCCGGTGTGGAGGTTCTGAGTTGGGAGGGAACTGACCTCAGAAGTCCCTTCCTTTTAGTGTGCGGCATTGTAGAGGAAGAAAAACAAACGCAGCGTTAGAAAGCAGACAAGGAATTAGCCGGCTCCACAGGAGAGGTAGAAGAGCCAGTCTAGCATGCAGCCATTTTGAATCCCCCCCAAAATGGCAACTTTATATAGCCACTAAAGCCCAACAAAGCTTCCAAGAGAATAAATTTAGAGGATTAATACAACCCCTACTACTAACTTAATGCAAAGTTTGGAATGTAATATTAGTTTACCTCCCCTGTTATGAGCCAGCAAAGTAGGCAAAAAATGTTAGAAAAGAAATTTAGGGCCGGATTCTATATAGGAAGCCCAGTCTGTGCAGCTGCCTAAGTGACTTTTGAGAATCTCACATGGGCGTCCTATATAGAATTGCATTTTTTCTGACAAACAGACGCCTAACCCCACTTAATCACTCCAATTCTCTAACTGGCGTCCATGTCACAGGTGCCGGTTAGAGAATTGTATTGCCATTGAGCTGATCACTGCAAGGGAATCTCCCTGCAGCGATCAGTTTAGTGGCCGCGGCATGGAACCTGTCCCCCTGCGAAGTTAACTGGCAGGAACATAAGAATAGCCTCACTGGGTCAGACCAATGGTCCATCAAGCCCAATAGCCTGTTCCCACGGTGGACAATCCATGTCACCAGTATCTGGCCAAAACCTAAGGTGTAGCAATATTCCATGCTACCGATATAGGGCAAGCATGTCTTTCTCAATAACAGACTATGGACTTTTCCTCCAGAAACTTGTCCAAACCTTTCTTAAAACCAGCTATGCTATCTGTTCTTACCACATCCTCTGGCAACACGTTCCAGAACTTAACTATTCTCTGAGTGAAAAAAAAAATCCTCCAATTGGTTTTAAAAGTATTTCCCTGTAACTTCATTGAGTGTCCCCTAGTCCACTCTGGATTTTGTAGACTTAAATCATATCTCCCCTCAGCTGTCTCTTTTCCAAGCTGAAGAGCCCTAACCATTTTAGTCTTTCCTCATACGAGAGGAGTTCCATCCCTTTAACATCTTGGTCGCTCTTCTTTGAACCTTTTCTAGCGCCACTATATCTTTCTTGAGATAAGGAGACCAGAACTGAATGCAATACTCCAGATGAGGATGCACCATGGAGTGATACAGGGGCATTATAACATTCTTAGTCTTGTTAACCTTCCATTTTTTTATAATTCCTAGCATCCTATTTGCTTTTTTGGCCACCGCCGCACAATAGACAGAAGATTTCATCATATTGTCTACGATGACACCCAGATCCTTTTCTTGGACGCTAATCCCCAAGGTGGACCCTGAAACCCTCCTGAATGTCTACAACAGGAAGAGTGCCAAATTCCTCCTGCTACCACCCCTTGAGACATCCCCCATCAGGAGGGATGTCCACTCCCTCCTGCCGCTGGCTTCATCATCCCCAAAGCCCCCAAACACTCCCCAACTCCACCTCACACTCCCTGACTCCACCCCTTACAGTCCCTGACACCCCAAGATCCCCGAATGCAATGCAACATCTCCAAGAACCCCCTGCCATCCCCCAAACCCCACCTCCAAATTCCCCCTGTACCTTTATCTGATGGCTGGCAAGAGGGATGCTTACTCCCTTCTTCTGGCTAACAGGCCACCACTGCAAAATGGCTGGCCTTCCCAGTGCATTCTGATTAGCTCAGATGCCTAAGGCCCCTCACATAGGAGAGGCCTAAGACTCCGATTGGCCAGATCCCTAAGGCCCCTCCCATGGGCCTTAGGAATTTGGGAATTTGGAGTCTTAGGCCTACTTTGACTCCTTCACTGCTCTTGACCTGCATTTCAATTCAAGGCATAACTGTCCCAGCAGTCCAAGACTGAGCTGCTCCTCTTTCCTCCTAAACCCTCTGCTCTTCCTCCTCCTTTCTTCATCTCAGTCATTTTTCCAATTTCCTCTGCTCACAACTTTGCCATCGTCTTCAATGCTGACCTCTCATTTTCTACGTACATCCAACAAGCTGCTAAGATCTGTCGCTTCTATCTCTTCAATATCATCAAAATTCACCCATTCCTCTAAGCACACTACCCGGATCCATGTCCACACTCTTGCAACCTCACGCTTAGATTACTGTAAAATATATCTAACTGGTATTCCGCAGTGTCGCCACTCCCCCTTGCAATCTGTGCAAAACTCTGCTGCATGACTCATCTTCTACCAACCTCACTATGCCCTCTCCTTCAGTCACGTCACTGGCTCCCTATCTGCCTTCACATACAGTTCAAGCTCCTATTGCTGACCTACAAGTGTGTTCATTCTGCTGCCACTCAATATCTCTTCTCTCTTTATATACACCTCCCAGAAAACTCCATTCCTCAGATAAGCCACTCCTAGGTTTACCCTTCTGCTTCACTGCCAATTCCAGACTTCATTCCTTTCATCTAGTTGCCCCCTTTGCCTGGAATAAATTATCTAAGTTTGTCCGTCAAGCCCCTTCCCTTGTTTAAAAGCAGACTGAAAACCTACTTTTTTAATATAACCTTCAATCCTTAACCCTACTTCTCTGCCCTTCAACCCAGCCAGCTGATTAACCATTCTCCTTAACTGTATCCATGACATTCTGTTTGTCTGTCTTGGCTATTTAGATTGTAAGTTCTTTCGAGCAGGGACTGTCTTCTTTTTTTATGACTCTGTACAGTGTTGTGTACATCTGGTAGCGCTATAGAAATAATAACAATAGTAGTAGTAGTCACGGCATATGTTTAGCGATTTCTCAGGCTTTATAATCTTCTCAGGTAATCTTCATTTATAACAATTATATATTGTGTGGATTTAGTTAGTGATATTTACTGATTGTTTACACATATTTACACACCAATTGTGTATTGATATACTTATATTTTTGATATACTATATTTTTGTGCAGCTTGCTATTTTTCTCATATTGGTTTAGTCTCCTAATAAAAGGATTCATTCATATCTTTGCATCATTTACTCTCCAATAAGGCAGCAATAGGAAGGACTGCAGGGAATTGTAGGTGCTGCTTCCCCTACTGAGATTGTCTGGGTATATTTATATAGAATTCTCAGCCCAACCAACAAAGTTGGTGCAGTCTACATCAAGGGCTATACACTTGGGTCCTCTTTTAAAAAGGCGCGCTAAGCGTTATGGCGTGGATTTAGAACACGCTAAATCAACGCATGCGCTAACCACTAATGCATCCATAAGATAACATGCATGCATTAGTGTTTAGCGCATGCTAATATTTAGCCCACGCTAAAAATCTTAGCGCACCTTTTGTAAAAGAGGGGGTTAGTCCTGTGATTTTCTACTTTTTTTATTTCATTGGAAAAATATGGAATGAAAGAAAAAATGGAACATCGCTGGACTAAGTGTATAGCCCTCAATGGAGACTACCCCAACTTTGTTGGTTGGGCTGAGAACGTTTCAGCAGCCCCTTGAATCTGTCACTCATGTCACACAGATGCAGCAAATGACTCCGCGCAGCAAATGACATTTCATCACCACCTCATCTCATGACAGTTCATCACTGAGACAATTCATCATCAGCCACTTCATAATTGGGCTGTTCATCACATGACACTTCATTACCATATACAGTATATTTCATCATGCAACATGTCATCACATATTCAAGCTAAATGTATTCAAATAATATACATGGGAAATCTTGCAGCAAATGGGGGGGGGGGAGGCATACCAAAACACAACCATTCCTGTTCTTTTGTGCCTAAAAATAAGCATTGTTAACATTTCTTACACATATAATTTTCACCGCACACATATTTAGGTACAAATGAATAGTGTCTTCATCACCAGATACTTCATCATATGCAGAAAGCTAAATGCACTCGAATACCTTGTATGCATGAAAAACGTATGTGGTAAACTGAGCAAAAATATTTACATTTAAATAGCACATATCATATAATGCACAATAAATATGTGTGGAAAACCTATGTGCAAAGGTGATAAAAGATCAAAACCATGACAGATCATCACCCGTGGGCAATTACAAGTTTGGTTGAGTAAGATGGGAACGGGATGAAAGGAGGAAGCATGGTAACATATTGGAGAGCTGTATAGATTAAACAGGAAAGAGAATCAGGATACATGGCTTCAGTATGCATTTAAGGGTCCTTTTATTAAGGCACGCTAACTGATTTAAAGCGTGCTAAAGATTAGCGCATGCTAAATGCTAAGGCATCCATTACAGCAGGGGTGTCCAACCTTTTGTCTTCCCTGGGCTGTATTGGCCGAAAAAAATGTTTCTGGTGCTGCGCAAATGCTGCAGCAAGACAGAGGAGGGAGCCGGCAAGACGTTAAACACCTGGGGGCAGCAGAGGAAAACACTGCATCGCCCTCAACCGGGGCCACACAAAATACTTCACGGGGCCACATGCAGCCCTCGGGCCACAGGTTTGACACCCCTGCATTACAGTCTAAGGGCACTTAAGCATTTGGCGCACACTAAATCAGTTAGCACACCTTAATAAAAGGACCCCTTAGTGAGGCTCATATTTAGGCACAGAAAAGGTGCTCATTTGTGCTGGCACTTCCTGTTTCCTGGGCACTTCCTGTTTCCTGTAGTGGTGAGGTGTTGTGTGATTACGTGGCGTATTAATGTGATGTAAATGCTGTTCTGCACCAAAATATGTGCCTTGCACAAATTTTATATGCAAGAAGTTTTAACAAGTCTCAGTCACAGTTGCGCAGTCACAGTTGTGTGCTGGTATGGCCCCCCCCCCACAAGTTTTCCACACATATAATTTGAATACATGTCCCTTGAATATGTGACGGTGTCATCTAATGAAATGTCCATGGTGATGAAGTATCACCCAATGAACTGGCTCCGTGTGGAAGTGACATAGTGATGAAATGTCTCGGTGACGAACTGTCAGGTAACAAAGTGCCAGGTGCTAAAATATCCATACACCCTCACAAAAAACACTCACTGCATGATAACTCTGAAGTGTTTGCTAGTTCAGCTCAAATCCTAAGAAATACTTCCAAAATTGGTGAATTTAATTTGAGATACTTTCTTCCTACGATTGTATCCAAATCTGCAATTTAACATCAGAACAGACTTATTTTTCCCATCCCTTGGGAATTTGCAGGGACAAATCCCCAAATCTGTGAGGTCCACTTCTCATAGTGCCTCGCCATTCTCATTAATGACTACAGTTATAACCTGTTTTGATAAATAATAGCTCAATGTTGCATTTTTAATAGTTCCCTGAATAAGGACAGTTCCTTTCTAACAGTTATTTACTGGTAATTTTTCTCATGGGCTCACTTTGTCCCTTTTTCATTAACAATCATTATTGGTTTCACATTATTTTAGAGTTTTATGATTTCTCCCTCTTGACTTACATCTATGAACTGGGTAAACATCATGTTCTGCTCAAATTTACTATTAAAATAGCCTCTCTCATTTTTATGTCTCACAGCTTGTATTCCTAAATCCTCTCTCCTATTCAAATTAAATTGCTTTATGACGTTTTGGTAAACTTTCTATATAGAGCATTAAGCTCAGGTTTGTTCTTTCAACAGTCATCTCCCAGCTGTAATAGTTATGTTTCTATGGTTATGAGCTAGTTCCCCCACCTTTCAAGTGATTACTAAGGAATCTTCATGGATACTCCAATCATGTTTGGCTTAGAGATTTCAACTATACCGTATGCTGCAGGTTCTGAACTCATTACGTTATAGTAGATGATTTCCAGTGAATGTTTACCCCATTCATTCACTCCATAGCATTCAGCCACTTAAACTTCTCAGTCACACTCCTTAAAACTGTGCCTCCCACCATTCATTCAACTATCCGTTGGAGCTTTTTCTTTCTTGTTCCCTCCAGTTACATATCAAAACATTTTCGTGTCTGCCACCGTTTTCTTTCTCTAGCCCAACATACAGCAGCTCAGCCACCCTTTTTCTGAGTCTCCACAAGTAACAGCTGGACTCAGATTTCAAATGAATTTGGCACACGGTAACACCACTGCATTTGGCAGTGGATGCTATCTCGTAGATCTCGCTTCCCCGACTTCACACAGTAGCACAAAGCCTTTATTTCTTACCACAAGGCTCTGCTATTTTAAATCTAGTGACTACAGTATAATCTCATTATAACGGACTCGCTTATAACGGAATATCGTTTATAGCGGATGAAGTCCGCTGGTCCCGGCCGTGCATGTAACAGACTCGCATATAATGGACTTTCGCATATAACGGACAAACAATTTGGTTCCCAGAGCCACTTTTAGCTGTAGTTTTGTTTGGCTATAAAGGACATGCAGGCTCCACCTACAAGACACAAGGCGTGCTGGTGATACAGTATCAAAATGCAACCCAGAAGAAAATGACAGATTATTTTTCTTTCCAGTACAGTACGACATAATGCTTTAGAACATTTTTTATTGTTCTGGTTTTGCAATCATTTCGTGCCATACCAATGTTTTGCTGAATTTTTTTCTTGATGTTGCTGATATGCTTGTGCAGTGAGTGTTGTTCATCGAGTGTACTTTGTTTCAAGTTGACCTAAATAAAGTTTTTTTAAAAATGCAACTCTGGATATAACGGACTCTGGATAAAACAAACTGTTCTGCCAGGTCCCTTGAAGTCCGTTATAATGAGATTATATCAAACCAGGCTTCCTTTTTCAAACTTTCCCTTGCAACAGGCTCTGGCATGCTGAGGTCTGTTCCTACAACTGGAGCAAGTTTTTCCTGCTTTCCAATTGCAGCTGCCAGAGCTGCTACTGGGCTATTTTAGTACAGAGCACCAATTTCATCTGCGGAATCTGACTTATGGTAAAATAACCATGTTTGTGGTAACCAATGTTAATAACTTCCTCCCTTAATCAGTTAGTTTTAAATTACATAAATAATTTTTGCCTTGAATTTTGTCTACGTATTTACAGATATAGAGTGGTTGTATTTAAGAAATAACAGAATTTTTTATAATATTGTGCAATATTCCTCCATCCCAACCCAGCTACTTCTTCATGCCACCAGGCTGCCAAATATTTCTGGGGAGAACACTGTGATATCAAAGTGTAAATCCTGAGAAAAACACTGATTAGTCCTAGGTTTTATTCATAATGTTGCAAATTTGTACTATTATTGGTGATATTCTATAAAATAGCTTTATTAAATATATGAATTTTCCAAGTATATGTACATACCAGCTTCCTTTTTATCCACAAATAGAATATTGTGTGTTTACGTGTAAGTTAGAAACATAGAAACATGATGGCAGATAAAGGCCAAATGGCCCATCCATTCTAACCATCTATAGTAACCATGATCTCTTCCTCTCTCTAAGAGATCCCATGTGACTATCCCAGGTTTTCTTGAAATCTGATACAGTCTCTGTCTCTACCACCTCTACCGGAAGAGTGTTTCACGCATCTACTACCCTTTCTGTAAAAAAGCATTTCCTTAGATTACTCCTGAGCCTATCACTTCTTAACTTCATCCTATGCCCTCTCATTCCAGAGCTTCTTTTCAAATGAAAGAGACTACAGTAGACTCATGTGTATTTATGTCATGTAGGTATTTAAAAGCCTACCATATCTCCCCTCTCCCACCTTTCCTCCAAAGTATACAGATTGAGATCTTTAAGTCTGTCCCCAAATGCCTTATAACAAAGACCACGCACCATTTTAGTAGCCTTCCTCTGGACCAACTCCATCCTGTTTATATCTTTTTGAAGATGCAGCCTCCAGAATTGTACACAATATTCTAAATGAGGTCTCACCAGAGTCTTATACATGGGCATCAATACCTCTTTTTTCCTACTGGCAATACCTCTTCCTATGCACCCTAGCATCCTTCTAGCTTTCGTCGTCATGTTTTCAACCTGTTTGGCCACCTTAAGATCATTGCATACTATCACACCTAAGTCCCGCTCTTCTGCCATGCACATAAGTTCTTCAACCCCTTTTAGCCCTGCCTCACTCCCAGTTCCAATTCTGTGTTATCTACAGATTAAGCCCTGATTAGAGGTAATTCCTAAGGGAAGTGATTCTAGAGAGGAATCCTTTTGAAAACTCCCAGGTGTAGTGATGGAACTTGGCACCTGGAGCCGAGGTATCTGGTATTGCTGCCCTATGTGCTCCCCTGATGAACTATTCCCCATAGACTTGACATTGCTGCACCCCCTGCTCTTCCCCATCACCCTGACAATTCTGTTCCCCCCCATACCTCTTTACAACTTTGATGACAGCTAGCATGCTGTCACACCCACTACTCTTGCTGTCTGAGCCTTCTAACATCACTTCTTGGTCATGAAAACAGGAAGTGATGTCAGAGTGAGGGATGAGGCCAATGCAAGCAGCACGTAAGACAGCCTGCTCGCTGCCAGCAAAGATTTGAAGAGGTAGAGGAGGAGTGAACTTCAGAGACCCACCCAGGGCAGTCCGCCTCCCTCTCATTCCCCCTTACTATCCTACTGCTCTAAGGGATTCTGAAAAGCCTAGCTGTAGAAAAAATTGGCTCAATTTTATTCCTTGGATAGAGTCAAAGTCAATCAACAAAGTGCAGTAGATAACAAAGAAAATGTTTGGACTTGCTTACAGCAAATATATATTTTGTACAATTGTTTCAACTGGTTTATTTTCAGTAAAGTGTTTTTGTTTGAAATAGCTCTGCACAGTGTTCTGCTAAGGACAGTGGTGACAGGGGACTCTCTGGTAGGGCCTTGAAGTGTACCCTAACCCCAAAAGGAAAACCCATCTCCTGAATCTCTTCCTTCTGGTAAGGGTCATTGTAAGGGTAACCACATTTTCATTTTAAAAAAAGTCTTACTGAGAAAATGCATTCCTAAAAACTTTCACATTAGACTAATGCCTTTAATGTTACTAATCCTTGTATATATAATCAAACACTCAAATTCCTCAATCATGATAAAAGTAACAACCGATATACATAATCCAAACATAAACTGTACAGTCTATATAAAGCTGATAGATGGCGGAGACACTTTATGGTCTTGTCTTGACATATTTACCACCATGGCTGATATTAGCATTTTCTCTCAGCACATATTTCTCAATAAAGTGGTCGATGATAGCTAAAAAGACTAAATTTTCCCAAATACTTGCTCGTTCAGCTGCTGTGCTCTTAATGCAGTGGTGACCTCAGCCAGTCATAGATACTGAAGGAAGGCAGAAAGAATAGTCCAATAATTGATGGATGTCTCATTAAGAGTTTTGCTTTGAGATTCTCAAAATGCCTTTTCATATGAAAAGGAAGACTTTTTTTTTTTATTTTAAGCAATCCATTCCCAGGTCCTACTGCTGCCATTTCCATGGCTGTACATTTTTAGATGTTAATTTCTGTGTCAAACTGTCGACTCATCAGTGCTAGATTCAATATTAAACCATAGGCATCCCTACAGAGAGGGAGGGGGCACAGGGGAACGTGCCCCCCCATTAAAAATTGCCTTGCCACCCAAACAAAATCAGCCTGGGTCATACGTAGGCATCACTACAGGGTGGCATGTGCCACCCCAGTTTCCATTAGTTCACAATCTTTCAGGCGCCCTCTTCTTGAAGTCTGGCATCGCTTCTTTTCCTGTGAGTACTGGCATTTTCTCTCTAGCCTCTTCCCCCTTTGTCCCTCCACAGTCTATGCGACGCCTAAAAGGTGATTCTATAGAGCACGCCTAACTATATAGACGTGCTTAAATTCGCAATTCTCTATTGTGTATCTATGCTTAACAGACTCGCCTTCAGCGCTGTGCTGCGGAATGTCTAAATGACACCTAACTTTTAGATGTCCTTTATAGAATTTGCTCCTTTGTCTCTACCACCTCCTCAGGGAAGCTGTTCCAAAAACTGGTTTATGCTGTGCTATTGCAACAGTAACCTGCAATTGTTATTTTAACTTAGTACCATATGCAGTCATTCATAAGAGCTGAAAAACACCACAGCAAGCCCACTGTAGGGAACGCTCTTCCTAAACAGTGTGTTGGCAGTGGTAACAAGCTGATTAAGTTAATGAAAAGTGGGACCTTTTTTTTTCTATTACAAGCCAATAATGTGTTTTATTAATTAGGTATATTATGACATCCATTCATTCCGAATCTAAAAGCTTCTTACTATTAAAGCTTTCAATGATTTTGCTACAAGAAAGCATTTTATTTTTGAGCATTTTCATTATAAACTGCATTCAACCTATATAACTTCACCCCCACCCAAAAAAAAAAAAAAATTAAAAGGTAGGATCTCAGGAAACTCTTGAATCCAATGTTCTCACGCATAGAATGATTGCCATTTTCACTTCTGGCATTCTCCAGTTTCACTCTCTACTGCCAAGAGAGCTGTGCTGCCTTTTCAGTGAGCTGTTAAATCAATCACTCTGTAAAATGTACATGGCAGAGACACAATGTACAGAATAGTAAAATGCAATGAAAGTCTGGAATATAAGAGTATTATTCAATAAATAATGGATTGTCAGACAGA
This sequence comes from Geotrypetes seraphini, assembly GCF_902459505.1. Taxonomy (NCBI): domain Eukaryota; kingdom Metazoa; phylum Chordata; class Amphibia; order Gymnophiona; family Dermophiidae; genus Geotrypetes; species Geotrypetes seraphini. The sequence goes on along the minus strand of NC_047092.1, from coordinate 141,624,538 downwards.
TTTTCAAAAGAGAAAAACATTCCAAAAAAATGGCATTTGAACATTTTCAAGTTCATAATAACAAAAATATAGATGTCAAAAAAAGCATCTTATATCTGCACTTGGACGTCCTAATCTCCAGGACGTCCAAGAGCTGATAATCGAAACTGCCTCTCTGAATGCCTAATGAAGTGTCCCAGGCTCTGTGTGTCCAGAGCACGATATGGGTGTGGTAGAGGCATGTTATGGGTAGGCTTTGGGTGTGCCTATCTTGCAGCGATAATCAAAAGTTTTGTAAGACATCCTGGACGGAACTTAAATATTTGGAACTAGACCTGTTTTAGAGGCATCTAAAAGCCACAAAGGTACCCAAACTGACCAAATGACCATTGCATACATCAAGGTAAGACACTCCCACATTCCCCCAGTGCTCACTGAACCCCTTCCATCATACAAAAATAAGGACAAAAAGGTACATACAGTACCTGTCTAAAACAGCAGCATCTGGTATAGGGAAGCCTAGTAGCTGCACACAGGTGTTTTAAGTAGCCTGTTGGTTGGCTAGTGAACCATAGATAGGAGGACCTAGACCCATAAGCCACTCTAACCACTACATTTATGGTAGAAAGTGTATTTTTTTTTTTTGGAGGGGGGATTAGGGGGCTCACCATAGATTATAAAGGGGTTATGGTGAGATATATATCTGGCATCCTTTATGTGAAGTGCCCCATTTATGTGAAGGTGTCCCATTTCTCTGTTGGGATGTCTATGTGGTTGGTCCATTACTATGCTGGACCCTCCCACATCTAAATTCATTTAGACATTTTCAACATGGATGTTTTTCTGATTGAAAATGAGGTATACAGTTAGACTTTCTGGCAGCCTTAGATGTCCCAGTGGCCAAGATGTCTAAGTAGACAATTTTCAAAAAATATATACAGTATATTTGGACACCCACAGGTTGCAATTCGAAAATTGCCATTTCTGTTCTTCCAATTTTGGACATCCAGCTGGAAACATCCAAGTTGGACTTTGACATTTTTTTAAAAAATATATCTTTATTCATTTTTCAGCCTAAAACAGTGCGTAAAGGAATACATACAAGTAATTTGAAAAACAGCATATACATCAGTCAATAAATATATAATAGACCATTTTTACCCTCCACCCTTATTCCAATGTATTCAATAAAATCCTAATATAGTATCCCTCTCCCTCCCCCCCCCCCCAGATGTATAAACCAAACCGAAAATAGGAAAATAAACCATTTAATTAAGATTGATAAAACTGGTCAATGGACCCAACGTCAGTTTGAACAACTTGTTTTTAATAATAATAATAACTTTATTTGTATACCGCAATACCACAAGCAGTTCAGAGCGGTTTACAGAGGAAGAAACTGTACATATACAGTGATGTTACAGTAAATATTGTCAGGTACATTAGGAAAATATTTCAATTACATTGGCAGTCGAGAGTGGTTAGGTAAAGTCGGGAATATGTCAGAGATACCACAAGTAGTTCAGTGATACAACAAGGCAGGAAGGAGGTTAGAGAAATTTATCAAAGAGATAGGTTTTAATTGATTTCCTGAAGGATTGGTAGGAGGGAGTATTTGAAATGAGGGTGGATAGAAATTTATTCCATTTGCCCGCTTGGAATGACATTAGTTCAGAATTCATTTTCTCATATTTATAACACAGAATTCATTTTCTCGTATTTATAACACAAGCATAATGAATTTCACCAAAAGGTGAAATTTAATCTGTCAAAATTATTCCAATTTTTAGTCACCATTTGCATGGCTACCCCGATCATTATACCAAGTAATCTGCTCTTATGTCTATCTATTGGAGGTGTAGGAGATAACAATGTCCCACAGATTATCGCTTCATACGACAGCGGAACCACATTCTCCAGAATCAAATTAATATGTCTCCATATAGATTTCCAAAAGTTGAGTATCAAAGGACAATAGAACAACAGATGATCCAGTGTCTCTATGTCTAGATGACAGTGCCAGCATCTATTAGATTTTGAACTATCTATTTTTATAATCTAACAGGGGTCCAAAAACTTCTGTGCAACAAAAGAAAAAAAACATGTTTGTCTCATCGATATTGTGGAAACCCATCAGGAAATGACACAATAAGCCCCGTGCTGGATGGATCCTTCTTCAAATCAATGATGAATATTAAAACTACAACCATTTTAAGCACTTTAAATATGAGAACTATAACCGCACAAGTTTTTCATATTTTTGAACCATCGGGATAAGCTTAGAAATATCATTCTAACCAAGGTAAAAATACGTTGCTGTTTTCTGAAGGCACGATAGAGACTGAGAACCAATGAGAGTGCCTGATCTAAAGTATGGGTACGCATGTGCTGGCATTTTGAAGATTTAAGCGCCATTTTGAAATGAACTTGATGTGATTCTAATAGATCAATTGAATATGTGCAGTAAGTTTTTTAGTGTGCAATCTGAAATGGACTGTGATTTTATTGAATTAATATTTAACCAATTTTTATCATCTTAAAATAACTCAATTCCTGATGAAGCCTACTTACAATGGCAAAACGGGACCCGTCGAGCACCAGAACTTAGAACTTAGAACTTTTGAAAACATACTGAAAGTACTGGGAGCATTTAGAGACTCTTTATTTTGAGTATGTACAGAATTTGGACAAACAGCTTTGGAACTAATGGTTCACAATTTACAGATAAGTGTTTGTTTTTTATCCCAATACTTTTTTGATAAATATAAGGAAGCTATTTTTGAGTAGTACAACTCATAGAATGAATGGACCCTGTTAATGAAATATATTTATTCAATCATTGATATTATCTAAAATAATGAAATAATACTGCTAACATTAAAAATAAATATATACAAAATAATTAAAATATTAAAATATTAATGATTAGCAATTTAGGATAAGGTGGAGGTTTTTGATCGATGAAAGAAACTCATCTCTCATTCTCTCGAAGAGCGCAGAGATAGGGGGGGACATGATAGAAACATTCAAGTACATCACGGGCCGCATTGAAGTGGAGGAAGAAACCTTTTTTCTTAAGGGTCCCACAGCGACAAGAGGGCATCTGCTAAAACTTAAGGTGGGGGGGGGGGAGATTTCATGGTGACACCAGGAAATACTTCTTCACCGAAAGAGTGATTGATCGATGGAATGGTCTTCCACGCCAGGTGGTCGAGGCCAGTAGCATGCTCGACTTCAAGAGACGATGGGACAAACAGATGGGGTTGCTACAGAGTTATGCTTAAAAGATGTATTCTCAAGGGAGGAAGGGTTCTTGAGTGGGCAGACTTGTTGGGCCGCCGGCCCTTTTCTGCTGTCATATTCTATGTTTTTATGTTTCTATCACCACAAATATACTCTTAGGGAGAATGATACATATTCCCTAAGTGGTGAATCTGAGATCTTTTCCTCCATTTAGGCTAATTTCTAGGTATCAACTTAGGGTGGTACACGTCTAATGGTAGGCAGGCACGTCTAATAGCAGCCAGTGCCAAGCCAGTCAACCAGCCCCAAGGCAGCCGGCCAACCAGTCAACTCACCCCCAAGCCAGCCATCCCCAATCCAACCCCAAGCCAGCCAGCTCCCAGCCCCTAGCCAGTGCCAAGCCAGCCAGCCAACCCTAAGGCAGTCAGCCAACTCACCCCAAGCCAGCCATCCCTCAGCCAACCCCAAGCCAGCCAGCCAGTCCCAAGCCAGCCATCCCCAAGGCAGCCAGCCAACTCACCCCAAGCCAGCCACCCCTCCTGGTACCTTTTTTACCATACTGGTGGTCTAGCGCGCTTTCCGTGCTTCTGCCTCAGTTCCCCTGCTCTCTTCCGACAGCATTAGTGGCACAGCGGTGCACGAGGCAGGCGCACACTTTTTGCGTGCCTGCTTGGTCCCGCACTGCACTCCGAATGGCTGCCTGTCAGTTCTCGTCCCGCAAGATAAAATGGACGCGTTAGCGTTTAGCGCACGCTAATATTTAATGCATGCTAAAACGGCTAGCGTACCTTAATAAAAGGACCCCTTTGAGCATTGAAGCTGTTACCACCCGTGGCCGGCGCTATAAACTACACTACAGTTTTATAAAAGGGGGGGGGGGGCGTTAGTGTGCAGAACTACTGAATTGTTGCTGAATTCTTGATGAACTATAATATACTTTCAGAAATATTTTACTTTACATACCTTTTTTTTAAAGAAAATATACTTTGAATGTATTGCATGTCCTTGAATCTAATTCAGGCTCTTAGATTTAAGTGATAGGGATACAGGAAAGGCTAGCTTGGAAAGGGGTATTTAAGAACTTCAGCGCTTGATAACATCTGTGTGCCCTTGTGGTTTGATTTATCTCACCCGTTATTTAAAATTTCATGAAATAAATCTTTTTCTTCTGCCTTTATCCTCACAGTTGGTTCCCACAGGGCTCTGTCAGTGAAATAAATTCTTTCCAAGACAGGTATTACATATTTGTTTTCAGTCTTGGGTTAAAAGATTGTGCCACGAGAAACCTATATTTTAGCAGTACATCCTGTTTCTATTCTGTTTTTTTGGATACTCTCTCTGTCTTTGAAGCCTGTCTGTCAGTCTTTCATCCTATAAAAAACTTTTATGAAAAAAAAAAAGAAAGAATAGTTTGCTATTTCCACTTTTCCAGCAGTGAGGTGTCCCAGAAATTTGAATTAGTAATTAGAAATTAATACCATATTGCAGTGGCGTACCTAGAATATGTGACACCCCGGATCCATCATTTTTTGACCCCCCCCCCAATCTGTATGAAAAACATGATTTTTAGCAACAATCCACATGTTGTACAACAAGAGTATACCTAAGAAAAAGCAGCAGCTTACATACTGCAGTGAGCAATAGAACATCAATACATCCATTATAAAGCTAAACAAGCCAGACTAGTACAGATCAATCCTAACAGAAAACCATGTCCTTCGAACACACAGAACACAGAAAACACCTTTGCCTCGTATGGAATATGTAATCATAAACTAACCCCTCCCTCTTTTACAAAACTGTAGTGTGGTTTTTAGCCACGGTGGCAACAGCTCAGACACTCAAAGAATTCTGAGCGTCGGAGCTGTTACCACCACGGCCGGCGCTAAAAAAACACTCTACGGTTTTCTAACAGGGGGGATAAAATAGAAATACGTAGACAAAGGTTAAACTGAACCACCAAGAAGCTGGACTCTGCATACAATGCAACACCACAGAAACAGTGATGCATATCCCCTAATATTTGTAAAATCTAAAGATAGCAGATGAAAATTTGAAAAAACAGAGAAATAGAAACATAGAAACATGATGCCAGATAAAGGCCAAATGGCACATCTAGTAACCATTATCTCTTCCTCTCTCTAAGAGATCATCACTTTACAAATTAATAAATAACCCCACCCCCTTTTATGAAACTGCATAGTTTTTTTATTGCAGGCCACGGCAGTAAAAGTTCTGGTGCTCAAAGAATTCCTATGAGTGTCGGAGCTAATAATGTCATGGCTGGTGATAAAAAAAACCTGATGTAGCTTCATAAAAGTGGGCTGGGGAGGGGGGGGGGGGAAAATAAAACAAAAATGGAAAATAAGATAATACCATTTTATTGGACGAATACATTTTTCAATTACCTTTCAGAGGCAGAACCTTTTTTCTCAGGCCAGTAAAGTATACTGCTGTTTCAGTATCCTGTCCTGACATGAGGAAAGGGATTTTAGTCTCTAAATTAGTCAAAAATGTATTATAATTAGTCCAATAAAAGGATCACTTTATTTCCATTTTCTATCAACTATAATAAAACCCTAAGCGCACATGCGCACTCTTACCTACGTGTTCCATTTTCCGTGATCAGTAGGTCCCCGGCAGGTAGGAGTGCGCATGCACGCTTAGCTTTGCCAGTGGCCGCCAGACAAATTGGAAAGCGCTGGCCTCCCTGCTCTCCACCTCGCGCAGACCTCCATCCAGAAAAACGGCACTACCGGCCAAAGTTTATTTTTAAGTTTAAAGGTGCTGTGGCGGCTCCTCTCATGAGCTGCACCTGCATCAGAGAAGGCTTCCGATGCAGGCGGCGATCATGAGAGGAGCCGCGGCTGCACCTTTAAACTTAAAAATAAACTTTGATCGGTAGTGCCGTTTTTCCTGCTGTGCCCTCTCTTTCAGTGAATGAGCGACACCCTCACCATCTCCTCATGTGGCAATTTCTCCAGTTGAGAGCTCACTGGAGCTCGATATTGACATCAGTGTGTCTATTCTGGAGGAGGAGGATCTCCTTGACCACAATGAATATAGCGAAGACACAAAATTTTAACCCCCCTCTTAGCATTGTTAAACACCCTCCCACCACACCTTTTCAAAACACCCCTCCCCTCCGCCTCTCAGCACCGCCGATGTACCTTTCAAACCCCCCATCACTGCTGCTGCCGCACCTTTTCAAACCCTCCCCCCAGCACCGTCGCCATCGTTGGCACCTTTTTTTTAACAGCCTGATGGTCCAGTGGATTCCCTCCCTCGCTAGACGGCTCTCGCTCAGGTCAGGAGCGAGGATGTGAGGAGCAAGCTTATGCACTCCCGCTTGGGCCCGCCACTTGCTCCTTACATCCGCACTCCTAATCTGAGTATGAGAGCCGTCTAGCGAGGACGGAAGAGATTAAAAAAGGTATGGGGTATTTAAAAAAAAAAAAATTCCCTTGATGGTTGTTGGTTGGTTTTTATTTTTCTGTGCCAGACCGCATGAAAGGAAAGGGGGGGGGGGAGAAATGCTGCTGCTGCTGCACAGGGACCTGGAAGAGAAGGGAAATACCACTGCTGCACAGAGAAGAGTAGGGGGAAGGCAATACTGCTGCTGTTGCTGCTCAGGGAAGTGGGGTGGGGGAGGGAAATGCTGCTGCACAGAGAAATGGAGGGGGAGGGAATGCTGCTGTGGCTGCTGCACAGGGAAGTTGGGGGGAGGGAAATGCTGTTGCTGCTGCACAGGGAAGTGGGGGGAGGGAAATGCTGCTGCTCAGGGAAATGGAGGGGGAGGGAATGCTGCTGTGGCTGCTGCACAGGGAAGTAGTGGGGAGGGAAATGTTGTTGCTGCTGCACAGGGAAGTGGGGTGGGGATGAAATGCTGCTGCACAGGGAAATAGAGGGGGAGGGAATGCTGCTGCTGCACAAGGAAGTAGGGTGGGGGAAGGGAAATGCTGCTGCACAGAGAAATGGAGAGGGAGTAAGGGTAAGTTAGATGTACATCTCCTTATGAGTGGCATGAAGTGACAAGGGTAGGGGTAGGCTAGATGCACTTCTCTTTACAAGAAGCTTGGAGTGATATGGGGACCAAAACTATGCCAGGGTACACCTGGCGGGGCCTCCGCGTGTGCGGATCGCCGGACTTGATGGACCTAGGGTCTGTTCCGGAGATGGCGCTTCTTATGTTCTTATGTTCTTATGAGAGAATGCTACATAGGGGGCAGAGAGAGAGACAGATAGAAAGAAGGACAGACAGACAGTGGGAGGGAGGGAGACAGAAGGAAAGGGAAAAAGACACAGGGGCAGGAAGAGGGACAGAAAGACAGACAGAGAAAGGGGGCCAGGGAGAGAAAAATACAGCAGGAGGTAGAGAGACAGAAAGAAAGAAAGAAAGACAGACATATATTCTAGCACCCGTTAATGTAACAGGCTTAAAGACTAGTTTATAAATATTTATCGACACAGCTATAATATTACTTTATCCTAAAGCAAAAAAATAAATATAATTTTTTTTCTACTTTTGTCTTCTCTGGTTTCTGCTTTCCTCATCTTCTTGGCCCTCTCTTCTTTCCATCCACTGTCTGCGCTCTCTCTACCCCTTCTATATGGCATCTTCTCTCCTTCTATACTCCTTCTAAAAACTATATGCCTCTCCCTTCCATCTCTCCATTCACCCCCCATTGGTCTGGCATCCATCTTCTATCCTTCCCTCCCCTTCTCCAATGGTCTGACATCTCTCTCTGCTCCTCTCTTCTCTTTCCCTTCCCTCTCCCACACCCTCATGGTCTAGCATTTCACTTCTCCTCTCCCTTCCCTTTCCTTTTCTTCCCTCATCTTCCTTCTCAATTTATTTTCTGCATCTGTCTAAATTAAGTTCTTACTACCCTGTCATCAATCTCCCTTTTCACTGTCTACCTACAGCTTACCACCTCTTTTCCTCACCCCCTCCAGTATTTCACTAATTCAATCCTCTTCCCCCATCTTGTGCCCTCTTTTTATCTATTCCTTCCTCCATCATGTGCCCTCTTTCTGTACCCCTTCCATCCAGCATCTTCTCCTCTCTGTCCACTTCCATCCAGCATCTTCCCCTTCTCTCCACTTCCTTCCTGCATCTGTTCCTCTCTTTCTCTCTCTCCTCTCCATTTTCATCCAGCATCTGCACCCTTCTCATGCCCATCCACATTTCCATCCAGCATAGGCTCCCTTCTATCCTCCCCACTAACATCCAATGTCTTCTCTTTCTCTCTCTTCATCCACCTCTCTTCCTTCAGCATCTGCCCATTTTCTTTCCCTCCAACCCAAATCCATCCAGTATCTTTCCCCCTTATGTCTCTCTCCCCTTTCCATGCATAACAATTCTATCGGAATCTGCCCCCTTTCTCTCCCTCCACCACCCTTCTATTCCAGTATCCTTCTCCCTTCTCTCTCCCTCCACCTTCCTCCATCCCACTTCCCTCTCTCCTCCACCACCAATCCATACAAATATCCTGCTCCTTTCTCTCGCCCTCCATCCCAATGCCATGCAGCAAGGTCCTGTGATGACTGTGGCTGCTAGCTCTACTCCAGAACAAGTAAGTGACATCGGAGGGGGTGGACAGGCAGCTACGGGGCAGTGCAGCAAAGTCCTATGAGGACTGTGGCTGCCAGTCCACCCCTTCTGACGTCACTTATTTGTTCCGGAGCAGAGCCGGCAGACACAGTCATTGCGGGACCTTACTGCATCTCCCCACAGCTGCTGACTCTGCTCTGGAGCAAATAAGTGAGGGGGTGGACAGTCAGTCATGGAGAGGTGCAGGAAGATCCTGCAGCAGAGTAGGGCGGGAAGTTCCGGACCTGTTGTGCTGGCTGCACACCCCCTTTGGGGCATGCCCTGGGGCAGACTGCCGCCCCGCCTTTGTTACGCCATGGCCATATTTCATCTTTTATTATTAGTAGTTTAAGACTATTTGATTTTAACTAAAGAAGGAAAAGGGACATATTGTTTCATTGTTTATTTTTTTTTTTATTTGTAGAAACCCTTTATTGCAAACACAACACGAATAACATTAAAGAACACCACAAAATAATCCCAACATTATCGGCCTCTTTTAAAAAAAACGTGCTGGTGCTGCCACGCGGCAACAGCCCCGAAGCCCTTTAAATCTCAATGGGCTTTGGGGCGGTTAGCGCAGCACAGTCACTAGCGCAGTTTTGTAAAAGAGGCTATATATTATGACACTGAGAATTTAAAAGACAGTATCAGTATAATGCAAGCTATGCAGTGATTTCTATATTTTAAGGAAAGTGTATGTCCTCCCCCACCACAGATTACTGTAACTAAAACAAGCAGCCAAACTCACCCCCACACCTCATCTTTCTTCATAATAATCTATATACATGTTTATTTCATTATTTTATTTTACATTTTGGAGCTGAAAATATGCATTTGTTCATGTTTATGAGGGGCCACTGAAAAGTTCTCAGCCCAACCAAGAGGATGATGTGGAGCCATGAAACTTGCAAGATATTCCACGCTTTTCCAGACACTTTTCATTTCATGTCATATCATTGAAATGAAATGTGTCAAGAAAAGTGTGGAATAGCTTGCAAGCTTCATGGCTCCACATCATTCTCTTGGTGGGCTGAGAACTTTTCAGTGGTCCCTCATATTATACCATCATATCACCAGAGACCTCATGGTTGATGACAAAAATTCTACACACCCATATGGAACAGAACAGTGTAAACATTTAGAATGGAATAGCAAGAAACACAATGTAGGGGGTGGTGTTGTACAAGAATAATTACCAGAAACTAATGACCCAATTCTATATAGTCAACCTCAAAAATCAGCACCGTGAAAGTCAATGATTTTAAGTAAAACATATTTTGAAATACAGATAATGAAACCAAAATGCAATAGCCAACAACTTAAAACATTCTAGAACCACTAACTTGAATACAATTTTTTAATAGCATCTGTGCAACAGATTGAAAGTATGCGGTGTACATTTTTTTGTTAGCATCAATGCTTGTGGATCAAAATAACTTTTCAGTCTTATGCAAAGTAAACCCGTTCTTCTTTTTTGCTGACTTTGACTGAGGGAACATTACTCTGAAATCAGTGTCTGCAGAATAACAGATGATTGAAAGACAAAACACAGCTACTACATAATATGCATCATTGTCCTTTTGTATTCTATGTGGATCCATTTATCATAAAGACAAGAAATCCTCAAGATTCTGCATTGTACATTTAACTTTTGAACAATAGATGCCAAAACTGGTTTCACAAAAAGATTTTTTTTAAAAAATTTAGCTCACATCTTTTCAGCAAATAACTCAAGGTGTGTTACACTCATACAGTAGGTATTTCTCTACTTACAGAGGGCTAAAAATCTAATTTTGTATCAGAAGCAGTGGAGGGTTTAATGGCTTGCCTGGCATCAGTAGGTCTTGAATCCTGGCTTCCCTTGCTCTCAGCCCTTTGATCTAACCAGAGGGTTACTCCTCTACTCTGTACAGCATCAACTAAATCTAGATTAAATAGCAATACCATTAAAAATTAGGGAGTACAACCAATTGGAAACCAGAGAGTATAACATATAGGGATCTGTCCCGCATCCATAGATCCTCTGATTGTAAATTACTCACCATGCCGTCTCTGCGAATAATAGGCACTAAAAGACATGACATTTTTTCAGTGGTCGCCCCTCAATTTCAGCCCCAGTAAGAGAGGAGAATAATCTAAACCGCTTCAAAGACCTACTTAAGAGCCATTAATTTAAGGATGCTTTTAACATTTAAGCCCTTCGCAAATTCCCCCAGTTAATCTTTCAAAAGAAGCAAGGCTCAGCGCTCCCTTTCCTCCCGTTCCTTCCTTAACCGTTTCCTATCCTATACCAATTGTATTTCTTCCCCACTTTCCTTTTGTCTCATGTAACTCTTGTTGCGCCATTTAATTATTACTGGTTTTGCTCCTTTTAATTGTATCGTTATTGTCATTTTTATATATGTTTACTCATTATATTTTAATCTGTACCTTGCTTAGAAGTTGATTATTTTAATGAAAACTTGAAATTTGAAGCATGAATAACTTACATAGACAGTTTAACTCTCTTGCATTGCAGACGTTCCCTTTTGAAAAATTACAGCTTTAAATATGACCAGTAGAAGCTGGGAGTGGGTGAATTGAGCGGAGCAAGATGGCATGCTTGGGACTGAGTCGCATGCTTCTTTTATGCAATGCTGGAAAAAGGAAAACCTAAAATCTCACTTCAGATCATCCTCAGATTGTATCTTTCCTCCAGCAGTCAACTGTAATGGGTTCTCTGGAGTCCTCCACATCAGTGCCAATAGGAAGAGAAACAGTATCTTTTGGAGGAAAGTATATGCTGAGTCCTTGCAAGAGCATTGACCAGAAAGGACCAATGATGCTGTAGTGACAATGGCCCTGATCAATGATGTCAGCAGGATCACCATGTTGGGGGAACTGAGAACTGGTACTATAGAGATTTGGCAAGAGGGAAGGAGACCCAAGACTACTCTTCTAGAAATTAGTGAGGAGTCATTTGGTGGTGACCCGAATACCAGGATGGTGGATCGGTGAGAAGGGATGAGGAGTTGGTGCTGCCATGTGTAACCTTTCTCCACCTTAGTAGTGGTTCCAGATAATAACCCTGGATCAGTTTGAACTGTGTTGGTGAGATTAATGGAAGTATGTATCAAAGTGCATTATGACCATAATGGGCATTATTTGGCTCTTAATGCGTGTTAATGGACACTAAAGTGTGTTATATTACCCAGGGTTGCATAGTAATAAGATGCATAGTATACAAATGCATCCAAAACAACTCATTAATATGTACCTTTAATAATGCATTCACAGCAAGTTGTGTTATTGCTAGAAAAGTATCACCAGCAAAAAGCTGCTTATAATTTTCCATCCCGGGATCATCAGGATGCAAAGCCACAATCTGATGTTTATGTTTTTATAGATATGTAGATAATGAATATTGTTGATGGTCTTATATTTTTATGATTGCACTTTATATTGGAAAGCCTAGATTTTAGGCCAGGGGTGGGCAACTCTGGTCCTTGAGGGTCGGAATCCAGTCGGGTTTTCAGGATTTCCCCAATGAATATGCATGAGATCTATTTGCATGCACTGCTTTCAATGCATATTCATTGGACAGTGTTTCTCAACCTTTTCAAGCCACGTACCCCCTAAACCTAACAAATACCAACCGAGTACCCCAGCCCAAGCTCTGCCCCTGACTCCACCCCATAAAAATAATACTAATTGTAATGCAATTTTTTCCATCCATTTTTCATATACACTCAATATAATCTTATTTAATATATAATGGTAACTACAAAATTTTTTTAAAAAACCCACAAAGCACACTGTACACAAAGAAAATCTTAATTATTATTCTGGTTTTTTCTGGGGTTTGGTTTTTTTTTGGTTTCTTCTGATTTTTTCTGGTTTCTTTCTTTCTTTCTTTTTTCTCTGCTGCTTGGCTGGCCCAGAACCTTCTCTCCAATGTGGGGGCAAAGGCTTATGGGCCAGCGGCATGCAATTGCTGCACGCACCTGGCCCTTCTTGCCCAGAGTTGAGGTGGGGGATGATTCGATGAAGCATGTCATGTGGCAGCGGCGGTCCATGGGGTGGGGGTGGATGTAGATATCGGGTGGCAGAGAGGAATTGGCGACAGCTTCATGCAGTCAGGGATAGATCCTGGGTGGTGGTCAGCCCGCGTACCCCCAACAGGCAGCCCGTGTACCCCCTAGGGTACGCATACTACAGGTTGAGAAACACTGCTTTAGGGGGACCTACTCAGGGGGCCAGATCTGTAGAGAAGACCTGTTTGGGGGCAGTTCTTTGTTGGGGGTGAACTGTTTATGGGAGAAGCTTCAGAGGGGACTTGTTTTGGAGGAAACATCTCTTCAAGGGGAGAGCTTTTCATGGGGGAAAACTTTGAGGGAGGGGGAATCCAGTGGTATATCCAGCTAATTTGAAGATGACACGGTTCTGTGGCTCGATGTTCCCAGGATGATATAATAATGCTGTTTGCAAGGTTGATTGCAAGCATCATTATTCTTATACTACAGGAGAAATTTGCCCATAACTTTGATTCTAACCTGCCTGGAAGGTTAATGCTAGACTAATTAAGGAAAGCTTTTGCTTTATCAACAGTTTGGAATAACTATAAAATCACTGCAGGAGTCCTAAATTAAGGTTTTTGAACTTCAGCAAAGCTTTGGAACAATCACCGTGAGAGATGTCTAAATACTACTTATTGAAAGTGTTAAATCTACTGTACCTGAGAATGGAAAATTATAATAAGGTCTTCTTCACACCAGGTAGAAGAGGGGCAGTAAGGGGAAATCGGTGTAGTGAATCACTGTCTTCTCCAAACATGAGCAGTTGAATCACCCGACTTCTTTGCATTTACTGTTTGTGCGGGCATCTAAAAGCAGGTAAATTAAAATGCATACTTCTCAAAATGTCAAGTATCTGTAGCTTTATTTTTTTTATAATAATACCCATTGGTAATACATCTAAGAGGCTTATAGATATTAAACTAAATCAATACTAGAATACTACATATATATGTTTGTGTTTATTGTACATTAGATATCCCGCTTACAAATTTATAAAGAGTAAAAACACATAATATAACATTACACAATTAATACAATAGGCACATTGAACTACCCTCTCTGTCCCAGAGGGGTTGACCATCTAAACTAAAGGTGCCTAAGAGCAAAACAGCAATTGTATAATAATGATAGAATAGAAAAAAGCAAAGAGCAAACAAACAAAAAAAAAGTAACCTCTAGCAGATAGAATAAATAATCTAGTTCATTTACTAAGGTGCGGTAGCCATTTTAACATGCGTTAAAAATTAGCACATGCTAAATGTTAAAGCATGCTAACGCATCCATAGGATATAAGGAACACGTTAGCATGCCTTAGCGTGCCTTAACATTTAGCGCGCATTAAAATGGCTACCGCGCCTTAGTAAAAGGACCCAAAAATAAAATTGAAATAAAATACTGCCCAATCTGAAAAATCAATCAATATCAGCCTCTGTTCAATGCGCGGCTCTCCAATCTCATCACCTGATCCTCTGATTCTGGAGCCAAGTCCAATGGGACGCCGAAGCAGGTCCCGCTCAGAGGACCTTCGCCTCGATGAAGTGCCCGATGTGAGTGGCGATATTCCAATGTCATCAATGGGCTGTGGCATATGAACCAAGCACTGACAGACAGGTGTGTGATCCCTCAAAGACGAGTCAACGGAAAAATATAGTAGGCCCAAAGAAGACTCTGCCCCAATGCGAAGGACACGGGCCACCGTGTACTCAAGGAGCAGTTACCAGCAGCAGGGGAGAAGCGGCAGAAATTAAAAGGCACTCTTGGCACATCACACCGCACAGGTCCTCCACAGGCAGAGCTGAAAAGCATTGAAGCAGGCCACCACACAGCAGGCAAGTGAGATTGGAGAATTCTGCCGTTAACGGCCATGCACAGGTGGTTGAATTAGAGAGAAAAAATGACTGAATAAGAATTGATTAAATTAAATTTAGAATAAAATAACATAAAATAACAAAAATACAGTAAAAGTAGGGTACAAAGAATAACAGAAAATAAAACATAAAATGACAAAAGGATGGCAGGAGGCACCACAACACATGACATAGCCTGACACCATCTTGAAAAAATATGTATATATCCAGGGAAGTGTAGAAAACAGGAATAGAGGAAAAGTTATATGACTCAATAGAAAAAAAAAATTGAAAAGAAAGTTATAACATAAGAATTGCCACTGCTAGGTCAGACCAGTGGTCCATCATGCCCAGCAGTCCGCTCACGCTGCGGCCCTTAGGTCAAAGACCAGTGCCCTAACTGACACTAGCTTTACCTGCGTACGTTCTGGTTCAGCAGGAACTTGTCTAACTTTGTCTTGAATCCCTGGAGGGTGTTTCCCCCTATAACAGCCTCCAGAAGAGCATTCCAGTTTTTCACCACTCTCTGGGTGAAGAAGAACTTCCTTACGTTTGTACTGAATCTATCCCCTTTCAACTTTAGAAAGTGCCCTCTCGTTCTCTCTACCTTGGAGAGGGTGAACAACCTGTCTTTATCTACTAAGTCTATTCCCTTTATTATCTTGAATGTTTCCATCATGTCCCCTCCCAGACCTATCATCAGTACCTATATAACCTCTCACCATGTTTCTATAAAGAGAACCCTCAGGAATCAAATATATTTGTTAAAAATATGTTTTAAGACCAGTTTTAAACTTTGTTATGGATGCCTCCATTTTTAAGCATGGTAGTAGATTATTCCATAACTTGGGGGTGTTACACTAAAATTTCAGTTTCTTTTGGAATTAAGTCTGATATGTTTGACTAAAAGGAACCACTAGGAGGTTCTGCTGGGGAGAATTTAAGAACCCTAAAAGAAGTATATGGAATCAACAGTCAAGATATAATTAATGGTAATCCAGAGTAATATATTTTCTCACAAATTCTTTAAAAAGCATTAAAATTGTACGTGCAAATGCAGGCGTGTGCCCAATTAGCATGCACATTTTAATTGAAAAATGAGCTAATTAGCACAAATAATTGGGATCTTAAGTTAAGCGCCTTCATCTGCGTGCCTATCCACTTAACTTAATTAATCAAAAGGCTTAATTGATGCTGATAATTGAGAATTCACAACTTGAAAATGATGTTAATTGCAGTTAATTGAAAGGTGCACAACTTGTAAAGCGTGATTCAATAAAAAGTATACACCTTGGCCAAAGGGGTAGAGAGTGGGCGTGTTTTCAACTTAGGCGCATGTTTTTGGCTTAGGTGCCATTGTGCGCACAAGTTAGGCGCAAGCATTTAGGTCAAGCAAATAGGGTATGCCTAAATATTGAAACACCTAACATAACTTATAGAATCATGCTTAATACTGCAGTAGCTGGCAGCAAATATTTTAGACAAAAATTGAATTTGGAACTTAGGGCTAGATTCACTTACCTCCTTTGTGTGCCTGATCTGTGGCTGATCCATGCAGGCCCGAACAATCCATAAAACCAAAAAATTCAAATGAGGGCCATCGGAGAAACGCCCCCCTCCAAACGCACGAATCGCTAGTGTGCGATCCCGACACATGTGCAGGTACAATTCATTTCTAAAGAAATTCTTTAGTTATCTAAAGCCTCTGAAATTACACTTAACTTAAGTCTGATTCTATAAAGGATTCTATAGGGATGTGCACTGGGTGAACATTTTCCATTTATTTTGGGTTTGCCTCTTTTTCCTGATTTTTGATCATTTCACACGCTCATTTTAATAAAAGAAACTTAAAACACCTTAAAACTTTTTAACATGCATCAATCAACTTAAAATATATATTAAATCATAGGTCAATAGATGTTAAATTGATTTAGCCTGAAATTAGGGACTTTTAAATATAAATAAATAAATAAAGGACCCTTTTACTACCTTAGCCCAGAGCGCTAAATTCTCTGATGCTGCTCCGAAGGTCATAGAATTCATATGAGTGTCGAACCAGTGTCAGAGCATGTAGCGCTCCGGGCTGCAGTAGAAACGTCTACCGCGGCTTAGTAAAAGAGATCTATAGTTTAACAATACAGTATTTATAAAGCTAAGATGAATGCTGTTTTCACTTTGCATGCTTTGTTTTAAAATACCGATTAGAAAAGAAGTATTTGTCTACTGTGCTCTGTGCTACATACTATGTATGGCAGTGCAGCCACAGTCTCAGGTTTTCCATTTTAATTCAAAACAGTGTTTTCTTTCTTCCTCAGCTCTTTTTTTGTTCTCTGTCCAAGCCTTCATCCTCCTTATTCCTTTCCCTGCCTCTCAACCGTTTTGGTTAAAACTTCTATTGCATGGATTCCTTCTGCATATAACAACTGAAGTAGACCATCACCAAGCAAGATCATTTTCCAGACTGTTTGTTGCAAAAATAAAAATAAAGCAAAAAGCTGAGCGGCAGAATGAAAACAAACAAAGCAACTCGTCATCAACATAATCCTCAGCTCAGCCTTTTAAACCAGCCAACAGCATCTGCTTTATTGAAGGCCCCAGACAGATTTGAAAAATGTGAAATCTGAGTTTCAGCCAGACCTCAAGGTTATAGTTTGAAGATTGTAACAGAAAGAGTTGAAAGTAGCACTGCCACTTCCTATTCATGCAGACAGTAATTTTACAAAATGTCACCCACCCCACCCCCTTTTTCTGGTTCAGTTTCTTTGCTGGGGTATGGTTCCGGTTTGCGGTTATCCCAAGCTACTGGCTGGTGGGGCTCATCAGGAGATGAGCGGGGAACGGCAGGGAGCCGTGCCTGGGGTTCTGATGTCTCAGACCCATGCTGGCATGGCAGGGTCGGGGACCAAATATTATTGGTTGTGGTTTACTGTGTAGCTTGGGAAACAGTTTTGTTATGTGAATGTGTTAAATTAATTGGTTATTAATAAACAGAGCTGCGGCTATTTCTACCAAGAAGAGTGTGGTCTGGTTATTGGTGAGAAGGATAGTTGGGGGGGGGGGAGGCAGGGGGCAAGCGGGCCAATACATATCCCGCTGTTATTTGGCTGCATGATCAAATTTGTGAATGCAATTTTTAGCACTTTTTATAGAATTTGGGGGTTAATGCATTCTCACACTTCACTCAAACAGTTCCTAAAACTGTAAACAGTTTGACAAAATTCCCTACTTTTCAACAACTGTCCTCCCCATGTTTGTTGGTGCACCCCATAAGGTTATTTTAGGGAGCAGTAGACAAACTTTCCACATTGGTACAAGTTCCACAAGTAGTTTTTACCAATGGGTTTGTATTAATAATCAAATCAAAACTATGGGATATAAAATCAATTTTCACTGAACTAGGTAATACAGTTTTGTTAGCAGTTTTTCTCCTAATATTGTACATATCATTAAAGAATCTTATGAGGCTTCTCTTTTTTTTCCCAATATCTTCACACAGGACCCAATAAGATTTTGCTGACTTTTTAAAAAAAATATCTTAACTATATAAACAGTTTACAATGTCTCCATTTTTCTTTTATAATCCCAAACATAGGGCCCTTTTCATCAAGCTGCATGGTAAGAACAGATAGCATAGCTGGTTTTAAAAAAGATTTGGAGAAAAAGTCCATAGTCTGTTATTGAGAAAGACATGGTGGGAGCCACTGCTTGCTCTGGATCGGTAGAATGGAATGCTGCTACTCTTTGGGTTTTGGCCAGGTACTAGTAACCTGGATTGGCCACCGTGAGGACTGGCTACTGGGCTTGATGGACCATTGATCTGACCCAGTAAGGCTATTCTTATGTTTTGGGCACAAGCTGGCATGGTAAATGTTCTGACACTCATAGAATTCCTGTGAGCATTAGAGCACTTACCTCACCAGCCCGTGCTAAAAACCTCTAGCGTGGCTTGAGAAGAGGGGAAGGGAGGAAAGTGAGCAAAACAAATTCATGATGATCAGTGAATGATCAATTTACTGTGGTTTAGTTGAAGTAGTCTAAGTAAAACAGTGGAGTAGCTGTGAGAAATCATTTTGCTTAAGTCTGGTTTTGCATTGATTCTATCCTCACAAATGTTGTAGATTAACATTCTAAAAAGGGGATTTGTTTGCATTTTCTAAATTACTCCGAATGTGTAATATAACAAGGATAATGATTTGTTGTGAAGATCAAAAAATGTATTGTGTTACATTCTGAGAAATACACAAATACTGAAGCCAAAGAGCTTCATTTCAGCTAAAAAAAAACAACAAACTTGCTTATTTTATTTTTTTCTAAAAATTGAGCAGTTGGCTGTAAATTACAGCAATCATCTCTTCAGAGCATTTGGAGAAAGGAAGTTAAAATGAGCTGAATTAGAGGTAATATGTGAACATGTTATACAAATACTGTATGACTTCACACTCTAAAATGGCAAATAGTGGGTGTTAACTGTGATAATATACGCTACTTTCCATTTCAGCTTTCAAAATGGACTTTTGGGTTATTGAAAAAAAGACTGAGCATCTAAGTCAGTATCGCACAAACCTTTATCACCGCACCACACTAAACTCAGGGCCACGTTTAGAGGGCTTCTGAGTATGCTCAGACGCCGACCAATGATATCACACACATATTCGTGATGTCATCACATCAATGTCCACACATGCTCAGAAGCCCTCCAGACACATGTCTGAGCTCAGAGACTTTCCAAACCCTAAACAAACTTCTGGGTTTTGGAAATCTCTCCTTTGCCCTGGTTCCAACCCAGTTCTCGAGACACACCAAGCCAGTCAGGTTTTCAGGATGATATAGATTTGCAAACAATGGAGGCAGCGCATGCAAATTTATCTCATGCACATTCATTGTGGATATCTTAAAAAAACAAACTGATTTGGGTGTGTCCCAAGGACTGGATTGAGAACCCCTGTCTTATAAATTGAATCTTATAGACCTGCATCTATATAAATTTTTAGACATACAGAATTCAGGCACCAAAAATCGTCACTGCCTACCCCCACCCGCGTAGATAAAGATGAGTATCTGTTTCTCAACTATTTAAACTATTAAATATAAAATAACTAAAATATTTAAAGTATTGAGACCAATGACGATTTTTGGTGCCTGAATTCTGTAGGTCTAAAAACTTATATACATACAGGTGGTACCGCTGAGGTATATAAGATTCAATTTATAAGACTCTTGCTTTATTACTTTTTGGGCCATACAAAGGAAACATCTGGCTGGCTGGCCAACTTAATATCAGGTATTTTGGGGTACAGATAGGATGCATCTGCCCTTTGGGGGGGTTCAGGTGGTCTGCCCTTCAGGGGGTGGTGCAGCAGGAGGTACTTGGCATCCCTTCTACTGCTGATCTTTGGAAGGGGGTGGGGGGATTCTGGCAGGAGCGACTGGCATTCCTTCCTGGCAGGGGATGTCTTTAGGGGCTGGTGGCAGGATGAATTGGGTACTTCTGACGCTGACATTCGCGGGTGGGGGGATTTTTTAAGGGATCCTGGCAGGATGGACTGGGCATCCCTCCTGCTCGCCGTCTTGGTCGGGGGAGGGGGGTACATGTTTCCTGCTGCAGCTGCTAAACTGATCGTGGCAGGGAGATTCTCTTGCCGTGATCAGTTCAGTGGCTGCTTCTCCTTAAAATGTAGGCCAGCATTTTGCGGACTTACATTTCAGGCAGCTACCGCAGACCCCTGCTGTATGGAGGTGGAATGGTAGCATTAGCGGAAGATAACTCCTTACTCTTTCACAGGGACCTTGTTTGGCCATTATGTTGATGGAGAGGAGGAGTAGCTTAGTTGTTAGTGCAGTGGCCTATGAACCAGCAGAACTGGATTTGATTCCAAATGTAGCTCCCTGTGACTCTGGACAAGTCATTTACCCTGCATTGCCCCAGAAGAACTTACAAATTAAGTACCTGTATATAATATGAAAGCTGCTTTGATTCTAACTGTAGAAAGGCAGTATATTAAATCCCATTCCCATAATCTAAAAATCACAGAAAGAAAATCATTAGTCTGAAAGCATATAGGCATTTTTTTCTGCTTAGAAGTTTCCTAGTTCTGCTTTCAAAGTTAGATATTCTGAATGGAGTATGGCCAAATGATGTGTGAGTAGCAATTGAGTCATTTCTGTCTGTTGACACTTCAAATGCTTATGTTTTAAGAATCTATTATGAAAACATAGAATAAACTAGTGAGAACTTCCTGTCTGATCATAAGCAATAATGAACCAGATCCAAACCCTGGCAGCTGGTTTGCATATTCCACTTATAGGAGATATACATAGGAGAAAAAAGAATCTGTTCAGCGTGACTTTCTCAAGTATTTAACTACTCTCTCAGAACATAATGTATTAAAGATTTTCTCCCTATTGAAAAGATATTGATGAATCTACTATTACTATTTGGCATTTCTATAGTGCTGAAAGGCGTATGCAGCCCTGCACATTCAATATTCAATAGATGGTCCCTACTCAGAAGAGCTTACAATCTAATTTGGCCAGACAGGATATCTCAGAGTTGGGAAGTTTCTAGTAGAAGGAATGATATGATGGGTATAAGTATCAACAAAGAAAGCATGAAATAAGCACAAAGGATTCCTGTTTATGAAGAATTTAAGAAAAGGCAAAGATCAGCTGGTGTTTATGGTAGTACTACTGTTATTAATCAATTCTAGAGCATAACTAGATATAGTACTTCGCTGATGAAAGCCCCTTCTCCGTGAAGCTTATAAACTAGTAAAGACAAACATATATCACAATGAAGAGAATCTATGAGAATCTGTTTATTATACTTAATATTTAAAAGCAGCCTTGAAGAATTTAGGGACCTATTTACCAAGCTGAGCTAAACAATTAACATGTGTACAGCATATCCTATCTGTTAGTGCCGGTCTGTATTAATAGCAAGACAGCTTGAAATTTAGTGCACGCTAATTGGGCAAGTCACTTAAGGGCAAATTCTAAAAGAAGCGCCCAAACGTTAGGCGCCTAATTAGGCACTCTTCAGCGCGTTTCAAGTAAAATTGGGTGCTGTTTAATGAATCACGCTGAGCGGAACCTATTTTGGAGGCGCCCATTAAATAGGCCAACTCAAGGCACAACTAAAAGTTAGGCGCCTAGCAGAGCGCATAAATACGCTTAAGAGCAATGATTCTGCAACAAGGCGCCTACATGCATAGCGCCTATTTCTTTGAAGGCTGCCTAAATTTTTAGAGGCGCCTTGTTACAGAATTGCGCTTTCTTGATAGGCGCCTATGTTTTAATCAGTGCTGATTAAAAAGCTTAATTGAGCTTGTTGTTCAATTTAGATAGGCGCCTATCTAGTTGGGCGCCACCGAAATAGGTGCCTAACTTTAGGTGCTGGTTACAGAATTTGGGTCTTAATCATCCACTGCCCACCACTTTGACTGTAAGCTTTGAATGCCAAAGCCACAAAAAGGCGGTATACAAGTATTCCTTCCTTCCTAATTCTTGGGGTAATCACCAAATGCAGAATGGGGTGAGGAATTGCTTACAATTAATGTTATATAAATACTGCTAAATCAATCAATGATACTTCTGATACAACTCAAATCTTACCTATCAATGCAGTATCTACTAGATATTTTTAAGCTTTGTCACAAGATCTTTAGAAGTGTCTCTCATGAGCTGTAAATTGTGCTACATAAGATTTTATGCACTCAAATCTTCATTTGATCTACTGGTTTTTTGAAAACTTATTATAAACTTATTTAGTAGTAATACTTGGTACTTGGTGCTTAAAAGTTCTCAACATTATTCATAAATACAGTGGTGCCTCACACAACGAACTTAATTGGTTCCAGGAGCAAGTTTGTTATGCGAAAAGTTCGTTATGTGAAACGCGTTTTCCCATAACAATACATGTAAAAAAAAATAATTCGTTCTGTAGCATAAAATATGCTAAGATGACATAAAAAAAGATAAATTTTTTGTTATTATTTTTATTTAGATACATCTAAAAACATAATTGTTTTTTAAAACAACACACATTTTTTAAATTTAAAGACAGACTAAGTAGAGTCTAATTTTACAGTGAGAGAGGGCAGTTAAGCGCAGTGCCATCAGTTATCCTGCCCCTCTCAGTAAATTGCCTGGGATGGAGGGAGGGAGAGAAGAAGGCAGATGATGGAAGTGGGAAGAACTTGTGCCGTCAGCATCAGGCACAAGCGGGAAAGCAGCAGCGGTGAGGGGCTAGAAGTTATCTTCCTTTCATTCATGTCCTTGCCACCCCCGTCCCTTGGTCGGTCCCACAATTTCACAATTTCCTGCATATCTCCTCCCTCCATTCTTGTAGCCCATAATCTCCTCTCCTGACATCTCCCTGTCCTTTTACTTCCACTATCTTCCTATCCCATCTCTATTCCCTTTTGTCCCTCTCCCCATGATCAATCATCTCACCACCTCTCTCTTCCCTCACCCTCAGGGTTCAAGATTGCTTCCACTCTTTTTCCTGTTGTTCTCTCTGCCTGTCACCCTATGATTTAGCATCCCTTCTGCCCTTGTCCAATATTTCCCCTTCTCTCCCTCCCTCTCATCCCCTGCTCCAACATACCGTATTTCGACTGCCCTTCCATCCCCAGGCCTGCCAACTTCCACTCATTTACTGCTTTCTCCCACCTCTGCCAAAGCCCGCCCCCTCCCCGCAGTGATCGGCAACACCAGGCACCCCCCCTCAATCGGTGAAACAGGGCCCCCCCTCGATCGGCAAAACAGGGCCGGCGACTGCTTTCTCCCGCTGCTGTTGAAGTCTGTAAACAACTTTAACACAAGCCACGGGGCTCTAACAGTGCATATGCTGCCAACGGCTTCCTTCCTCCTTCCTCTCCCCTCATGATGTAACTTCCCATTTGGTTGATGGAGGAGGAGGAGGGTAACCGGTAGCGTCACGCACACTGCGCGGAAGGATGCAGCTCAGGCGACTTCGTTGTGTGAAACGAAGTTCGTTGTGGGAAGCAAGACCTGAAGTTCGTTGTGCGCAGCGTTCGCTGTGCGAGGCGTCCGTTATGCGAGGCACCACTGTATCTTATTTTGTTCTTTTGAACAGCTGCGGATGGGGACATGTCTCTCCAACGTGTTTTGCCTATCGGTTTTGTCAAGGAAGTCAAGGGTTTAGCACTATTAATAATAATAATAATAATAATAATAACTTTATTTTTCTATACCGCCATAGTCAGGTGACTTCTAGGCGGTTCACACTGTAAGAAGGCTGGACATTCAGCGAATAACAAGGTCACAATACAATACAATAAGTCAACATACAATACAAGACAAAACAATACAATACAGTACAATACAATACAATGAGTGTATACAACACAGTACAATATAATACAACGAGTCTAAATATACTACAATACAATAAGTCTAAAGACAACACCATACATAAGTCTAATACAGTATCGTACAATGAGTCTAAATATAATACAATAGTGAAGAGGGGAAAGTTACAGATTGGGGTTCAATGGGTAATGAGTAACTGAGTATTTCTTTAGAACTTCCATTTGAATTGGAGTACTATGGATAGCGAATATCTGAGTACATGAGGGGCATCTTGAGAAAGAAAGAAAGGCGTTTAGAGGGAGGGGAGTCCTAGTGCGGGAGGGGACGATTTTAGTCCGTGAATTTTTCGAATAGGGCGGTTTTGATCGATTTGCGGAATGCACTGTAAGACAGGTTGGGTTCGTTTATGTAGTTTTTCAGCCAAACTTGCTGTCTGTTCGCTTGGAACTTAAAGGTTCTATCCAGGAATGATTTGTATCTGCAGCCCGTAATCTTTGGGTATGCAAATATGTTTTTGTTTCTGGTCGCTCAATTGAAAATCTAAATCCAGCATTACAACTTTTTTAGGAAGGTCAGATCGCTATTCCATCAAGAACATTTCTCAGTGTTGGTACAATCCACTGTGCTTTCTCAGCTAGATCATTGTAACTCAGATTATCTGGGCATTAAGCAGAGCAGTCTAAAACGACTTCAGTTAACACAGAATACTGCAGCTATGCTCATTTTGGAGAAATAAAAGTATGATCATGTTTCCCCTTTGTTGATAAAGCTTCACTGGCTCCCAGTTCGCTTTAGGATCCAGTTTAAATGCGCATGCATAATCTTCAAGCTTCTCTATGGAATATTTGATCCTTTTGTCCCCTTATGTTGGAATACCCTTAGACTTTGTCATTTGAGAAACACCTAAAGATATAAGTTAGCCTACCCTTCTTTTAAGGGAATTAAATCTGCTGGAAAGCTCAGTCGATCTTTTGTTTTCAAGTTTGTAGAGATCTGGAATGAACTTCCTGACTGCATTAGGCTTTTAGGCCAGCTGCAATTATTTTGTAAATTCCTGAAAACTTTGTTGTTCTCGCAATTTTTAAATGGTTTAACTACAGCCTCAACAAAATGATAATATTATAGTTATTTTTCTTATGCTCTTCTCATGTACTTTAGTTTTTAATTCGTTCTTCCTTCGCCTATGTTTTCTGCTATGTACTCTAGTCTTAATTACATGTGAACCAAGTCGAGCTCCAATGGGAGATGACCTGGTATATAAACCAAAGATTAGATTAGATTAAAAAAAAAAAGAAGAAGTGAAGACATTATGAGAAATCCCTTAAGCAGTTAAGGCACTAGAGGAATTGATACATACTATTAGACAATGGAAGCATAAGCCAAAGGAGACTCCTGAAATTAGAATAGAAAAAGCTGAAGGGAGAAAGAAATGTTCAATATGAGGGTTTTGTGCCTAAAGTGAATATTGAATGAGAGAATATTTTAGGGAGTGACGGCCTTACTAGGTTGGGAAGGTAGTATGTAGCCAACTGATATGAGGAGTGACTTGAGAGTGAGTGAAAAATTGCAAAGATCAACTGAAGAAAATCCAATATCATCACTATTGTTTGTACTAGCTAGAGAACCTTTTAATATAATTCTATTTTCCTTTTGTTGCAGTTAGAATTTCCACTTAAAATTTCCCAAGGTAACCAGAGAATGAGATGTATTTAAGATTAGTGTACATATCAAAGTAGGAAAATAAGGTTGTCCTTTATTAAGTTAAATTTGAGTCAGAGTAGTAGGTAATTCAGAGAATCAACTCTGAGAGAAGAAACAAATGCTTCTGATTAGTTATTAATTGCTGGAATACCGGCTATTAAGGTGCTTATTTTAATAGCCCCATTAATGATTTAGATATTTGAATCCTGGCACGTACTGTAAATGTCTAGCTATGACTAGGATGGGACCATGGTAGGAAAAAAACATAGACATTCATTCTAAGACCCCTGAGATTAATATTGGAAGTTAGAGCTGCTCACAATGACATCTAAAGTGCCACAAAGCACTATGGGTGGCTGTGACAGCTAGGACACTCAGTTCCATGTACTAGCTGACAAGATTGTACTGCTGATAGCGCTGCTACATTCAATAAGTGTAGCCAGACTATTGATAGTCCACTAGCATAGGAACAGCCGCAACACAGAGGGCTACCAACCACCCTGATCTCCAAATTCCCTTGACCATCACTTTCCAATCCCCAACTCTCCAATCGCTCCTTCCTGCCTCCCCTACCATCTAATCATTACTTCCTAGTCTCTTCCCTATTTGTGTCCTCACCCCAGATCCCCCATCAAGCACATCTCTCTGTCACAAAGCCCCTCCCAAGTAGCCCAATTCATCCTACCCATGCCCTCAGGACCTTCCAGAGGGGGCATTCCATGGTGGCGCAGTAAACCGGGACAGGTATGGTCACTTCTACCCCACCTTCCCCCTTGTGGCTCCAGGTATCAGGTGGCACTGACCCCTAGCAATAGCTTCACAGTACTAGAGGTCATTTCCCAAATATGGTCATAGTAAAAATGTAAAAATACAGCATTATTACCAATGCAGCTGCACTTACACATTTAGGTTTGTAAAGGTGAACAGTTGCATATGGAAGCAGCACCATTTACACATGGAAGTTACAAAATATCTGCTTCAGTGTGAAAGTATTGACACTTCTATGTGAAAGCTGCTGGGTATGTGTCACTTATTTTTTCCATGTGCATTGCATATACTCAAATATAAACTCATCCAAATATAAACTGACATGCCATTCTTGCCCCCCCACCCCTCTTTTTAGGGATTTATATTCCATTAGTCCTCACCTTACCTTCACTGTGGTATCAGACATTCATAATACCCTCCCTCCTCCTGGTAGTGTCCCCCTCCTCCTCTACCACTGCTGCCACAACCACCCACCAGCAGAGTTCTCCAGCTTTTAGTGCCCCCCCTAAACCAGCAACATTCTCTTTCTTCCCTCCGTCCCTCCCTCCCTCTCACCCTGAACATGACAATTATCCCCCCTCCCTAACCCAGCAAGAGGACCCCCAGGCCTACCATGGTTCCCCAGTAGTCTAACAGCGTGTTGGGGCAGGAGCGATTCTCATTCGCTGCTGCCCGTGTTCTTGCCATGATGAAAAGGCTGCCAAGACTTCCAGTATAGAAAACCATCTGAAAATGTGTTTCATAAGTGACAATTTGGATGTTTAAGCAAATAAAATGTCCAAATGCCACTTTATGCCATTTCTGGATGTTTTTCTCTTGCTGCTTATAACAACATTATCTAAGAGGTGTACAATATTTAAAACCCTAATTAGGAAAGGAGAAATATGGAAGTCACAAAAAGAGATCTAGGTTCAGTATTGAAACAAAATGTTAATGTTTCAATGGGGTTTTGTCTGCATGAATAAGCCAGTAGTATATAAAACAAGTCGGTGTTTTAGAAGCGATCCCCCTCCCTGGTGTTTTTTTTCCGCTCCCCTCTTCCCCTCACTTAATTTTTTAATTTGTTTTGACGATGTAATTACAAACTTTCCCTTCCTCTTCACCCTCAAACTCATGTTCGTATTTGTATTTTGTCTATTTAATGTTCACTTTTCCTTTCCCTACCCCTCTTCTAAAATTAATTTTAAATATTTTTAGCTATGTAAACTGGCCAGATACACGTTGATGGTCGGTATATTAAAATGTAAATAAATTTGAAACTTGCCGGTATAATTCACTCTCCAGTTGCATTCACAAAAATACCCTTGTATAGTACACTAGCCAGGTGACCAAGTTGGGGAATCCCATCAATACATCTCATGCACCTCTAGCCAACTATCTTGTCTTAGACTGACAGATTTGTAATCACATTGATCTTTAATCAAGCACCACATCATCCTACATGCCAGTGGCTCTCAGAGTCCATTTTGGAGATGCTACCAATTCATTGAAGATCAAACATAGAGTTAGCCCTATATTGTACTGGCAGCCAGTGAAGTTTTTTTCAAAAATGGTGTGATGTGGTCACATCACTTACAACCTTTTATTAGTCTTGCTGCAGCATTCTGGATCAAATGAAGTTGGTGCGGACCCTTTGTAGTCAGACCAGTGCAGAGTGCATTACAGTAATCCAGTCTTGATGTTATGGCATGCACAATTGAGACAAGACTTGCCTTTTCAGTGTAAGATGAGAGGCAGCATAGTTGTCACAAATGATAGAAGCAGCCCTTGAAGGTTGCTTGGATTTGGGGAATCAGAGTAAGTATTGAATCTAGCTATCCTCCAAGGTTGCTGACTTATGATTTGAGGAGGAGTTTGTATATTCTAAAAGAAATTTTGATGTCGGGTATGTTCCCACTGGTGTTAGGAACCTACAGAAGCTTGGTTTTATTTGGGTTCAGCCAAAGTTTGTCATTTTTAACCAATTCTTGAATTGATGTTAAAACAAGTAGTCAGTTTATTCATGGCTGTGGGTAAAACAGGTTCAGTGGGTATGAGTTGCTTCACATTGTCCGCATAGAGCAGTGTATCTCAAACTGTGTACCAAGGCACACTAGTGTGCCTCCTGAGATTTCAGGTATGCCACGGTACACTGGGGAGGAGGAGAGCTGCCGGCACCAGCTTACTGTTTACAGGATGTGCCTTTTCGTGGCGAGAGGCACATCCTGTAAGCAATCAATGGGCGCCAGCACCTATTCTTCTATCTGGCCCTCTTCCCTTCCGGCACCCCCTACTGGCGTCTTAGGGCCCGCCTGGAGGGCCTTCACACACACGCGGACATCGACATGATGATGTCATGCATGCATATGATGTCATCACGGCAATATCCGCGCACTTCCAGGTGTCTCGAGCCAAGGCCACTACCTTTAGTGTGCCATGGCTCAAGAAAGTTTGCGGGACACTGGCATAGAGGTAGAACTGCCATTGACCAAATCAGCTTGGCTAGTGGCTTGAGATAGATATTGAACAGAACAGTATCAATCCTTGCGGTACCCCATAGGTCAGTGCCTATGGTTGCAATGAGGAGCTGCCAAACAGTATAGACTGTTTGGCTGATCAATAGGATCTGAACCAAGGAAGTAATATTCCATTGATACCTGTTTCTGCTAGTCATGCTAACATAATATCATGATCCACAGTATGAAAAGCTGCTGAGAAATATAGCAGTACTAACTCTGAGGCAAATGCCCTGTCTTGGTTTCCATGAAGATCTTCTAGCAAGGATACAAGGACCGTTTCTGTTTCACAATCAGGTCTGAATCCAGTCTGACATGAATCTAGCCAATTTCTCTCTGGTTATGTTCATATTCTTTGTGTTATGGCCCTCAGCCATAAATTATAGTATTCTATAATTTGCATATGCAGTTGTGCATCAAAATTTCACTTATCTATATGTCAATAAGTAAAGTATCAAATCATTGTGCATATTTTCCGCTAGTTGGGGGATGATCTCAAGGTGGCAAAACAGGTAGAAAAAGTGATGGTCAAAGCCAGGAAGATGCTTGGGTGCATAGTGAGAAGAATGGCCAGGAGGAAAAAGGAGGTTATGGTGCTGTTGCACAAGCCTCGGGTGAGGCCCCATTTGGAATACTGTGTGCAATTCTGGAGATCACACTTTCAAAGAGACATAAATAGGATGGAGTCAGTCCAGAGGGCTGCTAGAAAACTGGTTAGTGGGCTTTGTCCTAAAGCATATGGGTCACAAACTGAGCAGTATTTGCCAAAAGGTGAAGGGGAGGAACCCAACGGTAAAACTAACACCAGAATGATGTAATAATAATGGTGAAGTATGTCCTCAGTGTGAGGTTACAAGCTTGAGGAAGCACAAAGTTCAAAATGAACTACAGCCACCACGCTTGAACATGTTGGGCTTTTTCCAAGGTGAGATAAATTTGCAACTTAGTCTCACACCATCATAGGAACATACCGTGTGTGAATAGCAAGTGAATGAATTTGTATAGTGCAATTACTATCAATCTAATTCAGAAAATAACAGTGGAATTCCTGCCCCTCACCTCCAGCCAAAAAAGTTAAAGTAAACAAGCTGACAAAAATCAACAGCAGCAGTACTTAGCTTAATGAGTCAAATTGTCCCATTCTTAAGGCACTGATAATGAACGTCAGAGAGGGAAAATGTATTATCAAACTTTGCTCTAATCTCCAGGGTTGGCAAATACTGCTCAATGTGTGACTTTTAAGAATATTTTGCAGTTGTTAGGGTTTTTTCAATTTTTATTTTTATAAAGCACATGAGTGCAGAGACCTCAATATGTATACTCTGGAAGAAAGGCAGAAGAGAGGAGATATGATAGAGATGTTTACATACAGGAGGCTAAGAGGTCATAGGTTCAGGTTTAATCTAAGAAAATGCTTCTTTACAGAAAAGGTTGTACGGGGACGTTCAATCATTTATTTACCTGAGTAGGAAAGAAAGTAGTAAGTGTGTTGAAACAAGTCTGTGCATGTTGTGACATGTCTCAAGGTTGCTCGTGCACAGTTGTGGCTCAGTGCGAGTGTAATATTCCAGGAGACAGGATGTCAGGAGAGTCCTCATGCGAATCAAGTAAGAAACTGCTATATTTGGAGCACCATTCAATGATAAAATTTCTCACAAAAGAAGGGGAAAAGCTAAAGGAGATCCATAAACACATGACTGCAGTTTTTGATGAGTCTGCCCCATCATCCTACAAAGTAAAATTTTAGACCAAGCAGTTTAAGTTAGATAGAGAGTCCATTGAAGATGATCCTCACGCTGAACGACCTTTAGAAGCAACTTCCACAGAAATGTGCAAGAAAGTCAAGGATTAAATTTTGTCATACAGATGAATTCACATTTCCCAAATAGCTGAAGAAATGGGCATCTCGGAAGGTACAACTTGAAAATTAATTCATGAAAAGTTGGGCATGCCCAAGGTTAGTGCAAGATAGATTCAAAGAATCCTGATGTCATGTAAGAAGGCCACAAGGTTCCAGTGCTGTCAGGAGAACTTGCAGATGCTTCGTGAATACCAAGTGAATTTTTATTTATCATTAGGTGACTGGAGATGAGACTTGGGTCTATCACTGAGATCCTGAGTCAATGGAGTGGAATGGAATCAATGCAGTGGAAGCACAAGTCATCCCCCACCACAAAAAAGTTCAAGGCAAAGTCATGGCAACTGTCTTCTGGGTTGATGAAGAAATTTTGATTCTGGAGTTCATACCATACAAAACAACGCTAACACAATGATCGCTTTGCAGTAGTCAATCAAGAAGAAAAGGCAAGGAAAGCTCACAGCAGGCGTGCTGCTTCTTCACGAAAATGTGCCAGTGCACATGTCATGACCATCAGTGTGCCATCCAAGAATATGGGTTTCAACAGCTGAACCATGCACCCTACAGTCCTGACCTGGCTCCCTTGGATTATTTCCTGTTCCAAGTTTTGAAAAAAAAATCTCTCTGTGGACAGCGGTTTTCAAGTGATGAAGAAGTCAAAAGCTGTGATGTCCTGGTTTGAAGGTCAAAAAGAAGAATTCTTTTCAAAGGGGTTAAGTCATTTCAGGAAAAGTAGATGAAATGTATGGAGCTATCAGGGGAAACATAAAAACCAACAGCAGTAATCTCTTCAAACTGGTCAATGACCTATATAACTTAGAGACCCACACAAACATACACGAAGAATCCACCTTAACTGCCGACTCCCTCGCTGACTTCTTCAACACCAAGATTCAAAAACTAAGATTAACACTACCCCCCAGCCCCGATCCCCTCGAGCTGTTCCCCATTCTCCCAGACATCTACTTATCAAACCCAGACCTAGGAGCCAGAGCTGACCTCTGTTGGAAACAATTCGCAGTAATCGACTGGCAAACCTTCAACTCATACTACAACAAATATACACACTCCCATTGCAAATTGGACACATGCCCACCAAATATCATGAAAACGGCACCCCCCTGCTTCAAAGCAAAAATGATGACATGGGTTAATTTTCTATTATCCTCAGGAAACTTCCCGTCTGAGCAAGGCCATATTATGATCACCCCCATTATAAAAAATGCGAATGAACCACCCAATTCCCCATCTAACTATAGACCGATCGCCAGTATCCCCTTATTCACCAAAATTGCGGAGGGGCTGGTAAAGGCGGAACTCTCTGCATACCTAGATAAATTTAACATACTCAGCGACTTTCAATCAGGCTTTCGCACAGAACACAGCACGGAAACCATCTTAGCTTCCCTTCTCGACCACCTCCACACGCTCTTCAGTCAGGGCTCAAGTGCCTTAATCATACAACTTGACCTGAGCAGCGCTTTTGACCTGGTAGACCACACCATTCTCCTTGAATGCCTGGCTCACATCGGCATCTCAGACCAGGTCCTTAACTGGTTTCAGGGGTTCCTAAGAAATAGATCCTACAAAGTATGCAAGAACAACTCTTTCTCTTACAGCTGGGACAACACCTGCGGGGTCCCGCAGGGCTCCCCCTTATCCCCCACCCTATTCAACATCTACCTGGCCTCCCTAGGCAACCTTCTTCATAACCTCAAGCTCAAATTCTTCATTTATGCAGACGACATCACAATATCCATCCCACTCACCAACTTTTCACATGAAATACTCGTCCACACTACAAACATTCTCAACCAGATCGAACTCTGGATGCTAGCATTCAGACTGAAACTAAACCCCGATAAATCTAAATTCTTCCTAGCCACCCCCAATGACAAAATCAAAGAAACTACAATTCAACTGAAAGGAATGACCTTCCCCCTCGAACCAACCTTAAAAATCCTGGGAGTCACGCTGGACAAAAATCTTTCCTTAGAAAATCACACCGACCTCGTCATCAGGAAAAGCTTCTCTGCACTTTGGAAACTTCGCACTATAAAAAAATACTTCAATGACACTTCCTTCCGCCTTCTTGTACAATCCTCCATCCTCAGCATTCTAGATTATTGCAACATCATATACCTTAACGCCACGAAGAAAACAACCAGGAGACTAAAAATAATCCAGAATACCGCCGTGCGCCTCATCTTTGGCCTAAAGAAATGGGAACACGTCACCCCATTCTACCACCAACTCCACTGGCTGCCTTTCGAGTCTAGAGTCCTTTACAAATTCGCATGCTTCTGTTACAGGGCGGTAAATGGTTCCTCACCAAGTTACATCAACCCTCACTTCAACCTCTACCGCACCAACAAGAAATCCCGTCGTATTCAGCTGTTCGCCTTCCCCTCACCCAAACTTTGTCACTTCAAAAGATTCCTTGACAGAACTTTCGCCTTCCAAGCAGCCAAGCTGAACCCATGGCTAGCACAAATGATACTAGAGGCCCCCACTTACCTCGGGTTCAGAAAATCACTTAAAACCTACCTATTCCGCAAACAAGACCCGAATTGTTCCCCCCCCCTGACAATATCTCCCCCCCCCTCCCCAATCTGGCCCCCTTATGAGGCCTTCCCCCTTTTTTTCCCCACCTTCCTCATCCTCTGTCTAGTTCAAATAAAGCTGATAAATAATTGAAACTCTGTTACTCTGTAATTCTAATAACAAATCTGTAATTCTGACAAATAATTGTAAATCTGCCTGTCTATGCAGACCCTAATGTAACTCGATGTAAACCGCCTTGAACTCGCATGGGTATGGCGGTATATAAGAATAAACTATTATTATTATTATTATTATTATTACTGAGGTAGATAAATTATTGAATGCCTCTCGTAGATGCATGGAATCGTCTCCCAGTAGAGGTGGTGGAGACAAAAACAGTGTCTAAATTCAAAAAAGCATGGAACAGGCATGTGAGATCTGTTAGGGAGAGGAGATAGTGAATGCTATGGATGAGCAGACTAGATTGACCATTTGGCCTTTATCTGTTATCATGTTTCTATGTCATTCAATTCTCTATACTGTTTTCCCTGGGGAGCTCAGAAAGGTTTACATGAATTTATTCAGGTACTCAAGTACTTCTCCCTGTCTGTCCTGGTGGGCTCAAAATTCATATAATGTACCTGGTGCAATGGGGGGTAGGGAATTAGGTGGCTTGCCCAGGGCTATAAGGAGCAATGTGAGTTTGAACCCACAACCTCAGGGTGTTGAGGCTGTAGATTTGACCATTGTGCCATACTCCCCCCCCCCAAGAAGCCACTTACATGGTGAAATGTCTAAAATACCATGACAGAGAAACTCTGCGCTTCATGCTTTTGAGCCTCGAGAGTGTTTATTTTTTGACACCTTGAAAGGATAGGCTGATCTGCACCTATTTATTTGCGTGGTCGCTGTGCCCATTTACTCAGAAAGGACAAAGGACACCAAATTATGCTACTTACACTTGATGACCCCTGATGCAAGTGTTCCATAGAAACACAGCTTGTATGGTATTTTTCTATGGTAGATGCATGGAACAGTCTGCCGGAAGAGGTGGTGGAAACAGAGACTGTGTCTGAATTCAATGGGGCCTGGGATAGCCAAGTGGGATCTCTCGGAGAGAAAGAAATAATGGTTACTGCGGATGGGCCGACTAGATGGGCCATTTGGCCTTTATCTGCCGTCATGTTTCTATTAAAGGTTGGTCCATTGTGCTTTTTTTTGATTGGCATTGTCTTCTGTGCTTTGGATTCAGTCTCCTTTGCTGCTAAAATACACCATTTACCTGCTGCCTATGATTGTGCAACTCCTGATAGATTTACCCCCTCAAAGTCTTCCCAAACTATGCCCCCTTCAAATCTGTGCATAGATAATAGCTTTTTTATAACTGCTACCTACATATATATGGCCAATTAACTGAGTAAATCAGCTTTTTATATGTGCATACAGCATCTAGCACTTCTAAAATGGTTTCCATAGAGTACCAGTTAAAACCTCTACTGATAAATTACTCTATAATTTTATAGTTTATATGCCACTGAAAGCACCATATGCACACTTTGCAATGAATATTATAAGACAAAAGCATCTTTTGCTTTATTATATCCTGGGGATGGAAGTGCCCTGGATAGTAAGGACACCGATTGTACAATAAACAAAAAATATATTGCCTCTGCTGTGTCCTCTGCTAATAAAACACCTTTTATAATGAATTCTATGGCAAGGAAATCACTACTCAGTGAAAGTGATCTACAGTAGATAAATTCTTAATGATAGAAACTAGGTTAAAGATTTTCACTGGAGTTTGTTTATGACTTTTTCTCCAAGCTGCCATCACAACACTTCATTTTGAGCTAGTTATATAAACACAGACCTCAGAGATGAGACTCTAACAATACAACACTGAAAACCGTGGCCAAACAGAATAAGTGTAAAGTAACAATAATCATTTATTTTTGGTAACTGCAATGAAATTCACGTTGACACATAAAATCTTTATTTTCTGCATCTGTGTAGTCTAGTGTTAGTTTTATGTTTCCCAAGAGGGACTCCTGGAATGCACAGAAAGTAGAATATAATGTTTGCACATTTTCTCACGGAAAGCCTTCTTTATCATCAATAAGTGAAAAATTGACTACTTAGGCAAAAGCCCTGATTTTCAGAGATATTGTTAAAAAAAAAAAACCCAAAACAACAACAATTACTGGTATCCAGATCAAAGTGTAGCAAACCATTACAATTGTAATGATATTTATCATGGTACCTCAAAGTCCAGTTAAACGCTGTTATTAGGATTAAATTTCTCAGATGCTACATACAGTGGACTCTCTGTTAAACAGAACTCAATTAACCAGAACTCTCAAGCAACCAGAAAAAAAAATCTAAGAAATACTGTAATACTTTAAAAAAAAGAATATAAAAACAATTTCTGGTGGAAATTTAAGGGCTCCTTTTACAAAGGTGCGTTAGGGCCTTAACGCGCGGACTATCACATGCTAAATTGCCGTGCCCACTAGACCTTAACGCCTGCATTGAGCTGGCATTAGCTCTAGAAGCACTAGACATCACTCTTTGGTGATGTCTAAAATAGACTATTGCAATTCTCTATTTAAAGGAATTGCTTTACATGAAATAAAACGTCTCCAAATCATACAAAATGCATCAATTAAATTAATAAAATCCAGAAAATTCGACCATGTAACACCGCTTCTTAAAAATGCTCACTGGCTTCCAGTTATTCACAGAATAACTTTTAAACTTTGTATAATCATCTTCAAAACTCTATATAATATGACCCCCGCTTTTTTATTTAAATTATTAATTCCATATTCTGCAAGGAGAATTTTAAGATCCAACGAACAAAACTTATTGTCTATTCCTTCATTAAAAAGTATAAATACGAGAAGGTAATTTATTTTTTCATGTACTGCACCTCAGACTTGGAATGCCCTCCCTATTTTTTTAAGGGAGGAGAAGGAATTCGGAAAATTTAAAAGTAACTTAAAAACTTTTCTTTTTAAAGATGCCTTTGCAAACTGATTTTTTTATGTTACTACTCCATTGTACTTTATTATATTTTTTTTAACTATTACCCTTGTGTTTTTTCCCTGAATGTCTCTTCTTTACTTTGATGAATTGTATTTCATCCCTCCTTACCTAATGTCAAGAGTATGTTAAACAGTGTAATTTATTTATTTATTTATTTATTTATTTATTTTAATATTCGTATGTATTGTACTGTTACCTAACAAATGTAAATTTTAATGTGTACATCGCTTTGAAGTTTGATTAAGCGATTCATCAAGATACCTAATAAACTTGAAACTTGAAGCAAAGCGTGGGTTTAGTGCACACTAAAATCCTGCGTGCGCTAAAAATGCTAGCGCACCTTAGTAAAAGGAACCCTAAGTGTAAACTCGACACGTCACACCTGAGTATGCCTACGCTTTGCCTACCACATGTCCAGTAATTTGGAACAGTTTATGATATATGGCATAGTATGGGGTATAGTATTAGCCCAATTTTTATAGTAACTCTCAAGCAACCAGAAACTGCATTTATCCAGCATAAATCAACCCCCATGGGTGCCGGTTAACTGAGAGTCTACTGTACCATTAACTAACTAATTAAAATTAACATTTCAGTAAAGGTTGTAACATAGGACAACATTAATTTAAAAAGAGCCACAAATCAATTTTAATATGATTGTGAATATGAAGCAAAATTATTCCCAAAACAAGCATATACTGTATTCCCTGAATGGTAGCTGTTAATCAACGCACGTCAGTGGCATACCAAGGTGGGTGGTGGGGGTGGCGGTCTGCCTTGGGTGCATGCCCCAAGGGGGTGCACAACCGGCCACTCTCCCTATTCTGCCGCTGCTGCCTTTCCTTAACCATCAGCAGCAGCAGTAAACAGGGGTGTCCGCGGGTGCTTACCGGCATTGCTCAGCTTCTGGCCGGCTCCCCTGCTGAAAGCCACAGGCGTCCATTCCTCGTGTGATCCATGGCTGCGTCGGAAGTATTCTCTCTGACGTCAGAGCCGCGGATCTGTGAGGTGTAGATGCCCATGGCTTTCAGCAGGGGAACTGGCCAGACATGCTGGGCAGTGAAGGAGGGGGAGGGTAGAAATGCTGGGCAGGGAAGGGGGAATATAGAAATGCTGGGAAGGGGAAGGAGGAGGGTAGAAATGCTGGGCAGGGAAGGGAGGAGGGTAGAAATGCTGCACAGAGAAGGAGGGGTGGGTAGAAATGCTGGGCAGGGAATGGGGGAGGGTAGAAATACTGCACAGGCAAGGGGGGAGTAATGCTGCAAAGGCAAGGGGGAGACATGCTGCTGCTGTACAGGGAAGGGGAGGGTAGAAATACTGCATAGGGAAGGGGGGAGGGTAGAAATACTGCAAAGGCAAAAGGGAGGGTAGAAATACTGCAAAGGCAAGGGGGGGACATGCTGCTGCTGCTGCACAGGGAAGGGGGGAAAATGCTACTGCTGTACAGGCAAGGGGGAAGAAATACTGCACAGGCATGGGGGGTAGAAATGCTTCTGCTGCACAGAGAAGGGGGAAGAAATGCTGCTGCTGCACAGGGAAGGGGGGAGAAAAATGCTGCAGCAGCACCTAACTGGGGAGAGAAAGGGAAGGAGGGAGAAGGAAGACAAGGGAGAGGAACCAGAGATTCCAAGTCCATGGGAAGGAGAGAAAGGAAAAAAGGAAAGGAGATACCAGACCATGGAGGGGGAGGAAGAGATGCCATGGCATGAGGGAAGGGAAGGGAAGGAGATAGAGATACCACACCATGGTGTGGAGTGGGAAGGAAAGAAGGAAAGGAGAAGAGAAAGAGAGAGATGGCAAAGCATAGTGGAGGGGGTGGAGACAGAAAAATGGAGAAGGGGTAAAGCTGAAATGAATCATGTGCAAAGGAGAGAAGGGACCCCAGATATACAGTTTATTGAAGGGACATAGAAAGAGGGAAGATGCCATATGGAAGAGAGAAAGGGTGGACAGTAGATGGAAGGGGCAGAGAGAGAGTGTGGGCAGTAGATGGAAGGGGTAGAGAGAGGGGCAGAAGCTGGGTAGAAGGGGCAAAGAGAGGGCAGATGTTGCATGGAAGGGAGAGAGGACAAACGCTGTATAGAAAGAAGCGAGCATAGAGAAGATGATTAAAGCAGAAATGACAAAAGGTAGACAGATTTTTTTGTTGTTTTACTTAGAATCAAGTAGTATTGTAACTGTATTGATAAAAGTTTATAAAAAGGAAATGGAAATAAGGCAATTTTTTGGACTAAACCCCTTTCCTCAGGACAGGATACCATAACAGCAGTATACTGTACTGTTCTGAAGAAAGATTTGGCCTCTGAAAGCTAATTGAAAAATGGATTAGTCCAATAAAATTGTATTTTCTTATTTCTCATTATTTGTTTTATTTTTATTTGTTAATTTGTAAAGTGGTGATTGTTATGTATCAGTTTTTTCAAATTTACATCTACTGTCTATATTTTGAACAGTATTAGGGGACATGTGTCACTGTTTTTGTAGTGTTGTGGTGTTGCATTGTATGCAGAGTCTGGTTTCTTGGCGGTTCAGTTTAACTTTTGCCTACATATTTCTATTTTTAGTTTGTGATTATTCCATATTGGGCAAAGGTGTATCTCTGTTCTGTGTGTATGAAAAGGACATAGTTTTCAGTTGGCATTGACTACAGGATCAATTGACTGCGGGATATAGCTTGTTTAGTTTTACAATGTATGTGCTGGTATTCTATTGCTCACTGCAATGTTTAAGATGCTGCCTTTTCCTAGGTACACTCTTGTGCGATATGTGGATTGTTACTAAAAATCATATTTTTGATATAGATGGGGGCAGGGTCAAAAAATGATGGGCCCCGGGTGTCACATATGCTAGGTACGCCACTGACGCACCTTATATTATTTTTATATACAGTACTGCTTTTATGCAGTGATCTTTAGAGAGTACAAATGCTGAGCCTAGACATTCTTATTTTTAGGAGGCAGCAGGTAGTAAGACCTGATGGAAGAAAATCCAAAATAAAATATAAAATAAGGCCATGGGACTGAATTCCGTATAGGTTATCCAAAGTTAGGTGTGCAAATTACGGTGTGGATCATAGATCTATATGCAAACTAATTAGCTAATTAGGCAATAACGATCTATTATTTGTATTAACAAACACTTAGGCCCTCTTTTACTAAGGTGTGCTAATCGTTTAGTGCACTTTAGTAAAAGAGGGGGTTAATTGACAGTACCCTATTCTATAACGTGTGTGCTCAAATTTCATGGAACACAATTCCAAAGGGGGTGTGGCCATAGAAGGAGCATGGGAAAATCAGAAACATTCTCAGTATTGAGGCAGAAAATCAATCAGGAGAATGCCTTTTCGCTCCCATAACACTGTTGCAGTTTCCAATTGTTCGGTGATGACAGACAGGCGTCCGGATCTTGCTTCATCATGCACGTTTGTTCTCCCTTCATTAAACAACTGACACCATTTCTGTACATTTGCCTCCTTCATCACACCTTCACCATACACTTCAATTGGCTGTTGGTGTGTCCTAGCATTGAGGAAGGAGTGCACAACTTTGATATCTGTGCTAAGTCCTACTGAGTTTTCCCCGTGGATGGCTTTCTGGACCTGCAGACTATCTTGTATTGTATTCTTCTCTTCACGGGGAGTCAGTGTGGTTCCTGTAGGAGTGGAGAGACGCTTTCATATTTGCACTTTTGGAAAAATCAATCTAGCTGCCGTGTTTTGGAGCAGTTGTAATCTTTTGTAATCGTATTCTGCAATACCGATGTATAAGGAGTTGCAGTAATCCAGGTATGGGAGGAGGACTACCTGTGCAATTGTTCTGAAGTTGGATTGGCTCAGCAGTGATCTATCGCGCTCAGTTGCCTGAGTCTGAAAAATAATTTCCTGACCAATGTGTTTATTTGGTCTGTGTAGGGGACCAATATTCAGACTATGAGAGTTAGCTGAGCTCATACCCGTGGTCAGCACTGAACCCAGACATTTATTGCCGGGCAGTTTCCGGTGACCAGCATTGAATATCGATTTTATTTTGACCACTATAAACTTAGCTGACTAAATCGATATTCAACACTGGCCTGCTGTTTATAGCAGCCAAAGAAAGACCAGCTATTTAAGTGGCCCAGTTTGACTGCTAAACATTGGACTTTACATTTCACAGATAGCCAGCTAATTCATACAAAATAGCCAGCTGGCCACTAATATTCAGCAGCTATTTGCGCTGAAAATTAGCACTTAGCTGACTTAGCACTATTTAAATGATCAAGAGCCGTTCCTTGCTGTTTAAATAGCGCTTAATATCAGGCAGGAGGAGACCACCATGTAAAGACGCCAGTTTGAACTCCACTTACCTTCTCCAAGTATAAACTCTTCTGTTTGCTAATTCTTAATGCTGAAAGGAAAGGGCAAGGTTTTAGCTCTTTCCCACCAGTCCAATGATCCTCCAATGAAGCAGAATGAAATCACTAACTATACTGTTTCTTGGGGGTGTTCTGGGTGCTGCAGTCAAAAAGGAGAAATTGAGCATTGGGAGCAAGGTTTTACTTAGTCTCATTGGCCCTGCACAGTGTAATAGCGAGAGTGATAGTCAACCAGCTTGGTGGCACCCCTCCTCGCCCTCTTCTCCGCTCCTTTCCCGCCCCTCCTGCCACACGTGTGTGTTCCTTCCTTTCCCCCATACCTCCTTGACATTCCCGGTGCAAGTAGCAAGCAACCCCAAACTGCTGCTCTCGCCAGTGTTGGCTCTTCCTCTGACGTCACTTCCTCGGTGCGGGTCCAGGAAGTGAAGTCAGAGGAAGAGCCGACACTGGCGCGAGCAGCAGATTGGGATTGCTGCTCATGCCAGGAATGTTAAAGAGGCACAAGGGAAGGGAAGGGAAGCATGCATGTAGTAGTGGGGTGGGGGCAGGGAAAGAGAAG
Source organism: Geotrypetes seraphini (assembly GCF_902459505.1). NCBI lineage: Eukaryota > Metazoa > Chordata > Amphibia > Gymnophiona > Dermophiidae > Geotrypetes > Geotrypetes seraphini. The sequence goes on along the minus strand of NC_047092.1, from coordinate 141,583,162 downwards.
GGTGGAGAGGAAGACAGGTACCGGCATCCCTACTAAGATGGCGCCTGGGGTGGACCCCCCCATCTTTATTACGCTACTGGCCCTGTACTTTCTCTGCCTCCTCATGACCCCATCATAATGGAACCATCTTCAGAGGCACAAGTATCACTGAGAAAGGCTGCACTGGGCAAACCACAGCTGGGAGTCCATGATGAGGGAACTGCTCTGACTTCTGTGGGACGATTGACACCTTTCATACCTGCTGCAGTCCAGACAGTCAAGGAGTGCAATTTGTTGTTTCACTTCCTCCCTTCGCTGAACTGCTTGAAATAAACTAGAGGCAATTTCGTAGGCTTTGGATACATTATATAAAAGTTAATTCTTGTGTTCTTCCCATGGTGCTTAACAATATAATTTGGTTGCAAAAGGTAGAGATAGACGTATCTTCTAATTACAAAAAATTGAAAGACCTTGGAACTCAAGTTCAACAGATGAAAAAGTCAGGTTTTCAGGATATCCACAATGAATTTGCATTTATCATTTATATCACACTGATTTAAATAACATATTACCAAACCCTACTCTGTGAAAAAAATCACACTACACAACTGTTTTCTTTATAAAATAGCTCAACGGGAATACCCCAGGTTTTCTGGCCCAATGGGGTATTCCCTTTGAGCTATTTTATAATGAAAACAGTTGTGTAGTGTGATTTGTTCACAGAGTGTGGTTTGATCATATATTATTTAAATCAGTGTGATATACGCGCTTAGATGAAACTAGATTTCACTTATGCCAAATGTCCAGTGGCAACCAATTCCATTTCATAGGATCAGTAATGGTAAACACACTACTTCTAGTGCTTTCCAAACTGTGCACATGAATATCAGGCACGGCTAAGGGAAGACACATATGAGCAAATTCTATATAGTCCACCTAAAGTTAGGTGCCTACATCGGTGCACCTAGACAATGTACTTTTTTTTAAGAAAGTGTGGTAGATGCGTGGAACAGTCTCCTGGAAGAGGTGGTGGAGACAAAGACTGTGTCTGAATTCAAGAAGCTATGGGATAGGCACTTGGGATCTCTTAGAGGAAGAGATAATGGTTGCTGCGGATGGGCCATTTAGCCTTTATCTGCCATCATGTTTCTAACTTAATTATTTAATATTATTAAACAGTGCCAGTGATTAATAGCTAGCACCTTGTGATTGAAGTAAATTGCACTTAATTTGTTGTCATGTGCCCAGGGCAGGATTAATTAGTTGAAGGCCCCTAGGCACCCAAGTACACTGGGCCCTCCTGCCCCGCCCCACCCCACCATGTGCCCAGGCGGAAACAGGAAGCTGCGTCAGAGGGAAGCTTTGGGCAAGCAGCACCGCTTGCACAATTACAGTTCTCGTTGCCTTTCTTACTCACGTTGCTTGCTTGTCTTACTTTTCGTCGATGGGGGGGCCGCGTTGCCAATTGGGGTGGAGCCCGTGTTGCCGATCGGTGGGGGGGGGCCCGCATTGCCGATCGATGCTGGAGGGGCCCATCACCGTTTGGAAAAAACAATGTTGATGCCCTCCTTCATCGGGCCCCCCCCTGACCATTTTGGGCCCTAGGCATGTGCCTACTTGGCCTATTGGTTAATCCTGCCCTGCATGCGCCTAACTTGGTAGGATCCTCAAAGGTTCTAAGTGTGCTACTCAATTCAGATCTCAACTTTATGTATTTTTTTATTTCAAATATGATGCTTCTTGTGTTATTATAGATACAAATGCTTAAAAAGTTGTAAAACTGTTTTATGGTAACGACTATCCTGAAGAAACTGAATTATAATGTGTGATTGTTTGTACAATATCTACTCCCAGAAAAAGCAACAACCTCGGAAACAGCCTTCCACTAATCTGATTGATAAATAATAATAATAAATTTATTTTTGTATACCGCTATACCAAAAGTTTGAAGCGGTTCACAACAAAGGAAAAAATACATACAGTCAGTATAAATAGAATACATATTAAAAACAATCAATAAAATTGGAATACATCATTTAAAAAGCAAGGAGAAGTTAAACAGTACCACAACTAAGATGTAAACATGTCAAACAGGCGTTTCTTTAGTTTGACATGTTTACATCTTAGTTGTGGTACTGTTTACCTTCTCCTTGCTTTTTAAATGTTCTATTCCTATTGGAGGTCCAATAGGTACTAGTCTTTAGGAAGAGCATCAGGTTTAAGACCGCATGTCAAGCCTTAAAGCAATCTGGGGGAAAACAGCTGTGATATCATTTGTGACAGCAAAGCTATGATGGACTGAACAGACCCAGCAAGTGTGAATTAATGTTTGACACCTGCCAATGACTCCTAACAGTCATTCTGCACAATCACTGGGGCAATCCTTAATAACATTCAAAAATAAGGATCCAGCATTTATCGATACAGGTGGAATATGATTTCTATCCATTTAGGCTAGAAATATTGCATAGCACATGGAGTATACAATGTTCTTTCCACAGCATGATTGCATTGAATTAAATTGTTCTGTGAGTACTGTAATGCCTCATAGTTTCATAGAAAGACTTATTGTAATACAAGAGAAATAAATCTCAGCACAAAGCCATTATTTTATATTGAAGGAGGGCCGAGTAGATGCATTGCGGTGACTCTAATTCATTAATAACAATTATACTAAAGTCTTTCTGACATGCAGTAATGGATAGGTATTTGCTATCAATAATATAAAACAAAGCCTCAGTAATGAAGACATATTAATATATTGATTAGTTCTGTAAGAATGATTATGCTCCTTTTTGTAATTATGAATGTATTACAGTTTACTAAAAGGGTCAGCAACCCCTGCACAGCAGACATTTGACTGGGTTCTTTGCTCATGTTACTCATAGCCTGTCTGATCCTGGCTGTATTCTCCATCAGCACTGCATGTGGTTCTCCATAAGAAACAAAAAAGTGATAGCTGATAAAGACCATATTCCTATCCAGCCTTCACAACCATACCAACTACTAAGCTTTATAATCCCTTCCTCTCCCTCATCTGTACTCGTCTCTTGCTTTTTTGAGTTCAGAGTTCTCACTTCTATCACCTATGCTGGGAGATCAAGCAACACATTTATCATCCTTTCCATAAAGCAATATTTCTTTAGATCCCCTTTCACTAACATCCTATGCCCCCTAATTTCCAAACATCCTTTTAGTTGAAAGAGATCTTCCTCCTTTGCATTTATGCAAAGAGGTTTTAAAATGTCTCTATAAGATCTCACTTCTCCTGTCTTTCTTTCAAAATATACATGTTGAGATCTTTAAGGTAACACCTGGAATATGATAGGGTCTGTGGTCAGCTTTAAGCAGCTGTTGACAGGAAGTATATTTCCAGATCTCATAAACCAGTAGGTTTCCATAATTTCTTTTTTAAAAAACCAAAAAACCATTAAGCATTAGACACAGGAAGAAAATATGGATACACAAAGATCAAAAGGAAGGAGACCTCTAGCCTCAAAGTGAAAGACTGCTAGGAAACTCCCCACCAGTGGCGTACCTAGGGTATGTGGCACCCGGGGCCCATCATTTTTTGACACCCCCCCCCCCCCCCCCATGTAAAAATTTTTTTTTTTTTTTTTTTGCAATAACCATGAAATGGAATAAATGGTCAGAATAGAAACAGGCAGTGAAAATTTTCTTTTATTGAACCTCATATATGTAACCATTATTCCAAACATAACAAAACATAAATTATGTCTAAATTGTCATGACATTAGAAGTACATATGGAGTAGTTGCAGGCAGTGGCGTACTTAGGGTATGTGGCACCCAGGGCCCATCATTTTTTGACACCCCCCCCATCTATATGAAAAATATGATTTTTAGTACCAATCTACATATCGCACCACAAGAGTGTACCTAGGAAAAGGCTGCATCTTAAACACTGCAGTGAGCACTAGAACACCAACACATACATTGTAAAACTAAACAAGCCAGATCCCGCACAGTCAATTGGTCCTGTAGTCAATGCCAACTGAAAACTATGTCTTTTTCATACACACAGAACAGAGATACACCCTCGCCCAAAATGGAATAATCACAAACTAAAAATAGAAATATGTAGACAAAAGTTAAACTGATCCGCCAAGAAACCAGACCCTGGATACAATGCAACACCACAAAAAACAGTAACACATGTCCTCTAATACAGTGCAAAATATAAAGACAGTAGATGTAAATTTGAAAAAACTGATACATAACAATCACCACTTTATAAATTAACAAATAAAAATAAAACAAATAATGAGATATAAAAAAATACAATTTTATTGGACTAATCCCCGTAAGCTCGGTCCCCATCCCCGCAAACCACCTGATTCCATCCACACAAGCCTTGAATTGTTTATATTAAAGTATAAAAAGAAACAATATTCTGTACAATTGTCAATTTATAAATCAGCGTCTTCTCCCCACTCTCTTCCCCCATTTCCCTTCAGCATCCTCAGCCCACTCTCTCTCCACTTTCCTTCAGCGCACGCACATAAAAACAAGCAAGTAATTTTATATTATTTTCATTCTATTCATTCATAGAAATTAAAGTCTAGATAATGCCAGTCACATAACAAAACATGATTTTACAAAAATAATTCCCTGCAGTCAAGCCTGCAAGGATTATTAGATGTCTTTCAGCAGTTCCCCTCCCTCCCCCTTACCTTTGTGGCCAAGTCAAAATGATCTACCAACAATAAAATTTTAAAAACACAAAGCACGCTGTACGCAGAGAAAATGTTAATTATCATTTATATTCCGCGGGTTTTCAAAGAGGTCAAGGCAGATGACTTTATGCAATGTCACCTCAGTAACAACTATACAAAAATAGACAAATATTCCCCCTCCCTTTTTACTAAACTGCGATAGCGGTTTTTAGCGTAGGGAGCTGCGCTGAATGCCCCACGCTGCTCTCGACGCTCATAGGCTCCCTGCGCTAAAAAACTCTATTGCGGTTTAGTAAAAGGGGGCCATAGTGCAAAATATAGACAGCAGATATAAATTTTCAAAACGGACACATTTTGATCACTAAGTTGAAAATAAAATCATTTTTCCTACTTTTTTGTCTGGTGATTTCATGAGTCTCTGGTCCTTCTTCTGATCCTTCTTCTTTCTCTCTCCCCCTGGCTCCCCTCTTTATTTCTGCCTTTCTTTCTCTCTCCTCCTGGCCCCCCTCTTTCTTTCTGCCTTTCTTTCTCTCCCCCTTGAGCCCCCTCTTTATTTCTGCCTTTCTTTCTCTCCCCTTGGTCCCCCTCTTTCTTTCTGCCTTTCTTTCTCTCTCCCCCTGGCCCTCCTCTTTCTTTCTGCCTTTCTTTCTCTCCCCCTTGACCCCCTCTTTATTTCTGCCTTTCTTTCTCTCCCCTTGGTCCCCCTCTTTATTTCTGCCTTTCTTTCTCTCCCCTTGGTCCCCCTCTTTCTTTCTGCCTTTCTTTCTCTCTCCCCCTGGCCCCCCCTCTTTATTTTTTCCTTTCTTTCTCTCTCCCCCTAGCCTGCACAAAGCCATCGTGCCGATTTCTCCACTTCCACGATTCTTTCCCTACCCTCACCCCCAAGCCAGCAGCCGATTTCTCCCTGCTCCTTCCCCGATGTCCTGAACTTCATCGGGCAGCAGCAGCATTCACATTCACTGATGTTGCCCGCTTCAGGCCTTCCTCTCTGTCGGGTCCTGTCTTCATGAAAACTGGAAGTAGGCAGGACCAGGCAGAGAACAAGGCCTGAAGCCGGCAACAGCAGCGAATTGTAAACGCTGCTGCTGCCCGAAGAAGGTAATGGAGCACCGAGGCAGTCCGCTTCTCCCCCCTCCCAGCCGAACCCCCGCTGACCCTCCTATCTCCCCCCCCCCCCGTGAACCTTTCCGACCTTCCCAGCGAGAGCAGCAAACCTCCTTCGCGGCTTTCTCCTCCCTCTGCCGCGTTACTGATGACGTCATCAGTGATGCGGCAGAGGGAGGATAAAGCCGACGCTACTGGAGGGAGGTTTGCTGCTTTCGCTGGGAGGGTCAGAAAGGTTCACTTGGGGGGGGAGAGAGATAGGATGGTCAGCGGGGTTTCGGCTGGGAGGGGGGAGAAGCGGTCTGCCTTGGTGCTCTAAGGCCTGGCGCCATTACCTTTTTCGATAATGGCGCCGATGCTGCTTTCGCTGGGAGGGTAGGAGCGCGATAGGGACCGGGCCAGCTGTGCACCCCCCCCCTAAGGCGGCACCCGGGATGGACCTCCCCCTCGCCCCCCTTGGTACGCTACTGCCCTGGGGAAACAGCCTGCAACAAGATCGCGCGATGCCAGAGATTTTTGCCTGCTTCGGCTGTTTCCTCCGCCGCGGTCCCGCCCCTCCTCTGACATCAGAGGAGGGGCAGGACCGTGGCGGAGGAAACAGTCGAAGCAGGCAAAGATCTCTGGCATCGCGATCTTGCTGCAGGCTGTTTCCAGACGCGACACCCGGCGCAGGGAGGGGTAACTGGACCGGACCGGGAGCACCCCCTCAGGGCTTGGTACCCGGGGCGGACCGCCCCCCCCCCCCCCGCCCCCCCCCCCCCTTGGTACGCCACTGCTCCCCACATATGAGAGCAAGATCTCTGAGAGACACATCCAGGGAGAGAGTAAACGATATATATGACATGCATAAGCTGTCAGACAGCAAAAGTCATGATAGCAAAATAGGCAGTGTGAGTGAGGGCTGTGATACATTCACAGGCTGCAAGAGATCAAGAGCCGTGTGACACAGGCAAAGAGATAGTAATAATAGTTGTGAAACAGAAGGGAGTCTAGTCTTTGAAAGGATGAGTTTCCAGCCTTAATTATCACCTTTCCCAACCCTTAGGTTGTTGATCCAGGTCTCTAACATCTTCTAAGTATTTAAAGTAAATGATGAAATGTTTTGGTACGCTACCCAAAAATGATGTTGACCCGTAGTATAGCAGATAAATTTTACCATCCTATCCCTCTAATATGCATCTTTCTACCTTCATTTCCTAATATTACACAATGTAGAAAATAACACCAACTTCACCTGCAGGATTTCTGTTCTGTACAAGAGAGGATTTAACCCAGGATTTATTCTGCAAATTTCACTGGATTACAAAAGAAAGCCAGTACCTTTTTAAGCAATTAAAATACTTTTTAAGAGGCATTAGGTCAGACATATGCGATCAAAATGGTCTAAGGACCATAACATAGATCAGGGGTCTCCAAAGTCCCTCCTCAAGGGCCGAATCCAGTCAGGTTTTCGGGATTTCCCCAATGAATATGCATTGAAAGCAGTACATGCACATAGATCTCATGCATATTCATTGGGGGTATCCCGAAAACCTGACTGGATTCAGCTCTCGAGGAGGGACTTTGGAGACCCCTGGCATAGATCTTGTTAAAATATAAAATTACTGGAATTATGTCATGTAGAAGTATGTATATTTCCATTTCTACAATATTTTCGGGGGGGAGGGGGGAGAAGTTCTTTTTTAGATTGTTTCAAGTGCATAGATCAAAAAGCATATTTTATAGGGTACTTGTGATTTGGCTGGGGTATTCCTCAATAATGAAAGGATTTCAATACATATTAAGTTCATTTATTATTATCTCTAGGCCACTTACACACAAGTTCCACAGAGCATCTATTTGTTTGGGAAGGGCCAAACAAACCAATCAACAGCCTTGTTCCCAAGTTTTCAAGTTGCTGTTGCTTTATTGGGCATGGCCCCTGTGACACAACCCAGACTGCTGCCTAAGCTGACACAATTTATATAATTATTCTTCCATGCCAACTAGTTATTGACTAGTACAGCCAAGACTTAACATAAGGGAATGATGTGATGTTGTAGATACTAGTATCATAGTAACATAGTAGATGACATCAGATAAAAGATCTGTATGGTCCATCCATCTACCCAATATGATGGTGTTGGGCAGACTGGATGGTGTTGGTGTTATGATAAATTCAGCATAATGTATGCTATATATGCATATGTGATTTGTCATTGCCCTTTTTAGGGCACAGACTGTAGAAATCTGACTGGTAATAAATAAATAACGTCAGGAAGTACTTTTTGCACAGAAGAAGTTGGTAGATGCCTGCGGCTGAATTCACAACCGCCGCCAAGAGTGTGAGGAAAATCAGGTACTTAGGTTAGAGAGAGAACTCTCGACCAGTTAACCCATTGCCATCTTGCTTCCCCTCCAGCCCAGTTATGGATCTTAAATAGAGAATCATTTACTGTGTTGAGATGGAGTGGGAATTCATCGCTGCAGCCCAGTCTATCTATGTCCCCTCCCTCCTACCCCATCTCAACACAATCAATGATTCTCCTTTTAAGATCCATAATTGGGCTGGAGGGGAAGCAAGATGGCGGCGGGTTAACTGGTTAAGAACACTCTCTCTAACCTAAGTACATGATTTTCCTCATGCTCTTGGTGGCGGTTGTGGATTCAGCCGCAGGTTTGCCAGAATGCCACATACAAAGAGAAAAGGCTTTGTCCAGCTGATTCCCTCATTGTCCAGGCAGTTACAGATGGATCGATTTTTGGCCAGCTTACCATCGGTCCTCGGAGTAGAGCTACCCATGTTTGCTGCAGAGGAAGGAGCCTCCACAGTTTTTGGGTTAGAGACATCTCTGTCTCATCCATCTGCTCTGCCTCCACTGTGTCTGACATCAATATCCAGCGAGGTGTTGTGGCTCCTACTCAGGTCGGGTTGACGCAGCCGCAAGGAGAGGGAGCAGCCCTGGAGAAGGACGCCAACAGCTTAGTCAGCTTGGGAGTGGAAGGAATTTGCTCTCCCGCGGTGGTGACTCTGGAAGGCATCTGGAGTATCCTGCAAAGGCTTGAAGTCGTGGTAACCAAATCTACAACTGAGTTTTCAGTGTTGCAAGTAAAACTGATGATTTAACTTCCTCATTTGAGTCCTTTAAATCTCAAACTACAAACAAATTTGAACAGACGGATAAAGAAATATCCTCTCTTCAAAACTTAATAAGAAACTTAGTGTAAGATAAACTTTTTATTCAAAGGAAGATTGAACAAATCAAAAACTTTAATAGAAGATTAAATCTCAGGCTACTTAATTTTCCTAAGTCAGCTGGGATATTACCGGCTGAGATGTTCAAAAAAATATCTGATTGAAATTCTAAAATTTCCACCTGAAGCAATTGCCTTCCTGAGAAAAAGAAGCCAGAGAATTTACCTCGAAATGACAATCTACAGCCTCTTGATATGAGTAATCTGTCTGAGTGTTTGGAAAAATCCATGATAGAAATTGAATCCTGTTTGACCCTTGATGCCATTGATACTATGAATATGTTGCAGACAAGATTTGTGCACTGTGAAAAAGAGATCGCTTATTTTATAAAATTGGTTATATCATAACCTCTTTTTAATTTCAAAATGTGAAACTGGAGTAGAGATGAAGGCTCTCCAAATAAGACAGATTTCTATCCTTCTAATTCTAGATTGTTCTTTGACTTGTTTCTATTCTGTTACAATCTTTTCTTCCCCATGCACTTAAAATTGACAAATATATGTAATTACAGCATGGAGTTCCAATTTGTACTTATATAATCAGACACATTACTATGGGCTTGTATTTTATGACATAATTATACAGTACATATGCTTCTTTATGTTGATCAATTTCTGTTTTCTCCTGAATATGCAACAGCTATTGACGTAATCAAGACCTTGTTAATCAAAGCCTGTTAAGAATTTGTTAATCCTTTTAAGTAAATTCAATGTTATTCAGGCATAATGCCTGAAAAAGCAAGTATAAAATACCTTTTGGGATGTTTTAGTTGCAGTTTCTAAATGATATGTATTTGGTTGGAAGATATTGGAGCTTTTCTGTAGCAGTGAGGTAGGTATGTGCCTGAATATCAATAAGAAACACTTCCTCTAAGAGCTTCTTTAATCGTCATGAAAGGGAAGTTTTCCTTATGAGCATCATAGCACCCATTAAAATGATGGTGCTTTAATGTGGAAAATATGTAAAGTGTGCAAATGCTACCAGCACTGCCTTCAGTTTAGGAAGGGAGAAGAGTAATGGGAAGTAGCTTTTAATTACAGCATTCCATTGTATTATTATTATTTTTAAATATAAACTGTTAGTGCCTAGAGGTGGTTAGAAAGTTAAATATGATTATTCCCCACATTGTAATTAGTGGCCAAGTAACCAAGGAAACATATTCTATACACTGGTATCACTCAACCTAAGGACCTGAAAATCCTTTTGGCTTCTAGAGGGAGAATAATAGAAAAAAAAATGAACTCTAATAACAGATGATAGGGAAATTATGGCAATACTAGTGTTTAAGCCCATGACATTAACGGGTGCTAGAGTAGATGTCTGTCTATCTCTTTTTTTTCTTTGTCCCTCCCCCCCTGTACAGTAGAACGCTTGAAAGCAGCATGTTTCCATCTCCCCCCCCCCCCCGCCACTACCGCCGAAGTGCAGCCAACCCCACTTACCCTCCCATCTGACCCTCCCACCGCGAGACGACCAGAAACCTCCCGGCTCGAGCAGCGGCCGCAGCACTCTAAACACGCTGCTTCGCGGTCTTCTACTGCCCGCGATTCCCTCTGCCATGTCACCGCTGCATTCTAAAATAGAATCCGGCCACGGATCACACACCACAGTGGCAGGGAACACGAAACCCTAAGTGCGCATGTGCGCTTAGAGTTTTATTATATAGGATATGGCATGAATGGAAAGATACTTGAACAGCACAGGATCTAACACTGCTATAAATACCTAATTCATACCGGTGCACTATGGCCCGGATTCTCTAACCGCCAATGTCAGTAGCCACTTTAAAAGCAGCTGCCGATCGACGAGTGTCAATAACGAAGAGGCGCCGTTTAGAGAATCATGCCTTCAGCAAAGGTACCAGTAATGTAGGCCAGGGTTTTCCAGGCCTACATGTCCGGTGCCTACCTTTGACGTGAATCAAGCCTACGTAGGCGCTTTACAGCACCTAACGCCATTTCCGGCATTAGCCATGCCTACAGCGATGCCAGTCGCCCTAAAGTGCCTGCTGAGGTGTGATTCTGTCATCTTGAAAATCAGTTAAAAATGTCATTTAAATGGTGATTTCACTGTGATTGGGCGCCTACCAGCATCTAAAAAAACTGGCGTCGTTTAGAGAATCCGGGCCTATATGTCTAATGACGGCTTTTTGCCTCTAAATTGTTTCCCTTGACTTTTCCTGACACTTCCACAAAGCAGCAGCAAATCACCCCCCCCCCCCCTTTGATTTCTATTCTCGCTGTGATTCTCTAAATTGTAAGTCACCTTGAACCTAGTTAGGCATAAAACGACCCAAAAATTGCAGATTAGATTAGAAATAAAAAAATCTCCAGGCTAACACACACATACACACATACACACACACATAGAGGACCATTCTACAACTGGACAACAAAATATTATGCATCTAGAAAGCACCTGGTAGGAGCATATTCTATATGGAAACATGGGTGCGGAAGACTAGCCTAACTGAGCATATACTTATGGTTTATGGTTTGTTTATTTATAATCCGCCTTTTTTAAGTTGAAGTACAACAGCGCACACGTAATAGTACTTCAAAAACATTTCAACGGCAATGTTATCAGCTGATGGCAACGCGATTCTCTAATCGGCACCTGTGACATGAGAACCGGTTAGAAAATCGGGGCGGATAGGCGGGGTTAGGTATCTGTCCGTTAGGGCAGATACGATTCTATGTAGGATGGCAGTTTGTGATTCTCAGCCACTTCTTAGGTGGCTGCTGAGACCGGTGTCCTATACAGAATTTACCCCCCTTATTGCACATTAAACAGGCCTACAGTGGGATGTGAGCTGCTGTCTTGCAGTAAATTTGCTTGTCTGCATGCGTATGCCATGTAATAAAGATATTTTTGAGAATTTTGTCTAAGGGGACATATTTAGGAGTGGAGGGTGGGTGTGACAGTGCTAATCAGTCAGCACATGAGGCATTGCCACGTGCTAATTGATTAGCATGGGGTAAGCATGTGGGCCCATGCTGCCTATAAAATAGGAGCTCCCATGGTAAATTTATTTCATGGCTGTGCACCAATGACAAAATTAGCGCATGGTTATTAATTGAGAAAATTGGAAAAGTCAGCCATTATTCAGCTGTGACACAGTGGCCTTAGCACATGGGAAAGGATGCTTTTGACTGCTAACATCGCTCTAAGCTTTTACTACCCAACAGGATTTTAATATCCCCCCTTTCTTTTATGTTTCCCTTTTAATGTCTTTCTTTCCTATTGAATATTGTATTTCTCCCCCCTCCTTTTTTTCCTATACTGTGTATGTGTTTGTCTGCCTTGGTTATGGTGATTACCTTATACAGTCAAACCTCGGTTTGTGAGTAACGCGGTTTGTGAGAGCAAAACACTCAAGGAAATCGTGCCTCACAAACCGAGAATTGACTCGATTTGCGAGCCCCCACCCCCGACAACTGGCATCGCCCCCCCCTGCAAGCCCTCCCTGACAACCAACATCGCCTGCCCACCCAAACCCACATCTGTGCTTGCTCAAGGCCTTCTGGCTCCCGCTCTCCATGTGCCGGTGCCAGATCGCAGTAAGGGTTTGGGTTTGGGCGTGTGATGTTGGTTCTCGGGGATGGGGGCTCGCGGGCGGGGGGGTGATGCCGGTTCTTGGGGGTTTGGTGGAAGGTCGCCAGTGGCCTTGGAGGTGGGGGGTTCTTTTTAGGATGTGGTGGGGTGTGTGGGGTGGGGTGGAAGCAAGCAGCACTGGTGTCCTCGTGGGGCATTGGGGGGGGAGGGGTCTGTGGAATGAATCAAGCGAGTTTCCCTTACTTTCTATGGGGAAACTCACTTCTGGAATGAATTATGCTCGCAAACCAAGGTTCCACTGTAATTTTATTATTTTAGTTCTTTAATCATGTACACTGCTTTAGATAATTTATAAGCGTTATATCAGATTTTAATAAACTTGAAACCTGAAACACAAACGCAAGTAGCATGCTAAGGCCACTTTTGCTGCAACTTTAGTAAAAGACCCCCTATGTGCAAAAAATTAAAGAACACCCCCAGATCTTCCCATGACCCTCCAATTTCCATGCCCCCATTTTGGACCCACATGTAAAATTTAAGCACAAATCCCATGCCTAGATTTAGATACGTAAATTTTAATTTAAACCAATCAGCACCAGGTTCCGATTATGTTAAGATCCTAATTATTGGTGCTAATTGGCTTATTATTCAATTAAATTAAGAAAATAAATTGGACATGTGCCCAAATTTGTGTGCCCAGTTTTTAGTGCTTTTTGTAGAATTCAGGGCATAACATTTAGGCATGAGCACTTAGGCCAGCCATAGAGCTGACATCTTAGCGCCTAATTACTGAACATACCAACATAATTTATAGTATGCTGTAAGTAATATGTATGTTTGACCCTACCCATGCTCCATCCAAGTTCTGCTCATGTGTACCGACCCCTTGTATACAGGTAATTATTTCACTATCTGCATGTAGTTACATGAGTCATATGCTCATAGGTGCCTAGATAATTGGCACTGTCTCTTGGATATTATATATGGTACCCAGATATGCATGCCCAAATTTATATGCAAGCTCAAGATGCATGCACAAATTAATTGAGTATCACACCCTTAACTACCAAAAATTGGATGCTAACAACCAATTATTGATTTCATTTGGAACTCATTAAAATTTATGTGCACATCTGGCTGTGTACTATTCTATAAGGCATAGCACCTAATTCCACTATCATGTAACTCAAAGGGGGCGTGGCCATGGGTGTGTCAGGGGCATTCCAAAAGGTTTTACACATAGTAATGAAATACTGCCTTAGTGTGTCTAACTTGGTCACCAGCATTTGCACCAAGTTTCAGCAGGCACCTATAGTCGCATAGTCCATTTTTTCAAATTTAACCAGTTCTAACTAAAGGACTTTCCCATTTTCATGGAACTGCTCAGTCATTAGCATATAGGGCTTTTTTTTACTGAAATGTGATAAGCAGTTGCTGCATGAAATAGTGTACAGTAATCATTATTAAATGGCCATAGCAACCGTTACCACACTGGTTTGACAGTGTGCATTAATTCATTCTGTAGATGTATAATGGGATGAGAAATGGATATGTTATAGGCGGGAAATGGGCATGAATTGCAACTTGTAGTTAGTGCTATCCAGTGGTGTAGCGAGGGACAAAGGCGCCCGGGGCGGTGGTGCCCCTCCCCGCACCCCACCTCCAACTGCTCCTTCCCCACCCCCTTCTGCCTCACACGCGCACCTCTCCCCTTCCCCATACCTCTTTAACATTTCCAGTGTGAAAAGTAATCCCAACCTGCTGCTCGTGCTAGTGTTGGCTCTTCCTTTGATGTCACTTCCTAGGCATGTGTCAGGAAGTGACATCACAAGAAGAGCTGACGCTGGTGCGAACAGCAGGTTGGGGGTGGCTGTTCATACTGCGAATATTAAAGAGGCATGAGGGAAGGGGCGTACACGAGCAGTAGTGGGGGGCAGGGAAAGAGCGGGCGGCAGAGAGGAGGACAGGAGCTGTTACCACAAAGGCCAGCGTTAAAAACGCTAGCGTGGTTTTGTAAAAGGGGGGAGGGTAATTTTTTAATGGATTTTTAATTGTTTTTAATGGTTCTTTCAATTAAAAGCACCGATTAAGCCAATTAAAAAACAATAGGTGCCAAGATTGGCTAGGCATGTTAATCTGGTTGCATAACTATAGGCGTCTTTTATACAATTAGAGGTTAGAGTGACTCCACAGGATAGAAACAGTGTATTTACTACAGAGTAAAAATTCCCTAAAAATCTTCTGCTCTCAATTTTTGAGAACTTTTTTGTTTTGTAAATGCTACAGAAAATACACATTTTACTGCAGAACTTATTTAAAATACTTGTATATCATCAATCATAAAATTCTTGGTGGTTTACAATATGCATGGAAATCCTGGATTACACACAAATCTTAAACAGCTTATATTAGTATTTTCTAAAAACTCTAGATTTATGCTATGAATGCCTTTGGAATTAAAAAAAAAAAAAAAGTTTAATGCTTCTTTAGAAAAGTTTTCTAGATCCCCTCCATTCTTAACCCTAAAGGCGAAGCAGTTGTACAATGAGATCCTCCTAATGAAGAAGCACAACTTCTAATTGTAGCCTTACTGGCAAAGTGAACCAATAGAACATCCAAGAGATCTTCTTACTGGGAACATAATTTGATCATGTCCAAATTAAGATTGAAAGACATTTATATGAAACAAAGATTCACAATAATAAGAACATAAAAACATAAGAATTGCCGCTGCTGGGTCAGACCAGTGATCCATCGTGCCTACCAGTCCGCTCACGCGGCGGCCATTAGGTCAAAGACCAGTACTCTAAATTAGTCCAGCCTTACCTGCATACGTTCCAGTTTAGAAGGAACTTGTCCAGCTTTGTCTTGAATCCCAGGAGGGTGTTTTCTCCTATAACAGCCTCCGGAAGAGTGTTCCAGTTTTCTACCACTCTCTGGGTGAAGAAGAACTTCCTTACGTTTGTACGGAATCTATCCCCTTTCAACTTTACAGAGTGCCATCTCATTCTCCCTACCTTGGAGATGGTGAACAACCTGTCTTTATCTACTAAGTCTATTCCCTTCAGTATCTTGAATGTTTTGATCATGTCCCCTCTTAGTCTCCTCTTTTCAAGGAAGAAGAGGCCCAGTTTCTCTAATCTCTTGCTATACGGCAACTCCTTCAGCCCCTTAACCATTTTAGTCGCTCTTCTCTGGACTCTTTCGAGTAGTACTGTGTCCTTCTTCATGTACGGTGACCAGTGCTGGACGCAGTACTCCAGGTGAGGTTGCATAATGGCCTGGTACAGCAGCATGATAACCTTCTCCGATCTGTTCATGATCCCCTTCTTTATCATTCCTAGCATTCTGTTCACCCTTTTCGCCGCTGCTGCCACACATTGCATGGATGGCTTCATCGACTTGTCGATTAGAACTCCCAGGTCTCTTTCCTGGGAGGTCTCTCCAAGTACTGCCCTGGACATCCTGTATTCAAGCATTAGATTTTTGTTACCGATATGCATCAATTTACACTTATCCACGTTGAACCTTATTTGCCCTGTTGATGCCCATTTCTCAAGCTTGATTATGTCATGTTGCAGATCTTCGCAATCCTCCTGCATCTTCACTACTCTGAATAGTTTTGTATCATCCGCAAATTTAATCACCTCACTCGTCGTACCAATGTCCAGATCGTTTATAAAGCTGTTGAAGAGCATGGTCCAAGCATTGAGCCCTGAGGCACCCCACTGGTGAAGCTCTTTCAGTCAGAGTACTGTCCATTTACCCCCACTCTGTTTCCTATGCTCCAGCCAGTTTTTAATCCACGTGAGTATTTCACCCTCGATTTCATGGCTTGCAATTTTCCAAAGTAGTCGTTCATGTGGAACCTTGTCGAATGCCTTCTGAAAATCAATATTGTCAATCATATGCAAAGTGCCACTTGTGGAATTATGCCTAGCAGTGTCTAAGCAATCTTAGGCGCCAGTAGGCCTTGAATCCTTAGGTGCATCCACACTCAAACTCCACAATGAATCTACCTCTAACCATGTCTACTTGCCAGTAGGCACCTTGATGTAGATGTCTGCCTTGAAGTGGTAGGCGCCTACCAGCTAATTAATTTTTAATTTTTTTTTAATAGATTTTAAATTATTAGCACTGATTAAGCCAATTAAAAAAAATTAAGTTAGGTGCCTAGGTCTGCTATACTCACCAATATAGGTGCCTAGCTTTTGGCACTGTTTACAGACTCTGGACCAAGTCTGTTTAGCAATGTGTTTCGAGTTGTAACTGCCACTTTGTACAGGTTACAATCCGCTCTCATTTTACCTTTTTATTTAGGATTACAACTGCAATTCTTGGAAGAAGAGGAGAACACTGTTTTGCACGATAAAAGCTTTTTTTATGGGAGGAGACAAGGATGGATAATTTTCTGCACTTACTGGGATGAAATATCGCATATAATAATCTCAGTTTAGAAAATGACAGTTGATGAAAGTGCTCACTGAATAGAAGGGTGAGATTGCACGATAAGTTTAAAAGATAAGTTTAATAGAACTCATTAGCTATACGTAATTCATTAGAGATATTATTTTGCTTGCAAAGGAACACTTAACATTTTATAATACAATTCCAAGACAAAAGGATGAGAATATATATATAAAAAGAAACAGAAAAGTTTATTTGATTTTTTGTAGCCCGGCCTACCAGGAGAGCTCAGAATGGGTTTCAAATCAGGTACTCAAGCATTTTCCCTATCTGTCCCGGTAGGCTCACAGTCTATATAATGTACAATAATAAACTAAACTAAACTAAACTAAATCTTAGGTTTGTATACCGCACCATCTCCATGGTCGTAGAGCTCGGCACGGTTTACAGGGAATTGTGAAGAGAGAGGAACTACAAGGAAAGAGGTTAGATGAAGATGGAGGAAAGAGGAATGTTAAAGAGCTAGGATGTCTGATGAGGGGGGGTGATTAAGTTTTTGAGAAAAGCCAGGTTTTAAGATGTTTGCGGAAGGGTTGGAGAGCACTCAGGTTCCGAAGAGGGGAGGTAAGGTTATTCCAGAGCTCGGTGAATCTGAAGAGGAGGGAAGTCCCCAGTTTTCCTGGGTGGGAAATGCCTTTTAATGAGGGGAAGGATAGTTTTGATTTTTGAATAGGTCTGGTGGTACTAAGATTTGAGGAATTCCAGGACAGTGGGATTAATGGAGGAAGGATGCCGTGGAGGATCTTGAAAGTTAGGGAGATGCATTTGAAGTAGACTCTGGAAATTATCGGAAGCCAGTGAAGCTTGGAGAGGAGTGGTGAGACGTGATTGAATTTACTTTTTGCAAAGATAAGCTTGGCCGCGGCATTTTGAATCCGCTGGAGTCTGTGGAGGTTTTTCTTCATTAGGCAGATGAAGATGGAATTGCAATAGTCCAGTCTGGAGAGGATGATGGATTGGACGAGAAAGGCAAAATGTTTTTGATGGAAACAGGATCTTACTGTCCTCAGCATATGAATGCTGAAGTAGTATTTTTTTACCAGGGAGTTGAGGTGGTCGTTGAAGGTCAGTGTAGAGTCAATGATGACGCCCAGGACCTTGCTGGAGAATTTGAGCTGCAGGGTGGAGCCTGAGGACAGTGGGATTGAGGTGGGTAGCTGAGCTAATTTGGGGCCAAGCCAAAGAAGTTTTGTCTTGGATTCATTCAATTTCATGTGGACGGTGTGGGCCCAAGATTGCAGGTTCGAGATACAGGAGGATATGTTCTCTGAGAGATCATTGAGGTTTGAGTCTGTCTCCAGAAGGACAAGGATGTCGTCAGCATAGGTGTAAATTGTTTCAAGGGAGGATAGCTGGAGGAGTTTTAGGGAGGACATATAAATGTTAAAGAGGATAGGAGATAGAGGTGAACCTTGCGGGACTCCACAGATTGGTATCCAGGGGGAAGATGAGGTGCCATTCTTGTTGACAGTGTAGGAATGGGAACGAAGGAATTTTGAGAACCAATCAAGGACTGTAGAGGTGATGCCAATCTCGGAGAGTTGATAAAGTAGAATGTCGTGGTGAACAACGTCAAAAGCGGCAGAAAGGTCAAATTGTAGGAGGACGGCGAACTTGTTGCGGGAGTGAAGTTGTTGGACCTTGGAGATTAGGGAGGTCAGAAGGGATTCGGTGCTGAAATTGGGGCGAAAGCCATATTGGTAGGGTAGGAGAATGGAGAATTTCTCTAGGTAGGATGAGAGTTGGGTCGATATGATGGACTCGAGCATCTTGGTTAGGAGGGGGATATTTGCTATTGGGCGATAGCTGGATGGAGCGGAAGGGTCGAGGTCGGTTTTTTTCAGTAGCGGGGTTAAGGCGATATGGCCCATTTCTGGGGAGAAAAGGCCCGAATGTAGAGCAGAGTTTAGGAGTTTGGTGATGGAAGAAATGGCTTGAGTGGGTATTTTCTCATAGAGGTAGGAGGGGAAAGGGTCTAAAGAACAGTTGCAGGATCTCAATTTGAGACAGAGGGGGCCGGAGGAGAAGGCAGGCTCCCCGGTGAAGATGTCCCGTGAAAAGTCTGTTTCCCTGTGTCGGGAGGGGGGCGGAGCAGGGCTCCCACGCTCCTCTCTCGATGCAGGGGGGCCAGAGGAGAAGGCAGGCTCCCCGGTGAAGATTTCCCGTGAAAAGTCTGTTTCCTTGTGTCGGGAGGGGGGCGGAACAGGGCTCCCACGCTCCTCTCTCGATGCAGGGGGGCCGCAAATACCACAATCAGTTCAGAGCAGTTTACAGAGGAAGGCACAGTGGAGAATTAACTGACTGGGCCAGTGTCACAAAGAGCACCAGGGGGCTTGAACTCACACCTCAGGGTGCTGAGGCTGTAGCTCTAATCACTATACCACAAAAGAGGTCGACATATGATGCAAATACTGTACAGTAAATGATTCTTCAAGCAAGGTAGGATTAACACGAGGGCGGTCTTTAGGAAAACAAGTGTATTGAGCCCATTTTAATATAAATACTGTATATTTTAAAATTCCTGCAAAAAGGGCACTCCGTGGGTGTCTCTGAAGAGAAAACTCAGAGATGCCCTTTTATACAATACATATGCACACATTAAGAGAGGATGGGGTGGGGAAATCAAGAATGAACGATGTGTTTGTAAAATTTATGCTTAAAAAACAGTTCCTACTGGCATATATATGCACAAAGTTACACTTGCTTCAGAGCAACTTTATGTCGCAGCTTTTAGAGACAAAAATAAAAAAATAATCACTCAAATTCTAATCATTAGGTGCTTGCAAGGATATACAACTGATAGTGAATTTAAGTGCTCAGAGAAATGGAGGTGATAACAGGGAGAACCCAAAACTACCACCTCACCGCCCAATCATTGTGTAATTCAAAGCACCAGCTGTAAAGTTTTTAACTATTATACAAGTGCATCAAGCTACTAAGTTTGTATAGATAACAATCACTAAATGCTTGTCTGAACCCGCAAGCTGAAGTTATACATACATCGAACAAACAATATATCATAACTAAAACAGAGCATTAATTCAATTTAGCATTTTGAGATAATAAAAAGCAAACCTAAATATACAAAATCAACAACAATTAAAAATAAAAAAATCAAAGTTAACAACCTGTAAGGTATATGGAAAATGACAAGAACAGTTGGCCCTCAGTATCCACAGGAGATTGGTTCCAAGACACCCCTTAGATACCAAAATCCGTGGATGCTCAAGTCTCTTGGTTCCCCCCCCCCCCCTGCACCACACTGCACTGCATGGTCTGGCATCTCTCTGTATCAGGTCCACTGCCCCTCCAGTGTGCCTTTTCCATCATATCTTCAGCCCTGCTGGGCCCCTGCATCAACAGCAGCAGCCGAACTCAAAGGCTGCGGCCTGCACTGGGCTCTCCCTCTGACCCAGTCTGCTCCTTTGGACATAACTATCCGCGATGGCTTTGAGTATGGCTGCTGCTGTTGCTGCAGGGTCCCAGTAGGTCCAAAGACTTGATACAGAGAGCTTTGGTCGGGTCCATGGTTGGTTGAATCCACAAATCCCAAACCCACAGCTACTGAGTGCTGACCGTAATAATAAGAACAGGGACACCACAAAGGGCTCCTTTTATCAAGCCGCGCTAGCGATTTAATGTGTGTAATAGCGTGCGTTAAACCGCCTGCCGCGCTAGCCGCTAACGCCTGCCTTGAGCAGGTGGTAGTTTTTTGTTCAGCGCGGGGGTTAGCATGTAATTAAAAGTCACACACGCTAACCCCGCTAGGGTGGCTTGATAAAAGGAGCCCAAAGTATTTTCTTTTCTCTTGATAAAATTTGTGTAGAGCTGTTATAATCTGCTATCACAATTTCATTTTTGGACTTGGAAGCTGAAGAGTAATAATAATTTTTTTTTTCTTATCTTCCTGCTGTTCCATTAATGGGAAAGTATCATAAAAAATAAGTAAACAAACATGAAAGACTGAGCATAAATGCTATTATATTTCATAGCTGGCACAGAATTCCTGAGGACTACAGACATATACAAAAACTCATGAATTAAACTGGAGTCACCTAACTAAAATATGGAAATGTGATCTTTCCAGCTCAAATTAAGCTGAAATTTGTGGTGACTGAATAACAACCCATTCATCTTTTAAAAGAACTTCACTTGGATACAGCCTGTTTTTTTATGAGCTATAGTTGAAAAAGAATTTAAAAATGTATTTGCTCTTGTCTGACTTAATGGCTAAAACATTTTTATTTTAGTTTTTTAAACATTTTTATTTTTATGAGGAAGATGAAAAATGCACATGAGAAAAGTGGAACCTAGATGAGGCAAAAAAACAAAAAAAGAAACATGGTACTGAGTTAAAAGAAGTTACCAGCCCCAGATTAGGATGACTGCCAGTGGCATAGTAAGGGGTAGGTGAGGAGGGGGTTAGTATGCCCCAGGTGCCATTTTGGTGGAGGCGCCAGCACCCATCCTCCTTTCTGCCACCCCCTCCGCTGTGCATGTGCATCCCTTCCCTGCCCTCGTACCTCTTTAATTTTCCCGGCACAAGCAGCATTCCGAACTTGCTGCCTGCTTCAGTGTCAGCTCTCTCTGATGTCACTTCTGGGTCCTGCACCTAGGAAGTGATGTCAGAGGGAGAGCCGACATGATGTGGGCAGCAAGTTTGTGATGCTGCTTGTGCTGGGAACATTAAAGAGGTACAGGGGAAGGGAAGAGGACAGCATGCACGGCAGGGAGGGTTCGGGAAGGTGCGGGGGGGGGGGTAGAGAAGAAGCAGAGGAGGGGCACCACCACCCCAGGTGCCACTCACCCTCGCTACGCCACTGATGACAGCTCACTCTCAAGCTGACCAAATGTGTCAATCCAGTATTGGTTTTCTCCGATTTCAGCCATGGAATTGTAGTTTTTAATTATCCCATCAATTTCCCATAAACCATCACTGGAGATACTACAATGAATATATATGTAATTTGCATACATTGGGTGATTAGACTATAAAATAAATATGTATATTTAGCTGTTCATTTTTGAAGTCCTGTTCACATTTTTGATGTGCCTAAACCATCATTCAGATATGTACAGTATACAATCAATATGAACCTCAGGATTTATACCTACTCCTCGGATCATCTAGGTAAAACAAAGTTGTTCCATTTTGTGCAATGCTTCACTGGAAGGATTGAAGGGTTACTCCATTAATCCCCCAGTATTTTTACCCCCTCCCCCCACCTCCTAAAATTCAATGCTAGTGAATGGTATCATCAACAACTTTGACAGATGACAGAAGCATAGATGTGTAGGTTTCTAAAAATACCTGACATGCATGTATATGTTCTGAAACAATAGCATATACTATATGTTTGTGTTGCTTTGTTGACTCCATTTATATTTTAGATAATGATGCATATAAAATAGATGCTCCCGCTGCATGTAACTGGTGCATACACATCGATTCCTGGATGCATTTTAGAACAGGCTCTATAAATTTGTATATTGTGATTGTACAATGTTTTTGTAATATTGCCTTCTGTGATGGAGTTTATAAGACACTGCCACTTCCTCTTAAGAATACTCCCTCGCAGTGTCAGGGCCACCTTAAAATCCTAGTCCCGCCTGAGCAGGAAATGACACAGGAGAGGTGGAACAAGGAAGGCATGGCCCAGGAAGTATAAAAGGCCACAATAGAGCAAGGTTAAGGGGGCTCAGAGGGAAGCAATGGGGCATCCTATAGATGCCTTCACCCTGAAGAAAACAAAAAACTGTAACCACTATGTTCAGGTAGGCCAAGTCAAATTAGAAACTCGAGAGTTTATATTTTGATGTGGTTGGCTGTAGGCCAGCCTTATGTACAGTATTTTCTAGAAACTGTGCTCATAACACTAGATCCAGGGACCAGACCCGAGACCCATAAGCTCTGCAGCTGAGCCAAGAGACCTTCATGTATGCTGTGGCCCTGCTGGAGCAAGCCATCCAAAACACTGTTATATTTACAGAATTAGCTTTGAATATTGATTTCTCCCCGCCTTTGTAGTGAACAGGAGCCTTCCCATACACCTTAAATAAAATATTATTTGTTTCACTGTAATTTGTTGAGTATGTGTAGCTTGTCACGCCTGGCCCCACAGCCTACCTCACACATGTACCACACCTTCAATAAGAGCATTTTGGAATTAGAACAGCAAATCCTGTTCAAAAATAGTAGCAGAACTTGACTTGTCCTGACCAGGATGTCTTGATACTGATCAGTACATTCTGTCTAAAATGTGCCTCATGAACATCCAGAAAGCTAGACTGGTTAAGTGACTTTGCAAGATTGAGAACCACTGTCTTAGATAATCAAAACTACAAATTCATCTTATTCTGAAAAATGTTGGGCCTTTTGTTGATCAGATCATATTATGAGATGGAAAAAAAAAAATCCATGCATGCAACAGGAGAAAGCAAGGACTGGATCAGCATCTATTTTGATATGGGGTCATAATTCCTATTAATTATGTGAAGTCCACTGACTGTAAGATCAGCTACGGTATTGTATCTAGCTCAATGACTTTAGTAGTTTTATTGTTCACTTTTATGCTAATGCTAATGGTGTCTTATATATCACTATATCTCCTAGTGTTAAGGGACTTAGGAATAAAATATGTACTGTATATCAGTGGTTCTTAAACCTGCCCTGCTAGTTGGGTTTTTAAGATATCCCTAATGAATGTCCTTTAGAGGACACTGCTGTGAACTTCACATAAAGGGTGCCAGGTCTACATCTTACTAGAGAGCTGCACGGGAACGGAGACGACGGGAATCCCGTTGGTTCCCCCTAGGGTCATGGGGATCCCATAGAGACCCCCCTCGTGGTCTTGGGGATCCTGAAGGATTCGATGCGACTCAGTCCGCGAGGCTCATCTTCTTTTCCTACCTGCCCTGATGTCTTCTATTTCCTGCCTGCCTTACAGCACGTAGCCGACCAGAAGTCTTCCCCGATATCAGTGCTGATGTTGGAGGGAGGGCTTTGCGTCAGTTATGTGCCAGCATGTAGGGCAACGAGCCCTGCATGCTGCATGTGACTGACGCAAAGCTTTCCATCCGACATCAGTGCTGACCACGGGGGAATACTTCCGGTCAGCTACGTGCTGCAGGGCAGCAGGAAATAGAAGATGTCAGGGCAGGTAGGAAAAGAAGACGAGCCAGCAGAGGACCTCCTCTAGAGATGGCCAGAACTCCCCTCCACCAAGCGTGCAGTCACTGGCAGCATCCATGAGCCACTGAAGTGCCAGCATCTATGACTCAAGGACGCTACTGCTGCCTGCCAAACTTGGCAAAAGGGACCTCCAGCCAACTGCAAAGGAAGTCCTCAGCTAACAGCTTGGGGGTTCTCATCAGCTGAGTATTTATATTTTATATTTACATTAGAGGCTCTGGTAGAAACCTGTTTTCAAAGTATGTATTCTTCCCAATTAATATTTCCAAATTAATAAAGTCTCTTTGCTTATTTGTAAATGGGTCTCTACCAGAGCCTTTAATTCAGTAGCATAATTAAATGAAATAACTATTTCTAAAATTTATAGGGACGGGCGGGGATGGAGGGGATTCCTCACAAGGATGGAGGGATTTCTCGCGGGGACTGATGGGGATGGAGGGATTCCTCGCAGGGACTGATGGGGATGGAGGGATTCCTTGCGGAGACAGGTGGGGACTGGTAGGATTTTGGCGGGGATGGGTGGGATTTCTGTCTCCGCGCAACTCTCTATATCTTACAATAATCCCCTTATAATGTATGGTGAGGCCTCCCAAATCCTACTATACCCACCTGTCTACCACTCCAATAGTCCTTATGGCTGCAGGTGGCACCTATCTGGCAGTATAATAGGATTTTGGTGGCCTTACACTTTCCACCATAAATGTAGTGGTTAAAGTGGCTTATGTGCCTGGGTCTACTTCTCTATGGCTCTCTAGCACCCCCAGAAGGTTACTTAAGACACCTGTCTGATGCTGTACTAGGTTTTCCCATACCAGGTGTTGTTGTTCTAGAGACAGGTATGTACTGTTTCATTCAGATTTATGGGCAGTGCGAGGGGGTCAGTGACCATTGGGAGGGGGGGATCATAGCTTAATCCCTCCAGTGGCCATCTGGTAAATTTGGATACTTTTTTGGCACTTTTTTGGCTTTGAAAATAGGTCTAACCTCAGATGCCTAAGTTCTATCCAGGACCTCGTAGGAAAAGTCTGTCGCCACAAGACATCTGAGTCTAAACCCACCAAGAACCCCCCCTCTAACGCCCCCTCCCTCCCCCTTTAGTCTTGGATGCACAGTGGGTAGAACACCTTGCAAGATGTCCTGAAAGATGGTTTTGAAAATTGGCACATGAACGTCTTGGCAATTAGGATGTCCAAGTGCCGATTTATGCCATTTTTTGGACATCTTAGCTTTTTTGAAACTGCCCCTAATGGTTAAACATAACTTTCTGAGATTTTTACAGTACTAACTTGGAGCCTTTAGAAATATCTCGTTTTTATAGAACTTTTATATGATAAATGAAAACTCTGGTTTAAATTATGTGAAACTTGTTTTGTAATAGTATTGATTTACTGCTCCAATTTCCTTACTTTAAACCTGAATTGAGATGCTATAAACCTGCTTTGAGATGTAAATTGAATTAGATTCATTCTTCTAAGTTATGGCTGTACTTTAAAGATGTTATATAGAAACAGTGTGATTTAAAAAAAACAAAAAACAACCCAACCAGAAAGCCATGCTACAGAAATGATGTGGAGAGCAAGATGGCATTCATGGAACAAGCTCTTCTGATTCTGCCCTCTTTCATGGTGACTTTTTGTTTAACCCAATTATCGACTTCAAGTATTTCCAATAGCTGAACTGTTTCTTCTGCACTGATGTATGTTGAAGCATAAACATTGTGTACATTGTCTGATATGATGGACCCTTAGGGGGGCATTCATCTAGGTGTGGTAAAGGTTCACCCTTTATCGTAGAACCAAAAGCAAGAAAAACTGTGGATATAAGGTACTTGATGTCAAAGTTTATTGTAATGATTCTTCATTAATACTCCAAATGGTGCATATAATAATAAACAAAATGAAACAGAAGAACAAAAGTCCTCTGCAGAACACGTAATTCCATAGCGAAGGTGACAACAACCAATGGACTGTAATAAAATCAATTTACTGGATAATGTAAAATTGATTTTATTATATAATCCACTGGTTGTTGTCATCTTCGCTAGGTGGTATTACTTGCTATATAGCGTACAATGGTGTGTGGTAAAGGAAAATACCAATGAAGAAACGTGCCTTGTTGCTTCATAGGATTCAACAACCTATGGTATCCCAGCACCGCAGATTGCTGAATCCCATCCTATTAGAATAAAGCTTCTTGTGAGCCACCTCACAAGCAGTGTTATTCTTGTGGACCAGGAGCATTCAAAGCCATAGCTCAATGCTCCCAGTCAGCAAGGATGAATTCCTTCCCCTCCCCGTACAGAACCCCACCATAAATTGATCCCCCCACAGCTCTCCTCTGGACCCAGCCCCCCACATGTAGAGCCCCCCAACCTCCCTAGTGACTATCTCTAAATTCAGTGGTGGTATATGGGGGTCTTCCAGGGGGTCCAGGGAGAGTCCGGTGGGGTACAAGGGGTTGGCCAGGAGCAATGCCTAATCGCTCCTGGCCACTATGTCACCGCTGAAAAACTGTTTCCTCCTAGCTTCAGTCTTGTGAGACTCCTCTAGTAATAAATATGACCCCTTAGGAGTAGTCTCACAAGGGTACCATTAAGGGTACCATTATGTCAGTTGTGTCGGAGTAACCAGAAGTGATGGGACATTGATTCTGGAAGACCTCCCTGGACCGCACCAGACCCCCATGGATCCCACAGAAGGACCCCTGAACCACCATGGAATTTAGATGTGGTTGCTAGGGGGGTTGGGGGCCCTACATGGGGGATTGGGGTTGAGCGGGGTTAGCTCAAAGAAGGGCTCTGTCTGGGGGGAAAATTCATCCTTGCAGTCTGGAAGCATTGGGCCATGGCTCTGCGCAGTCCAATGATCCCAGATGGTATAATAACCCCTGCAAAGAGCTAGGGTTATTTTAATGTCATTTTGGGGCCCTAATGCGACTTATGGTATATCGCCACAAACCACATTATCCAATTTGCATAATAATGAGATGTAAAATATGCATTAGGGTTGTTTAATTCATAGAAAGGGCCATTTACTGCAACTAACACTGCTTGATGAAGTTCTCCCTTAGGAACAATAACCAGGGCAGATTTGTCATCAATAAGATGCTGTACTCAGATCAGTCTTCCCTCATTGAGTCACTTTAGGAAGCACCATAGAGGTTAATAATAATAATAATAACAACAGTTTATATACTGCAGGACCGTGAAGGTCTATGCGGTTTACAAAGATTAAAGAAAGTACAAATAGATTGAACTTAACAGGGTGGAAGCTAGTGATTAACAGCTCAAGGGATCAGTTATTGAGGAGAAAGAGTTGTCTAGATATTTCAGGAACAGATATGTTTTTAGGTGTTTCCTGAATTCCCCATAAGTAGTAGGCGTAAGTAATTGTTCTAGATCTTTACCCCATAGTGCTGCCTGATGTGAGAAAAGGTGTTGATGGTGTCTTTTGAGTTTACATCCTCTAACTGGAGAGGGCACGAAGATTAAATGTGAACTTCTCTTATATTTGTTGGCTGAGAAGGAGAAAAGGTCAGTTATGTATTTAGGGGCTAGTCCATATAGTACTTTAAAGCAGAAATAAGCGAACTTAAACTTTACGCATGCCTCCATCGGTAGCCAATGCAGCTGTCGGTAGTAAGGTGTCACATGATCAAACTTCTTCAGCCAAAAAAATCAGTCTGACCGATGCATTTTGCATTAATTGTAATTGTCGCATATTCTTTTGGGAAATTGCTAGATAGGCTATGTTACAGTAATCAAGTTGACTCAGTATGAGGATTGCACCAGGATTCTAAATGCTGGCCTATCAAAATATGCTCTAATGGATCGAAGTTTCCAGAGAGTGAAAAAACCCTTTCTGATTAAGAAGTTTACCTGGTACTTCATGGTTAAGCACTGGTCTAGTGTTATACCCAGTACCTTCATAGTAGACTGAATAGGATAACTAAGGTTATTGATGCAAAGCGGTGTTTTGATGTCAAGCAGGGTTGTGATTATAGGTACCATAATTTTCACTCCATAGGACGCACCTCATCATAAGACGCACCCCAGATTTAGAGAAAGAAAACAAGAAAAAAAAAACCATTCTGAACCAAATTGTATACTAATATATACCCGACACCTTTAAATTCCATCCCAGCCCCTCCCCCAATCAATCATCATTTTTACATACCCCCCCAGGACCGTTAAATTCAATCTCAGCCTCCCAGCACCGTTAAATTCCGTCCCAGCCACCCCCCCAACGGTACCTTTAAATGGAGGTCGGTGGACAGCTGCCTGCTGCTTGTCGGGGCCTGCGGTGCATAAGTGCGCTAATGCCTGGGCCCGGACACTTCCCTAATTGGGCCGGTCGCTGGTGCTTCACAGGGCTGCTGCCTGCTGATTACCGGGACATCGGGGCCAGCGGTGCACAAGCGCGCTGCTGTGTGGGCGGGCGCCACTTCTGAATTTCTGCTCGGTTCTACTGAGGCAGCCATTCAGAAGTGGCACTCGCTCACGCAGCAGCGCGCTTGTGCGCCATTGGCCCTGACGTGCTGGTAATCAGCAGGCAGCAGCCCTGTGAAACACCAGCGACCGGCCCAATTAGGGAAGTGTCCAGGCCCAGGCATTAGCGTGCTTGTGCGCCGCAGACCCCGACAAGCAGCAGGCAGCTGTCCACCGACCTCCAACATTTAAAGGTACCGCCGGGGTTTTGTTGTTTTTTGGGGTTTTTTTGTATATTCGCTTCATAAGACGCACCCTTATTTCTGCCCACTTTTTTTTTGGGGGGGGGGGAAAAGTGTGTCTTATGGAGCGAAAAATATCTTCCTTTTATCCTTTACCTGCCCTACAAACACAAAACACATATAAAAAGGTTAAATATATCAATACATCGTATCTTCCACACTATATTTGCCATACTTGGGCCCAATCCTATTCAACATCTTTATAAGAGACTTGGCAGAAGGGCTTCGAGGTAAAATAACATTATTCGCCGATGACGCCAAACTTAGTAATGTAGTGGGCAAATGCACAACAGACGAAGATTCAGTGCCTGACAACATGATGCACGACCTACTCCTACTGGAGCGATGGTCTAGGACATGGCAACTCAACTTCAATGCCAAAAAATGCAAAGTTATGCACCTGGGCAGCCAGAATCCATGCAAGTCTTATACCCTTAATGGCGAGATCCTAGCAAAAACGGTAGCAGAACGAGACTTGGGGGTAATCGTCAGTGAGGACATGAAGTCTGCCAATCAAGTGGAGCAGGCTTCGTCCAAGGCAAGACAAATCATGGGCTGCATACGAAGGGGTTTCGTCAGTCGTAAGGCGGAAGTCATTATGCCATTGTATAGATCCATGGTGAGGCCCCACCTGGAATACTGTGTGCAATTCTGGAGGCCGCATTATCGCAAGGATGTGCTGAGACTGGAGTCGGTGCAAAGAATGGCCACCCGGATGGTCTCGGGACTCAAGGATCTACCATACGAAAAACGGCTTGACAAATTACAGCTATACTCGCTCGAGGAGCGCAGAGAGAGGGGGGACATGATCGAGACGTTCAAGTATCTTACGGGCCGCATCGAGGCGGAGGAAGATATCTTCTTTTTCAAGGGTCCCACGACAACAAGAGGGCATCCGTTGAAAATCAGGGGCGGGAAACTACGAGGTGACACCAGGAAATTCTTTTTCACTGAAAGAGTGGTTGATCGCTGGAATAATCTTCCACTACAGGTGATTGAGGCCAGCAGCGTGCCTGATTTTAAGGCCAAATGGGATCGGCACATGGGATCTATTCACAGGGCAAAGGTAGGGGAGGGACGTTAAGGTGGGCAGACTAGATGGGCCGTGGGCCCTTATCTGCCGTCTATTTCTATGTTTCTATGTTTCTATACTATGTCTACTATGCTATGTTTGCTGTTCCATGTCTATCATGCTAGGTTTTATCATGCTATGTGCCATACTAGGTTAGCCATGTTTGTAATACAATGTTTGCCATGCTATGTCTCATACCATGTTTTGTCATATTATGTTTTACCATTCTTTGTTAATTATGTTTTGCCATCACTTTGTATAAATAAGCTAGATTATGTACGTAAACTGAGCTCTTCTGGGAGGACAGGATATAAAACCAAATAAATAAAGACATTTAAGAGCTGATTTATCAAGAGATTTATTATAATTGCATTTTTTAAAAAAAAATGTATTAAGGTTTTTATAATGTTAACAAATAGCATATACAGCAATTTACAACACAGAAATTTCATCCATAATAACTAACATCACATTAAGAAAATTAGCCCATAATATGGAGAACCAATCAAGTGATTACAATAATAAAAACACTTCTACTATGAGATCAATAAATCCCAAAATAACAGGCAGATATTTCTTTTACCCCTATATGGTCAACCCTATAAGAAAAATTATCCAACTTTGCTATGAAGGAAACTTTCCAGATAAGAGGGATATAAAAAGATGTAAGAATTATTTCCGTGTGTTACCAGACATTTGCAAGGAAATTTTAGAAAAAAAAAAAAAGCATCCTCCCACCTCTAAAATCTTAGGCTTCAGCTGTAGGAAATCCTTTCGTCACAATTGATTAAGTCTGGAAACCATCTGGAAATATAGATATTGTCTGACCACAAATAGGTATTGTTTTCCTAGCAAAAAAAGACCAAAAATGTAGCTGTTTTCAAGATATTGATGGGGCATTTTTAATGGGACATCTAAGTCTGAGTTTGGACATTTTGGGAAGATGTTCAGAAAGCCAATAGAGAAAATGTCCATTTTAAAAACAGTATTTGTTGTTTTTTTTAATGACTTATCTAGATGCTATGGCCCTTAGTAAATCTGTCGTTTTTGGCCATTTTCAAATACAAAGACATCCAAATGAAAAACACACAAAAACAAGCTATTGGGGCATCCAAGCATTTCATTTTTAAACAGTTTTTATTAAGTTTTCATAAAACCATACATAACAGAAAAAGAAAAAATTGGTCATGAAACATATACATATTTGTAAATATCTGATAATTATGACCAAATAACTGACATCCAAGCAGCTATCATTCTTAGAAAACTGGCCACAGACAGCTGAGCACAGCAGACCAGAACAGACAGGCAATCTAAGGGGTACTGCAGTGAACAGCACATTTAAAAAGTCCCATGTACACATTTCATTATAACCTGCTTATATTGTATGGTAAGCGGCCTCCACTACAGTTCGGGTCACCTCCCTCTTCTCACCCCGCCCCCCATTCTTACGTCCCTGACCCTGATTGGCTTCCCTTTCCTGGCCCTATTTCTCCCTACCTCGATTCCCCCCCCCCCTACCTCCCTTTCCTTTCTCCCCCCTAGGCAACGGTCTCGGCCATTTTGTCGCCGCTGCCCTCTATACGGTGGGGCGCTTGTTCTTAACCTGCTTATATTGTATGGTAAGCCCTCCAAAATCTACCCAAAACTTACTATACCTCCCTGTACAGTAGTCCTTATGCCTGCAGGTGCCATCTTTATGTTGGTACATTAGGTTTTGGGTGAGTTTTGGAGGGCTCATCATACAATATAAACAGGTTATAATGAAATGTGTACCTGGAATTTTTTTAATACTTTCACTGCAGTACCCCTTAGTACACATAGTACGCATACCCAGGGCAGGATTAATTCGTTGAGGGCCCCTAAGCACACAAGTCCACTGGCCCCCCCTGCGTTGCCCTACCAAGCCCCACCCTATTTTCTTCTTTACTTCTTTATTTCCACTTTATTGTTTTTATTTTAAAAAATTCAAAACAAACAAAGATTACCATACCAGTGCCAGTGTACAGTTTTTCTTCTATGCAACCTCCAAACATCTCTGAACAAATCCCCCCTTCCTTCCTAGAGGAAGAGATCTTCATCTGGCAGGGCTTTGGGAAGCCCACCAATTTATATTTTGCATTTGGGTAGGAGGCATGGGCATGGCAGGAAGAAAATGTAGTGAACTAATACATTTCTCAATTAGCTTTCAAAGGTTAAAACCTCTTTTTTCAGGTCAGTAAACTATACTGCTGTTACAATATCCCTGTCCTGACCTGAGGAAAGGAGTTATGGTCTCTGAATTAGTAAAAAATGTATTAAAATTAGTCCAATAAACAGGATCACCTTTTTTCCATTTTCAACTAATAAACGATTATCACCACAGCTACAATAATACTTTGTCCAAAAGCAAAAATAAATAAATAAAACAAATAGAATTTTTTTCTACCTTTGTTGTCAGGTTTCTGATTTCCCAATTAGGGAGCGGCATGGAACCAGACAGGCGCACGAAAAGCTTGCGCCTGCCTTGTGCGCCGCTCTGCCGCTGCCGCAAGACATCAGAAGATAGCCGTACAGGGAAGGGAAGGGCAGGAAAGCGGAAAGCTCCTGCAGATACAGCGCTGGACCACCGGAATTAAAAAAAGGTACCGGGGGGGAGGGGGGTTGTTAAATTCGCTCCATAAGACACACCCTTATTTCCACCCAATTTGGGGGATGAAAAAGTACATCTTATGGAGCAAAAAATATGGTATATTGCGTGCAAATGAAAAATGGATGGAAGAAATTACATTACAATTAGTACCATTATTATGGGGGTGAAGTCAGGGGCGGAGCTTGGGTGGGGGTACTCGGTTGGTATTTGTTAGGCTTAGGGGGTACTTGGCTTGAAGAAGTTGAACAACACTGCCTTACCATGCCCTTCTGCTCTGCTGTGCTCAGCTGTTTGTTTGGCCATCTGAAGCTGTAATACAACCTAGAATGGACTGGTTTTTTATACATCTTTGGGTGATGGGAGGAGATCGGTGAACATTGGGGGAGTAAGGGGGAGGGTCATGCCTTAATCCCTCCAGTGGTCATCTGGTCAGTTTGGGCACCTTTTTGACCGTTATTTATTTTTAAAACAGGTCTAGCCCCAAACATCTAAATGGAGCCCTGGACATTTTGTTAAAAGTTGGATTATCCCTGCAGAAGGTCCAAGTCCTAAGCCTACCTTAAGCCTGCCCAAAACATGCCTCCTTAAGATCTAGATGCTTCTAGAGCCTGGGCCAATCAGGCCTTAGATTTAGCGGGGATGGGCTGGGAAGGGCCGGGCCCGTCTCATTTCCACGAGGCAGGCCTGTCGGCTGGAAGGCAGCAAGACCCGTCCAGCCAACCAACGTGTAAAGGTTAGTTGGGGGAGGGAGGGGTTGTCGGGTCGTCAGGCTTTCCGGCAGGAGGATTGGGCATCCTCCTGCCGGCGATTACCAGTTTGGGGGGAGGGGGGTTCCAGGGGGGTTCCGGCAGAAGGATTGGGCATCCTCCTGTCGACGATTACCAGTTTGGGGGGGAGGGGGGTTCCGGCAGGAGGATTGGGCATCCTCCTGTCGGCGATGGGACAGGCGGCCGCGACCGCGGCCGCTATACTTATTGAAGCAGGGAGATCCCTTGCAGCCATAAGTATAGCGGCCGCGTCTACTTACAATGTAGACCAGCATTTTGCTGGCCTACATTTTAAGCGTCTCTTCCTCTACTAGGGAGATGCGTAGGGCCACCTAGGTTCGCCTAAGGCCCACCTAAGGCCCTTAGGCGAGCTTAGGCATCTTGCGGGCCTCCCGCTCCCGGAGGCGCCTTCAATATAGGCGGCCTGCCTGGGGAGCATTTTTAAAAAAAACTTGCATCCCGATTGGCTGATTAGACAGCTGTAGGACGCCTACAGCTGCCTAAAATCGGGACGCACTTTGGAGAATCAGGGCCTTTGACTAGTAAGATGTCCAAGTACCAGTTTATGCTGTCTTTGGTATAGTTTATGCTGTCTTTAGGTGCAGGCAATTAGGTCATGAAGAACCTGACCTAAATGGGTGTGCCTAAAAGCTATGACGCAACGCAGCACTTAAGCAGTACTAAGTATGATTGTATAAGTTGTGAATAACTTTTATAGGATTGCACAGCACCGCACTATTCAGTGCTGATTTTTCTAGGTGTCATATATATAATTGGGCCCTTAGTGTGATATTTGCACATTCAGATTGCAGATTTACCACAGGATGCCTGAGCGTGCCTTGAGGTAAGCACATGCTAGTGCTTACCACAGCTTAGTAAAAGGAGCTCTATGCAACTTTTGCCTGCACCTCAACACACTTCTAATCTTTTCCCAAGTGGAATGCATTTTGCCAGATGGAAAATTTAACAGATGTACTTTTGCAGCCTATACCTAGGGCTCCTTTTACGAAGGTGTGCTAGAGGTTTTAGTGCATGCTACACGCTAACTCCTCCATAGAGCTTGTGTTAGTATTTTTCATGTAGCGCAGGGTTAGCGCGCGCTAAAACCGCTAGCGCACCTTAGTAAAAGGAGCCCCTAATGATGTGTTGGCCACATACGATTGCTTTTGAATATCGTTTTTACACTGTCGTACCTGATGATTTGTTTGTTAGATACCGGGCCTAGGTAATCATTAATCTTGGTGGAAACAGCTTTGGATTGGTGGATAAATATCCTGGCACCTCCCTCTCCTGTCCATGTCTTCTTGAATCAAGGAATCATAGTGTTTGTGACATACCAGGCCTCTGGTAGAGGCCGGATCTGATTGACTGCCAGACATCTTGCTCATTGGTCCATGCCTGAGATCCAACCTGTCAACCGCCATTTAAAAATCTGCCTGTGCTTCTCCTCTTCCATCTCTACCAGTTGTTGTAATGGACTTTTTTTTTTTTTAATGTGGTTGAACTTGAAGGACACTGTAAGAAAGTGGAACTAGCAGCGGTAGACTTCAGATGTCACATCCATGTCAGTGACTTGCATGCTGACATAGGCAGCTCCCTCTGGGCAGCATTCTGTTAATCTTGTTTAGTTCCTGCTGCTAACACTGTGTTTCATGCTGTCTTCAGTTACTTTATTTACCTATTCTGCTGGAGCTAGCACTGCAGTAGAAGTCTGTCTTTAGAAGCCCATAATCTAACTTGTGTTTAGTCTCCTGCTAGTTTATAGTTCTTCTTGGTACTATTTCCATGCTGATATGCTGCTTAGTCGTTTTGGCAGAATGAAATATACATAACTATCCTGTGACCAGTGGCATAGTAGGGGGGAGGGGCAGGGGGGGGCGGTCCACCCCTGGCACTATCTTGGTGAGGGCTAGGACACCCATCCTCCTCTCCGCCCACCTCCGCTCCTTCCCCCCCCCACTGCCGCGCATGCATGCCGCTTTCCTTCCCCCACACCTCTGTAATGTTCCTGGCGTGAGCAGCAACCCCCAAGCTGCTGTCGCACCAGCGTCAGCACTTCTTCTGATGTCACTTCCTGGACCTGCGCCTAGGAAATGACCTCAGAGGAAGAGCCGATGCTGGGGATTGCTGCTCACGCTAGCAACATTACACAGGTACGGGTGAAGAGAAGTGGTGCACGCATGGCAGAAGGGGGTGGAGAAGGAGCGTTTGGAGGTGGAGGGGGGCACCTCTGCCCCGGGTTCCTCTCGCTCTTGCTACGCCATTGCCTGTGACTTTGTTCTTCTCCCTTTGATCCCTATATCACTATGCTGAATCCAGCCAATATTCAGCTGGCGGCGGTGGTTAACATTTTTATATCTGCCACCGACTGTATTCACAGATATTCATTGCTGAGCGATGTTCGGGCACTAGCATTGACTAATCATTTGTATATTAGCTGCTAAAACATGTGCGTTAAGTGCAATATTCAGCCCTTGACTGCAAAAGCAGAACTGTTTAAGATAGGACAGCTAAATATGTGGCCCAATTAAGTGATCAATTTATGTGATTTAAGGTTGAATATCAACACTTAATTGTGTATTTCCAACTCCACCTCTGGAATATCCACAATTTAGCAGGATCCAGCTCAAGTGATAACTGTGACTATGGGATCCTTTTACTAAGGTGCGTTAGGACCTTAATGCATGGACTAGCGCACGCTAAAATTGCCATGTGCACTAACCTAATGCCAGCATTAAGAACATAAGAACATAAGCAGTGCCTCCACCGGGTCAGACCATAGGTCCATCCTGCCCAGCAGTCCGCTCCCGCGGCGGCCCAAACAGATCACGACCTGTCTGTATCACCAGAAGGGGCTCCCTTGCCACCTTGGTTTCTCATTTAAGTCCTGTCTTCCTATCGAAGTCCTAACCCTCCGGTCTTGCACATGCACGACCTGGTTTGGTTTCTATACTCATTACCTGGTTAGCTTTCTATACTTGTGTTACATCCCAGCTCCTCCCTCAGTATCCCATGATCCCTTTATCCTTCAGGAATCCGTCCAATCCCTGTTTGAATCCCTGTACCGTACTCTGCCTGATCACTTCCTCCGGTAGCGCATTCCAAGTGTCCACGACCCTTTGGGTGAAAAAAAACTTCCTTGCGTTTGTTTTGAACCTATCTCCCTTCAGTTTCTCCGAATGCCCCCTCGTATTTGCTGTCCCCTTCAGTCTGAAGAAGGGGACAGCAAATAATGCCATTGAGCTGGCATTATTCTAGAAGCGTACCACGCAGTGTAGCATGAGGTAATTTCATGCATGCGCTAAAAACGCTAGTGCACCTTAGTAAAAGGAACCCCACGTCTCTAAACTAGACTACCCTTTGCATCATTCACCTTTAGTTTCAGTATGACTTGGCATGTCACATGACTAACTTAATGACCTCTTTCCTTTAAATTATGGAGGCAGAAAAATTAAAAATCTGGATCCACTCAGACATTTCCTGAT
Organism: Geotrypetes seraphini; assembly: GCF_902459505.1. Lineage (NCBI taxonomy): Eukaryota > Metazoa > Chordata > Amphibia > Gymnophiona > Dermophiidae > Geotrypetes > Geotrypetes seraphini. The sequence goes on along the minus strand of NC_047092.1, from coordinate 141,546,250 downwards.
GGTTTGAAATTAGTTGGCAGCTCTGTATTTACATGGTACTGATATCAGATCAGATTTATATAAGAAAAATATGTTCTTAAATTTACTGCAAATGTATAAAGCAGAATGCCCAACAGTTGAGTTTCAAGCTATCCCCAGTGAGTAATGTGAGCATATGACCCCATTTCTCTAGAACGAAATCTCTGAGGGAGAAGTCCCTAACTGGGGGAAGGGATAAGACGTATTGGAGTATCCCCTAGCCAGAAAAACAATCTCCTTTCAAACCTAAATAAGAGGAAATTACCAGTTGGGATTGTTGCCCAAAGCCAAGAATGTATATAAAGACAACACAGCTCTAACTAGAGAGACTCTAGGACCCTGGAAGGACCAAGAAAAAGGCAGACCTAGGTCCCATAGTAAAATAAGTGAGGACAATCCCTGAGGGTAAAGAAAAACCAATCTCCATTTGGGAACACAATTAATGGCAGCTGCCTTCTCCAATAAAAGATGAGGAAACATGTAAGTAGGTGGGGAGTTAACAGAGAGAAGAGAGAGAGAGCCTGAGAGAAATGCTCGAAGGAGGGAAGCAAAAAGGCTAGAGCAGGTGTGCCCACACTTTTTTGGCTTGCAAGCTACTTTTAAAATGACCAAGTCAAAATGATCTACCAACAATAAAATAAAATAAAAAAACACACAAAACACACTATTCAAGTTTTTTTTTTTTCATAGAGGTCAAGGCAGATGACTTTAAAATATGCTATGTCACCTCAGTAACAACTATACAAAAATAGGCAAATATACCCCCTCCCTTTTTACTAAACCACAATAGCAATTTTAGAGCAGGGAGCTGCGCTGAATTCCCCATGCTGCTCTCAACGCTCATGGGCTCACTATGCTAAAATCCGCTACTGCGCTTTAGTAAAAGGAGGCCATAGTGCAAAATATAGACAGCAGATATAAATTCTCAAAACGGACACATTTTGATCACTAAATTGAAAATAAAATCATTTTTATACCTTTGTTGTCTGCTGATTTCATGAGTCTCTGGTTGCACTTTCTTCTTCTGACTGTGCATCCAATATTTCTTCCCTTCTTTCTGCCTCCTGCATGCTTCCTTTTCTTCAGACTTCATTTCATTCCCAAACCATCTCTGTCCTTTCATGAGTCCAACTTTTTCTTCCTCTCTCCCTGCCTGCCCCCTGCCACCCAACACAATCTATTCCTCTCCCAACTTTTTCTTCCTCTCTCCCTGACCCTCCCCTTTCTTTCTGTCTCCCTGCCCCCTTTCTTTCTTTCTCTCTATCTGTCTTTCTTTCTGTCACCCTACTCCCTTTATTTCTTTCTGTCTCCCTGTTTTGCCTCCCCTTTCTTTCTCTCTGTCCTTTCTTTCTCCCCAAGCCACCGCCGGGGCCGTCATCTGGGAACAGGCCCCCAAGCCGCCAAGTTCCCCAATGCCGCAACAGACCAACAGCCTCTCCCCTCCCCCTACATCAATTCTGATGTCAGAGAGGAAGTTCTGGCTTGGAACTTTTTCTCTGATGTCAGAATTGACATGGGGGGGGGGGGGAAGGCTGGTGTGCCCGGTGCTTCTGCAGTCGCTACTTCGCTACTGGCCTGTTACAGCATCGGGGAAGCAGGGAGAACTCAAAGGTAACGATTGGCTGGCCCGGAAAGTCCTCTTCGAAGTCAGAATTAACGTTGGGGAGAAGGATTGTGGGCCGGCTCCTGACCTTCCCTTCCTGTAGTTGCAGCGGTGGGCGGGGAAGCAGGGAGAGAGCCTTTTCTCCACGATCGCCTGTCCTGTTGTCCCCATGCACAGCTTTGGGACGCTGTCTCTGAAAACGGGATGGCCCCGTTCAAAATGGGACGTATGGTCACATCAGGCATGGGGCACTCAAGCAGTGAGGGGCGAGGGCACATAGCATGGCGATGTTGGTGTCATTGCCCTGCCCTGGGCACCAACTTCCCTAATTACATCACTGCTCTTGATAATTTTGGATTATTTTTTGAAATTGTGAAGAAAAAGTATAGGATTAAAGAATGTTTCAGACCATTGCCCTGTTTAAATATAGCAGCTGGAGGTGAAAGAAACTAAAGAATTGTTTAATAAGGAAGCTGGGTGAACTCCAACCCAGCCTGAACAGAATGCCTTATGTACTCTTATTGGTTTGTGCCTCAAGGAGACAGGAAGTGGGGGTGGGGGTGGGGGATAAAGCTGAAGGCTAAGCATAGTTGTATTTTTTTTAGTACTGGGTAGTGGCGTACCTTGCATATTTGACACCCGGGGCCCATCATTTTTTGACCCCCCCCATCTATATGAAAAATATGATTTTAGTTAACAATCCACATATCGCACAAGAGTGTACCTAGGAAAAGGCAGCATCTTAAACACTGCAGTGAGCACTAGAACACCAACACATTGTAAAACTAAACAAGCCAGATCCTGCACAGTCAATTGATCCTGTACAGTCGATGCTATCAGAAAGCCATGTCCCCTTCATACACACAGACAGATACACCCTCGCCCAATATGGAATAATCACAAACTAAAAATAGAAATATATAGACAAAAGTTAAACTGAGCTGCCAAGAAACCAGACTCTGCATACAATGCAACACCACACCACAAAAACAGTAATACATGTCCTCTAATACTGTGCAAAATATAGACAGTAGATGTAAATTTGAAAAAACTAATATATAACAATCACCACTTTACAAATTAACAAATAAAAATAAAACAAATGATGAGAAATAAGAAAATACCATTTTATTGGACTAATCCCCGTAAGCTTGGTCCCCATCCCCGCAAACCACCTGATTCCATCCACACAAGCCTTGAATTGTTTTATATTGAACTTATTATATTAAAGTATAAAAAGAAACTATATTCTGTACAATTGTCAATTTATAAATCAGTGTCTTCTCCCCACTCTCTCTTCTCCATTTCCCTTCAGCGTCCTCAGCCCACTCTCTCTCCACTTTCCTTCAGCGCACGCACATAAAAACAAGCAGTTTGTTATATTGAGATCTCAGGCTTACAGTTAGGGGCAACCTTTGTCCTAAGATATCCCTGTAAGTGTGTCATGATATTTGGAGGTAATAAATATGTGTTTTATGATCTACAGCAGTTATCTAATTTTATTTCCGATAAGAGAGTCTTCATGAGCTTCTCTGTTCTCAAGTTAGCTCAAAAAAGAATTGTTCATGAGCAGTCAGATCGCCTCTTTAGTTTGCCTGTTACTTAGTTTCTTGGTTGCCTTATTTCAGTTTTTTCTTCAGCTTCGTCTCCAAAATTGTGGACTAACAATAGGCTGATATCCTGTAAGCAATTTGGAATGTTAATTTGATTTAATTTCAGTTTACATTGTATGTTTCCTTTATTGACTTGTAATTATTGTCAATTATTAAAATTATAAATAAAGAAAGTTACAAACAAAAAATTAAATACAAGAAAAAACTTCCTCCTTCAGGTCTGGACAGTACAGTGTATAGTATGCTTATCCTGACTTATGGAAGGAGATTTTGGTCTCACTAAACTTTTTATAAGCAAATTTAGGGCTCCTTTTACTAAGGTGCACTAGCATTTTTAGCGCACTGTAGCCACACTACAGCCCGGGACCGGGACTCTATAGCACTCCTAGTGGCTAGACATAGAAAAAAACACCAACATGTGACCCAGCCTGGAGTCACCCTGCAGGACTGGAGTGAGAAGAGGAACTCATCCAAAAACCACAACCACGGTTATGTAATATAACAGAAATTTACTCTCAAAAATAAAGGTAAGGATGGCACAAGCAAAATAGATAATGCTTCTTGCAAAAGAATCATAAAGCAAAACAAAACACCAAAAGCAAAATAAGTCAATAAAAGTTCAGGATTCTTTTCTTCAAATAATAGTTAATAATCCTCCTGAGATCCTGCTCTCCTCAAAGCTTCTGTTCTCAGGGCGCTCACAGCCTGCTCCCAAGCAGGATATAATACAAACAATATAGTTCTCTGCTCTGTTATGTGCACAGTTCACAGTTCCCAAAACGGAAGCCTCCAGCAGCCTTTGGAGCACTGCTGGGAAATAAAGAGTGTCCTAGGTTTTCCTTTCAAAACAGCTTTACAAAACAGCTATCAAAATTCCCTCCCTGGGTGTTTGCAAACCTCACCCAAAAAGACACAATTACAGCTTCAAAGATTCAAACAAAAATGCAGAGTTCAAAAAGAGTTCAAACCAAAAACTCAGTCAAAAGGTCATTCTTGGCACCTGGTAATTAATCCAACTTCCATGGATTCAGGATATTCCCCAAGCTCCTCAGGCAGACTCCCTTGTAACTCCATAGGGGTTTCTTCCTCCAGCATTTGTAGATCCAGTGAGTCAGCAGCCTCAATTACCTCCATGGGTGTATAGCTCTCACCTCTGCTTAGACCAGGGGGGTCATTGTGGGAGAGGAACCTTATCCTTCTCCCTAGCCTGCCTAACTGTTTGTCCCAAACTGCTGCCTTTTCTAGATCAGGGGCATGCCCTGATCTAGCTGAGTCAGCTTGGACCTGCACAGCTCTTGGGCTCCCCCGGTGGTGACCTGGATATCGGATACCTGGTGAGTTCTTAGTTCTACCGGCTCCTCCCGTGATCAGAGCAGGACAAGTCCTGCCTGGTCATAGCACGCTGCAGATTAGCATGCACTATCCCTCGCGCTGTGCATAAAAACTAATGCCAGCTCAATGGTGGTGTTGGCATCTAGTGCATGCGGCAATGCTATGCACGCTAAAAACGCTAGCGCAGCTTAGTAAAAGGAGCCCTTAATGTGTGCAATTCAAATTTATTTTATGATTTCTCAGTTATTGCATGAGTGTGTGATTCCCATAATAAGTGCGTGAGTGCATGCGTATTTTGGCCCTCCAAATGTTACAAACTATAAAATGTGGCCCCTGATAGGAAAAGGTTGGACAAGCTTGCTCTAAAGAATATCCACTTAAACACAGACGGTAGCCATGCAGACCCAAATTTGTTAAAATATTTTAACCCAGTAAAATCTAGAGTGGAGTGAAAAATATGTGCTATTTATATATTCATCTTCTTGAAACTAGAAAACCACTGAGTGGGAACTTTTTGAAAAAGGACCTAAGGGAGAATTGCAGGGGTCTTGTGCATAAATAAAACTGGCAAGCAGCACTAATAGAGAACAACGGAATCCAGAGGAACAACCAAAAACAGGGGAACAGGCTGAGGACGAAACAGACACACCACAGGAGGAGGATGACCGAGACGAGGCTTGGGGTCTGGCAACTCACGAGGGGGCCAGGAGCACCAAACCACGAGGAAAAACAGCAAGAAAGGCGAACAAACGGGACTTACTTTGCCTATACACTAATGCTAGGAGCCTAAGGACTAAAATGGGAGAGCTGGAAATCCTAGCCAGCAAAAAGGGCCTAGACATAATTGGAGTCACAGAAACGTGGTGGACTGATGACAATGAATGGGATGTGGCTTTACCAGGATTCAAACTCTACAGGAGAGATAGGTCACACAAAAAGGGTGGAGGAATAGCGCTATATATAAAAGATTCCATACCTTCAACCAGAATGGAAACAACAGTAAGGGCAGACGACTTGGAATCACTATGGGTTAAGCTACCAGGAGGAACTGGAGCAGACATAAAATTGGGTCTGTACTATCGCCCACCTGGACAAACGGAAGAAATCGACCAGGATCTGGAGGCTGAACTGAGGCAGGTATGCAAAAGCGGAAGTGTGGTAGTGATGGGAGACATCAACTACCCGGGAATAAACTGGAGTATTGGGCACTCAAACTGCATGAGGGAGACCAAATTCCTGGAGGTCACGAGGGATTGTTTCATGGAACAGCTGGTCACGGAACCAACACGGGGTGATGCCACTCTTGACCTAATCCTCAACGGAATAGGGGGGACCCGCTAAGGAGGTGGCGGTACTAGCCCCACTAGGAAACAGCGATCACAACACGATCCAGTACAGGCTAGAAATTGGATCATCAAAGGTGAAAAGAACTACAACAACTGCACTTAACTTCAAAAAAGGGAATTATGATGCCATGAGGAAAATGGTGGGAAAGAAACTCAACGACAGCGCAAATAAATGGAGTCCGTAGAAAATGCCTGGACCATACTCAAGGGCACAGTGCACGAAGCACAGAACCTGTGCATCCCCAAGTACAGGAAAGGGTGCAAAAAAAATAGAACAAAAAACCCAGTGTGGATAACAAATGCAGTGAAAAAGGCGATAAGTGACAAGAAAGCATCATTCAAAAAATAGAAAAAGGACAAAACAGAGGAGAACCAAAAGGAACACAAAAAACACCAAAAGGAGTGCCATCGAGTGGTTAGGAAAGCAAAAAAAGAATATGAAGAGAGACTGGCAGGGGAAGCAACAAACTTCAAATCATTCTTCAGGTACGTTAAGGGGAAGCAACCAGCAAGGGAGGAAGTGGGACCCTTGGATGATGGGGACAGAAAGGGAGTGGTAAAAGAGGAAAAGGAGATAGCTGACAGGCTAAATAAGTTCTTCACGTCAGTTTTCACGAGGGAGGACACAACCAACATTCCGGAGCCCGAGGAGATCGTAAAAGGAGAGCAGGATGAAAATCTCGTCCAGCTAGAGGTGAGCAAGGTGGATGTCCTCAGGCAGATAGACAAGCTAAAGAGCGACAATTTGCCAGGTCCGGATGGCATTCACCCAAGGGTACTCAAGGAACTAAGGAACGAAATAGCTGAGCCACTTCGACAAATATGCAACCTATCCCTAAAAACTGGAGAGATTCCGGAAGACTGGAAAATAGCAAATGTCACGCCCATCTTCAAGAAAGGCTCAAGGGGAGACCCAGGAAACTACAGGCCGGTGAGCTTGACCTCGGTCCCGGGAAAGATGATGGAAGCACTGATTAAAGACAACATCTGGGAACACATCGACAACTATGGGCAGCTAAAGTCGAGCCAGCATGGCTTCTGCAAGGGCAGGTCATGCCTCACGAACTTATTATACTTCTTTGAGGGGGTAACCAGCCAGGTGGATAAAGGGGAATCCATAGATATCATTTACCTTGACTTCCAAAAAGCCTTCGACAAGGTGCCACACGAAAGACTACTAAGGAAGCTATGGAACCATGGGGTGCAAGGGGAGGTCCACCGATGGATCAAAAACTGGCTGGCGGACAGGAAACAGAGGGTTGGAGTAAAGGGACATTACTCAGACTGGCAATGGGTCACGAGCGGAGTTCCACAGGGGTCGGTGCTGGGACCGCTCCTATTCAATATATTCATTAACGACCTGGAAGCAGGAACAAAATGTGAGGTTATTAAATTTGCGGATGACACCAAACTATATCGCAAGGTCAATAACATGGAGGACTGCGAAGATCTCCAAAAAGATCTGACAACACTGGAAAAATGGGCCAAAAAGTGGCAAATGAGTTTCAACATAGGGAAATGCAAGGTCATGCATGTAGGGAAAAAAAACCCCGATGTTCACTTAGAAAATGGGGGGATCAGCGCTAGGGGTGAGCGACCTTGAAAGAGACCTGGGAGTGATGGTAGACACAACATTGAAAGCGTCGGCGCAGTGTGCCACGGCCTCAAGGAAAGCAAACAGAATGTTGGGTATCATTAAAAAGGGTATCACGACCAGAACAAAGGAAGTCATCCTGCCACTGTATCGTGCTATGGTGCACCCGCACCTGGAGTACTGTGTTCAGTTCTGGTCGCCGTACCTCAAGAAGGACATGGAGGTACTTGAGAGGGTCCAGAGAAGAGCAACTAAGCTAATAAAGGGCATGGAGGACCTCTCATATACTGACAGACTGAAAAATCTAGGGCTTTTCTCCCTGGAAAAGCGGAGACTTAGAGGAGACATGATAGAAACCTTCAAGATCATGAAGGGCACAGAAAAAATAGACTGGGACAGATTTTTCAAATTAAGGAGATCAATAAGTACAAGGGGGCACTCAGAGAAATTGAAAGGGGAGAGGTTTAGAACAAACGCCAGGAAGTTCTTTTTCACACAGAGGGTGGTGGATACATGGAACGCGCTACCAGAGGATGTGATAAACAGGAGCACGCTACAGGGGTTCAAAGAAGCTTTGGATAGGTACTTGGAAGACAAAGGGATTGAGGGGTACAGATAAGAGTAAAGGTAGATTATAGGGATGGGATTAGAGGTAAGTTACAAAATTAATCAGGGACCACTGTTCAGGCACTAGGCCTGATGGGTCGCCGCGGGAGCGGACCGCTGAGCAAGATGGACCTCTGGTCTGACTCAGCGGGGGCAACTTCTTATGTTCTTACTAGTATGAGCACACTGAGGGCTCCTTTTACTAAGCTGCGGTAGCATTTTTAGCTCGCGCTGATGATTAGCGCGTGCTAACCCCCGTGCTATGCGGAAAAACTAACACCAGCTCTATGGAGGCGTTAGCGTCTAGCACACGCAGCATTATAGCGCATGCTAAGTGTGCGCTAAAACCGCTAGCGCAGCTTAGTAAAAGGAGCCCTCATTGTTAACGGAGAGTACTAATGGAGTAAAAGGATCTCATTGTGTCAAAATGAGCCCTAAAAAACTTACCACATGTTCTATTAAACTGTGCTAGCCATGCTGAATGGCCCATACCGCTCCTGACGCTCATAGGACCTCTATGAGCGTCGGCAGCATGACGGGCTATTCAGCATGGCTCACTGCACTAAAAACTACTAGCGTAGTTTAATAGAAGAGGGGGTTTGTATGCCAATTCTCACCAACACCATCACTGATTCTGAAAAAAACTCCATTTCAAAAAAGGTACCCTTTCAATTGTCCAAACAGGATAGATTTAAAGCAACAAACCACAGTTGGGTAGAGAATGATATGGGGACAAATGTATCCCCATCCCCACGGGATCTATATCTATTCCTATCCTGTCCCTAAGGAAGTTCTTCTTCACCCAGAGAGTGGTGGAAAACTGGAACGCTCTTCCGGAGGCTTTTATAGGGGAAAACACCCTCCAGGAATTCAAGACAAAGTTAGACAAGTTCCTGCTGAACAAGAACGTGCGCAGGTAGGGCTTGTCTCAGTTAGGGCGCTGGTCTTTGACTGGAGGGTTGCCGTGTGAGCAGACTGCTGGGCATGATGGACCACCGGTCTGACCCAGCAGCGGCAAATCTTATGTTCTTATGTCCCCGCAAGTTCTGCCCCTGTCCCTGCACCATCCCTGAAAGCCTCAAACACTTATGATTTTAAAGTGTTTGAGACTTATGCGGATGAGGACAGAGCTTGCAGGGATGGTGCAGGGACAGGACTTGCAGTTATGGGATGGGGTTGGAGATAGACCCCCGCTGGAATGGGGACACATTTCTCCCTGCGTCTTTCTCTAGTGTAGAGTAATACCAAACTTTCTCAATCAAAAAACTATAGAAAAAAAATAATTCAAACATGCATTCATCTTGAAAAGTAGGTCCACATCCAAACAGCTGTTAACTGATTGTCCCCTGAAACAGTCTCAATTGAAAAACAAGGCTTCCTTGACAGGACTCTTGTTAGTGCAATAACTATACAGCTTGAATAAACCTGGCTCCATGAGCAAAATTTGTGATTAACTCTAGACTCTCGATGCAGTGCTAGAAGCTCATGCTGTTTGGATGTGGACCTATGTTAAAGATAAGTGCAATTTTGAATTATTTTTTTCTACAGTTATTTAATTGAGAAAGTTTGATATTACTCTACACTACAGTGGGTTGATGCTTTAAATCTAGAACTGTAAAGGTCAGAAGAATTTCATACTGAATAGAAGAAAGGGAAAGAGAGCCAGTGGTAGTGTTTGAAAAGTGGTGAGACGTGATCAGAATAAATAATATTGCAATAATCCATGTGTAAATTCCAAAATTCTGCCTAAGTGCTATTCTGAAAATAGATGCGTATCTTAAATTGTATGAATTTTCAGGTAGATATGAGTCATGGTAGATTTACATGTATGAGACATATGGAATACTATGTTCACCTATATATATCTAGCATTTAAGCTTGGACTTTGTACCAGCTCTGTGACTGGCATTAACTGCTCGCTCCCATATTAAAGGCATGCATTTCACATGTTATGATTTCACATGTTATTCAATATTTAAAATTATAGAATGAACTACCTCTCTACTTAACTCTGTCCCTCCCCAACACCTTACCAGCACAGCAGATTTTATCAAAGGAGATTGCCGTGAACTCCTTATAATAAAAAAACAACAACGTAAGAACATAAGAATTGCCGCTGCTAGGTCAGACCAGTGGTCCATAGTGCCCTTCAGTCCGCTCACGCGGCGGCTCCCAAGTCAAAGACCAGTGCTCTAAATGAGTCTAGCCTCACCTGCGTACCTTCTAGTTTAGCGGGAACTTGTCCAACATTGTCTTGAATCCCTGGAGAGTGTTTTCCCCTATAACAGACTCCGGAAGAGCGTTCTAGTTTTCTACCACTCTCTGGGTGAAGAAGAACTTCCTTAAGTTCGTACGGACTCTATCCCCTTTCAACTTTAGAGAGTGCCCTCTCGTTCTCCCTACCTTGGAGGGTGTGATAGGATTGGACTCATAGACTTTTATTAAATAAAAGAAAGTAGGACCTTTAGACAATAAAATATAGGTGCACTGTTATAGAATTACTCCCCATATATGAGTATTTTAAGAAACACTAGCAAACAGAGAACATTGCGGGTTAATGCAGAGAAACGTGTAGCAGGGCCAGATATATGGCAGATATCTTATGCCATAACCACTGACAGCTCGTTTTCAATTGTTAGACCACGACTGTGGAATGCCCTCTCCAGGGCAGGATTAACCAATAGGCCAAGTAGGCACGTGCCTAGGGCCCAAAATGGTCAGGGGGGCCCAATGAAGGAGGGCATCAACATTGTTTTTTCTAAATGGCAATGGGCCCCTCCAGCATCGATTGGCAATGCGGGCCCCCCCGATCGGCAACACGGGCCCCACCCCGATCGGCAATGAGGCCCCCCCTCCATTGACGGAAAGTAAGACAAGCAAGCAACATGGAACTGTAATTGTGCAAGCGGTGCTGCTTGCCCAAAGCTTCCCTCTGACGCAGCTTCCTGTTTCCGCCTGGGCACATGGTGAAGTGGGGTGGGGCAGGGGGCCCAGTGTACTTGTGTGCCTAGTGGCCCTCGAAGAATTAATCCTGCCCTGGCCTCCCTAGTACACTGAGATTTTGCACAACACTCCAGCAGTTAAAAAAAAAAAGACAATTGAAAACTCACCTTTTTGTGAAAGCCTTCCTGGTCTTCTAAGAAAGGCTTTTGAATTTATTGCATAGTCTTTACTAAATGATTTATGAAAATATTTTACTGCTAAGAATGTTTGTTTATTGGATTGTGTAGGTGAATTTAGTTAAGCTGCATATTGTGTTTCCCCCAAAATAAGTCTTAGTCCCAGGATTCTCAGGCCAGCAACTGTTCAACCCGCCCCCTCCCCCCGCCGCAACCTCTGCTGACCCTCCATCCTTCCCTCCCCACCAATCGCAAGCGAGCCCTACCTTCAACTGAAGCAGCGTCGGGCCAGCAGCACTCTAAACAGACTGCTTGGCCTTGTCCGTCGGAGATTTCACTCTGCCGCGTTACTGACATCAGTGAATCATGGGCACTCTTTAAAATTTATGCGCATTGTTATAGAATACACCCCATCCATGCACAACTTGGGCACAGGCATTTAGGCCTGGTTTTAGCTGATCTAAATGGATGTGCCTAAAAGTTGTGTGATATACTAGCGCTTAAAGCAATTCTATAAAAGGTACATATACCTTGTAGAATTGCATTAAGCGCAATTCTAGTTGGTGCCAATTTTTTGGGCACTATGAAATCAGGCCCTAAGGGCCAGATTCTATAAATGACACCCTAATTAGGTGCTGCTACGTACCCTAATTGAGGTTGCCTAGTGACGACTAACCAAAATCCACATGCAACCCAAATTGTTTCAATTAGCTTAAATGATGTGGTAATTAATAATAATAATAACTTTATTCTTATATACCGCCATACCCATCGAGTTCTAGGCGGTTTACAACAATTAACGAATGATCTGCATTGACAAGCTTATTTACAACCTGTTACAAGCAGATTTACAAACAAATTACCTGTAAATTTAAAGTAAATTACAACAGTTTACAATTTACAACAGTCAGCAATGAAGTTACCACAATTTACAGTAGTCTGCAATGAAAGGAAGATGTATAACAGTTTAACTGAAAATTGTGGATTAGATCGGACTAGGCAAGGGAAGGGGAGAGCGGGTCAAGGGGGAATCAGGTGTGGGAGGAAGGGGTTGGGGGTGGGGGCGGGGTTATGTGAGGTGAAGGGATTAAATAGGGGTTGTGATTGTTGAATAGGTAAGTTTTTAGTAGTTTTCTGAAGGCAAGGTAATTAGGGGCCTCGAGTATCAACTGGGCCAGCCATGGGTTCAACTTGGCTGCTTGGAATGCGAAAGTACTTTCGAGGGATCTTCTGAGAAGGCAGTGTTTTGGCGAGGGGAAGGCGAACAGTTGAATTCTGCGTGGTGTCCTTTTGTTGCAGTAAAGGTTGAAGTGGGTATTTATGTAACTTGGGGAAGAACCGTTAACCGCTTTGTAACAGAAGCATGCAAATTTAAAGAGAACTCTAGATTCTACTGGCAGCCAGTGCAGTAGGTGATAGAATGGAGTGACATGTTCCCATTTCTTTAGGCCAAAAATGAGGCGCACTGCGGTATTTTGAATTATTTTTAATCTCCTGGTAGTTTTCTTTGTAGCGTTAAGGAAGATGATGTTGCAGTAGTCGAGAGTGCTGAGGATGAAGGATTGTACGAGTAGGCGGAATGCAGTGTCATTGAAGTATTTTTTTATGGTGCGAAGTTTCCAGAGTGCCGAGAAGCTTTTCCTGGCGATGATGTCGGTATGGTTTTCTAGGGATAGGTTTACACTATTGATATTAATTGTTAAATTTTTAATAAATAACCGATTAAAGAGTTTCATGTGGAACTGAGAGCGACACTTAGCAACGCCTATGTTGAGGTGCCCTCTGATGCCTAACAATGCCTACTTGAAAAGTAGGCAAGGTTAGGGACAGAGAATAGGCATGATTGACTTAGGCATCACTAGGTGTCCGAGTTAGGCGTTGGTATATTAGGCCCGATAAAAGCTGGCTTAATGTACTGGTGCCTATATCTACAGCGCCTAGTGATGCCTAAATCTGCTTAGGCAATGCTAGGTGTGATTCTATAAGTGGCGCCTAGCCGTGATTGACAACCATGCAGAACAGCGCCTACAATGTAGGCACGCTTAGGCGCTGTTTATAGAATCTGTCTTATATGGGCCCTGGCTGAACATCAGCTGTGATCTGCCTACACTCTGACATCTTCTATAGCATGAATTAGCCCTGAATATTCAATGCTGATGCCAGCACATAGCCCAGCATTGATTGCCCAGGGCTAATTCTGCCCAAGGCAGTCAGCATTTACTGACTTCTGTGGACTAAATATTGGCTGGATTGTTTTTAGTGTGCCTTGGGAGTTTGGTGGGACTTAAGAGAGTTTATCCCACTTAACAACTTGAGAAATTCAGATCATAGTGTGAGAACCTAGCCCCAATGTATTCCCAGTCCGCAGTAAGAAGGGACGTCACCTATTTTGAAAATGAGAATATTTTGCAGTGTTTGGGGAAAACTGTGTGTGTTTTCCCCCTTACGTCTTCACCAAGGTGCCTATTTTGGAGTGTGAGTTTGGGGATTTTTCTAGAAAGTGTTGAGTCACAGGCATAGTGTACTCTGAGTTTTAGACACACCATGTGATAAGTTGTGGAGTCGTGTTCTGTTAGGGAGCAGGAGAGGTTAAGGAGTCTGAAATTCTTGAAATTATGCAGAAGAGAAGAATGACTAGTTGTAAAGAGGCTGGCAGAGTAATGATACAGGAGACAGTCTGCCTGCTTCTAAGAAAACAGAGAATTATTTGTAGTGTAATTTGAAAACAACTTTGAATTAAAAGAATTGGAGGGGAGGGGGGAAGTTATCAATGCGGGCAAATGTCACATCAGGTTATTTTATGAAAAGTCAAATTATTTTAGTACAAGGTCCCATTTTATGCAATGAGACCCTGTGCTAAAATAACTCACATTTATAACCTCCCCGTGACTTGCCCCCTCTTTTACTAAGGTGCGCTAACCGATTAGCTCACGCTAATTGAATTAGCATGTGCTAAACACCAATGCGTCCATAGATTTCCTCTTCCAAACTTCCAGAGAATTGTGTCTGTTTTTTGTTGTTGTTATTGTTGTATTGCCCTAGAAATGTGGAGATTTTTCCATAGAAATGTGAATTTTATCACAATGAACAAAAGCTTTTGAATGTATGAAGGTGATATGGGGTCTTATTTTTGGAGGAAAGGCGGGAGAGGGGAGATATGATAGAAATATAATGTAAACGCTCTTCCAGAGGCTGCTATTTGGGAAAACACTCTCCAGGGATTCAAGACAAAGTTAGACAAGTTCCTGCTGAACCAGAACGTACATAGGTAAGACTAGTCTCAGTTAGGACACTGGGTCTTTGCCCTAAGGGCCGCCGTGTAAGAGGACTGCTGGGCATGATGTACTACTGGTATGACCCAGCAGCAGCAATTCTTAAGGTCTTATGCATGAGTCGAGTCTCTTTCATTTGAAAGGAAACAATGCAATGAGAGGGCATGAGATGAAGTTAAGAGGTGACAGGCTCTGGAGTAATCTAAGGAAATACTTTTTTACAGAAAGGGTGGTAGATGCATGGAACAGTCTCCCAGAAGAGATGTTGGAGACAGAGACTGTGTCTGAATTGAAGAGGGCATGGGATAGGCACATGGGATCTCTCGGAGAGAGAAAGAGATAATGGTTACTGTGGATGGGCAGACTAGATGGGCCATTTGGCCTTTATCTGCCATCATGTTTCTATGTTTCTAAGGCTGTGAGGGCCTTGGGACATCTACCTCTCCTACCCAACAGAACTCCCACTCTCTGCATGGTAACAAACTTAAGGCCACATTAAAAAAAAGCCCAGTAATCTAGTAATATTTTAAGAAAAATGTATTTTCTTTCATATATCAAACAGTAGAAAATATGTCTAAGGATAACATGATGACCTTGACTTGACTTTAACTTAATGATTTTGCTGAAGTCAAAACTGCAATTTCGTCCTCCTTTCTGCAGCATTCTTTCATTCCTTTTCTGTGTATTACAATTCTGGAAAGCAAGTCATGGTTGACTAACTATTCGCTTGCTTGAGTGATTAAAATTGTGAAGTAGATAGCAGTGTATTTTGAAGTAATAGGATGGTATGACAGAGCTAGCCATGCAGTTGAATATAAATGATAAACCATCTGTATGGAGTAACAATAGAATGGTCTGCTATTCGGAGAGCATGGACTGGAGTTTCATCCTGGACCCTAATAATTTGGGATTGTTTTTCATTTTGCAAATGACTATTTTTTTGATGTATGTAAGAGTTAGTCCTCCTTTGACAAAGGCAAGCTTGTCAAGGTTACCTGATTAAAACACTAGATATGTGATTTCAGATGTCTCTGCACGAGCTTTACCAGGGGTATGGGCTCTTCGAGACTGATTCCAGCAAAGCAGTAAAGAATAACTACAGATAGCCAAACACATAAAAAATGCTAGACTAGGCTGCAATGGATAATAAAAATTGAGGATTAGAATCCCTGATGGTAGGTGATTTTTCTGTATAGTCTTGTGCCAGAATGATGATCACATACAAATGGAATTATAATATCCAGGACATACTAGTACTGGAAAAATAGAAAGCACTCAAAAAGACTTGCCAAGTAGACATACTTGCTGTTCTGCTCTTAATCCAGAGGCTTCAGAGCATTTTATATAATAAAATGTGGGTTTAAAAAAAAAAAATAATAAAGCAGCACAAAACAGCTCTGAACAATTGGAGAAAAAGAAAAAACCTCCAATTTAAAAAACACCTTGACAGAAGAAGTAGGGATGGACCAAATTACATCCAGCAGCAAGGCGTAAGCAACCAAAAGTTTATTTCCAAAGCACTCAAAATGAAAAGACCTGACATGGAGCTGTATTTTGGTGGAAAATCGCCTGCTTCAGAGGGTGGGGGAGTATCTGAGGGCGTGACCACTTAAGTCTCATTCAGAACATAAGTGGCCAGGCTTAGCAGGCAAATGAGGCTTCATTAAAAAAAGGCCTATATTTACCCGCTAAGCCATGGATGGTTAAGTCTGAATATCAACTTAACTTATAAGCTAATCAGCACTAAAGAAATCCCAATATTCAATGCCAGTCATCGGAAACAGCTTAGCATTGAATATACAGGTTGAACACTAGTGGCAGGTAGTTAAAATGTTGCCCGCTGCCAGCTTAATATTGGGGACAATTCATATGCTAATATTTATATCTGCCCCCAAGGAAACATATAATAAATGCCAACAGCTTCAAATTACATTGCCCTAGTACAGTAGAATGCCCTCTCCTGGAATACTGCATCCAGCACTGGTCACCGTACATGAAGAAGGACACAGTACTACTCGAAAGGTTCCAGAGAAGAACAACTTAAATGGTTAAGGGGCTGGAGGAGTTGCCGTACAGCGAGAGATTAGAGAAACTAGGTCTCTTCTCCCTTGAAAATAGGAGACTGAGAGGGGACATGATCGAAACATTCAAGATACTGAAGGGAATAGATAAAGACAGGTTGTCCACCTTCTCCAAGGTAGGAAGAACGAGAGGGCACTCTCTGAAGTTAAAAGGGGATAGATTCCATACAAATGTAAGGAAGTTCTTCTTCACCCAGAGAGTGGTGGAAAACTGGAACACTTTTCCAGAGGCTGTTACAGGGGAAAATATACTCCAGGGATTCAAGACAAAGTTAGTTCCTGCAGAACCGGAACATATGCAGGTAGGGCTGGTCTCAGTTAGGGCACTGGTCTTTGACCTAGGGGCCACCACGGGAGTGGACTGCTTGGCACGATAGACCACTGGTCTGACCCAGCAGCGGCAATTCTTATGTTCTTATGAGCATAATTCGTTCCAGAAGCATGCTCGCAAACCAAAGTGCTTGTATATCAAAGCGAGTATCCCCATACAAAGAAGGGAAACTTGGATGGTTTGTTCCATATCCCAAAAAGACCCCTCCCCCCGAGGCCACTGGCGCACTTCTACCCCACCACATCCCAAAAAGACTTCCCCCCTCCGAGGCCACTGGCGCGCTTCCACCCCTCCAATCCCAGGAAACCAGCTTCACCCCCTCCCCGCAGCCCAAACCCTTACCCCGAGCAGACAGGACACCGGCACACAGCACCAACCCACAGGATGTGCTGATGCTGAAAGAGCCTGGCACGCCTACCGCTGATCTTTGCTGGGCTCCTGCGGGGCCTTGAGCATCTGCGCTTGCTCAAGGCCTTCTGGCTCCCACTCTCACCGAGATTCTCATGAGATTCTCTGAGAGAGTGGGAGCCAGAAGGCCTTGAGCATGCGTTGATGCTCAAGGCCCCGCTGCAGCCCAGCAGAGATCAGCGGCAGGCTCTTTTGGCACCGGCATTAGCACGTCCTATGGGTTGGTGTTGCGTGCCTCTATTTTGGACGTGTTCATATGAACGTAGTGCTGTCCTAGATGTTTTTTTTTTTTTAAATATACATTCGCTTATATGACTTGGACAAATCTGCATGATTTGGATATGCATGTGGGATTTATGACCATTTTTGGACATGTTTGTTTTTTGATTATGAACCCCATAATGTTACAGAAAATAATCTTTGACTGCCTTGGCACTATCTAAGTAGTCTATGAGCATAGCTCGAAGTTATACACATTAGAGGAAGGAGTTGGCACATGTTCCTAATATATGACTTATTACGAAAAAGGGAAATTACAGTGCAAAAGCCTCTGAATCAGGGATTCTTGGTCTGGTTCTTGGGACACACCTAGCTATCCACAATGAATATGCATGAGATAAATCCATATGCACTACATTTTATGCAAATCTATCTCATGTCTAGTCAATATGGCTATCCTGAAAACCTTACTGGCTAGGTATGTCCTGATTACTGGGTTGAGAAGCCTTATTCTAAAATGTTCTTAGCGACTGGGCACAGGGAAATACAAGAGGCAAAAAAAAACAAACCCAACCCCTTTCAATGGTGAATCCTAAATAGAAGCAACATATCCTAAGAAAAGATTTGACCTACATGGTAAAATAGTCAAATGACATTAGAGTGGAAGAAACATCATGTCCTGTCTTTTGATAGAAATGTGCTTGAAAACAGCATGAAAATCAGAACTGCAAATGTAGCAATTTGTTCATTAACCATTAGAAATGAATACATTGTCAGAAGTGCTGAAAGAGAAAAATGCATTAAGCAATATCTGAATGTATGAAAATAGTTCAGACGATCATTTAATGTTTACTCTCATTATTTAATGTGCCCGTGGATTTTAAATACTGAGATGGAATTTCTCCACTTTGCGGATGATTTAAAAGCTTAAGGGATTATCAGGCTGGTCATTTGAAATGACATTTTCAATGTGCAAATATTTGTCTATTAAATGGACTGCATGGCACAAGATCTGATCAGGCTTGGCAGGATTAAACAGTCTTCATACATTGTAAACCCTACTGTGTCCTCATTAAACTGTCAAGTCATAGAGAAACTTGATGATGTTAGCCGTAGCTTAATGCTAATTCATTTTGAATTTTTTTTTTTTTCAGTTGAGCTGTCCTCTTCAGACTTTTCAAAAATTCCTTAAGGACTAGCTAACAGAACTTTAATGGGTGTGGGGTGGGAGTGGGTGGGGAGGAAGGAATTAAAGCCTTATTCAGCAGATTCTAGTGGCACGTAGCTGAATTCCATGTGTAAATCAAAAGTTTTTAATTAGTCTAATAGATGCTGACCTTGTCATCTTGAAGTAGGGACACTGGATCATTTGTTGTTTTATTGTCCCTTGATACTCAAATTTTAGAAATCGATATGAGGACAATTTTATAGGATATTGGAAACATCGATTCCGTTGTCCTATGATGTGATCATTTGTGGGACGTTGTTGAACGCTAAAAATCCATTAGACGGGTATAAAAGCAGATTCCTTTTAATTATGACAGGGATTGCCATGCAATTGATTACTAAGAATTGGAATAACTGGGACAGGCTAAATTTTTCCTTTTGGTGGGAAACTTTGAGCTTCTTTTACTAAGCTGCGGCAGCATTTTTAGCGCGCACTAGCTCCCGCGCTACACGGAAAAACTAATGCCAGCTCAATGGAGGTGTTAGCATCTAGCGTGCGTGGCATTATAGCGCGTGCTAAGCACGCACTAAAACCTCTACCGCAGCTTAGTAAAAGGAGCCCTTTATGTCTATGTTATAGTTATGAAAAAATGAATTCAGAAATATTGGGTCATAATAAACTATTTAAAACAACATGGGGTCCGTTAACAAATTTTGTTAACTCTGATTAGTTGTATAATGCCTTTATTTCCTATTTGATTTGCACACACATCCAGGGAGGGAGGGGGGAAAATAAATTTTGTATTATTCTTTGATCGAATGCATGATATTAATTGTATGTAAAATTTATTGCACTTTGTACTCAAATTGAAAATCAATAAAGAATTTTTTTTTAAAGTTTTTAGTTAGCTTAATTGGAATTTTAATTGAAAACCCCATTAAAAGCTAGTTAAAATGATTAGAATATCATTAAAGTTGTGTATAGAATTCAGCGCAGCACCTAGTGATGCCGTGACCATAGTGACCAGTAAAAAAGTATTGAGAAGACTATGAAAGTCATTTAGCCTGGTCAAAAGCAATTTGCTTTGGTATCTTGACGTGTCTAAAAGTCAAACTCCACTGTCTGGGTGAGTTTCTAGAATATATATACTTTCAGCCAAGCAGCAGGAGAAGGGGATAACGTCTTAGGGAAATGAAGAGTGGTTAGGCAAACGGCAGATGAAGATTTGATTTTTAAGCTCTGCATCTAGTATTTTGCTGATTGAAAAAGCATGTGCGGAGTAGGCAGGTTTTTTAACCCCCAGACCTTGTAGACCAACTAAGTAAGTTACAAAGTCCCTGAGTGATATGTACCTACAGACTTTGCAGATGTGTGTGTTGGCTGAAAATTCCACCCTTAGCACTGTGCACCTAGTTTCAAGCAGAACGATTGAGTATATCATCTTTAAAATTGCTACTCATTAAAAAAATATCCCTACAGATTTTTCATCTGCTTTTTTGTGAACCTAGATTTTGCAACCTGGCAGAATTCAACCTCAGGCAGACTGTCAGTTCCTGAATGATTGCTTGGCACCTGAAGAAGGGTATTAGTGGGTTGGATTTCTCTTCCTGCCCCCTTCCCCAGGAAAACCCAAAATCAGTGGTGATTGTGAACAGGACTGTCTGAAAATATTTAATATCCAGCTTCTACCAACAGTGCCCTTAATCAGCTAATGTATTAAACTTCTTGAAGCATAACCATCCAAAGAAAAAGCATCTCTTGTACATTCCTAAAGCACAGTGGTCTCCAATGCACAGGCCCTGAAATCCTTCATTGCAGTCCTCAGACAGTTGGCCGAAATGTTCTTCAAATCCTGTAAATGGGTTATTTTCAATCTTGCCCACTTGATATAATAACCGCACATAATTTCTTAAGTGTGTTACTCAGGTGTCCTATTTGTGGAATTTGCCAGTGTTAACAATCCTACATAAAGCAAGTTTTTAAAATGTATCCTTGAAGTGTTGTAGAATCAATATTAGTATTCATTTTTATGTTTAATACCCAGTTTGAAAAAGCAGGTTGAGACGGTTTACAAAATTAATAGTATGTGTAGGCTTGAAATCTTTTGGTGGCCCTCTGAGCTTTCTTGTATTCACATTGCAGTCCTTTACATGAAAAAGGTTGGAAAACACTCTAATAGCATATGAGATAACCATTTAGATCATTTGAAGTACTAATCACAAATTAGTGTTTGCACTTAAATAATAAACCCTTGAATCTTCCTCCTGTTCTTCCACTTATCCTTTCTACTGCCTCGTCTATAAGCAGGAGTACAATTGCACTGATGGCTGCTGGGAAAGTCTGAGGTGCCTGGCCTGCCCTGTCTCTGCTGCTTGTTGTTTGGGCCCAGAGCTGAAAGCAGAAGGAACGAGTGCGGCTCGAACAAGTAAGGGGACACAATCTTTCTTGGACGAAGGGTGTTAAAAGCAGTGTTCCCGCTAAGCTGCGTTGGCCTGCGCACGCGCACAAAATATTACATCGCAGCGCACAAGTTTCTCTTCACAGCGCACACACGCGTCGCAAAGGTAAGGGGAGGTAAGGTAAGGGGACGGATTGCACTTCCCCACAATTGCCATGCTTCGGTTCCTCTTCTTCCTTCCTTCCTCCCCCCCCCCCCCCGCGGGACCCTGCGGCACCATCAACTCTTACTCCCTCTAATGTCGGCCCTGCAGCTCCAGACTTCCTCGCACCTTCTCCCCTCCCCCTTTGGATATTTTAAATGTTATAGCCGCGGAGCTGTATCCATCAGTGGAGATGTCTAACCTCGGCCTGCCCCGGAACTCTTACTGCAACAGTGACTTCCTGTTCCTGCCTAGACGGGCGGCTGCTGCAGTAAGAGTTCCGGGGCAGGCCGAGGTTAGACATCTCCACTGATGGATACAGCTCCGCGGCTATAACATTTAAAATAATAGCGATCCAAAGGGGGAGGGGAGAAGGTGCGAGGAAGTCTGGAGCTGCAGGGCCGACATTAGAGGGAGTAAGAGTTGATGGTGCCGCAGGGTCCCGCGGGGGGGGGGGGAAGAAGGAAGGAAGAAGAGGAACCGAAGCATGGCAATTGTGGGGAAGTGCAGAGCTGCAGGGAAGAGTGTTGCGGTACCCAGCTGGAGGGAGAAGGAAGATGAGGGAGGGAATTAAAGGAGATGCCAGGGCTTGGAGCGTAGGAGGAAGGTATGCCAGTCTAAGGGAAAAGGAAGGGGGAGATGTGAGAGCATGGAGGGGGAGCGAAAGATGGAAGAAAAGGAAAGGAGAGAGATGCCAGAGAATCAGGGAAGGGGAGATACCAGACTATGAGGAGAGGTGTGGGAGAGGGAAGGCGAGGAGAGAGATGCCAGACCAATGGGGTGAAAGGAGAGATGGAAGGGGGAGGCATACAGTTTCTGGAAGGGGCATAGAAGGAGAGAAGATGCCATATAGGGGAAGAGAGACGGCAGACAGTGGATGGAAGGAAGAGAGTTACAAGAAGATGAGGAAAGGAGAAACCACAGAAGACAAAGGTAGAAAAAAATTTCTATTTATTTATTGCTTTAGGAGACATGTGTCACTGTTTCTGTGAAGCATTGTATGCAGAGTCCAGCTTCTTGCTGGTTCAATTTAACCTTTGTCTATGTATTTTTATTTTATCCCCCCTTTTACAAAACTGTGAAGCGTTTTTAGCACCAGCCTTGGTGGTAGCAGCTCTGATGCTCAGAATTTTATGAGCATCAGAGCTGTTACCTCCGTAGCTAAAATCCACACTACAGTTTTGTAAAAGAGGGAGGGGTTAGTTTGTGATTACATATTCCTTACTAGGCGAAGGTGTTTTCTGTGTTCTGTGTGTTCGAAAGACATGGTTTTCTGTTAGGATTGACGGTGTAGGATTGATCTGTGCTGGTCTGGCTTGTTTAGTTTTACAATGGGTGTATTGATGTACTGCTCACTGCAATATGTAAGATGCTGCCTTTTCCTAGGTACTCATGTGTGACGTGTGGTTTGTTACTAAAAATCATGTTTTTCTTACAGATGGGGGGGGGTGCCAAAAAATGATGGGCCCCGGATGTTACATATGCTAGGTACGCCACTGTATGTAAAGATACCAGAAAGCTGGCGTAGCAAAAACTTCTAAGTTTTGAGTATTTAACCCTCCCACAATCTCACGGGCACTCGTTTCAAGTTTATTGAGATTTTGATTTAAACGCAATATCAAATATTTTCAATGCGTATAACAAAAATAAATTTGGGGAAATAAATAAAACCATTTGAACCAGTGTTCCCGCTAAGCTGCGCTGGCGTGCGCTGGCGCACAAAATATTACATCGCAGCGCACACGTTTCTCGTCACAGCGCACGATCGGAAGAGGCGTACGGCAGATGGCAGGGCGGCGAGAGGAGAATCGGGCGAGTTGGCTCATAACTTGCTGGCGCCCGATATTTTTGGCTCACGGTGAAAAAAGTTTGCTCACAACACCCGCCCGCTTAGAGGGAACACTGGTTAAAAGGCCAGCTAATTACTAGGTGTTCTCCTTTTAACAATGCTTGTGTGTATCATTTTATGTTCTTTTAATTGTTTGATGTATTACTTGTACGGTTTTACAGATTATATTAATCTCTGTATTTTTGAATAGTTTTAGAAGTACTTTCTACATTTGTGTTTTATTTTGTTAAATGTTTTTTGATATTTTTATTTGTTTGTAGACGCCTGAGGCAGGCCTTAAGGCTGAAACAAGTACAGTCGACTGCACCTAAGTGTATGTCGATTAAGCTCATGCTTCGGTTATCCGCACCCTATCACCACGGTCCTGTTTAATTTAATGGACATAATCTCTGGATATTTGCACACAATCCGCTTATGAGCACTGATGTCATAGGTCTAACTTCTATTATGTCATGTTACGTTCACTAGAGTTAAGTGCAATCATGTTCTGACTGAGAATGGCTAGGCTTCACACAGCAGCTTAAGCGCTGGGACAGCTGGGAAAGTGAGTGCTCCGCTTCCATTCAAACTGTAGGGCATAGCTTTCCTGTACTTTAGGCTCCAGCAGCCCATGCACCATATTTAAACTGAGCCGGCTTAGCTACAGCTTCCCCCTACCCTCCCCCCCATTCCTATTAAGCGCACACTCCGTTTAAGCGCACGTGGTGACCCGGTCTAAGGGGCGTGCACTTAAGCAGAGTCGACTGTATGCGTTAGGTCTTGATTGTGAATAAAGACATTGAGCACCATAAGTAGCTTTAACGACTGAGACACACTATCCCTCCTGCTTGCCAGATAAATGCTTTGGAATATCAGATCATGGTTGAAAAGCACTGAGTTTAAAACAGTTTGGATATTTTGAGAACAGGCTCATTAGCTAGATAAGCTAGAAGAAAGCTACTTTCTACTGCTGGGTGTGAACAATAGACTGAAATCTCTGCAATAATAAATTACTCTGAGAAAAATATCTCAAATTTTTTTTAAAAAAATTTATGGTTGAAACCATGGGATATCTTAATTCACAAAGACCACAAGAATGATAGAATATATAAAATGCATAAATGAAGCTAGCATGCAAATGCTTCCTCTTTGGGGCTATGCACAGTCCAGTCCTGGATAAGGTTACCAGTAAATCTTTCTCATGGCACACAGATACAGCAGTACAAAATAAGACTTCTCAAAATGCAACCATACATAGCTGTAACTTCAGATGACTTCATGTCAATATAATGTCAATTAATAGCAGATTTCAGATCTCATGGGTCTGTGCCAGGATTACATCATTTCTTAGTGTCCAAGCCTTCCAAATATTGGGGAAGTCTCTCTGTTCATTACATCTGGAGATTTAAAACAGTTGACTGTTTCTCTAGGCTTGAGCACAGACTTTAATATATATTTATTTAAATTTAAGATTTAAAATTGTTGACTGTTTCTCTAGTCCTAAGCACAGACTTTAATAATCATTTAATTATTGGGACTTAAACTTACATGACTGTCTATAGTGTGGTAACTACTCTGTCTTCTAACCTACCCTCCCACCACCACCTAAAAGCAAAACAAAAAGCTTTCCCTCCTTTTTCTGCTTAACTCTGTCATTAGAGGGGATAAACACTTCTATCTTTCCTACTGCAGGCAAGACTTATTTTACATAGCTAGTCAGAACAGAAAGCAGCTTTAATGCTTAATCTGTAGTTGGAGATTAAAGCATAGAAACTGCTAGCTAGATTTATTGGGAATATTTAGATTTTTTTTTTTAAACAAAAAGGGGAAAAAAGGTATATTCCATCAGAATTTGTATCAGTGTCTCAAATTGCTAGGTCCTCCTATTGAACTGTGAGAGGGATCTTTGCTAACTCACTGGGACTTTATTCCCTCCCACCCACTCCAGGATTTGCAACTCATATAATTGACAGCCCAATAATCAAGAAGTCTCAGTCAATCCCAGTTCCACCAATCAAGATGAATTTCATTCAGTGCAATCATTGTCGTGCTTTAGTTCCCAGGCATACCATCTGGAAACTCAAGGCTTGCCCCATCTGTCTTCAACTTGATAGTATCAAAGAGGAACTCTGTAAACTTAAGTAAGAATTGGAGGAAATTAAAGCAGCTACAATTACCCCATAGAAACTTACCACCACTCCCCCAAATAATAAAACAACCCAGGAATAAATGGATCACAGTAGGCTCAGGTAGACTGCGGCATGTGGCACAGAAACATCCACCTTCACAATTGTTGCCGCTAAAGAATCCCTATGCTCCATTAGAGCAGTGTAAAGCTCAAAATAAAAGAACTGAGGAGAAACTAGAATCAGTGAAGATAACTTGTGAAGAAAAGAAGTCCCAAAGCACATATAGAGAAGCTCAAACCAGAAAAGTATTACTGCTAGGGGATTCCATCATCAGAGAGATTAACCTTGGAGCACAGGGCAAGGAATTCAAAAAAGTGAAATGCCTTTCAGGATCCTCAGCTACTAGGAATGCCAAACAAATATTGACTGTAATTAGGGATGAAGCAAAGATTTTGAACCCTGATGTTGTTATGGACCTTGGAACAAAATGACCTAGCCAACAGTAACCTACCTGCAGCACAGAAAGCTTTTCAGGAACTGGGAGAGGGTTTAAAACCTTTTGTAAAGACTGTAGTTTTTTAAGAAGTACTGCCTACTTATGGAAAGGGTATGGAATGAGTACAGAACACTGAGAACTTCAATAGGTGGCTCAAAGCCTGGTGTCATCAAGAAGGCTTTAGGTACATAGGAGGATGGGGCAATGCATGGAACAAGAAGAGACTATATTGTAATGATGGGCTGCACCTTACCATAGCAGGAAAAGAATCCTAGCTGAGAAATTCAGGCAATATGTTTCTAGGCATTTAAACTATTAAACGTATTTATGAAGGACAATTATAGAGGCCACCCCCAGCAAAATACAAGATGTGATGGTAGTAAAGATTGCAACATAAACAATATTAGCAACTCAGTTCTTAGCATTGCAATGGAAAGTGAAACAAAACAAAAAACTATACAAAAAAGCAGATTACCGCTGAAAAATAGCTGGAAAGCGATGACCACAAATGCTCGCAGTCTAAGCAACATAGTTCATAATCTGCAAGCCCTGATGTTAGAGGCAGACCTGGATAGTGTTGCTATCACTGAGACATGGCTCAGTGAATCCCATGGATGGGATGCAAACATTCAGGGATATAATCTTTTTAGAAAGGACAGAGATGGTCAAAAAGGTGGAGGAGTAGCTCTCTATGTAAAGATTGATATCCAAGCGACTGAAATGCAAGGGATCTGGGCAGAGGAAGAATCAATATGGATCACTCTGAAAAGAGAAGATAGAACTTCTATTTACGTGGATGTAGTCTACAGACCTCCGACCCAATCGCAGCAAATTGATAAAGATCTTATTATGGAGCTTAAAAAGTATGGAAAGAAGGAGGAGGTGCTGCTGTTGGGAGATTTCATCCTGCCAGATGTGGACTGGAAAATTTTGTCTGCGGAAACGGAAAGAAGTAGGGAGATTGTGGATGCCTTTCAAGAGGCTCTGCTCAGACAAATGGTGACAGAACCCACGGGGGAAAAAGCGATATTGGATCTGGTCCTCACAAATGGGGAGAGTATCTCTAATGTTCTAGTGGGTGCTCACCTGGGAAGTAGCGATCATCAAACGGTTTGATTTGATATAATGGCTAAAGAGGAGAGCAGCCGCACAAAACTTAAAGTCCTAGATTTCAAACGTATGGACTTTAATAAAATGGAAGAGTACCTGAAGAAAGATCTGTTAGGATGGGAGGACTTAAGAGAAGTGAAAAAACAGTGGTCTAAGCTGAAAGGAGCAATAAAAATGGGCAACTCCGCATCGACCCCACAACTTATCCTGAGGAACAGATTCCAGGCCTTGCGGGAAGAGACTGCTGACGAGGAACAGGAGCAGGTCCGACACACGACTCCACCTCCAGAGACATCGGATCGACCCCCCCAGAGGAAGCGTAGAGTAATAATCATTGGGGACTCCATGCTGAGGGGCACTGAGGGTCCGATTTGCAGACCAGACATGCAATCGAGGGAGGTCTGCTGTCTACCTGGAGCCAGAATCCATGATGTGACAGCCTGTCTTGATAAACTTCTCAAGCCCCAAGATTACTACCCCATGCTGCTCATCCATGTCGGAATGAATGATACAGCCAGGAACATCCCGGAGGACACAACTAAAGACTTCGGAGCCCTGGGGGAGAGGCTGAAGCGGACAGGGGCGCAGGTGGTCTTCTCTTCGATTCTTCCTGTTAGAGGCAAGGGAAGGGCCAGGGACGAACGTATCATGAGGACAAATGAGTGGCTACAAGGATGGTGCCGGGACATGAACTTTGGATTTCTGAATCATGGAGAGACGCTGCAGGGACTTCAGGGACCAGACGGACTCCACCTGCCCACTAGAGGTAAGAACGTCTTCGGACACAGACTAGCACGTCTGCTTCGCAAGGCTTTAAACTAGGTAAGTTGGGGGAGGGTACCCACTCACATAGCAGAGCAGTAAGTAACAATCGTGATGAGGTGAGTCATAACTCCGCTTCTAGGTCCAAGGTAAGTACCCTCACTGCAAATGATTCTCTAGGGGTCACATTGACTCAGATGGGTAATTCTCTGCAGGGACTTATCAAACAAAAAGTGTGGAGGGCTATGTATGTTAATGCACACAGTTTAGGCAATAAAATTCTAGAATTAGAGACCGAAATAATAAATGCCGACCTGGACGTAGTGGCAATATCCGAAACCTGGTTCACGGACTCTCATGGGTGGGACATGGCTATACCGGGCTACAACTTACTCCGTCATGACAGAGAGGGTAAGTTAGGAGGAGGGGTAGCATTATACATTAAAGAGGACATCAAAACAACCAGGATCACAGATGTCAAGTACACCGGGGAATCCCTCTGGGTGAACTTGGCCAGGGGAGGAGGAAAATGCCTATATCTTGGGGTAGTATATTGACCTCCAAAACAACTGGATGACATAGACATGGAACTAATTGAAGATATTGAAAATATAACTTTGCGAGGGGACACTGTTCTGGTAGGGGACTTCAATATGCCTGATGCGGACTGGAACACACTTTCAGCGACGACTAGCAGCAGCAGGAAGCTGATAACATCCATGAAGGGAGCACGACTTAAACAAATGGTGTTACAGCCCACTAGAGCTCAGGTTATCCTGGACCTGGTACTCACCAATGGGGAAAGCGTCTCGGAGGTCTCGGGTAGGAGATACGCTAGCCTCAAGCGACCACAACATGGTACGGTTCAACCTCAGGAAAGGTCTCCCTAGATCAAACACAAAAACAAAGGTACTTCAATTCCGAGGCACAGACTTCGAACGCATGGGAGATTTTGTCCATAGGGCACTGCAGAACCAAGATGTAACGGATGATATTGAAACTATGTGGTCAACCCTGAAATCGACCATACATGAAGCAACTAGCCTCTACGTTAGATCAGTAAATAAACGGCAGAGAAACAATAAACCCCAATGGTTTACCGCTGAGATCTCATGCCTTGTTAAAGAAAAGAAAAAGGCATTTATTTCCTACAAACGTACGAATGAACTGGAAGCCAAACTAGAATACACAGCCAGGGCTGCAGCGGTCAAAACGGCAGTCAGGGAGGCCAAACTTCGAGTGGAAGAAAATTTAGCGCAGAACCTCAAGAAGGGAGACAAATCCTTCTTCAGATACATTAGCGACAGGAAAAGAAACATGGATGGGATAGTACGCCTAAAAAAACCAGATGGGAAGTACGTGGAATCAGATTCCGAAAAAGCTGAACTTCTGAATGAGTACTTCTGCTCAGTCTTCACCAACGAGGCTCCGGGTCACGGTCCACACTTACAGACAAAGCAAAAAGTGGAAGACCCGTTTTGGAATTTCAAGTTTACACCCGGTGACTTCTACTGCGAACTGACATCACTCAAGGTGAATAAAGCCATGGGACCAGATAATCTACACCCCAGAGTACTCAGGGAGTTGTGTGGTGTCCTGGCAGAACCGCTATCCGTACACTTCAATCTCTCCCTCAGTACGGGGAGAGTACCCATGGACTGGAAAACGGCTAACGTCGTTCCACTACACAAAAAAGGTTGCAGAGAGGAGGTTGCGAATTACAGACCGGTGAGTCTGACATCAATAGTGTGTAAACTCATGGAAACACTAATCAAACGAAAAATAGACACGATCCTGGATAAGGAGAATCTACGGGATCCCAGTCAACATGGATTCACCAAAGGTAGGTCCTGCCAATCCAATCTCATCAGCTTCTTTGACTGGGTAACAAGGAAGCTGGACTTGGGAGAATCCCTGGACGTAGTGTACCTGGACTTCAGTAAAGCATCCGATAGTGTCCCTCACCATAGGCTGTTGAGCAAGATGAAATCAATGGGATTGGGAGAAACGCTGATTGCATGGATTAAGGATTGGCTGGGTGATAGGCTTCAGAGGGTGGTGGTTAACGGTACCCTCTCTAAAACGTCGAAAGTGACAAGCGGAGTGCCACAGGGCTCAGTCTTGGGCCCTCTACTTTTCAACTTATTCATAAGGGACCTGACTCAGGGGCTTCAAGGTAAAATAACACTATTCGCCGCCGCCGCCAAATTATGTAACATAGTGAGCAGCTCCAATTTACACGATAGTATGAAGCAGGACCTGTTTTTGTTGGAGCGTAGGTCTTCGACCTGGCAGCTGGGCTTCAATGCCAAGAAATGTAAGGTCATGCACCTCGGCAGTAGAAATCCGTGCAGAACTTACACCTTGAATGGTGAGACCTTAGCTAGGACTGTGACAGAACGAGATTTGGGAGTGACTATCAGTGCAGATATGAAAGCGGTCAGTCAAGTAGAGAAGGCTTCATCTAAGGCAAGACAAATGTTGGGTTGCATCCGCAGAAGTTTCGTCAGCCGGAAGCCTGAGGTCATCATGCCGTTGTACAGAACCATGGTGAGACCACATCTGGAATACTGTGTGCAATTCTGGAGGCCACATTATCGTAAAGATGTGCTAAGAGCAGAGTCGGTTCAGCGGATGGCCACCAGGATGGTCTCGGGGCTCAGGGATCTCTCATACGAGGAGAGGCTGGACAAGTTGTGGCTCTACTCTCTCGAGGAGCGTAGGAAGAGGGGTGACATGATTGAGATGTTCAAGTATATCACCGGGCGTATCGAAGTGGAAGAAGATATTTTCCTTCTCCAGGGACCCTCAGCCACAAGAGGACATCCGCTTAAACTCAGGGGAGGAAAATTTCAGGGTGACACCAGAAAGTATTACTTCACTGAAAGAGTGGTTGAACACTAGAACAAGCTTCCGATACAGGTGATCGAGGCCAAAAGCGTTTCAGATTTTAAGGGTAAATGGGATGCCCATGTGGGATCCCTCAGAGGGTGAAGTTACGGATGGGTCAGTTAGAACGGGGGCTCTAGAGCAGACTTAGGGGGGTGGGTCTGTTGAGTGGGCAGACTTGATGGGCTATGGCCCTTATCTGCCGTCATTTTTCTATGTTTTTTTTCTATGTTTCCATGTTAATAAATAAAAACAAGAGAAAAAGAAAATCGATATGGTTCTTCAAACTAGTGGCGGAGAAAATAAAGACAAAAGAGTTGGCGTTCCTCCTTATAGATAGGCATAGGTCTGCCTGCTGTATTATATTATGTAGATAATATTTTGTGAATCTTTGCACTGGTTCGACATGCATGTTTCTTACCTTGTTAAAATTTATTGTACTTCATCTACTAAACTCAATAAAAATTTTTGAACTAAAAAAAAACAAAAAACAACCCAAGAAGAGGAGTATAGAAAGGACTACCGGGTGAAACTGAAAGAAGCCAAGAGATAGATACGCTTGGCTAAAAATGTAAAAAAGGGAGACAAAAATTTTTTCTGATATATTAGTGAAAGGAGGAAGATGAAAAATGAAATGCTAAACTAAAAGATGCTGGGAACTGATATGTGGAGAGTGATAAGGAAAAAGCAAAGGTGCTAAATCAATACTTCTGTTCTGTGTTCACGGAAGAAAATCCTGGAGAAGGACCAAGATTGTCTGGCAAAGTTACACAAGAAAATGGAGTAGATTTGCACTGTTCACAGAGGAAAGTGTTTATGAGCAAGTTGAAAAACTGAAGGTGGACAAAGTGATGGGACTGGACGGGATCCATCCCAGGATACTGAGGGAGCTCAGATAGGTTCTAGTGGATCCTATTAAAGACTTGTTCAACAAATCTCTGGGGGTTGGAAAAGTGCAGATGTGGTTCCTATTCACAAAAGTGGTCACAGAGATGAAGAGGGAAACTACAGGCCTGTAAGCCTCACTTTGGTTGCTGGAAAAATAATGGAAGTGTTGCTGAAAGAAAGGATAGTGAACTTCTTAGAATCTAATGGGTTACAGGATCTGAGGCAACATCACTTTACTAAAGGTAAATCATGCCAAACAAACCTGATTGAATTTTTTGATTGGGTGACCAGAGAACTGGATCGAGCACATATGCTAGATGTCATTTACTTAGGGCTCCTTTTATCAAGGTGCGGTAGGCAGTTAATGCGTGGAATACT
Organism: Geotrypetes seraphini; assembly: GCF_902459505.1. NCBI lineage: Eukaryota > Metazoa > Chordata > Amphibia > Gymnophiona > Dermophiidae > Geotrypetes > Geotrypetes seraphini. Next base: position 141,514,460 of record NC_047092.1, on the reverse strand, counting down.
GCGCGTTCAACTGCCTGCCGCGCTAGTCGCTAACACCTCCATTGACGAGGTGTTAGTTTTTTGGCTTGCCATGGGGGTTATTGCGTGATGAAATGTCCGACGCGCTAACCCCCGTAGCACACCTTGATAAAAGGAGCCCTTAGATATCAGCAAAGCTTTGGACATGGTTCCTCATAGAAGGGTATTGAACAAACTTGAAGGGCTGAAGTTAGGACCCAAAGTGGTAAACTGGATTAGAAACTGGTTGTCGGACAGATGCCAGCGGGTGGTGGTTAATGGAAGTCGCTCGGAGGAAAGAAAGGTGAGTAGTAGAGTCCCTCAGGGTTCGGTGCTGGGGCCAATCCTATTCAATATATTTGTGAGTGACGTTGCTGAAGGGATAGAAGGTAAGGTTTGCCTTTTTACAAATAACACCAAGATTTGTAACAGAATAGACACTGTGCAGGAAGTGGAAAACATGAAAAAGGATCTGCAAAAGTTAAAGGAATGGTCTAATATCTGGCAACTAAAATTCAATGCAAAGAAATGCAGAGTAATGCATTTGGGGATTAATAATCGGAAGGAATCGTATATGCTGGGAAGGGAGAGGTTGATATGCATGGAGGGGGAGAGGGACCTTGAGGTGATAGTGTCCGAAGATCTAAAGGGGAGAAAACAGTGTGACAAGGCTGTGACTGCTGCCAGAAGGATGCTGGGCTGTATAAAGAGAGGCATGACCAGTAGAAGAAAGAAGGTGTTGATGCCCCTATACAGGTCATTGGTGAGTCCCCACTTGGAATATTGTGTTCAGTTTTGGAGACCGTATCTGGCGAAGGACATAAAAAGACTTGAAGCGGTCTAGAGGAGGGCGACGAAAATGATAGGAGGTTTGCACCAAAAAACTTATGAGGAGAGACTGGAAGCCCTGAATATGTATGCCCTAGAGCAGTGGTTCCCAAACCCTGTCCTGGGGGACCCCCAGCCAGTCGGGTTTTCAAGATATCCCTAATGAATATGCATGAGAGAGATTTGCATATAATGGAAGTGACAGGTATGCAAATCTCTCTCGTGGTGGAGAGGAAAACGGTGAGTGAGTTCAAAAAAGCATGGAATGAACACAGAGGATCTAGAATCAGAAAATAATAGTAAATATTGAAGCACTAAGGCCAGTAATGGGCAGACTTGCACAGTCTGTGTCTGTACTGTATATGACCGTTTAGTTGAGGATGGGCTGGGGGAGGGCTTCAATGGCTGTGAGCTTTGACTGAAACTTCAGTAGTTGGAACCTAAGCACAGTACCGGTTAGAGCTTTGGATTCTTGCCCAGAAATAGCTAAGAAGAAAAAAAAATAAATTAAATTGAATCAGGTTGGGCAGACTAGATGGACCATTCAGGTCTTTATCTGCCATAATCTTCTATGTTACTATGTTACATATAGCTTCCCACTAATCTTTAAATAAGCAAGCCAAAAATATTTCTTCCAAGGACCTTCAGATATATAAACTTACTGATCCAAGCACAGAGTAATATGGGTCAGTTATTTATTTTTATTTTTATAAAGCATAATTTCTTTTCATAGTCCAATAAGATAAATATACTACCATGATATTTGAATGAGCGAATTATCTTCAGTCTTTTAAGCTGTGATATTGCAGCATTTTTCTCACACCCAAAGCCTTCTACATAACGTTGTGTTTCGTGCTATCGGCTGCATCAGGAAGGCACATGCTAATCTGCTCCTTAACCTCCCCTTACGAATGCATAGCGTGGAATTCTATGAGTGTTGGAGCATTTACCGCCACTGCCGGTGCTAAAACCTGTGCTATGCGTTCATAAAAGAGGGAGTAATACATTTACTCAGCAGAGTAGCACATGCCTTCCTGATGCAGCCGACGGTGCGAAACATAACATTAAGTCGATAGCTTTGGGTGTGAGGAAAAATGCTGCAATATCAGAGTTATAAAGGCTGAAGATAAATATACTACTATGATATTTGAATGAGTGAAGTAATCTTATTGGATTATGAAAATAAATTATGCTTAAAAAAATTTTTAAAAAAATAACTGAGGACTATTGAGGATGAGCAGTAGACCCATATTACGCTGTGCTTAGATCATTAAAACTTGGATCAGTAAGGTTCTTGGAAGGAATATTTCTGACCTGCTTATTTAAAGATTAGTAGGAAGCTATATGTGATGTAGCTGTAGCTATATACAAGACCAAGCATATTTGCACAACTTTTGAGGGATGTCTCTCTGGAATCCTAGCATCCCTTTTGAATCCTAGATTAATCCAGATCTTCAGGTGTAAGGCCATATACTAAGCTATTAGCTGCTTGGGACTTTGTGCTTCTGAATAATTCTGTGGTTCTGTATATAAAGACACAAGCCCTGAACTGAACAGACCTCATTCAGCTCAAGGTCAGCCAAGAAACTTTATGCCCTAACAGTAAAAACAAATTAATTGTCCCCTTAGAATCTGCTGTGTATTTCTGCAAAGTGACCCAGACTGGCAATTCTTTAGGAAAAGAGGCTGGGGTTGATGAACCATTGGTCTGTCTTAAAATGGCATATTTATGTGCTTTCTAACATTTTGCCCTTTCATTTATTGAACATCTAAATGTGTTTTCATTTAAATTAGACAATATTCTACAGTCAGCTTATTCATTTTTGCTCCATCCAGAGATGGACTAATTCAATTTTCTCACTCCTAAAGTATGGCATATTGTGATGTGGTATTTTATAAAAAGTCACAGCATAATCTCCAGTAAAAAAAGAGATATTGATCTGATTGTATTATAGAAACATAAAATATGATGGCAGATAGGGAATATAAGGTCCCTTTGGCCTGTTCATCAGTTTAATCCTTAGGCAGAAAATTCAAGAAAATCTGTGATGAATTGAGGTCATTTTATATAAATATAGAATACATCATTTTCAGAGAACATGCATTCTGGCCAGCTGATCACTAGATTGGGTTCTAGATGAGTTAATGGAAACCAGAAAGGAAAGGCAGTCACTCTAGGGTAGAACTTGTTTTTGTAGATGTATTTTTGATGTCATTTCGAACCAGTGTTGAAATCCTGATGTCATGAGACCTCTTTAGAACTTAAATACAAAGGGGTGCTGAAATGTTCTCAACCCAACCAAGAAAAGAATGATGTGGATATGGTTCAATCAATGATCTGAAGCCATATCAACACATTGAATTTTGTTTCTGCAAAATGGCACTTAACGAAATAAAATAACACTCTTCAGGTACAGTAACAAAATAACAAGTTTATTAGATATTTATATACCACCTATCAAGGTTTATCTAAGCGGTTTTACAATCAGGTACTCAAGTATTTTCCCTATCTGTCCTGGTGGGCTCACAATCTATCTAACGTACCTGGGGCTATGGAGGACTGAGTGACTTGCCCAGGGTCACAAGGAGCAGTGTTGGGTTTGAATCCACAACCCCAGGGTGCTGAGGGGGTAGATCCAACCACTGCGCCACACACTCCTCCACAATGCTCAGAATTTACAAACTTTTCAGCACCACCTTGTAGGATCTTCCCGTCCTTTTGTTAACTTGATTTTGAGCTAGTTAATTTCTGCTGGAATCAAAGGTTAATGAATGGTTGGTCTTATTTAATAAGGGATGTATATTTATTAAAATGTATATGTGTATATTTATACTTATGTGATATTTATTGCATTTAGCAATACATAACAAAATGAGGATATTATTGCATATGTAAGCTGGGTTGCACCACAATGAGTTTTACTGGGGGGGAGGTTCTATGATTTATGGTTTTACATATCATATGACTGTGAATCAGGTTAATGATTATATATGTTGCTATGAACTACCCCAATACAGTCTGAGGGCAAAACATGGGCACTGCAGGCATCCTATATAATAAAACGCTAGCTGCGCATGCGCACTCTTGCCAGCGTGTTCCATGATCCGTATGTCCGTGGCTGGCAAGAGTGCACATGCAAGCTTATAACGGCTCGCACTCACGGTCTGGCTGGCTCCCTAAAGTTTTTCACGGTGGCGGCTCACCTACCCCGCCTTCCTCTTCCTGCCAGTCTCAGCCGGGCGCACTCCTCCCCTCTTCCCTCCCCCCTGGCAGCCCTGAACCTGTTCTCCGTTCCCCGCCAGTCTCCTCCTCCAGTGGATAATCCACCGTCGCCTCCGTCACTGCTCAGCACTCCCAAGATGGCGGGATCACTGGTGGAGAGCGACGGGCCGGTGAGTGGTGCAGCAGGGGCAATGCAGGTGGAGACTGTCGGCCGCGGCGGCTCTTGGCGGCTGTCGGCGGCGGGGGCAATGCAAGTCGAGACTGTCGCTCTTGGCGGCTCTTGTCGGCTGCAGGCCACGGCGGCTGTCCGGAGGCCAGACGTGAGATAAGAGGTGCTGCTGGACAGGGGAACAGATGGGGGGAAGAAAAAGGAAGGGAGGCCTGGGCAAGGGGGGAAGAAAAAGGAAGGGAGGCCTACTGCTGGACAGGGGGACAGGAAAGAGGTGCTGATGGACAGGGGAAGAGACGGGGGGGGGGGAAAGAAAAAGGAAGGGAGGCCTACTGCTGGACAGGGGGGCAAGAAAGAGGTGTTGATGGACAGGGGAAGAGACGGAGGGGGAATAAAGAGGAAAGGAGGCCTACTGCTGGACAGGGAGACAGGAAAGATGTGCTGATGGACAGGGGGGAGATTAAAAAAGGGAGAAGGGCTGCTGCTGGATAAGGAGAGCAGTGAAGGGGGGGTGGTGGACACAGGGAAGATAAAAGGAAGGGAGAATGGGTGGACAGCCGAGGAAAAATAAAGACAGAAAGAAAGACAGAAATACAGAAAGCAGCTCAGGACAGAGAGAGAAAAATAAATAAACACATACACACACACACATATATTCAAGCACCCGTTAATGTAAAGGGCTATAAGACTAGTTTTAATATAAACATCTATTACCAATCTATCATGGTAATATTTTTGGTTCCTGTTTGCTTGCTTCATTATTACCAAGCTTCTGTGTACTTCGGTGATAGTCCTCAACCAGTAGGCATGCGTATTGCATAAGGAATTCCTTCAAAATACTATAAAATGGCTCCTTAATCCAGCCAACAGATATCACCACTGAGTGAACCTGGCAAATTGCCCAGGGCCACCCAATAGTAGGGGCTGCCTGCAGCTGAACCCTCCCTTCCTCTTTCTTGTATTCACAGTGCAGGGACAGGGAAATACCTACCTGCATCTAACAAAAATGAGCTACTATTGAAAAAGTTGTGAACAAAATCCAAATTAAAAAAATGACACATGCAATGTTATATCTTCTTATGTAGACACGTTTGTGACTGAGAATTCAAAAAACGAAGGGCTAAAAATTCATATAATAGTCAATTCCTCCATATTTAAATTGCTTGTTCTTTGCAAAACAAGCATTTTTGGTTCCAAATATTGCACTTAAATGGCTATGTTAAAGTGTACTTAACTGGATAGCGCTACTGAAAATGCCTGGTTGGGACCTATGCCAAAACCAGCTTTTTTATGCACATTTTGAGGGCAGAGTCAGAACATAGTTGGTTAAGTGCCAATATTCAGCACTTAACCAGCAAGGAGAACCGCATAAATAGGACCACATAAAATACAGTCCTATCTTTAAGCAGTTATTTGTAACTGGTAAATTACTAAATTTCACACTTAACCGGTTTGATTTATCCAGCCACATAACCCCAATATTCAATGCTATTGCCCAGCATTGAATATCTGGGAATAAAGCTGGCAGTGGTCAGAAAAACACCAGCCGCGACCAGCTGAATATCAGGCTTCAAGGTATTTTCTTCTTTCACAGCTCTTGGAATATCTCCTTACAGCCAACTAAAAGCATATCCACTATGGAAAACCACACATTTGTTCAGCCTGACTGATGAAGAGAAATTTTCAGTTTACGTATGCAGTTCATTTTGAAACTTTTGTTATAAAGGATTTAGCATGTGTGGAAAAAAAAAAAAAATGAAAGCTAGCATCATCTTGTTCATGTGTGATAATGTACATGTAATTATCCCACTGCAGGGATGTTGGGGGATATTCAAAATGTTGCTGAGGGTCTAAGAGGTCCTTTTGCTAAGCTGTATTATGCAGCTAGCATCAGTTGAACTGCACAATAAATGTTAGGGTTGGCCCACACTAATGGCTATGAGGTACATAATCGAAACAGAAAAGCCGCCTAAATCGGCACTTGGACAATCATAAAGACAGGTCGTCCAAGTGCTGATAATTGAAACGGGTTTTAGACGTATACAAAAACAGCTTAGGCCTTTTTAGTGCTGCTGTACACCGAGAGTAAAAAGGGGCATTTTTAAAGGAGTGGTTAGGGTGGGAGGTAGTCGGGATGTGGGCTGATTTAGACTTAATGGTCCTGTAGCGATAATCAAAAGTTCAATGAGACTTCCTAGATAGAACTTATACATTGTGACTTAGGTAATCTAAAAACAGGTCTAAGTGACCAGATAATCACTGTAAACACAAAGTACAGACCCCCCACACTCCCCCAGTGATCACTGACTCCCTCACACCGCCATAAAAATCAGAATAAAAACATACATACCTGCCTCCAGAACATTAGCACCTGGCATAGGAAAGCCTAGTAGATCAGGGGTGTGGGCTAGTGAAGCATAGAGAGAAGGACCCAGGCCCATAAGCCACTCTAGCTACTGCATTCATGGTGAAACATGTGCACCCACCAAAATCCCCCCAAACCCTACAGTACTGCCATACAGGTGGCATCTGCAGCCATAAGGGCTATTGAGGTAGTAGACAAGTGGGTAAAGTAGGTTTTGGGGGCTCACCATGATCTGCAAGGAAGTTGTGGTGAGATGTTTATGTGGACACTTTTTCTGAAGTTTACAGCAGTGCCCTGTAAGGTGGCCCACTATGTTGCCATGGCTGGGTAGTCAGTCTATCACTTTGCTGACCCCTCCCACATCCAAAAGGTCTTGTTCTAGGCATTTCGGACTTGGAAGATTTTTTTGGATGAGAATGCGGTATAAAGATACATGACTTAGCGGTCTGGACGATCAAACAGCTGGCTGTACAAGTAGACGATTCTTGAAAAAAATATTTTGGATGTATTTTTTGAGAATGGACTTTAGACGTTTCCTACTTTGGGCAACTAGTGACTTACGCCCAAAACAGACTTAGATGTTTTTTATTATTATTATGCCCCTCCACGTGCATTAAAAACACATTAGATGCCTCTTGCAAGAATGGGCAGTGCATGAGAATGATTAGGACAGAGCAAGGGAGTGACTTTTTGTGTTCTTGCTGTAATGACTGCTCATAGCACAGCTGCACTTCCCAAAATCTGAAGAGGAAGTGGTAGATGCAATGCCACTATCAGGAGACCAGTTTTGTGGCTGCATATCAGTAATATCCCCCTCTCAATCCTTCATAGTCTGATTCCCTTTCCAATCCCCCCATGGATCTCCCCTTCCAGTCCCCTACATGTTCTAATTCCTCCACTCAAGCCCTCCACTGATTTAAGTCCATCTTCATCCAAAAATCCCTGCCCCCCCAATCCAAAATCTCCATACTGTGTCCCCCCAGAGCCTGTTCCTCTTCCACCATCCTAAGCCTCCTTGGGACCTATCCAGTAAGTGTTCATAGTGGTTCAGATTTTCTCTTTCCATAGATGGTGAAATGGAGGGGCTGGACAGAATAACATTTGAGGTTATCTTGTAAGCCAACATGATGCTGTGAAGCTCAAGTTGCATGATATGGATTCTGCTTTTGGGGCTCTTACAGAATGGGTGGCAGAAAAAAACAACAACTTTGGCCACATTTCAATGTTTATTTGAGCTGCAAAACTCCTAAAGAGCAGAACAGCTTAACAATTAAAATACTTTAAATGGATAAAACCCTCCAGGTTCTTCAAGTTTGAAAACTTGAAAAACCTGGAGGGTTTTATCCATTTTACAGTATTTTAATCGTTAAGCTGTTCTGCTCGGTGACGGGTCAAAAGCGCGCGAGGACAAAGTCACGCAGACAACTGAGCGCAGGGCTTAATCTTGCCGAAGAAAAAACATATTTTAAAGGACTCTGATGGGGGGTGTGGGGGGAACCCCCCACTCTACTTAATAGGGATCGCGCTGCCTCAAGCTGCCATGTTGGGGAGATGTGGGGGTGTAACCCCCCACATTATACTGAAAACTTAACTTTTTCCCTAAAAAAAACAGGGAAAAAGTTAAGTTTCCAGTATAATGAGGGGGGTTACAACCCCCCAAACCCCCCACAACGCCAGTGCGATCTCTATTAAGTAAAGTGTGGGGGGGGTTCCTCACCAACACCCCCCGTCGGAGCCCTTTAAAATCCATTTTTTCTTCGACGCGATGAAGTCCTGCGCTCAGATGTCCGTGCGCCTTTGTCCTCGCGCGCTTTAGACTATGAACCGTTCTGCTCCTTAGGAGTTTTGCAGCTCAAATACATGATCCTGCATTTTTTTTAAGCATTAAATCTTAGCTGTCAAATTCTGGTTACTCTTCAAGCTTTGCTAGGTCCCTCATCGTGTTACCCACACCATCAAGGGTGCTGCTCTACTGCAGATTTTGTTATCTGCAAAGAGACAGCCCATACTTTTTACAACTGTGGATTCAAGGATCGTATGATGGTTGGGCCCCGCCTCTGCTGTTTATGGTTTCTTCTCTCCTCTGCAATGCTGGTATGAAGTCCATAGGGAGATTCCTGTGAGGAGATGGGTGTTTTAGCTATGCTGACGAATTGGCAAGGAGGGCCAATTGTACCTCGTGACTTCTGTTGACATCCAGCGCTCATCCGCTGAGGAGATGATTCTTGCCTGGTTGAGCGATTTTAATCTGTACTGGTTGAAACGTTGGTAATTTAATTTATCAGGACCTTATCTTATTTTTATTTACTTTGTTTTAGAAGTTTTTGTGTAGGATTAATGTTTGATATTTTGATTTTCATTTTAACCCTTTCTGGGGTCTTTGTTTATAAATTTTGGTTACTTTTTTTTCCTTTGTTATATCTTTAGTTTGTAAGTAATTGTTTAGTCAAGTGCTTTAGTTAGATTGTGAGCCTTTTGGTCAGATAGGGAAGTTCCAAGTGCCTAATATCAGATATTTAATTGTTTGTGAACTGCTGTGAACTTTGAAGAGGTATTGGTGGTATATAAATAAAAGTTTTATTATATTGCACTGTATTACCAGATAGCCCTTCAGAAATATCACTTACAGAAATGTTAAAAAGATGTGGACCAGGAACCAAGCCTTGCAGCACACAACTGGCAACATCCCATTCTTCAGAGAAAGCTTCATTTACCACTAATTCTGTATCACCTTCCCCTCAATCAGTTCTTAATCCAGTTGGTCACTTTAGGGCCTATACTGAGGACACTCACTCTATAAATTGTCTATGTAGAAGAACCATGTTGAAGGCTTTGCTAAATATACATCTAGGGCTCTCCTTCAATTCAACTCTCTGATCACCTAGTCAAATAAATTAATCAGATTTATATAAGACCTGTCTCTAGTGAAAAAATGCTGCCTTGGGTCCTATAATTCAATGGATTCCAGAAACCATTTTCTTGGTTACTTCCCCCTCTCCATGGAATGCCCTCCCATTGGATCTCTGTCTAGAAAACTCTTTTGAAAAATTCAAGTCCAAACTTAAGACTTTTCTTTTCAAGGACGCGTACAATCTCTGACCTAGGCCCTCTTTTACAAAGGTGCGCTAAGCGTTTTAGTGTGCATTTAGCCCGCTAAATCAACATGTGCGCTAACCGCTAATGCGTCCATAGGATAACATGCATGCATTAGCCTGTGTTTAGCCCGCACTAATATTTACTGTGCGCTAAAAAACATAGCGCACCTTTGTAAAAGAGGAGGCTAATTTCTTTCAAATAGAATCCACGTAGCTTCTTTATGGACTTCGCAGAAAAACAAACGCTTGTTTTGAAGCGAGCCCTACTATATTGCATTTATCCCTCCACTACTTTCCTCCCTTTATTTTTATTTTCAATCTCGATGTATTTATTAACTTACTAAGTCCCTCCTCCCTTTTTGTTTCCAGTCTGTCTTTTATTATTTTCTTATCTTTCATTTTTTAGACATATTTTATTTGAAATATTAGACTTATTCCATTCTAAAACGTTTAGGTACCTGTTTGATAAATGGTATATCAAAGAATAAAGAAACTTGAAAACCTCAGTATTTAATTTCTTAGAAATGTCTAATTTTCTTAACACAGAAATCAAACTAACTGACCTGTAGTTCCCAATCTCCTCCTTACTCCTACTTTTGTAGAGGGGGATGACATTTCTAATTCAAAAATGAATGGCATAAAATGAAGAACGAAGGCCGGTACTGAGCAGACTTGCATGGTCTGTGTACCATATATGGCAATTTGATGTAGGATGGGCTGGGGAGGGCTTTAATAGAAACTTCAGTCATTTGGAAAATGAGGACAGTGCTGGGCAGACTTTTATGGGCTGTATCCCACAAATGACAAGATGGTTTGCTTTGGCTGGAGTGAACTTTGATGGCAGCTCCAGTGGTTGGAACCTAAGGATAGTACTGGGTGAACTTCTACGGTCTATGTCCCAGAAATATCAAAGAAAAAAAGACAATTTATGCATGCATTTATAATACATGTGATTATTGGACAGACTGGATGAACTGTTCAGGTCTTGTATGTTTATATGTTACATTTCTCCAGTCCTCCAGGACCACTCCAGACTCTAAAACAGTAGTCCCCAACCCTATCCTGGAGGACCACCAGGCCAATCGGGTTTTCAGGCTAGCCCTAATGAATATGCATGGAGCAGATTTGCATGCCTATCACTTCCGTTATATGTAAATCTCTCTCATGCATATTCATTAGGGCTAGCCTGAAAACCTGATTAGCCTGGTGGTCCACCAGGACAGGGTTGGAGACCACTGCTCTAGAAAATACTTGTTAAGAAATTCTGCCTTATCAATATCAGATTCACCTTTGGGTCTCATAATATCGCTTTTGTATTTATTTATTTAAAACTTTTTTATACCATTTACAAAAAAAACCCCTAAATGGTTTACATCAATTAAAACATAAGATAAAAACAAAACATATCATAAAATCTACATATTTAAACAGTTTCTTCTCTGAAATGTCAACTAATACATCAGAAGAATACAGTAGCAAGCATGGTTAAGCAGATTATTTTATTCAAATTTTTCTCCTATCACTAACATTTTTAAAAAACTATCTTGCCCCCCCTCCCCACCTCCATTTTACCATATTGGCTATTTTTCTTCAATTTGCATCTTAGCTTTCCTGACTACTTTACCAGCTTCTCTGCAAAATCATTATTGTTGCAAAACTCCCTCTCCTTCCCCTGGGCAGTACATATACTTGTTAGACTTATCCAAGTTTTTTGATGCAGATAATCTAAAAAGAAAATAACAGGGATGAGGGCAAGTAGACAGTGAGCCTGGTGCCTGAATGATGTTTCTGGCATTCCCAGGTAGCAGATTAATGTGGAAACAGAGCACAAAAGAATCCAATGAATAATTAAAATGAACTGGAAATAGTTTATTTTGGCTTAACAATTGCTCAGTATAGCTGGCAAGCTAAAATAGCAATTTAAAAACAAAAAAGAGTGTTACATCAAAAGATAATTGAGGTAATCTGCTCAGGTCAGATGTTCCAAGGTACAGCCATGCCAATTCATCAGCAAGCTCTCCCTTCAGCAATAAAAATGCAGGACACAAAAAAAGGGGGGGAAAATCCTTGTAAAATGACCAATAAAAGCAATGAACTCTTTAATCTCTAGGTGGAAAGAAGAGGAGAAAAGGTCAAAATACAAAAAAAAAAAAAAAGTTATTCTGTAGCACCGAGATAATTCAACAGAGTTTCTCATATGAAATTCAGGCTCCAAAGGATGACTCCAAAGGAAGGGCACTGGATAAGGGAGGCCACCTCCAAACAGCTTCTGAATAGAAAAAATAAAGTTTAAAGTCAATGAGACATAAATTTCAGAGTTGCCTAGCAACCACTGCATATTTAGACCCATAGGAGGGCTCATATCAATCACAGGCACGATGCTGTCAAGAAAGGCCTAAACACTATTAACAAGAAAAATACTAGAACATGCCCATTGCAGAGCGATAATGGCTATAACCCCAGAGGGTGGAACATTCACTTTAAAGATACATTAAACAATGCTTTTTCAGAGACTACTAGACTCCCAGATCATAGGGTTTTCCTCAGAGTAGATGAACATGTTTGCCAGGAACATTAAAGAACAAGAAAAAAAAAACATTACATATATAGCTGTGTGCAAATGTTTAGGCAACTCTGGTCAAATTGCTTGTTTCAATGAATCCCTAAGGAAATAAAAGCTGATGCAGTCTCTGCATGGTACAAAGTTAACTGAACATCAATCTAAAAATTTTAATGCATAATTTCTACTTATTTCTAGAGATTGAAACTATAAAGACATAAGAAAAGCCATGCAGAGTCAGACCAAGGTGCAGTGAGGGGCATAATCAAACAAAACGTCTAAGTCCCCTTTTGGCCTAGGCCCTAAACACTGAAAGTAGAAGCAGGGAAAATGTTCATTCTCAAAATGTCTAAAAAAAAATGTCCAAAAGGAGGGTTTAAAAAAAAATAATGGCCTGCCTCTACGTTGTTTAAACCCACAGACCACCACTACGTCTACACTTACAACAGAATAATGAACCCCCCCAAAAAGCCTAAGTCCCAAACGCCCAAAACCAGACCTTTTAGGCAAAGGTGGATCCAGTCCTTCGCCTAAAAGCTGGATTCTGTAAATGGTGTCTGTCAAAAAGAACACCGGTTACAGAATCCACAGCCCCCCCAACCCAAAAAGGATCATGTCAGAAGAGATGGCTCATCTCCCCTACCACGATAACGATCCCAATGTGCCGCCAATTGCGGCACTTTGGATCACTATCGCGGCAGGAGAGATAGCCAATCTCTCCTGTTACGATCGCCTCCCCCCCAACACGACCGGGGCAGGAGGGAGCTCAAGCCCTCCTGCCTGAACAACCCCCACCCTCCCCGACATGACCGGGGCAGGAGGGAGCCCAAAAATATCAAAAATAGATTACTGTGACACATTATACATTATACAAGGGAATAACATTAATGGAACTACGCAGGTTACAAATAATACAAAACACTGCAATAAAAATAATCACCAAAAAAAAAAAAAAATTCAACCATGTTAATCTCCTTTTACAGAAAACTCATTGGTTACCCATAAACCACAGAATTACTTATAAATTAGCACTATTGATGCATAAAACATTAATGAACAAAACTCCCACATTCTTAGAAAGACTCCTGATTCCATACATTCCAACTAGATCCTTAAGATCTGAGGAGAAATCCCTCCTATCAGTCCCTTCCCTAAGATTCATTTACAAGCGGAAGGACACGATCTTCTCCATCATGGCACCGCAAACATGGAATTCACTGCTGATATGTAACAGGGAAGGAATTTTAAAAAGCTGGATCTTCAAGGACGCTTTTGATTGAGTTTTTTGGATTGAGTTTTTTGGATTCTATATAATTCAGAGAGCTATTATCCCTATAAAAGAAAATGAATGGGGTAACAATTCCCTATTCTAATGTTCTAACCCTATTTGTTCTCTTTTCTTCTGAACATTGTAGTTCAACCTGTTTCCCTCTTTTTCGTGTATTGTCATAGTCTTAAAGTATGCTTTTTTTAAAACTAAGGGCTCCTTTTACAAAGGCACATTAGGGCCTTAACGCGTATAATAGTGCGCGCTAAATTGCCACGCGCGCTAGCCGCTACCACCTCCTTTTGAGCAGGCGGTAGATTTTTGGCTAACGCGCGCTATAGCATGCGCTAATCCGGTGCATGCGCTAAAATGCTTAGTGCACCTGTTTTTATATATGTAAATCGCATTGGATCACGATATTGCAATCAAATCAAATTTTAAATGAACTTGAAATTTAAAAAGCTTTTCTATACTATGACAAGGAGCAAACCCTGAAGTAACTGAAATGGTAATTATAAAAGCACATTTCTATAATGTCTAATGTAACTCCTAGGACACAATGATGAATCAATTATGACTTACTTGAACTTGTAACTATGCATTTGTAAATATGACCTAACTGCAATAGCAACTACACTGATCTATCTGTACTAGCATATCTATTGAATGTCCATGTCAAACTGTCCATTGTAACTTTCTGGGTAACTGACCAAACTTCTTCTTTTTTTTTTTTTTGTTCAGAAAATTTTATTGTTTTTAATACAAAAGTACAAATACAAATATAAATATATGGAACATATGTATAAAACAAAACGACACTGTGAAGGATTAGAAGCAGAACAATGCATATACATGGGTGCAATCAAGTTATATAGTAATATACATAGATAGCTGAGGTATTAAGTTAATCTACAACTATGTAGTAAAGCTATAGGGGAACACATATTAAATTGGAGATTAACAATACCTAATTAGAGGGGACCATATGAGATCATAATGTTTCACAAACCTCTTCTAATGTAATCCAACCTTGAACTGAATAGGTAAAGGTGGAATTGAAAACCTGATTAACATAGCATAACATAACTATATCAATGACTCACCTTTATCCACATGTTTATTCATACCTTCAAGGAAATGAATAAAAATAGTGAGGCAAGACCTCTCATGGCTGAACCCGTGCTGCCTCTGAGCTGTTAACCATGTTTGTCTATGAATTTTGTAACTTTCTTCTTAATAATAGTTTCCATTATCTTGCTTAGAATGGTCAGGCTTACTGGTCTGTAATTTTCCGGATCACCCCAAAACCCTTTTTAAAAATCAGTATTTACAGTTGCCACCCACAATTAAATTCACCCTTTACCAGTATATTCAAGTTTCTGGGACACTGATCCCCAAAGTTAATGTATAGAAGTATCAGCTGCTCAGAATGCTTCCACTGGCGATTGTGCTTTAACTGACTTGGAAAAAAACTCCAGAATTCTTTAAATAATATGACTTAGGGATTCCCACTGGCTAAGGCATTTTTTTATTTTAATTGAGGGATGGGATGGGGGTGGTAGAGTGATTGAGAAAAGAAAGAAGGATAAGCAAAGGAAATGGGGCATCTAGGGCCAGATCCCATATAGGCGGCCAAGTCTCAGCTGCCGCCTAAGTGGCTTTTGAGAATCACACAAAGGTGTCCTATTTAGAATTACGGATGTCCTAACAAACAGACACCTAACCCCACCTAACCACCCTGATTCTTTAACCGGCATCCATGTGACATGGTTAGAGAATCACGTTGCCGCTGAGCTGATCACGGCAAGGGAATCTCCCAGCCGCGATCAGCTCGGCGGCTGTGGCAGAAAACCACCGACAGTGAAGTTTACTGGCAGTAAGGATGCCAAGTCCCTCCTGCTGGAACCCACAAAACTCCTCCCCCCCCACACCGAATGTCTGAAGCAGGAGGTGTGCCCAATTCCTCCTGCCGCAATGGCGAACCCTCTCGACAAAGACGTAGTAAGAGGAGTGCCCAATTCCTCCTGCCGCCATTTCCCGAGGCATCCCCTGGAACTCCCAAAGCCCTCTCCCGAATGTCCGTGGCAGGAGTAGTGCCCAATTCCTCCTGCCGCCACCACCGAAGATCACTATCAGGAAAACAGAATGCTACATAGAAAATTCATCCTAACAGAATATCTCACTCACACACACAGAACACAAATGCTAAATACATAATAACTGACCAAAAATGATAAACATAAATTAAATCAAAATCCCAAGAAGCCAAACCTTCCATACAGTACAACACCAAAGAAATAAAGAGATTCATTTCCTCCTATACTGTGCAAAATATAAAGATCACATATGTCAAGGATGGTGTTAGGCCAAGGAGTGCAACTGGAGCAACTTCCACCTGGCTAGAGAAAGCCTTAAGCCTGCTGGATGCTGAAGATGGCATGGGCTAGTAGAGGGCTTTGGGGTCCCCTCTCAAATTTCTGCCCTGGGCCCTACCCTTATCTAACACCAGTACCAGCAGGATAAACATTTCAGTTCTTATATATTCTAAACACAAAATAGAAAATAAAATTATTTTTCTACCTTTCGTTGTCTGGTCATTATTCAAATCAGGCTCTGGTTTCTATTTGTCTTCTAATAACTTGCTTGCCAAAGTCTCCTGCCCATTTCACCTTTTCTTCTTTCTCCATCCATCTTCCATCTCTGTTCTCCCTTTCCCTTCCCTCTCCCGGAGGTCTAGCATCTTTCCTTTTTTTCGTCTCCATCCCCGCAGTCCAGATTTTCTCTAATGACTACTCCCTTCCCCACCCCGTGATCCTCCATTTGCCCCCTACGTTCTTCTCCTCCATGTATGATATTCAAAATTATCCATGGTCTATTTTTACCTATAGTCCCTCTAACATGGAATTCTCTTCAGTCTCTTGTTTCAAGGAATTCACAGAAGTACAAACTTTTATTCTCTTAAGTGAAAAGGATAAAGCTTCCTGGTAATATCTCTTGCTTCTTTTTGTATAGTTTTACAGTGATTTGGCCGGTGACTGGTATCATGGTGGTCTTCATTGGCATGGTTCCTGGTCCTGCTTCTTTGGTGGCAGCCGGTTGACCTGGTTCTGCAGATTGAACTTATTATCAAGCCGCCTCAGAGACTTTTATGTTTTATTTTATTTTTAATTTTTTATCTTCTTTCATTCTATTTTCTATTTCTTTGATTTTTGATCTTGGAAATGCATTATATATTTTTATTTTAATCAGGTACTTTAGCTAGATTGTGAGCCTTCGGGACAGATAGGGTAGTTTTTCTCAAGTACCTAATTTAATTTTAGCTTGATACATTGTAAACCGCTTAAGTCAGTAAAATGCAGGAGTGGTATATCAAATCTTAAATAAACATAAACATAAATTCCTAGTTATATTGGAACTCTTTTCTCTCTCCAGATTTTTCATAAATCGAAAACAATGCTATTTCAACAATTTTTGGGAAATGGTACTGGATGTCAATTGTCTTTTGTTTAGTAATTTGCATGTTAATTGAACTGATTCACTGTTTATTGAAGTCTTATATAAATTGAGTTGAGCCCTACTTCAGGAGATACAGAGTATATAAATCTAAGGCTTAGATTAGATTTGATATGGCAGTACCCTTGCGCTCTTCGGGTCACCAGCAGCGTGAGTGAAGCTTTCCCTCTGCTACTGCTTCGCACCTATGTGGGGCCAGGAAGCAGTAGCAGAGGGAAAACTTCCAGCCGCAAGAGGAAGCATGTTTACTTCACTCATGCTGCCGGCAACCTGAAGAATGAAAGAGCGGCTGCAGCTATGGATCCCACCATCTCCAGATCCACCATCTCTCCTTTTCATCCAGCATCTCTCCCTCCTTCCCCATCACCCCAGGGTCTATCATCTCTCCCTTTCTCTTCTCAATTGCCCTCCTATCCTATATCTCAATCCCCCCTCCCTGCACACCACCCCTTGGGCTCAATTTCTCTCCCTTTCTTTTCCCTCCCTCCATCACATAGCCACCATCTCTTTCCTGCTGATAGTCTTCGCGGGAGGGGGAGGGGATGGGTTGCCTGGACTGCTAAACTGATCGCATCAGAGAGATCCCTTGCTGCGATCAGCTCAGCGGCAACCCGATGCAGCACTTACACCTGTTTTGACTTCATCTAAGTCACAAGGTATAAGTTCCGTCCAGGCAACTTCGTAAAACTTTCAATTATCGCTGCAGGACGACTAAGTCTAGGCAGCGCACATCCTGCCCACCTCCCGTCCTAACCACTCCTTCAAAACTGCCCCTTTGAGCTCAGGGCACACAGTGGGATTCAGAGGCCTAAATATTCTCTGAATATGTCCAAAAACTGGTTTCGATTATCGGCACTTGGACTACCTGTATTTTAGATCGTCCAAGTACTGACAGGCCGATTTTTGGACGTATTTTTGTTTTGATTATGAGCCACGTGGAGGGGTATAATCGAAAGGAACGTCTAAGTCCATTTTCGTCCAAGTCGCAAGTCGTCCAAAGTAAAAAAGAGCTTAGGACATATTTTCGAAAAATACGTCCAATTTTTTTTTGTTTCGAAAATCATCTAAGTATACGTCCTGCTGATCTGATCGTCCAAGCTGCTAAATCGTCCATCTTTATACCACATTTTCGTCCAACTTTTCATCCAAATCAAAAACACCTAGAATAAGCCCTGTTGGATGTGGGAGGGGTCTGCAAAATGATGGACTGAACACGCGACATGGCACCTAAATAGTGGGGTACTTTACAGGGCACTACTGTGAACTTCACAAAAAGGGTGCCATGTCTTCATCTCACTACAGCTCCCTTATAGGACATGGTGAGCCCCCCAAACTACTTCCAGAATCCCCTGGACCCACTTATCTACCACCCCAAAAGCCCTTATGGCAGCAGGAGTCACTTATATGATAGTAAAAAAGGGTTTTGGGGGTATATAGGGGAATGCAAATGTTTCATTATCAATGCATGGGCATGGGTCCACCTCTCTATGGGTCCCTAATCCACCCCCAAGACAGTTTAAGACTCCTCTGTGCAGCACGACTAGGCTTTCCTATGCCAAGCTGCCAGGTGATGATATTCTGGAAGCACAATTTTCAAGTTGTGATTAATATTTTTATGGGGGTTGGTGATCACTGGGGTAGTGTGTGGGGGTCTGTATTATATGTTTGCAGTGCTTATTTGGTCACTTTAGGTGGGTTTTTGTGACAGACCATGTTTTAAATGGTCTAAGTCACTTCATCTAACTTCCGTCTATGCTGTGCTAGAACATAAGAAGTTGCCACCACTGGGTCAGACCAGAGGTCCATCGCACCCAGCGGTCCGCTCCCGCAGGTATATGACCTGTGAAGTGGTTCCTGACCATTTCTGTAACCTACCTCTACATCTATTTGCATGTATAACTTTAGGTTATACATGCAGTATGACTAAGTCTAAGCCGGCCCACGTCCCACCCAAATCTTACCCTTGACACTCCTCCTGAAACACCCCATTTAGCTATGGTCATTCAGCAGCACTGTGAAGGCCTAAGTCGTTTAAAAATACATCCAAAACCCGGTTTGGTTATCGGCACTTGGACGTTTTTCGTTTAGGATCGTCCAAGTGCCGACAAGCCGGTTTTTGGATGTTTTTCTCTTTCGATTATGAGCCCCACACAGAGTCTTCCCAGCGGAAAAAAAAAATGTTATCAATAAAGTTCCAACCATGTCAATCATCCACCTGCCAAAAGATTTAAAAAAAAAAAAAAAAATCATGTCTGAAAATGTTACTGCTCTATATGGTTCCAACTGTTAATCTTACTGCATCTCCCACTGACTTGAAGCTCTCAGTCTTGCAGAGTGTTTGCCAGGCTTCCTTCCTCCTCATATCAGCCTCATCATGAGAGTAATTACTACCCTTTCATTTTGTGGATGGTTTCCTCACCCTTGGACTCATGGGAGTTATAGTTCCTAGTGACTGTAATTCTTCTTTTGTCTCTTTCCTAACTTATTTTTTCTTCAGAACCCTATTTCTGTCATGATAGGAATACATCCTATCTCAGCAGCACTAATTGTAACAAAATTATTATTACAAAATTAAAAAAAAAAATCCCATAGTTTAAAAGGGTATAAGTTCATGATCTATTATTGTGACAAGCTGAAGAATGATAGCATATGGAAGAAAATGTTTTTTATTCTGTTTTTCTTTATTTTTTTTTCTTGTTGCATTATATTCAACTTTGGGTTACTACTTTAGGTGCATAAATAAATTGTAAGAAATATAAAAATCATATTTGTATGCATAAAATTGATTACAAATGTAAAAACATGCAGAAGAGTGAAATGAAGCAGAAATGAAAGTCCATTGCTATTGAAGGGCCACAATATGGCCAAACTATTTTGTGGGGTTTCCGTCTTTGTATTTTATTTTTGTGAAACTGCCCTCAGTGCTGCTAAAGTTCTTTAGAATTAAAAACACACCAAGATGCTCGTCTTTTCAGTAGATGTTGGCTGATTCCAAATGCAAAGAAAACCATTTTCTTGATAAATGTCTCTAAAGTCTGGTTCAAAAAAAAAATCAATGGTCCTATATTTCACCCAGGACCTGTTAAAAAGACAGGAGTTTTCTGTCACCCTAAATAACAGAGACAATTTACAGACAGCAGACAGCATTCTTCTCGTCCTTCTTTTTTTAGTTTTACTTTTAATAAATTCCTAGGTACAGTTTCAAACGGTTTTCTGCTTTGCATCTGAAAGTGCATTCGCTAAAGGAACTGCAGCCATTTTGGCTATTTCCTTTGAGGAGGAGAGCATTGCTGCAGAGGCCTCATTATTATGCTAATCGAGTACAGTCTGAGCAGCTTTCATACCTGCCACGTTAAATCATCTATCAAGGGGAGGCCTCCAGATCCATTTGCATTGCACCAAATGCATATTAATGAAGCTGGGAGCTGCAGAGCCCTTTGTTTTAAAAAGGAATCCAAAGGTAAAGATGTCATTTCTGAATTTCTGAAAACCTAAGGTGATACATCTTTGAAAAGGTTTTGTTTAATAGGGCTCACAGATTGGCTTCTGTGCTTCTAGTAATTAGTACTGACTAAAAGAAGGGCATAAATTAATAACAACAGTGTGTGAATTTTTTTGTTCTGAGCGTACTCATTGCGCTCTCGTTTATTTCCTAGGATATTTTTTTAAATCAATATTTTCTGCAATTTTCAGGAGCTTTTCTGATATTTAGCATACGAACAGAAAATTGAATTGAGAAGCACAGACAGAGAACAAATGAAGCAGGATGTAGGCAAATTGAGAACCATCCTACAGAAAGCTAAATGGATGCAGTGGATCACCGATTGTACACGGTAGATGGGAGGCAAAGAACTTGGAAGCACATACTATTGTTGTGCGTATAAGTGGATGTGCTCTGGTAGAGTCTTAAAAAATCACCATAAAGTACACACACAATCGGTTTTTCGGAGGCCTCCTGCCTGCCTCTGGGATTATCTTACTTCATTCAGAACTGTCCTGTAAATTGTGTGAATGATGCCTATAGTTGCGTCCCATGAACAAGAACTTATGCCCTTTTGACCTGACACCAAGAAAAGTGTGCACTAAATTTTAGCACAAACACTTTTTCATGTTTTATTATGTTAGCCCCAATGCTTGCAGAATGTGGCAAATTGGTTGTGTGTTAAAACCCCATGCTGCTCCTTGTGACCCCGGGCAAGTCACTTAATCCTCTACGGCCCCAGGTACATTAGATGAATTGAACCCACCACAACAGGGGTACAGATAGGAGTAGAGGTAGGTTATAGGGATAGGATTAGAGGATTAGAGACAGTTACAAAATTAGTCAGGGACACTGTTCAGGCAATTAGGCCTGATGGGCCACCGCGGGGGCGGACCGCTGGGCAAGATGGACCTCTGGTCTGCCTCAGCGGAGGCAACTTCTTATGTTCTTATGTTCTTATGGAGTATGACTGAGTGGGGCTTCACAAGAAGGCAATTGGTGTATAGAGTTTTCTGTTCCACTTTTCAAGGGGGCTGGGTGAGATGTGCACGGTATTCCCATGGGTTATGTGTGCTTTTATGGCCTCTTCTGTAAGAACTCTGGAGGCAGGCAGGATGCCGTGGAAAAACCTGGTTGAATGTGTGTGCTTTTTTGGGGCGACTTTGTAAGAGAACTTCAGAAGCAGCTGGGAGTTGCTGTTAAAGCACTAAGGGCTCCTTTTACAAAGCCGCGCTAGCGGTTTTATCGCACGCACTGGATTAGCGCACGCTATAGCGTGCACTAGCCGGAAATCTACCGCCTGCTCAAAAGGAGGCAGTTAGCGCGCGTTATTCCGTGTGTTAAGGCCTTAGCCCGGCTTTGAAAAAGGAGCCCTAAAACTAGACATCAAAGACTACCGCATTGTATTCCATACAAATGAGTCCCTCATACAAATCCAGCATCATGTTGCCTTTGAATGTAACCTGGACCTGCACAATAATGGTGGTGTTTAACCCTTTATTTGGCATTGCTGCTCAGAAGCAACATGTGTCTTCTATGGCTCTTATGGAAATGCCTATTACTTGGCACTGTTGCTCTCGTTCAACATCAAGTTACATAAAGCAGCCGTTTCACCATCTGCCAATTAAAGGGTTAACTATATGTAGACTCTGTACTATCGAAGTGGTCAATTCACCCATGTTGAGGCATGAAAGGAGCCTGGTACAAACAAATTGGGGCATACAGAGAAAAATATTTTATTTATTTTTGTTTCTGTCTTTGGGGGGAAGGATGCCATTTTAGTTCACAATATCTTAGCATAAAATAGCGCTCGCTTACATAAAAGAAAACTGTGCATGCTAGCACAACATAGCATGTATTATTTCATTTTAGTGTAGGGTTACCAGATGTCTGGATTTCCTAGGACATGTCCGGGTTTTGAAAAGCCTCCTCAAATTGCGTCGGACAGGGAGGAAGTCCGCGCATGCACAGACTTCCTCCCTGCCCGATTCAATTTGCTGACAATAACAGGAAGCAGGGATCAGGGTGTGGACAAGAGTAGTCAGAGTGGGTGTGGCTAAAGTGGGACTGGGGGTGGGATTAGGGTTGGGATGGGTAGAACTGGCAGGCCTGGGGGAAGGGCTAGGGATCCAGATTTTCTGATTGGAAAATGTGGCAACCCTATGTTAGTGCACCCTGCTTGGTGTGTGCTAAATGAAATAGCATGTGTTAAACTGAAACAAAAGTACTCTTGGCAGAATTCTGCGGGTACAGAATTTGTGCAGAATTCCTCACCCCCCTCTGGGCTCACAGACTTCTGCACATGGTGTGGAGAATTTAGTGCAAACAGGGGCAGTAGAGGAGGAAGAAAACTGTGCACAGCAGGTCACTTTCTCCTGCTGTGCAGGCTGGTTCATAGATCGCGTGAGACAATGGCGTGCCAACAACTGAGGGCAGACAAGCGAGCGCAAGGTTGATGGAGCGCCAAAGAAAAACACTATTTTAAAGGGTTCTGACGGGGGGTGTTGGTGGGGAACCCCCCTACTTTACTTAACAGACATCACGCTGGCGTTGTGAGGGGTTTGGGGGGTTGTAACCCCCCTCATTATACTTGAAACCAAACTTTTTGCCTGTTTTTAGGGAAAAAGTTCAGTTTTAAGTATAATGTGGGGGGTTACAACCCCCCAAACCCCCCACAACGGCAGCGCGATGTCTGTTAAGTAAAGTGGGGGGGTTCCCCCCACACCCCCCATCGGAGCCCTTTAAAATAGTGCTTTTCTTCGGCGCGCTGTCAACCTTGCGCTCAGTTGTCGGCGCGCCGTTGTCTCACGCGATTTAGTCCCGTCACCGTGCAGGCTTAGACCCGACTGTTTTTGTGAAGCGCACTCTCACCCACTCAGAGTTCCGTCAGGAGTACAAAATGGAACAAAGTGAAAATGTGCAACCCCATAAAATCTATGCTATTCAGAGTTGGAGTAGGGCCTGTGCAGAAGGTTTAACAAAGATAAAATGATCTTTCAGGGACCGACTTACTAAGCTTTGTTAAAATATTGCATTTGTACACCATTTAACCATAAGTAATTTCCTCCAGAATTACTAAATTGAAATGTGTGAGTTCTTCAGTTTAGCTAATTCTGTGATCACTCCAGGGATGTATTTTTCCCTTGAGGAATTTCTTGGGATGTCCTGAAGTCCAGGTATTCTGCCAGTGGATGCATGAAGGTATTCCTTAGGGTTTATTTGGAGGGGATGAAATGTCACTTATAGAAGGAATAGTTGTATATGCTGCTTTATTTCCTGCCCTGTGTGCCCAACCTTTCAGTAAACACTGGAGAACAAAACCCTTGTTTACCTCATCCCGACTTCATGAAAAAGGAAAACCGAGTGATGTGCCCCTTAACAGTCATCCTAGAATTGCCCTGGGCCCTTGCATGCATCATATATCTGACCAACGCACTTTCCTGACACTTACACTTACTCCACTGGCTGTCCAAAAACCCATACAGAGCCCTGTAACCCCTCATGTAAGCCCGCCGTGTTTCCTGTGACACCACTCCTCTTAGCAGATCCCATGTGGCTCTGTCCCAAGTGTCCAATGTCCTCTGACACTTGTGTTGCCTTCTCATCTGCATCTGGTGTCAGCTTTTTGAAAAGAGACCACTTAAAATGAAATAATGATTCAACGATTACTTTGTGTATTCCCAACATAAGTTGTGCTCTTATTGTCATTCAATGTGAGGCATCCTAATGTGAGAAAACTGAGAAGTCAGATGACCATTTCACACTTTGAGGCCTGCTTGTTGATTACCTCTACTACCCCCAAGTTGTCACACCAGACTATCACCCTCTTGCATTTCAGCCTTTCACCCCATATCTCTAGTGCCATTACTATGGGAAACAGTTCTAGAAAGGTAACATTCCTGGTAATGCCATTCCCTTTCCAGTTGCTTAGTCATCGTTGCATGCACCAGGAGCCCTGCCAATAGACCTCAAGGCCAATGCCACCTGAGACATCAGAGTGAATGTTTAGGTCCCTAATGGACACTGGTGCCTCCTGCCATACCTAGACTCTGTTGATTCCTTCAAGAAATCTCACCCACACCTGTAGGTCATCCCTGATGCCATGGACATGTTCTTGGGGACCAGTTGATGCCCTACCCATGGGGATCACCCTGTAAGCAAAATTCAGGTGATCAATCAAACTCTGCATCTTCCTCAAGGACAACAGGTCTGCAGACATAACCATCTTCACCATGCTCTGTAGCTCTATTAACTTAGGCACAGGCAAGCGGGATACCATTCTCGTGGAGTCTAGCTCAATCCCTAGGAATCTTAGAATGGAGGTGGGATCCACTGATGCCAAAGTCATCTATTGTGCCACTGAAGCAGAGCAGGAGTGCCACACAAATTGCAGAACCTGCCAGGCCTGCAGACAGGAAATCATCCAGGTAGTCAACAAGGTTATCAATGCCTGCTTTCTGGGCAGTCACCCACTGCGCAAAGGAGCTGAAGGCTTTGAAATAACTGTGGGATATCAAACAACCCATTAGCATGCACCTATCATAGTAGTACTGCACCCTGAATGTAAATCCTAATAAATGCAACTGTACTAACATATGGTGACATCTGCAAGCATAAGGGCTATTAGGGAGGAATACAGTTGGATACAGTAGGTTGTGGGTGAGTTTTGGAGGGCTTATCATACAACGTAAAGGAGTTATGGTGAGATATGTACCTGGAATCTTTTATGTGAAGTTCACAGCAGTCCCCCCTAGGGGCCCTACTGATCTTCTGAGATGTCTGCGTGACACCTGGTTATTTACTAGAACAATTTACATTTTTTAAGGTGGTTCGTCCCTAAGGATAACTTCATTGTTTGTGTTCCCTCCAGTACGAGGATGTCTTTACAATAATTTTTTGCATCAAACAATTGCATATCAGGCTGCTAGTTGGGATTCGGAACTGCGTATTCTGTTTGCTTCTTTGATCTCATATATGCATTTCCAAAAACTATTAAAGACTTCTCTTTTTGTAAAATTCTTAGGAAAGTAAGGAAGATTATTTTTCCCTTGTATTTCACTGTAATGTACAATCTCTTGATGATCTGGAAGGTACTGCAGTCTAGAAATGTATTTTAATGTAATGTAATGGCCAGTCTGCTAAGAATGATGTCCCCTCCTACATTTTAATTGTTTGGGGGTTTTTTTTAGTGTGCGTTATTCTTTTGGACTTTTTTGCTTTTTGAAAATGGTTCAAAAAGATAGACACACTGAGGACAAACACATCTAGGAAATGGGCAATTTTGGGGAAAAAAAAAAAAAAAAAGAAAGGCATTTTTCTGATTTGAAACTGATCATATTCTCTACTGAATTTTTGGACGCTTTTCCCAAAATGTGCAAAATCAGATGTAAACGTCATATTGAAAATGGTCCTCAAATATCATATGAAGTTTTCCAAGATGGGTATGTGCACAGTGTTAAAATTGTATTTTCAAATGATTCAGAACTATATTCAAATTCATGGCTACAGGCAAAATGTTGTATTATTGGCAGAAACAGAAGTGCAGAAACCCATTCATGTGGTGTTTCTGCTTCATACCCATCTCTCATTTTGAGTTATGCTTTACCCTGGAAGGCTTTCAAAGGCATAGATACTAGGATGACAGAAGATGTACCATTTTCATGTGTTACTAGTTCCACAGCTCATAAAGCTTTGAAGCACATTTTGTCTTTGGACCATGTTCACTAAAACTTAGCACGTGATAATGCACATTAATGCCACAGCCCATTTTTTTTTTCTATTGGCCATAGAGCACTTAGTACTCACTTATCTCCGTTCAAGAGTACTAAACTACAATAAGCATGGCCTGTTGTAATCATATCCTTAGATGAATGCATCGTAAAATGTTTGCTAGAAATATGTATTATGCTGCCTTTGAACATTTTCTAAATGAGAAACATTCATTTATTTACTCTGTGCTATAATGGGCAAGTGGCTATGAAATCCTCTTAATCCTAGTTACACTCAAATATGCAAATGACTTGAAATGTATTTGCATCATATTTGACAAATGTGCAAGCATGTACAATTCTGTTTCAAGTCCCTTCCTGAACTGGCAATGGAGAGTATATAGATAAGCACATCAATAAGTAATATTTGCCTTGTAAGAGAAATGCCAGTATAAACATATGCTTGTTCATTAATTCAGATGCCCTTTTCTGTGTGTTTTAAAACTAAGGGGCTATTGTACTAAGTGCATTAACAAAAAGTAACATGTGGTAAATGTAGAGGGTGTGTCCTGCATTTACCACACAGGGCAGACATTATTACCACATGGACACTGTGTGACAGGCCAGGACCAACAGTAAAAGTCCTCTGCACTACTGCCCGAGCACTAACATGACAGCTACCTCCAGAAATTCCATCCATTCATCTCTCTCCCAATCACCTCCAACCCTCCAATGACCTCCCCACACCCCCATGGACCCCCCCATTCGGATCCCTCCATTTCCACATTCCAGTCATCCCCAAACTCCCAATCATTCCGATCCCCCACCTTTGCTAAGTTCCTCCTATGACATACAAACCCTCTCACCTGTCCCCAACCCAATCTTCCCACCATTCCTCAACTCTATGGACCCTGATCCAGTTGCAAAGAGCGGGAGTTGTCCTCCTCCACGCCTGTTCCATTGGGTATGTGTCAAAATTTTACTGCTGACCTCTAGTAGTTGTCTCATAGTACCAGGGGTCTGCCTTTTGTATAAAGGCACCTGTTATTCTGGCCTCACATCCAATCTGCCTGTCCGTGTTGCATTCTGTAACTGATATGTTCATCAGTGTGCGGCGTGTTGTCATGCCAGTGTAGTAACTCTTACCACGCTTGTGCAGTAACAGCACATGCTAATTCACGTGTCACCTAATGCACTTTAATAAAAGAGGTCTCATCTCAAGAATGTTTTATGAATCTACATGCACATAAACAGTAGAATTCCGTTTTCAAAATCTGAGAAAAATGTGGTAACAAAATTATTATTAAAATAGAGTTAAAAGGGCAATTCGAAAATTTGGTGCTCTCAAACTCTAAAATTTGGTGCTCTCAGACCCAGATTTGGGTGCCTACATTTGGGACACAATCCCAGAATGCGCATATAACTTACTTGGCTAACAAGCAATTAATGAGCAAGAATTATGTATTTATTTATTTTAGTATTTATATACCACTTACAGCCTAAGTGGTTTACATTCAGATACTCAAGCATTTTTCCCTATCTGTCCCAGCAGGCTCATACTCTACATAATGTACCAGGGGCAATGTAGGGATTAAGTGACTTGCCCAGGGACACAAGGATCAGCATGGGATTCGAACCCAGAACCTCAGGGTGTTGAGACTGTAGCTCTAACCACTGCGTCACACGCTCCCAATTATTGATGTTAATGTCACCAATTAGGATTGGCACACAGATAGGATCAACTTTGCACATTTATAGAATCACGCTTAGCACTGCACTAATTAGTGCCAATTTATTTAGGCATAATATATAGAATCAGGCCCATAGAGCACAGTGCTTATGGTGTGTGCCATTCTGTAACACTTGGAGCCCAAATCCCATAAGTGGGCAACTCGAAAGGGGAGTATGGCCTTATGAGGGGCACGAGTGTACCAGGGGCATTCTAAAGTGGTGTGTGTGCAGCATGCCAAACTTGGGCACCAGCATTTACACCAGGTTTCAGCAGATGTAAGTCTGATGCCCAAAGATATGGCTCAGGAATCGGCGCAAAGGACCACTCTATAAAAGGTGTGCACCCATTACTTTCCCTTACCCTACTCCTCTGCTACCTTTTCTCTCTTTGCTCTTTCCTGTTTATAAATGAAATTCCTTTCCGCATTTTTTGTAAATCGCCCTGCTGTCAACTTTGAATATTCTTTTAAATTCACTAATATGAAAAAAAAGGGTTTGCCAAGCCACTACTGAAAAGTATAGTTAATTCATATACTGGTATTTACTTTTGCCAAAAATAGACCCCTCCATGTCTTAAATATGGCAATAATTTAGCAGAAGCTATTTTTCTTGTGTAAGGTCATATTGTCTGAAGCTGTTTTTCTTGTCTAAGGTCATATTGTCTTTGCTGACCCAATGTCAACCCTGTGTGTGTCTGTGTTCCCAAGAAGAAACACAACAGCCTATCTGTTCTAATAGCAAAAAAAGAGTTATTGTAGTAAAAGATTATGGCCCTTTTCCAAGACAGCAGGCAGCTTCATCAGTGACTTCACATCATGCCAATAATATGACCAAATCTATGTCCTAACACTTTCCTGCAGTGATGTGATGCTAAGGCATGAAAATTGTGACACCCGCCATTTGACTGAATAATGCATGTCTATACTACATCCAGCATATTTGGTTACTGAAATATTTTAAATCCTGGCTGTCCGGCTTAAACATAGCAACTGGATCTTGGTGAGGTTGGTAATTCTGCCTGGGGATTCCGTATGGTTAAAGTGCAAGAAAATATTGGCCTGATATTCAAAAGCATGTATTTCAAGTGGAAAAATTTGCTACCCAGCTAAGTGCCACTGACCAGGGTGATTATCAATGTTCAGCAGCATTAAGTCATTGCAAACTGTCCTGGTGCTATCCAGTTGTCCCCGTATTCTAGAACAGTTTGCCAAAGAATACCTGAATATAAACCACTTATACTATAAGTGGTATATAAATCCTTAAATAAATAAATAAAAATTAAGCACCATGGACTCAGTTCTGTAAGTGGCACTCAAATTTGTGCATCACAAAACGTACACTAAGCATTATTTTATAAACGGTGCTTCAAGTTGGTCATTGTATATATAGTGCCTAGTGCTGAGGTCAGCAGCTAATTTTTGTCATGAGGATTTATACCAACTGAAACCTGGTATAAATACTTGAACCTAATTAGGGTCAGATCCCCAAATTCTATAGCACTGCATGCAAATGCTAGAAATGCCCCTGATCTGTGCATGCCCATCCCTTGGCGACCCACTTTTTCAGTTCCACATGGAAATATGTATACAGTACACATATCTTTATAGAATTGCATAAATTCCAATTATTAACAATTAGTACCCAATTTTCAGCACTAATTGACTTGTTTAAGCAATTAAGGCCCGGATGCACTAAAAATTGTCATTAAAAGCGTGTGGGTCGCTGTGGGCTAAATAATTAGGCATTTAGACTTTAAAAATAGCAGTCGATTTTCAGCCGACTTTGCATGTAAATTAGTTTCACAGAGGTTGGCCGTAATCCCACCCCACCAGTCATTGGAAAAGCGACTTCACATAGGAAAAGCAACTTTCATACATGCGCAGAGCCAGTAGGGGAAGCCCGAACAGCTGAGTGGCAGGGGAAGCCCTGAAGCAGCCTCCTGCCACTCAGCTGCTCAGGGCAGGAAGACTATTTTTTTTCTTTTTTTTTTTTTTTACATAACATCACAGATGTTGTGTGTGTGTTACACATGCACAATACTTGTTCCCATTTTTAAAAAAAGTTGTCCTGCCCACCCAATAATGGTCTCCCCAAAAAAGAAAGACAGGAAGGATTGCAATTTCCTCCTGCCTTGGCCACTGGACCCCTCCACACATACACCCTGATCCCCCAATGATGGCCCCTTTCCCCAAAAAATCAGCAGGAGGGATGCCTTGGACACCCGGATGGCCTCCACACCTTCGAATGCCCAAAACCTGAAACCCCCCCTCACCCTCAGACACCAAGGTCCCCCTTCTGACCCCTCCCACCACCCCATCAAGTCCCCAAGAAAAGGCGCTGATGGGCTGGGGGGAGAAGGGTCAGAGCCCCCAGCTCAAGCATACACCCCCAAACCCCCCTCGTACCTTGTTGTAGAAATTCAGCAAGAAGGATGCCCACTACTTCCTGCCCAAAGGCCTGCCTATTCAGAATGGTGGGCCTTTCCCTTACAAATGCATCCTGGGATACAGCAAGAAGGGACCTAAGACCCTCATTGGCCCAGATACCCAATGCCCCTCCCATAGAAGGGACCTTAGCACCTGGGACAATCTTGGCCTTAGGCTTCCTTCCCGGTGCATCCTGGGATGTACTGGAAGGTGACTAAAGCACCTATTGGTTCAGATACCTAAAGCCCCTCCTAGCAATGAAAATCTAATAATCTTACTGTAAGTCGCAATGAATCCTTGCTGACACTTACGGAGTATAAGAAACTGTATGGTATGGTATATATGTGTCTAGGGTTACCAGACATCTGGATTTCCACAGACATGTCCCCCCTTTGAGGACATGACCGGGGGTCTGGATGGCTTTTCAAAATCTGGCACTTTGTCCAGGTTTTGAAAGCCTCCTCAAATTGTATCGGGCAGGGAAGAAGTCTGCGCATGCGCAGACTTCCTCCCTGCCCAACAAGAGCAGGCATTGTGGGTGGGGCTAGGGCGGGACTGGGGGTGGGATTAGATTATTACAGGGTGGGGATGAGTGGAACAGGACGGGTCTGGGGGCGGGTCTAGGGTCTGGATTTTCTGATTGGAAAATCTGGCAATCCTATGTATGTGTCCCTGAAAAATGCCTCTGCTATGGAATAGAGTGTGGGATTTTTTTTAACTGAGTAGTGTGTGTGCATAGTAAAGAGCTGTGGGTAGAGTTGGAGGCCTCTATTCTGGGTGGGAGGGGTGTGATATAAAAGGGAAGGGAAGAGCAGATTCCTGGCTTCTGGTTATCCTGTTTCTCCTGCCAGAGCCCCTGTGCTGAGGGAGACTCTTGAAGTGGTGTACCTGAGGGGAGAGAGTCTAAAGAGTTTGCCAAAAAGCAGACAAACAGGAAGGAGAAAGAAGGGAACCTAGTGAGGTTCTACTAAAGAGTGAAAGACTTTACTTTCTCAAGGGGGTATTCAGGAGAGGTCAGAGACTGTATGTGAAGAAAGTGGAGAGAAAGAAAGATGGAGTATTAGAGAAATTGTCTGGAGTGACTGAAAATTTCATTTTGTTAGACACCAGTTTATTCTGTACTTGAATCGCACTAAATATAGTTTTCTGTTGAAACTGCAGTCAAGTTAAAATAAAGAGTTCCAGTTTACATTTTGGCCTCTGTCTACTTCTTTAAAGCAGTTGGGGAAGAGACTGAAGGCTAGATTAAGACCCCAGGATTGCAATCCTCTGGCCTAACAAGATTAACCAGCTCAGCAGATGATGAAGATTGTACCCCACTAAAGAAATCTCTTTTTGAGAGCCCTGGTAGCGGGCGTCCCAACCCAATCAGCTGGCCGGAGCCTGCGAACTGGGTGCGGGCGATACCAGATTTACATATGATACTTCTCTCTCATATGATGCGTATCTCTCTGTCAGCTCAGAAGTAGGCCGGCAATGCAGTTTTGATGCCTAAGCAATCCAACAGTTACAAAAGTGAATTATGAAATGAAACAATTCTAGTCAAAGACGCATCTAAGTCTACAAAAATGGTCAGTGACCAGAGATTTAAGCCTGGATACCAAGCTTCCTTGACTCTTCCATTAGTGATCTAACCAGCAGAGCAGGCCACTCTTCCTCTCAACATCAAACAATTCCGCTTATATCAATGACATTCAAAGCTTTGGCTCCTGCAATTCAACAATGACAATAGCAAGAATAATTAGGTGTCTGCGGAATACCCAGATTTCAAATTCAATCACCTAACAGCTTGTTTCATTTAATGATCAGCTGTATTCAAAAGAGTATCTAATTATTTTAACCACATGCTGAAAGCAATAACGCAAAAGAGTGTCGTAGGAATGTAGTTTAAATAACACCGGCACATGCAGTCCTTGTTTCATAACCTTCATTGTGTGTTTTAAAATTCAGATCATCATAAATACTGTCCTTTTTTTTATAATACACTATTCATGAGAATCAAACAGTATGAATATGGCTCATTATGCAAGCAAATCAAATATCTAATAGCATATTTGGTACAGGCCCAGTACATCTATTCAGAGAAACTCTTGATGTAATTTTGAATCCAATCAGTCCTGGCATACAATGGAAATAAAATGTCACTACCTGTGTCCAGAATTGAAGTTGATGTAAACCGGCTTCATTTGCAGTGAATCCGCGGTTTCAGCATCTGCGGATTTGGTTATTCTCGATTTTTAAGCAAAAAAAAAAACATTTTAATTTTTCAGGCTATTTTAAGCCCTGTAAACCACCCCCTTGAGCCTTACCTGGTAGTCTAGCGGGTTTTCGGGGCAGGAGCAATCATCCCATGCTCCTCCCCCATGCAGATCGCTCATAGGAAATGGCAGCCATTTCCTATGAGCGATCTGCACGGGGCAGGAGCATGGGAAGATCGCTCCTGTCCCGAAAACCCACTAGACCACAGGTAAGGCTTAAAAAAAGGGGGGGGGGCTTACAGGGCTTAAAATAGCCTGAAAAATTAAAATGTTTTTTTTGCTTAAAAATCGAGAATAGGGCCAGATTCTCAAAGCGTTGCTTTAAGTTAGCTGCCCTACTGCCGCCTAACTTAATTGGTTTAATTGGGTTTAAGTGGCAAAATAATTGGTCACACTGTTAAAACTCAATTAAAAACTAATAATAAAAAAAAGTCCCGCTGCAAAGCTTACCTGACCGGTGCCTTGGTACGTGGTGCCTACCGGCACCTAGCAATGCCGAAGGCCAGTAGTGGGCATGGTAAGGGGTGGGTGCCGGCCTTCAATGTCACTAGGCGACGCTGGCCCCGAATCATGAAGGACCCTAGGTGCTAGAAATGTAGGCCTGTGAAACTCTGGCCTATATATCTGGCATCTAGAGTTCTTGCTAGGTGCCAGTATGCCCAATTCTTTAAGTGGTGCCTGCCAGTGATTGACACATGACAGGCGTCACATATAGAATCAGCCCCTTAGTGCCAATTAACTCCAATTATAGTCAATTATTGTCTGTTAGTGCAAAATTTCAGCTACTTAAGCAATTAACTTGCACACATAACTGTTATTCTTCTACAACCTATACACACAAATGTGCACCCATGGCTCCTAAATTTGCATGTGAAATTATAGAATGAGGGGATTTGTGACCAGACAACATGGAGCTGTTTTTTCCCAAAGAGAGTCTGTAAATTTGCTGCATTAGGAGTAGCAGCCTTGACGTTGAAGACCACCTCTGATGGATGCCTTTCAGCTCCTTGCATTCTCCAGTCTCCTGGCCCAGTCTCTCTTTGACAGATTATCGCTTGTTAAATCGCTGGCTATTTGCAACAGGTCATTCATCTTTCCCCTGGCTGTCTCCCACAACCTCCTGCACGTGAAGCCCAAATAAGAATTCACACTGTGATAATGTCACAGAAATGTCACATACTAGGAGTTCCGTAATCGCTAGGAAATGACTGTATCAGGAAAACAATTTGTTTCTCAGTTATACTCTACCAGTGTTTCTCCTTTCAGTGATCTGACTACACAGTTAGAATGGCAGAGCGAGCCTTTCAGTGCAAAGTTTACAACTCAGAGTTATGCACTTAGGGTCAGGGCTGTCTGCCAGGTACACAGATCTATTTAGGATACTATTACTGTTACTATACTGTCTCTAAATAACTGTCCTATTGGCCTGGTACACAGTGAATCTGTTCTTATATCATGTTTAGCTGCACTCCGCTACAGAAATTCTCTTGTATAAAAAAATGACATAGAGTTGTTGAAACAAGAGTAGGTTTTCACCATTTAAGTTTTTTTAACCTCTATCCAGTGAGCCTTAGTCCCTTTACCACATAGTTTGTACTCATTTTCCATGTCAAAAAACAAAACCAACCCTCCCCCCCCATTCCGGGATATAATAAGTTGGAAGCTTAATAGGAGAACTATGTAAAATGGTACAATGATACATGGTGCATATTGTTAACTTGTTAGGGAAAAGATTTACATAAAGTTATAGTTAGGTACCATCGATTCATGTTCGAGTCATAACGACTTGATGAATTACAAATCTAAAAAAAAAAAATTGGTTTTGTGCTAGTCTAGTAAGGTCCTCCAGCATCATCCCCATGGTTGTTTTCAATGTGTCCAATGTGATAGAAAAATACCACCATCTCAGTAATAGGACCAAGGCTGCAATTACGTCATGTTACAGGCAGACCAAATTTCGGTTTTGGTTTCAGAGCTGGCATGGGCAAGAGCAACTGAGGATCGCTCGTGCCCTGGCAAGGTAGTCTGGAAGGAGAGAGCTGCTCTTCTGTATGTTTTAGTATCATTCTGAATGTGGCTTTTAGTTTCAGTTTCATTAGCTGAGGTCCATGTATGTAGACAGGGTACACCGTCAAAAGCGTAGAGGACAATGGCATGCCTACAATCCCGTGCCGACATATGGGCACAGGAGAAATGTGCGCCGCCACTTCCTGCTGCTTTGAGACCTTGCATTTTATGCTGTGAGAGGGGTGGTGGTGGGGAGCCCCCGACTACACTTAGAACTGCTCAAGCTCTCATTGGGAGGAGTTTGGGGGGGAACCCCCCCAGTACACTGACAACTCGTATGTAGTGGGGGTTCACCCCACACACACACCCACCACCCCCAACAGGAGCTCAAAGACTTCTAAGTGTAGTGGGGGGATCCCCCCACACCTTCCTCACAGCGTAACATGGAAGGCCTCAAAGTGACAGAAGCTGTGGCACGCATTTCTCCTGCGCTCATTGTCTTCCACGGTTTTGATGCATCACCGCAGACCATGGCGTAGTAAGAGGGAGCTGTGGGCGGTCCGCCCCGGATGCCATCGTGGCGTGGGTGCAGGCACCCATCCTCCTCTCCACTGCTCCACTATCATGAGTGCACACCCCCTTCCCTTCCCCCATACCTCTTTAATGTTCCCGGCATGAGCAGTAACCCCAGCCTGCTGCGTCGGCTCTTTCTCTGACATCGCTTCCTGGCCCGCGTCTAGGAAGTGACATCAGAGGATGAGCCGACATCGGCGCGAGCAGCACCAGGAATGTTACAGAGGTACGGGGGGAAGGGAAGGGACGCATGCTCGCGGTAGGAGGGGATTGGGAAGAGCGGGTGGGGGGCAGAGAAGAGGATGGGGGATGGCCGCCACCACACCGATCACCTCTCACGCTCGCTACGCCACTGCATACAGAGCCTATCTTGCTTGGAGGTACTCATAAAATATGGTCTTTCATTATTTAAATTATTATAGCTATTCTAGCTTGGATAATATTTGGGTGGCTCTAAAGAATTTCCAGGCTCTGTTGGATATGATGAAGATGCCATGTTTTAATCAGACTTGTGGTGTGCAGAAGCTAGATTCTATGAGAAAGGAACCTGCAGTGATTTTTTTTGCAAGCCCAAGTACTGCTTAAGCTTATAGTATAAGCAGGGATATGATAACATAATGAAATGTTTATATATTAGAAAATAATGTGTGAAATGTATTGTTCTAGATTGTCATTTTTAGAGCCTATAGTCCTCATATTCAGTAATATCAATGTGCTTTTTTATTATGGATTGTGCATCAGACTGGTATAATGTCCACAGTACAGACCAATGTCTAGACTCCTTTACCCTATTTTATTAAGAATCTTTATCATGCTTGCAGTTAACTAAATACAAAATTGGAAATATCTCCATGCAACTTTGTGCACAATTTGGATAAGCATAAAAATCTGGTAATCATGATTTTGTTTTTTTTTTTGCATGTTCCCACCTGTCTCAGAGGATATTTAACTACATTTGCATTGACTTGGGATTGGGATTGGGATTGGGAACCTAAACATGCCAGACGTGTTGAGATGTCCTTGTTAAAATGATTCTCCGTTGTCAGCCTGTGCTTGCAATTCTTGGGAATAATCTCCTGTGGGTTTAGCAAAGGGCTGCAGACTGCAAGCTCTGACAATCCACTGAGGACCTCATTTGTTCACATCCGCATAACCAAACTTTAGTTGTTAGATTCACTTTGGGCTGAAACATAAGAACATAAGAATTGCCATACTGGAACAGACCAAAATTCCATCACGCCCAGTATCCTGTTTCCAACAGTGGCCAACCCAAGTCCCAACTACCTAGCTAGATCCCAAGTTGTAAAACAGATTTTATGCTGCTTATCCTAGGAATAAGCAGTGGATTTCCCCAAGCCATCTCAATAATGGCCTATGGACTTCTCTTTTAGGAAATTATCATTTTTCAAACCCTGCTAAACTAACTGATTTCACCACATTTCCCAGCAATGAATTCCAGTTTAATTATACATTGTGTGAAGAAATATTTTCTCCACTTTGTTTTAAATCTACTATTGAGTAGCTTCATTGCCTCCTAGTCCTAGTATTTTTGGAAGAATTAACAAGCAATTCATATCCACCCTTTTCACTTCATTCATATATTATAGACCTCTATCATATCCCCCATGAGTCTTCTCTTCTCTAAGCTGAAGAGATCTAGTCGCTTTAGCCTTTCCTCATAGGGAAGTCATTCCATCCCTTTTATCGCCTTTCTCTGTACCTTTTCTAATTCTGCTATATCTTTTTTGAGATACGGCGACCAGAACTGTACACAGTATTTGAGGTGCGACCGTAAGGAAATTATAACATTTCCATTCCTTTCCTGATAATTCCTGACATTCTATTTGCTTTCTTAGCCGCACAATGAGGTGAAGGTTTTAATGTATTCTCAACAATGACACCTAGATCTTTTTTTCCTGGGCGGTTACTCCTAACATAAAAACCTCCAGTGTCATATTTGTCCAAAAGTGGCAGTTTCAGTTTTGGCTAAAACTGAAAAAAAGTAGTTTTTGTCGGCCTCTACATCATGTGCCAGCAAATTGCCAGATATTGCCTGTACAACAAAAGGCTAGGTTATGGTGGGTTGAAGTGAATCTATCTTTACAAATGATCCATTTAGGGCTCCTTTTACGAAGTCGCGTTAGCGGTTTAACGCGCGTAATAGCGCGCGCTAATTTGCCGGCCACGCTAGCCGCTACCGCCTCCTCTTGAGCAGGCGGTAGTTTTTCGGCTAGCGCGGGGGTTAGCGCATGCTAAAAATGTGCGTGCGATAAAGCCGCTAACGCGGCTTCGTTAAAGGAGCCCTTGGTGACAATATTAGACAGCTAAACATCGCTGCACTACATGGATATGCAGGACAGGAAAGACAAAGGGATTTGATATACCACCTTTCTGTTGTTACAATCAAAGTAGTTTACATGTTATTTATTTATTTATTTGCTTCCATTTCTAAGCCGTGCACCCGGGAGCTCAGAATGGAGTACAAAAGGACACTCAATAAATTACAAAACATTACAAAGACATTTTTAAGATCATCATAGAAACATAGAAGATGACGGCAGAAAAGGGCTACAGCCCATCAAGTCTGCCCACTCTGCTTACCCACCCCCTGTCTATGTCCTAATGACCCAATTTCCTTATCTTGACCCTCGTAGGGATCCCACATGGGTATCCCATTTATTCTTAAAGTCTGGCACGCTGTCTGCCTCGATCACCTGCACTGGAAGCTTGTTCCAATGATCAACCACTCTCTCTGTGAAGAAATACTTTCTGGGTACGTACATGGGTGGATGCAGAAGGAAAATCACAGTACATTAAAGGAAATCACAGTAGATTAAGAATAGGCAGGATGCAGAATAAGTGTTCATAGGAAGAAGGGAAAGGAGGAGTCTGTTTGTTGGAAGGTCTTCACTGCTTTTCAGAAGGCCATCAACGAGTCCTGAGATCTTATTTGTGCAGGCAGTTGGTTCCAAAGCCGAGGGATGAAGTCCTTATTTTTTTTGCTGGGGCAAGAGAGTTAAGTGACTTGCCCAGATTCACAAGAAGTTTCAGTGGGATTTGAACCCAGTCCCCCCTGGTTCTCAGGCCACTGCACTAACCACCCCTGTGTGTAAAAAGAAATACAATGGACAGAAAGAAAACTGGATATTCACCACAATGGCTATAAATAATCACCCAATACAAACAACTGGGTGAATAGTAAACAGGGAATTGTTCCAAGACTTGATAACCGCAAAAAACAATAAAGGAACAAAACAGAAGGACTTTTTTTTTTTTTTTTTTAAATCTCTTTATTGAGCAAAATGTAAAAACAGTACACAAAAGGCAGATAATCAAATCAAGCAAATACAGAGTACAAAATCCACAGTACAGGGACAATCAAAAGGAACCGAGGAATCAGCAAAATAGAAAAAACAGGTCCCAGGCTAAGGAAATCCATCCGCTCATACATACTTTTTCCCACAAAAGCCCACCAAACCCCCCCCCCACCCCACCCCAGAGTGGAGAGCAGCAAAAGAATAGGCAAGAAAAACACAAGGAAGAGAAAACAAATATCAACTACAAAATGTACAGAACCGAAGAGCGAGTGAGCACACAACCAGTTCACCAGAGAGGAAAACAAGGAAAAGAAGCCAAAAGTAAAAAGGAAACAGAAGGAGAAAATAGACATAGAAGAAAAGAAAAGGAAAAGAGGAGAACAGGAACAAAAAGGGAAAGAAGCAAGTGAATAAGTAGGTAAGGAAGAAAAGAGGCTGTCCCCCCCACCTCATGAGTTAAGCAGAAGACTGCGGGACCGATGAGGTAAGGCCATCCAATACACCTCCCAAATCTCCTAGAAACGGTCCCAGCCACGTGGCAGCCGGCCCGACACTGCTCTACGTTCCAAAAGGGCCATCTCAAACAAGAACCGTTGCCATTGCGCCACGGAGGGAATAGCAGGTGCCCGCCAACACATCAAAATCGCCCTCTTAGCCATTAAGAAGGCCTTCTGCACTAACAGACAGTGACCCACCGGCAGAGCTCCTAAGCCTTCAGTCGCATAAAATAGAGAAGGTAGCGGAGAGCAAGAACGCAAGAAAGCCCAAACTCTGGACCAAAACAATTGAATTCGGGGGCAGGCCCAAAACATATGCCCCAACGTTGCTCCCACACCATTACATTTGGGACAAGCATCCCGCTCAGCAAACCTTCAATGGGAAAGTAGGCCACACAGTAGCCACATCTAGATGAAGCGCCATAGCTTCAGATTTAGAAACGTTAAGCTTCAAACCAGAGAGCTCACCAAAGCTACCAAACAGATCTAACAAAGGAGTCAAGGCCCTCTCCGGACTAGTAAGCACCACCATAATGTCGTCCGCAAAGGCCATACAGCGTATCGATAAGTCCCCCAGTTCTACTCCCATCAAAGCCGAATGTTGTCGGAGCCGAATCAGCAAGGGTTCCAAGAACAAAATATATAAAAGCGGAGAGAGCGGGCAACCCTGCCTGGTCCCCCGTCCCAACCGAAACACTTCAGAAGGGCAACCATTAACTAAAACTGCCGCCGTCGGGTCGGAGTATAATGTTCGAATAGCCTGCAGAAAGAAACCAGAGAGCCCATAGCGAGTCAGCAAAGGAAATAGAAACGCCCACTCAACTCTATCGAAAGCCTTCTCCGAGTCGAAACTAATGACCAGAGAAGGAAGCCGACGGGAAGCACAATATGTCATAGCTAACAACAATTTGCGAACATTATGTCCCGCCTGCCTGCCCTGTACAAAACCAACTTGATCATCCTTCACTAGAACTGGCAAATAGGGAGTTAATCGATCAGCCAACAATTTGGCTAGAATTTTCAAGTCAACATTAATGAGAGAAATAGGGCGATACAATTCAACTAAAGTGTGATCCTTGCCAGGTTTAGGTAGTACCGTAATGAGAGCCTGATTGGCCCCAGCTGGAAAAGAGCCCTGTGCTATAGCCTGACAGAAATAGCGACACAGCGGGTCGGCAACATAGCCACAAAGGATCCGAAAAAACTCTCCACTAAAACCATCTGGTCCCGGCGATTTACCAAGCGGAAGCCCCCGAATAACGCGTTGGACCTCCTCCCTAGAAATAGGCATGTTCAAGACCTCGGTAGCCTCCGCGGGCAAGTTGGGCAGTCCCAAGGAGTCCAGGAAGTCCGTAATCAACTGATCCTTATGCACCACCTCCGCCGTATACAACATGTGATAGTATTGTTCAAAGAGAGCTGCAAGCTGGGGCTGAGAGGTGACGATCTGGCCAGTCGCTGAACGCAAAGAAGAAAGTGTTGCCCCTCCAGCCCTTGGTCAGGTTGGCAAGCAAGCGGCCAGGCCGATTACCAAACCTATGGAACTTGTAGTGAGAAGAGAACAAAAAATTCCTGGCCCGGTCATGCAAAAGAGTATGATAAGCTGTTTGAGCAGTATAGAAGTCATGCCTATACCGCGGAGTGGGAGAATAAGGAACCGCCTATAACAAAGCTTAACCTTCCGCTCCAGTTCCAAGACCCTACCGGCTAAGATCTTACGCTTCCGAGAACAATAGTCGATGATAGACCCCCGAAGCACCGCTTTTGCCGTGTCCAAAAAAGCGTACCATCGGAAGCATGGCCCGCGTTAAAGGAAACAAAGTCCCGCCACTGTTGCACTAAAAAGGGAGAAAAATCGGGATCATGAAAGAGAGTCACCGGGAATCGCCATCTGCCCTTCCCACCAGAGCCCGGACCTCCCATCACCAAGTCCAACCAGATGGGTGTATGGTCAGAAACTGCCAAGACCCCAATCCCAGCCTCAGAGACACAGTGGAAGGAGGAACGAGACAGAAATATATAGTCAATCCGTGAAGAAGTGAGATGTACCCTTGAAAGGTGAGTGAAATCTCGGTCCCCAGGATGTAAGGTACGCCACACGTCCACTAGGTCAAGAGCCTGCACAAAAGCCGGCAGGCCATTATCCGACCTAGGGGAGATGTGCGAAGACCCTCCAGAGCAATCCTCACCAGGGACCATAACAGAGTTGAAGTCCCCCAATAGGACCAAATGATCTAGAGGTTCAGATTGCAAAGGCAAAATAACACCCAGCAGCCGCTTGAAAAAAGCACACTGTGCCACATTAGGTGCATAAATAGAAGCCAAGAGAACTCTCTGCTGGTAAAGCAAGCCCTGAACCAGGACAAATCTCCCCTCAGGATCAGAAATAACTTTGGTCTGAGTAAACGGAACAGATTTATGGATGAGGACAGCCACCCCCGCCTTAGCTTTGGGCGAGGAGGCAGAATAACATTGGCCCACCCAAGAACGCTTCAATTTATCATGTTCGAGCGCAGAGAGTTTAGTTTCCTGCAACCCCACAATATCAGCCTTGTAACAGGCCAAGCACTGAAGAATCTTGGTCCGCTTAACAGGTGAGTTAATCCCAGAAACGTTCCAAGAGGCACAACGCAGTCCCCTCTTAGGTGTCATGTGCCCAGCAGAGAAAGATGCAATCCAGCAGGCCAAACATAATCTGCTGCTGGGGCGCCCAGCCCTCACCCCGGCAGACACTCAACACAAGCACACTCACCCACAACAAACGCTTGTCCACTCCCCTCCCCACCAACCCCTCACCCCCCAACCCACATCCCCCCACCCAACCTCCCCCCACCCAAACCCCCCTCCCAGTAGAATCCACCATCCACCAAATAAAAGTGACTGAGGGAGTTCCATGCCAGTAGCTCCCCCCCCCCATACCTCAACACCCGACCCAGAATAAAAGAACCATATAACAAGTAACAAGAAAGGAGCCGGAAATATAGCATAACAGCAAAACCAGAGTCCGGCAATAGAGTGCTGCCAAAACAGGAGCTATGATGTTACAGGTAGTAGAAGGTCCATCAGCTAGGTACCAACCAGGCAACCCAGCCCACACAGCCCCTTAACTCAAAGTCCCACAGAGGGACCAGGGAAACAGCAAACAAATAAAAAGGAAACAGAACTGAAAAGAGCAAGTCAAGTCAAGTCGGACCCTCCTGTGACGGGAACCACTGGTGTAGCTGAGCTTGAGCCGCTTCGCACGTAGTAAATGCATGAGGCTGACCATTGTAGAGAACATGCAGCCGGGCCGGGAACTGTAAGGTGAAGCGCACATCCTTGGCCACCAGCTGCTTACACACAGGAGAGAATCCCCGTCGAAGTGACGCCACCTGGGCAGAATAATCCTGAAAAAGAAGGATTTTCTGATTCTGAAAGGTGAGAGTCTGCTTTTTCCGATAGGATTTCATAAGCTGGTCTTTAATAGCAAAGTTAAGTAGGCGTAAGATGACAATACGCGGTCGCGCAGCACCATCCGGTTTCTTACCCAGCCTATGAGCCCGTTCGATCCTCACGGGGCCCAAAGCGGCAGTATCCAGCAACTCTGCCGATAGCCACTTCTCCAGGACCTCAGCGAGAGAGGCGTCCGGGACCACCTCAGGGATCCCCACCAGGCGCAGGTTATTCCTACGGGAGCGATTCTCCAAGTCTTCAAGCTTGTCCTCACAGGCAGACATTTTGCAGCGCAACGTGGCAAGCTCCGTCTGAACAGCAGACAAGGAGTCCTCCGCAGAGCTCACCCTCTGCTCTACCTCGGTCATCCGGGCATTAAATTCATGAACCTCCGTGGATAATGTCGCGAGGTTCTCATTAACTTTATCTAATCAGGTGCCCAGCGCACTCACCACAGCCTCCGTTAATTTCGCCACCAGCGGCGCGCTTGCAGGGTCAGGCTCCTCAGCCGAATCTGCCATCTTGTCTTCTACAGACGCCGGAGCCTTGCCGCGGGTCCCGTCTTTTTTACCACTCTTCGAGGTCATCGCGGTTCCGGTTTTACGGACAAACTTGTCCATACAGGTCACCAACCCCTCTCCTCCACAATCGGGTCCAGTGTCGAGGCAGAATATAGGCCAAAAGATGTTAGTTCGAGAGGGAGCTACGGAGCTCAGGAAAACAGCACTTCCCCGCTCACTACATGGCCATGCCCATCAACAGAAGGACTTTTAATATCTTTTTAACCCTGATGGCGCTCAGAATCCACGGATGGAATGGAAAAAGCTCAGCGTGGGGAACAAACCCCTAAAGAGTTTTTCACAGAATCTATCATTGCACCAACTTTTGTGGTAGAAAGGTGATTAAAAATGCTTCTTATAAAACAATGTAGTATTCTATATGTCCATAAGGTGGTCACAGGAAATGAGAGACTTTTTCCTTTGAACTAGGATTTAAAACTGAGTCGCACACAGCGCAGCGGGTTCTCTGAGGAAGCCAATTCGGCGAAACGCGTCAGAACCTTGCCGGACCACCGCTGTATGGACATTTAAGTTAAGTTTGTTGGTTTTCACTATATTTGAAGTTTCAAAGTGTTGGACATTTATTC
Source organism: Geotrypetes seraphini (assembly GCF_902459505.1). Taxonomy (NCBI): domain Eukaryota; kingdom Metazoa; phylum Chordata; class Amphibia; order Gymnophiona; family Dermophiidae; genus Geotrypetes; species Geotrypetes seraphini. Next base: position 141,470,866 of record NC_047092.1, on the reverse strand, counting down.
ACCTTATGGACATATAGAATACTACATTGTTTTTTAAGAAGCATTTTTAATCACCTTTCTACCACATAAGTTGGTGCAATGATAGATTCTGTGAAAAACTCTTTAGGGGTTTGTTCCCCACGCTGAGCTTTTTCCATTCCATCCGTGGATTCTGAGCACCATCAGGGTTAAAAAGGTATTAAAAGTCCTTCTGTTTTGTTCCTTTATTGTTTTTTGCGGGTATAAATAATCACCAGCAGAAGTGAAAAGTCTTGTGATCTCAGTATTTCAAAGGTAGTATGAGTCAAATTGCCAGGCCCAGCTCAGAAATAGACCAGTTTGGAAGAAGAATCTGCTTCTCTCATACACTTCCTCATAATAACTTTTATCCCCCTATTCATAAATAATTTATAAATACCAAGGTAGATGAATTTGGACATACAGGTTCTGGGGAAACCCCCCCCCCTAAAAAAACACAGCAATGAAAAGAAAAATTACAGCTTCCAAAATTTCCAGATGTTTGTGTGCTGCCTAATCTTTCAGTTATTTATTTGTTGCACGTTTTGCCAGCTTTATACATTCACTTTTGAATGCTTGCTGGCTGAGTTTCCAAATGTAACAGGAATCTGATCACTTAAAAGGCAGCATTTCAGATGGTGTAATTGTGTAATTGAAAGCTCACTGCCACATTGAGGAGGGTTTTTTTCAATGGAAATTGCCAAATCTATTTATACCTGACTTGTCATTTGTTCAGTCCATATGTATCCCTGTTCATGCCTTACCCTGCCTCCAGCCTCTTTATTCTGCCTTCAGTCGCAACCCAACCCCACCCCTCCCCACATTCTCTCTCTCCCCCTTTCTGTGATCTATCCATTTCCTTTCTTACTTCTTCAGAATGCCCCAACTTTTTACATTACCCTTCTCTCCTTCTATACTTCTGACCCTCATATCACACCTTAATTTGTACTCTCATCTCATTTAATACCCCCCCCCCATAATATGGCCATTCCATCTAACATATCTCTGCCGTTATTTCCAGAGTTGCTACTCACCCCGCCCCCCCATTCCCACTCATTTTCTGATTCATGTCGGCAAAAAAAATCTCATGCACGAATACAGGATGTCCGGGACGGTACTTGAAGAGACCTCCCAGGAAAGAGACTTGGGAGTTCTGATCGACAAGTCGATGAAGCCATCTGCACAATGTGCTGCGGTGGCAAAAAGGGCTAACAGAATGCTAGGAATGATAAAGAAGGGGATCACAAACAGATCGGAGAAGGTTATCATGTACCAGGCCATGGTGCGCCCTTACCTGGAGTACTGCGTCCAGCACTAGTTGCCGTACATGAAGAAGGACACGGTAGTACTCGAAAGGGTCCATAGAAGAGCGATTAAAATGGTTAAGGGGCTGAAGGAGTTGCCGTACAGTAAGAGATTGGAGAAACTGGGCCTCTTCTCCATTGAAAAGAGGAGACTGAGAGGAGACATGATCAAAACATTTAAAACACTAAAGGGAATAGACTTATTAGATAAAGACAGACTGTTCACACTCTCCAAGGTAGGGAGAATGAGAGGGCACTCTCTAAAGTTGAAAGGGGATAGATGCCGTACAAACGTAAGGAAGTTCTTCTTCACCCAGAGCGTGGTGGAGAGCTGGAATAAGTGCCGACTAGACAACCTGCCTAAACTTTTGGTTATACCTGCTTTACGCCTAGGTATAGGTCGGCCCCCTCCTGCCCGCCTCCCGCCCTTTCCCCTCCTCTAAAAACGCCTCTTTTCGCTCTACGCATTAGAGGCAGGGGAAAGGCCTAAGCTGGGTTTAGATACATCTAAAACCAGCTTTGGTTATGGGTACTTGGACTATCAGGCTTTTTGATCGTCCAAGTACCCATTTAGGCCACATGTTAGACTTTTTTTTTTTTTTTATTAAGAGCAGTATGGGTTGGGTGTGCAAAAAGGTTCTGTTGGATCCAAATATGGTTAGAATAGTATGGACATTATTGGAAAATGAGGTCAGAATGGCTAGCATATGGCCAACACTGTCATGAGGGAAGGCACTGCCCTGTGTCACCGCAGGTCCTGCTAATTTTATGTTGTAAGACAGAAGTTGTAGTAGATGAGGGAGTTAGGTTAGCTCTCATGGGTTCAGGAGTTACATTTAAGTGTTATTATCTACAAGTTTGACCTCAGTTGTGTTGTTAAAGCTGTGGCCAAAACATTTTGCCACATTTTGTGTGAGGTATAGTAATTTAAATAATTCCTTATAGTACGTATTTTTATTTTTGCCATCTGAAAAAACATGTTTTCTTTTGTTTTCTCTTGCTTTTATTAAATTCCTGTTATACAAATGTGTTGCTTTTACAGAGATTCCTTTTCATTTTGGGGCTCCTTTTGGTAAGGTGCGTTAAGCATTTTAGCACACGCTAAATATTGGCACACGCTAACCATGCGCTAAACACTAATGCATGCATGTTAGTCTATGGACACGTTAGCGGTTAGCGCATGCGTATATTTAGCACGTGCTATACGCGTGCTAAAATGTATAGCACACCTTAGTAAAACAGGGGGTTAGTCTTCTGTTTTACTTCACCTAGATGTCCAAACACTGTCTTTGTCTTCTCAAGGCATTCCTCTCCACTAATAAGGTTGATATTACTGAAATTCAGAACTCTGTTTTTGTGTGACCTCTCTCTGCATAGTCTCATGTGATTTGCAATATAAAAAATAAAAGTTTCACAGTTTGGCATATGAACATCTCAAACATACATGATAGAGCATTTATAAATAAAATCATGTGCAGATTAAGGGCTAATAAGACTTTTTCTAATAGTTATCCAGTACATCTGGCCCCAAACATATCAAGAGGTATTATTTTATACAGTAGGATATATTGTCTCAAATTTTATTGAATCTTGACCAGGACATTACTTCATACATGAGGGAAAAAATATCACAATGGAAAATGTTTGATAGAGAAATTGCTCTGAGTCCCTTAATCATCCATTTTGGAAATAATTTGATAAAAATGACTTATCACCATGACAGAAAATGACATTTAAAAATGTAGACTATTACTGAGAAATTTTGCTCTAGATTTCCCTTAATTGAGTACAGTAGGAGACTTATTTTTCCACCCATAAACCTTCAAAAATGATTCCCAACCTCCCAGTGCAAAACTTAAAAGTCCAAGTTTTACATCTATTATAAAGTAAGTTTTATCGTTTCTGAAATAGGTCTTCTGAATGCAAGCTTTTCTTTTTCTTGTTTTAATTGGTGTTTCTGGGCTCATAGTGCCAATTCCTATTTAAAAAGAAAAAAAAAAAGGAAAGAAAAAGAAGAGCCTAAATTGGAGGTCACATAAAGTGAATATAGCAAGGTGGAAGGAGAGCTGCCTTCCACTCATCAAACTTAACTCATTACTGATCTAGAAAAGAATTGGGAGCCTAGACTCTTAACTTTTGTAGCAAGGATCTCTATGGCTTAGCTATCATTAAATAAAAACATTCATCTGAAATTTCCCCCAACAATATTCCCAAACCCACGCAATTCCAACTAATCAGGGAGCCACCTTCCGATTTTTAACTTACAGAGGTAGAAACTTTAAGAGGCCCTTTTATTAAGCCCCAGTGGAGTACCTAGGGTATGTGGCACCCGGGGCCCATCATTTTTTGACACCTCCCCCTATGTAAAAAAATATTTTTTGTAATGACCATGAAACGGAATAAATGGTCAGAATAGAAACAGGCAGTGAAATTTTTTTTTTTATTGAACCTCATATATTACATTACATTACAAGCAGCGCTGTTACAAACATATTCTGAAGGTCAATGCTAAGGTTAACAAAGTTTCCTTCCTTGGACCAGAAGGAGATACTGACAAACCACTGGAAGAGATCCCAAAACAACTACCCAGGAACAACACTCAAAGACCCACTCAGTGTGTGAACCAGTTGAGTGGAGTGGACTAACTGGGGGGTGGAAATGGGCCCGAAGTTTGCTCAGCAGAATTTCCCAGACCACCTCTTCCTCTCAATACATTGATACGCTGCTGCCACCACCATCACCATTAGGAACACCTCACCGGGTAGGCCAGCAATGCTTATAAACTTTATAAAACACATTATTATATTTTCTTATAAAGCACATATTTTAACTGAACTCTCTGACATCCTCAGCCTTGCCATTCACAAAAATAGAAGGAAGAAAAATTCCCATTTCCTGCTGTCTCATGTTCCCGGCCAATATTTTTCTTCTGCAGACCCTTCAAAAGTCTGACCAAATCCTCGTTTCACTTGCATTATAAAGTACTGAGGATGCCATCTCTCCCCAATCCCAGGTCCTAAAGTCTAAGACAGTAACCATTATTCCAAACATAACATAACATCTTTTTAATGATGCTTTTAATATTTAATTCAATAATTTTAAGGCCAGTGATTTTATTATTTTATGTTTTAGCGTTATATGTTTCCCTATTGTGCTTTTCCTTTGTTTTGCTTTTCTTTAATCAATTGTATTTCAAAACCCTATCTTACCTTATGTAATGAAAACATGTATTAGTTAATTACCCGATGTTATTATTTAAGTTTGTACTGTTTGTCTCTCATTGAAAGTATTTTAAAATGTTCATCGCTTAGAATTTGATTAAGCGATTAATCAAGAGAAATAATAAACTTGAAACTTGAACATAAATTATGTCTGAATTGTCATGACATCAGAAGTACATATGGAGTAGTTGCAGGTGATGCTTGGGACAGTTCTGATTGTGTTAGTTCGGTTTTATGTGTTTTTGAATAGAAGGGTTTTTATTTCTTTTTTGAAGGTTTTGTAGTCTGTGGTCAAGGTCGATAGGTTGTAGAGTTGGGGGTCGAGTGTTGCAGCTCGAATGACTAGGAGGTTGTTAAACAGTTTTTTTCTTTTGACGTTTTTGGTTGGAGGGTGTTTGAATGGTACGTGAGTTCTCCTATGTCTGGTTGAGGTGGATTGAATTATTTAGCTGAAGAAATTAGTTACCCCCCTATTCCATACACATTAATTCTCTTCCATTTTTATTCCCATTATAAAAAACACTGATAAGTTCCCAGAAAAAAAATACATTAAAATAAGAAGTGGAAACAAAGGCCCCTACAGATGAAAACATAACATAAGAATAGCCTAACTGGGTCAGACCAATGGTCCATCATGCCCAGTAGCCCATTCTCATGGTAGCCAATCCAGGTCACTAATACCTGGTCAAAATCCAAAGAATAGCAACATTCCATGCTACCGATCCAGGGCAAGCAGTCACTTCCCCCTTATCTTAATAACAGACTATGGACTTTTCCTCCAGGAATTTGTCCAAATCTTTCTTAAAACCAGCTACACTATCTGCTTTTACCATAACTTCTGGCCACTTCATTTTTAAGTTTAGATCTTTCTAGACCTTGCTAGATGTCAAATACAGCACAAGGTAACTTCACACGGACTTAGCTGTGCAGGAAATGTTTTTTTCTTTCGATCACTACATAGCCTAATGCCACACAAGCAGCGCTGTTACAAACATATTCTGAAGGTCAATGCTAAGGTTAACAAAGTTTCCTTCCTTCAACCACAAGGAGATACTGACAAACTACTGGAAGAGATCCCAAAACAACTACACAGGCACAACACCAAAAGACCCACTCAATGTGTGAACCAGTTGAGTGGAGTGGACTAACTGGGGGATGGAAATGGGCCTGAAGTTTGCTCAGCAGAATTTCCCAGACCACCTCTTCCTCTCAACACATTGACACGCTGGCTCCACCACTAAGAACACCTCACCGGGTAGGCCAGCAATGCTTATAAATTTTATAAAACACATTATTATATTTTCTTATAAAGCACATATTTTAACTGAACTCTGACATCCTCAGCCTTTCCATTCACAAAAAATAGAAGGAAGAAAAGTTCCCATTTCCTGCTGTCTCATGGCCCCGGCCTATACAATATTTTTCTTCTGCAGATCCTTCAAAAGTCTGACCAAATCCTCATTTCACTTGCATTATAAAGTACTGAGGATGCCATCTCTCCCCAATCCCAGGTCCTAAAGTCTACGACAGTATCACAAACTAGTGCTGCCAGATTCAGGAAAAAAATTTTCGATTCAGCCTGTTGAATTTCTTTATCGATTCGATTTTAATGCCCAATTGGGTGGTTTTTTTTTTTTTCAAACATCCTGGTGGGTTTATTTTATAGCTTTTTCACCCCCCTTTGGCTTCTCCTAACCACACTGGTGCTGTGGTGTAAATAAAATAAAGACACAAAAAGGACTTTTCCTCTCTCTGTTAAATCCTAGCTCACATTTGTGGTCTAACACCAGCTCTGGCAGGATATACATTTCAAATTTGACATATTGTAATCACAAAACAGAAAATAAAATTAGTTTTTCTACCTTTTGTTGTCTGGTTATTTTTCAAATCTTGTTGGTCCAAGGCTCTGGTTGTTTTCTGATAACTTGCTTGCCAGGGTCTCCTTCTTCTTTCTCCGTGCTAACCATCCATCTTACATCTCTGTCCTCCCCTTCCGTTTCCCTTCCCTCCCCCAGATGTCTGGCATCTTTCCTTTTTTTCGTCTCCCTCCACAGATCCACCTTTTCTTAACTACCCTTTCATCCAGCATCTCTCCCTCCTTCCCCACCACCCCAGGGTCCACCATCTCTCTCTTTCTTTTCCAAACTACCCTCCTAACCAGTATCTCTATTTCCCCCCTCCACAACATCCCTTGTGTCCAACTTCTCTCCCTTTCTGTTCCTACCCTCCCTAAAACCCATGGTCCATCATCTCTCTCCCTCTCCTCTATTTTCATACCCATTATTTCTTCCCACCCAAAGTTTGGCATATGCACATCTCTTTGAACCCCTCCCCCTTCCCTCCGTGTACTTCTACACCAGGGCCCCCCTGCCCTGAAGACCTATCCCCCCCTTAAAGGTCTGCATCCCACCCCTGAAGGCCTCTCCCCCCCTTTAAGGCCTGCACCCCTCCGAATGCCTGTTCCCCCTTGAAGGCCTGCCTGCCTGCCTGTTCACCTTGAAGACCTGCCCCCCAAGGCCTGCTCCCCCCGAAGGCCTGTCCCTCCCTTGAAGGCCTGTCCCCCAGAAGGCCTGTCTCCCCCCCAAGGCCTGCCTGCCCTCCCCACCCTGAAGGCCTGCTGCCCCCCTTAAAGTTCTGCATCCCACTCCTGAAGGCCTGTCCCCCCTTGAAGGCCTGCACCCCCCGAAGGCCTGCCCCTCCCCTTGAAGGCATGCACCCCCCTCGAAGGCCTGTCCCCCCCTTGAAGGCTTGCACCCCCTTGAAGGCCTGCACCCCCCTCTTGGATGGCCTGCACCCCCTCGAAGGCCTGCACCCCCCTCAAAGGCCTGCCCCCCCTTGAAGGCCTGCACCCCCCTCGAAGGCCTGTCCCCCCCCTTGAAGGCCTGCACCCTCCCCCGAAGGCCTGCCTGTCCCCCCCTTGAAGGCCTGCCTACCTGTCCCTGCCTTGAAGGCCTGTCCCCCTGAAGGCCTGTCTCTTTCCCCCCCAAGGTCGGCCTGCCTGCCTGCCCGCCCCACCCTGAAGGCCTGCTGCCCCCCCCCTTCCGCAGGACCACTCGTCCTCCCACCACCTCGAAGGACCGCTCATCTGCCCAGCTTGCCTGCACCATTTACCCGAAGCAGCCTGCAGCAAGATCGCGATCCCAGCGATCTTTGCGCTGCTTTGGCTCTGTTTCCTCCGCCGCAGTCCCGCCCCTCCTCTGATGTCAGAGGAGGGGCGGGACCATGGCGAAGGAAACAGCCGAAGCAGCGCAAAGATAGCTGGGATCGCGATCTTGCTGCAGGCTGCTTCAGGTAAATGGTGCGGGGAGGAATCCAGATGCGAGACGTTGGGCTGAACCGGACGCAGGGGTGGGGGAACCGGACCGGGAGCACCCCCTCAGGGCTTGCACCTGGGGTGGACCTCCCCCCCGCCCTCCCATTAGTACGCCACTGTTAAGCCCTAATAAGGACTTAACGTGCACGCTTACTGTAAAATCCATTAAAATATTTTTGAGTAATTTCTCCTTTTTGGCACACTAACCATGCATTTTTAAAAATATTTTTGGAGGCGGCGTTTCATGGGTGTAGAATGGGCATTAAAGTATTTTTCATCCAGTATGTTCTGATTATCACACTCAAACTGGATAATGCAGACCTAATGCGGGATCACTTACCCCCAATTTTGTATATAGTGCCTTACATTATGCCTACAAATTGATGCACACAGATGATTTGCATGCATAATTTAATTGTTTAACAAGACCATTCAATGCCAATAATTAACAATTAACACCTTATAATTGGCATCAATTGGAAGTTATATGTGCAACTTAGTATGCATACTGCCCAAAATGTTATGCATTAGATCAAGAGATACTCTGGCCCGTATATTATTTTCTGAGTGAAACAATACTTTGGAATATGATCCAATGAATAGCTACACTCTTATAGCCAAATCATGTAATAATCTTTTTCTCAATGATTTATAAACACATCATATAGCATATTTTCAATGCATTTCAGCAATGACCTCAGCGGTTACACTCAAACTGCATATTTCATGTATAGTTCAAGTTTGTTATAGCAATCTTCCTCATCGGTCAATCCTTATTAAACTTATAGGCAATACAGCTTAATTAAATACAATATATGGACCCACCATAATACACCAAAATGACACTGGAGGTAATTCTTTTCTCTTGTTTTTTCTTTATTTTTCTCTATTTATAAACGGGAACAAGCCTCAGAATATTGAGTATTAAGTTCTCACCCATTCAGGGTTCTTTCAAAGAAAACCTAGCTTTTCAGCAAATTGTAGCTCTATCCTTCCCCCCTTTCTCTCCCCCCTTCTACACATAAGTTCATGTAATCCTTTTTCTTCTTCTCTACCCACTATTTTAAGTTCTTGTAAACCGTGTCGAGCTCCAGTCTCATGGAGATGATGCGGTATATAAACTTAAGGTTTAGATTAGATTAGATTAGATTTTCTCTTACTCACATTCACATGACTGGCTTGAACCCATCCTCCCTACCTTCTTTTTTAACATTAAGCATAATTTTTATTTCTTCAATGATTTACATTAAAACTACTATTTAATACTAAAGCGGCTATGTACCATATTTTCACACATATAACGCGCGTGTTATACACGATTTTTACAAACCATACATAACCTTGCGCGTTATATGCGTGAGCGCATTGTACAATTTTTTTTTCATTCCGATCCGGCATCTTCCCCCCCGCTTGCGTCACCCCCCTCCCCCGCGATCCTACATCCCCCCCCAGCATCACAAAACATCTCTTACCCGATTGGACACCGGCACCAGCACCAATGCACAGGACGTGCCAGTGCCAGTGCCCGAAGATCCTCCCTCGTTGTTGCTGGGCTGGGCTGTGCTGGGCAGTGCAGGGAGATCCTTCTTCTTCCTCGTGTCGGGCTGGACTGGGCTTTGAGCATTTGCGCATGCTCAAAGCCTTCTGGTCTCGCTCTCTCCGAGATATCGCGGCAAGGGATATGTATAGCGGCCGCCTGTCCGATCGCCGGCAGGAGGGTGCCCAACTCCTCCTGCCGGAACCCCGGACCCCCCCAAACTCGTAATCGCTGGCAGGAGGATGCCCAGCTCCTCCTGCCGGAAAGCCAGACCCCCTCCGGATCCCCCATGCTAACGACCTCCCCTCCCAACTAACCTCCCTCCCCAACTAACCTCCCTCCCCCAACTAACCTTTAAATGTTGGTCGGCTGGACGGGTCTTGCTGCCGTCCAGCCGACAGGCCCGCCTCGTGGAAATGAGACGGGCCCGCCCCTTCCCTGCCCATCCCCGCTAAGTCTAAGGCCTGATTGGCCCAGGCTCTAGAAGCCTGGACCAATCAGGCCTTAGGCATAGCGGGTCCGCCCATCCCCACTAATCCTAAGGCCTGAGCAAAGCAACTTATTCAAAGAGCAGCGTGAAGTACAGCACATTCATATATTGAAGCCTCATTAGCAATTTTTAAGGAGGCACAGAGCATAGAGAAAAATAAAGAAAAAAAGAGAAAATAATTTCCTCCAGTGTCATTTTGGTATATTATGGTGGTTCCATATATTGAATGTAATTGATAGGTAACCGTCAGGTTTTTTTTACTTTTGCAATACAGCTTAATGCCATCATTAACTTATCGTAATAATAGATTCCGACGTAAATTTGCATTTCGCAAACAGGCTGTCTCAAGGTGTGTCCCCATTTAGAACAAATTACCACAGTCTTCGTGCTGTTCTAATATCATTGCATAGATTGTACATTAGATCAAGTGCACAAATCTGGAAAGGGGGTGTGGTTTGGGTGGATTGTGGGCTTTCTTTTATGCGCAAGTTGTTAGCTTATGCACCGATGCGTACAACTTGGTACAGACATTTAGGTCAAGTTTTTCTTTGGTCTAAATGGGTTTGCCTACAAGTTATGATGCAAATATGATGCTAAATGTGATTCTATAAGTTGTGTATAGCTTTTATAAGATCACATTTAGCACTGTACTAGTTGTCGACAAATTTTTAGGAGTAATATATAGAATCAGGCTCTTGGTTCCTTCTAAAAAGTAGGCCTGCTCTTACTATTGGAAGCCAAGCAGGGTTGGGCCTGGCTAGTACTCTGCACAGGAGAAACCAATGGCAAACTAGTCCTGTACTTTGCCAAGATTCCTCACTGTGTATGTTGCCATGATTCAGTGGCTGACTCGGTGGCATGATCCATCCATCATAAACTGGGGTTGTCTTTCAGGAAGGAATGGCGCTGACTCATTAAGACCAATATCATTTTGTTATACAGTCCATAAACTGGGCAAGAGGGTCCATCGTATGTGATAGGTGGGAGAGCAAAGACCCTGACTTTTTTTTTTTTTTTTTTTGAAAAGCACCATTTTTTTCAGCAGAAGCACAGGACTCTGGGGCTGGCTGGCTAGCTAGCCGATTTTTTGTTATTTTTTTTTTAACAACATGAAAATAAAAATTGTTTGTTGTTTTTCTTTCATTTTGATTTCAAACTGAAACGAAACGAGACAGGTAATTTGGTAGAAATTTCTTGTTTTGTTCCAAAAAATAAAACACAATCTCTAATGTCCAATAAAATCTAATGAAAGGACCTTTTGATCTTCAAAGTCCAAGAACACCATTATCTTTGACTATTGTTAAGCCTGGTCCATTAATACATATCACAACCCAGTAAAAATTTAGTAAGCTAAACTATAAATGTCTGGATTCAAATTTTATATTTGATTTAGCAAAGCATAAAAGTGGTTCATTGTTATAAAAGATATACACACATTGCAAATATTCTAAAGGAGTGTTTTCATCTACACAAATGCTAAAATTTGTTTATATTATCTTCTGAGACATGATAATGTGTTTTCCTCCTCTCTTCAATATGGTATTTTATCACTTTTCTAAATATTCATTGTAAATTTTTATATACCACTTGCAAGCAGTGAAGCAGTGTCCCACACTATCCCCCAAAATATTAAAATTCCATTTATCTCCTACCAACCCCCTTCCTTCTCTATAGTAAATAGCAAATGGAGCCAAAAATATTAGGATATACCCTAATATTAAACAATCTAACCACATTATAAGATTGCATATAAGACATATAGGGGTTGGGAAGTTTCTTGCAGAAAGAATGATAGAATGGCTAAGTAGTTTTATGGTGAGTGGGAGTTAGGAGTCAAAGGCAGCACTGAAAAAGTGGGCTTCTAGCCTAGACCCGAACACTACTAGACACGGTGCCCAATGCAATGACTCATTTTCGAACAACAACAAAAAAATCTTTCTATTTTGAAAATGGCTCAAACATGGACATTTTTGTAAAGATGATGTCTACAAAGAAAAGCCATTTTCCAAATTGATATGTCTGACATAAACACCAAAAAAACCCAAAAAAACCCAGGCACAAGAACATCTGTCTGGTATCATTTTGAGAGAAATTGCCACGCAGATGTCCATGCAGATCAGAAGGGCAGCTAAGTGGTTATTGCAATGGACTTTAAACAATAGCATCTAGGTACAATTTTCACCATAACTCATTTATTTTGTGTTGTGAACCTTCCAGGAACAGAATAAAACCTACTATACCTAATTCTACACCATTACAATTACTTTCTACCCTGCACGGCTTTGTAAAAGGAGCCCTTAGTAAAAAGAGCCCTAACTCAATATTCAGAGCTAATTAGTTAAATTTGTAGTGGCCACAGGTTGGACTGCTATTTACGTGGTCCAATTTGACTGTTAAACTTTTAGCGACTCGCAATTAAAATTGCCAGTTATCACTTTATATAACTGGGTAACTTTCAGCTGCCATGGAATATTCAGCGGAGATAGCCAGATATCTCATGTTGCATATTTGTCCTTTCAGAACACGAGTTACTGAACACAAAAGTTGCCTTCGGAACAATCGCCTTCAAGCTCCTATGGTCACACACTGTTTAGAATTCAACCATGTGTTTACTGACTTACGATGCTGCGTGATAGACCATATCTCTGATGAGCACCCTGATCGGCAAGAACGTCTTCTCCGAGCTGAACAAGCTTGGATCTTTAAATTGGACAGTGAGGAACCGAATGGATTAAATCAGAAATTAGAATGGAGCATATTCTTTTGATTTTGATTTTTGTGATTTAGTTTATTTCATTATTTTCCGGGGAACTTCACTTAGCCAGTGTCGCCCTCGTTTACAGTCAGTAGCTTAGTCAGCTGTTTTACTGCATAGACACTTTTCGGGGAATGACGTCACACCCCGAGGGTTTATAACCCGAATACAGTCATAGCACAGCCATCTTTTTGATCACTTTGAGACGTTACGGCGTCCTGCTTTAAGGTATGTCATGTGGCTTCTGAAGTTTATTTTGCAGCCTTGCTTTACTTCCAGTATTTTGATGTAATTTTCTTTTCTGGTTGTAGTTTTTGATCGGATTTTGTTACACCCTGAGGCAGCAAGTTGGTGAAACGCTGGCCATCGTCGGTGTACCGATCGAAGAGATAAGTAGAAATTATAATTTTCTTCTATCCAGCAAAGACAGTCCTGTTTACAGTTTTTTTCAATTGGGAGTCTTATAGAGGTTTTTGCCAGTGAGGTTACTAACCCAACCACCTTATCCACCATTGTGGTGGTGGGAGGGCCCCTGTCTGAGGCTTTTCCTCTAGTTCAATCTGAACTTTCTCCCTTAACTGGAGCAGCACTGCCTATATACAAATTTCTTGCATGACATCATTATATTCATAATTTTGTGGAAGTGTATTTATTATATTATAGCATATTTGTATTTAACCATTTCAGCACTATTTAAACAGTCAGTGATGTTTTTGGTCAGCTAAATAGCACTGAATATTGATCAATGTGGGTTTTGCAGAAGAATGCAGACTTCGGTCACACACAGGTGATGAGTTTTGGCTGCAGTTTTGGTTTCAGCTGAAAGCTTTCAGACCGTTTTCGTGGCAGTTTTGGTTACAGCCCAATCTGAACAAAAAAGCGGTTTCAGTTGGCCTCTACACTTAACCCTCCATTTCTCGTGTATAAAAGTTTAGATTATGAGCTCACTAGAGACAGAGAAAGTGTCTAACAATTACGCTGTCACTGCACCTTCTCTTTGGAATTCGCTGCCTAATCACTTGCGCATCAAATCTGTATTAAATCAATTTAAATCAAAATTAAAAACATTCTTGTTCCAGGATCTTTTGGACAATAAGGGGCTCATAATCAAAAGAAAAAAAACATATAAAAAGTAGCTTGAATTGCTACTTGAACGATCAAAAAGCTTGTTCGTCCAAGTACCCATAATCAAAGCTGGTATTAGATGTATCTAAAACCAGCTTAGGCCTTTCCCCTGCCTCTAAACGCACAGAGAGAAAAGGGGCATTTTTAGAGTAGGGGAAAGGGCGGGTGGGAGGTGGGCTGACCTAGACCTAGGCGTGCAGCAGGTATAACCAAAACATTTGACAGGTTGCCTAGTCGGCACTTATACATTTTGACTTAGACCATGATCAGGGCAAGAGGGAACCCAAGCCCTCTTGCCCCGGCGGCACCCCGACTCCCCGATTACGTTCGGGGCAGGAGGGAGCCCAAGCCTTCCTGCCCCGAACTCCCCGATGACATCGGGGTAGAAGGGAGCCCAAGCCCTCCTGCCCCACAATCCCCAACCCACCCGATTATGATCAGGGCAGGAGGGAGCCCAAGCCTTCCTGCCCCGTGGCCCCACCTGATTACGATCGGACCAGGAGGGAGCCCAAGCCCTCCTGGACTCTCGGCCCCCCTACAAATCGGGCAGGAGGGAGCCCAACCCCTCCTGTCCAGGCGGACCCCTACCCCCCCACCCCCCACTACAATACGGGCAGGAGGGATCCCAAGCCCTCCTGCCCTCGACACAACCCCCCCAACGACCACCCCCCGAACCCCTGATCGGCCCCCCACCGACCCCCAACCCCCTGCTGACCTCCTTCGCCTAAAAGCTCTTGTTTTGGACGTTTGGGGCTTAGGCTTTTTTTAGGTTGATTATAGGATATAAGTTTAGACGTAGTGGTGGTCTGAGCGTTTAAACAGCTGAACGTAGAGGCAGGCCATTATCAAAAAAAACCTCCTTTTGGACGTTTTTTTTTTTATTATGGACATTTTTCCTGCTTCTACTTTCAACGTTTAAGGCCTTAGGCCAAAAGGGAACTTAGACGTTTTTTTTTAATTATGCCCCTCCACTTGTCCTTTTAAGGACCAAAACAAAGTTTTATAGCTTTTTACCCTCGCCTATTGTTTTTCCCTCTTACTGTGCTCTTTTCTTTAAAGATTGTAGTTCTTGCCCTTTTTTCCCATTTGGGTGAAGTAAGTTTATATGTCTTGTTATGTGTCTTATTAACCTACCCTGGTCTTGTTTAGTATTTCTAATTTTAATCTGTTTTTATGGAATTTTTTGCATTGTACACCACCTAGAAATTTGATTAAGCGGTATAAAAAATTTTAATAAACTTGAAACTTGAATAAAAACACAAATTGTTTTAATTGTTCCACAAAAAAGACTGTATAGTAAAACCATGACCCTCTATAAGGACCCTGAAATAATATTCTGGAAAAGCTGAATTATAAACTGCTTGGCTTGCAGATTTGAACTTGACAACAGATATTTCCACGTTTTATTGCTGACAGTACTGGTAAGGAAGATATAGGATACGGTGTAGATAGTACCGATGGATATGAAAATATGGCATGCAGAAATCACTCATCAGAACCCATTAGTAGGCAGTACTTGAAGGCAGAACACATCATTGTTTCAGCCATCAACAAGCCCAGAGGATGGTGGAATTATTCTGAGATTATCACAAGAATGCATTCATTGTGCGCCAGTCTTTGTTCTCAACTGCACTTGTCATAAGAATGGGATTCTAGTGCTGTCGTTTATGCCATTGTTTTTCTTTTCTCATCCTCTCATTGTCACAGCTTCAGAATCATTTCTGGGGTATTTTCATCTAGCTACAATCTGTGTCAGAAAGAAATAACAAATGTTCATCACATGGTATTATTGCTCTATTCTAACTCATGAACAACACAACTAATAAAAGGTAGGATATTATACAAGTACTGTACTACCCCTGGTCTCAAGTCAGCTCTTCAGAAGGTTGGGCTTGGGGGAGAGGTGAAGGAGGAAACACCACATACTGACTGAATTTCTCCTTTATCTTCTCTATTACCTATTCACTTCACGTGTGTGAGTCTTACAATAGGGATATAATTATTTCTAGAGCGCAGACATAGAGTTTTAATAATTATAAGAACCACAGCTGGAGGCTGAAATGATGTTCCAATATGCATTTACTGATGCATATCATTGCTTATCTTGCACCACAGATCGAGTAGTAATGCATTTACTGAAGCAATACTACTCGAACTGTGGTGCAAGATAAGCAATGATATTCAGGTTTAGTTACAACCAGTCCAGTACTCAAATAGCTTTACTCTTAAAGGAATATTGGGGCAGGTGTACTAAAGTGAGCTAGGCACTTAGGCCTGGATTCTGTATAGGGCGCCTGCTCTCAGAAGTCATCTAAGTGGCTTTTAAAAATCACACACGGGCATCCTATGTAGGCCTCATGGACAGGCGCCTAAGCCCGCCTAACACCATGATTCTCTAATTGGCATCCATGTCACAGACGCCAGTTAAGAGAATCGGGTTGCCGTTTAGCTGATCGCAATCAGTTTAGCGGCCTTCCCTCCTGCCGGAACTCCCAAAGCTGCCCCCCTACCCCCGAATGTCCGCAGCAGAAGGAATGCCAAATTCCTCCTGCCGCCACCACCCTAAGACATCCCCCGACATGAGGGATTCCCAGTCCCGCTTGCCGGACACGCCCGCAAACATCATCGGCAGGAGGGAAACATAGAAACATAGAATATGACGGCAGAAGAGGGACGGCGGCCCAACAATTCTGCCCACTCAAGAACCCTCCCTCCCTGGTGTACCCATCTTTTATGCATAACTCTGTAGCACCCCCACCTGTTTGTCCCATTGACTTTTGAAGTCGAGTACGCTACTAGCCTCGACCACCTGGCATGGAAGTTTATTCCATCGATCAATAACCCGTTCGGTGAAGAAGTATTTCCTGGTGTCACCATGAAATCTTCCCCCCTTAAGTTTTAGCGGATGCCCTCTTGTTGCTGTGGGACCCGTAAGAAAAAACAATTCTTCCTCCACTTCAATGTGACCCGTGATGTATTTGAATGTTTCTATCATATCCCCTCTTTCTCTGCACTCCTCGACTTAAAGACATCACGTTCTTCATATGTGATGTCTTTAAGTCCTGAGATCATCCTAGTGGCCATTCTCTGGATTGACTTCATTCTCTTCACATCTTTTTGATAATGTGGCCTCCAAAACTGGACACAGTACGCCCGGTGAGGTCTCACCATGGATCTGTATAACAGTAGTATGACTTCAGGCTTTCGGCTGATAAAGCTCCTTCTGATGCAACCCAGCATTTTTCTATCCTTTGCTGAAGCTTTCTCTACCTGATTGGCAGCTTTCATATCTTCTCAGATGAGAACTCCTAAGTCCCTTTCTGCAGTGGATCTCGCTAAGTTTTCACCTTTCAAAGTGTATGTTCTGCATGGGTTTCCGCTCCCAAGGTGCATTACTTTACATTTTTTGGCATTAAAGTTCAGTTGCCAGGTACTGGACCATTGTTCCAACAAAATCAGGTCCTTCTCCATAGTGCTGGGCCCGGTTGATCTGCCCACAATGTTGCATAGTTTTGCATCATCAGCAAATAATGTAATTTTGCCTCGAAGTCCCTGAGTTAGATCCCTAATAAAGATATTAAATAGCATCGGCCCATGACCGAGCCCTGTGGCACTCCGCTGGTCATCTTTGATGTTTTGGGGGGATACCGTTCACCATTACTCTTTGAAGTCTGCCGCTAAGCCAGTCTTGTACCCATGCTGTCAGTGTTTTTCCTAATCCTAATGAGTACATCTTGTTCAATAACCTACAGTGTGGAACACTATCAAAAGCCTTGCTAAAGTCTAAATACAGGATATCCAGGGACTCACCCTCATCCAGTTTTTTTGTTACCCAGTCAAAGAAGCTTATCAGGTTGGATTGACAAGACCTTCCCTTTGTAAAGCCATGCTGGTGGGGATCCCTTAATCTTTCATCATCTAGAAATGTGTCCAATCTGTTCTTGATCAACTTCTCCATCAGTTTACTCACTATTGATGTGAGACTCACCGGTCTATAATTTTCAGCTTCTGTCCTGCATCCCTATTTGTGGAGTGGGATAACATTGGCAGTTTTCCAGTCCAGGAGAACTTTTCCCTCACTCAGGGAAAGATTGAAGAGCACAGCTAACAGCTCTGCCAGGATGCACTGGGGTGGGGCCTAAGGCCCTGATTGGCCCAGGAACTTAAGGTCCCTCCCTTAGGCACCTGGGCCTACAAGATTCTTAGGCCTCTCTCACAGTGCAGTGAGGTGGGTCCAGATGGGCTTGTGGGGGTCTGAGTGGGCTACTTTTCAAGGTGGGGGGTTCCGGTAGGAGGGAGCATCCCTCCTGCTGACGATTCTTGGGGGGCTTCGGCAGGAGGAATTGGGCATTCCTCCTGCCAATAATATTTGCGTGGGTGATGGGGTGTCCAGCAGAAGGGACTGGGCATCCCTTCTGCTGACGATCTTTGTGTGTGTGTGTGGGGGGGGGAGAGAGTTCTGGCAGGAGGGATTGTCTAACTTAAATCATGCCCCCAATGTGTCTTCTTGAAATGTGGGCGAACTGCAGAGGAAACATCTCAAATCAGAGTTTTGAAAATTGCAAAAAATAAAAAAATCTTCTGCCACTTTATGATGTTCTTCAGATGTTTTTCTCTTTTGAAAATGAGTAACATGGGCACCTCTGTGTCTTTATAAAATACTGAGTTAAACAGCAGAAATTGCACTTACCCTGCAGGCATGGAAATTTATACCTGTTCTCGAGAAGGTATAAATGTTCATACCTAGTTTATTCAAGTATGCACATATATTAGCATATTATAATCTGCACACGTACTTAAGAAATCTCTCCAAAACTCTGCCCCTGTACTTGTCTGTTGGCAACATATGTGCCATCATGCTATCATAGGTACTTTTATACCAGTTAACATGTTGTAAGAGACCATTTTCATGTGTATGTAGCCCTTTAATATTTCAAAGTGACTTCATAAAATTACCCCTAAGTGGTTTGCAAACAACATTAGAACAAGACTTATAATCAAGATACAACTTCCATTTAAGTGGGTAGAGTTTGATATGCCTGTGAAATAAAACATGCAAAGCTAATTCAGAACAGAAACCTTCCTATAAGTTATTTTGCTTGATGGAAACCAAGGGGAAATGTTTTCACTTAAACCTCAGAGGTAGCATTTTACAGTCTAAACATCTTAATTTTTTGAGGGGGGAAAAAAAACAGCCAAAAGATAAAGATAGAAATATATTTCCTAAACAACAAATAAGAAGTATGTATAATGTAAATGGGAAAGCTTACGTAAGGGTGACTGTGGGAAAGTCATTTGAGCATCTGACCTTTCCAAGTCATAAGAATTAATGTTGTTAGAAGTAGCTCCAAATGTTTCATTATGCACAGTATCAATGTCAAAAATGAAATGTTACAGAAGGGATCAGCAACCCCAGAACACGTTAGTTTTCAAACTTCATCCCCTCTTCCCTTGCTCTGCTAGAAATGAGGGCCTTGTTTTTAGACATTTGGCGTTCAGAGTTGGGCGCTGTTTATACTGTAGGATAGCATTAGGCACCAGGATCTGAGCCCAATTCCAAGAATGCCCCCAGTGAGCTCATGCCTCCCTCCTACGGCTGCACCCCCTTTTTTGGGATAACATAACAGATAACTTCTATACCATGTAACCTTGTAAGTTCTATGCAGTTAACAAAGTTTAAAAAAAGCCATAAAATCATTAAGAATAATCATTTAGGAAACAAATATGTCTTCAATTGTTTTCAAAAATGGTGGTAGGATTCTGAACTCAGAGACTTCAAGTCCTTGCCCCAGAGTGCTGCCTGAAAACAGAGAAAACGTTGATGAAACTTTTTATAATGACAACCTTTTATAAAGGAAAGTTAAAAAGACCATGAGATTTTCGCATATGAGTTGAGTGAGCAATGGCGAATGAATCCACTAAGTAGCTAGGAGATAAACCAAATAAGACTGTATAACAAAGGCAACCAAACTTAAATTTAACACGGGCCTTGACAGGCAACCAATGAAGTTCCCAATAATAAGGGGACGCATGATCGAACTTTTTCAATCCGAAGATGAGATGAAACACATTTTGTACTGTTTGCAATCTTAATCGATTCTTTTGTGTGCTCGCTAAATACACTATGTTGCAATAATCCAATAGGATCAATACCAAAGAATGAACTAGCATTTTAAATGGAGCAACATCAAAGTATGATTTTATACTATGCTGCCGTGAGTTCCCATTGTAGTCTCGAGACTACATTTTGATGATGGCTCTGCACAGGGTAGGAGCATAGGATAATCGATCCTGCCCCGTGTCGCCGCTAGACCGCCAGGTAAGGTCTGGGGAAGGTCCGGGATGCAGGAAAGAGGCGTGAGTGGGTCCGGCCCTGAAAGTTATCTGTGATATTTCAATATTTGCAGGCCGGCTCTGCCGCTCTACCCCAAACCCCCACGAATATTGAGGGTCTGCTGTACATTGAATTGTATACATTATATTATTTAATATCAAAGATGTTTCAGTAGAGGTGTAAAGTTTAGACATAGATCCCAGTGCCTAAAAATGTTCATGTAAATTTGAATTAATGGTAATTAGTGCCAACTGTCAATTTATTATTAGCATCCAGTTATTGGTGCTAATTGACTTCTTATTCAATTGGACTCTTTTTCCAAAGCTCCACAAAAATGTTCTTGTATGCTGAGGCCATGTCCAAAAGAAAAATGCATGAAACAAGTCATTGGAATGTAGGAAGGAGCCAGCATTTTTAGTAGACTGGCCACACAGACAGTGGGGCATCTTAGAGGGCATTGTAGTGCACGTCTCACTATAACCCCCTTATAGTGTACTGTATGGTGAGCCCTCCAAAACCCAACCAAAATCTACTGGACCCAACTGTGCACCACACCAATAACCCTTATTCTTACAGATGTCATCTATATGTAGGTACAGTGGGATATAGATAGGTTTGGAAAACTCACATATTCCACTATAAGAATAGTAGTTAGTGTGGGATATGGGCCTGAGTCTCCATCTCTATGGTTAGCTACTCCGCCCACTAAGCTACTTCAGGAACCTGTTTGCTGCTCTATTAGGACTGGCCATAACATCTGAAGTAGTATATACCTAAAGGCAGGTATGTACTGTATAATTCACATCTTTGGGGCAGGTATGTACTGTATAATTCACATCTTTGGGAGGGGATCCATAATCACTGGTGAAGGGGGTTCATCAGGTCAGTTAGAGAACCTTTTTTGGTACTTATTCATTATTATTAAAACAGGTTTAGCCCCAAATGTCCAAATAGTGCCCTGGACATATTCTTAAATGTTTATGACAGAAAAAAGTCCAAGTCATAATCCTGTCTACATCTCACCCACACCATACCTCTAACATGTCCCTTTGAGATTTAGACGAACTACTGATCAACAGCATAGATGTCTTCTAAAAAATAGATTTCAAAAATAGCAAATTGGAAGGGTTTGGTGAGAAGAACGTCCATCTGCCCCTTTATATCACTTTCTGGATGTTTCTCTCTTTTGAAAATAATCCCTTTAATCACTTGTGTGAGGCTATCTACTGATATTCAGCAAATTTTAACCAGTTAGAACCACTGAATATCAGCGCTAGCCATATACTGTATTTTGTGAGCAGTCCAGTGACAGAGTCATCATATGAGAAAGTGGACCACATACTTCAAATACTTGAATATAAATTGATCAGAAAATGTCGAGACTCCATTTCCCCCAAAAAAGAAGGAAAAATGGTTGACTCGAATATAAGTTGGGCGGCTTAATATTCAAGTGTCCTGCCCTGTCAGACTCTGCACCCAGCTCTCTCCCTGCCAGGCACTGCACCCAACCCCCTTCCTGCCAGGCACTGCTCCCAGCCCCCTTCCCTTCCTCCCCTATCAGGCACTACTCCCAGCTCTCTCCTTTCCCTCCCTGTCAGAATCTCCACCCAGCCCCCTTCCCTCCCAACTGCTGTCAGGCTCTTTACCCAGCCCCCATTCCTCTCTCCCTCCCCTGTCAAACTTTGCACCCATCCTCCCTCCCTCCCAGGCTCTGCACCCTGTCCCGCCTCCCTGCCCTGTCCTCCTACCTCCTCTGCCGATCCCTGGTGATCCAGAGGTGCAGTGGGCAGGAGTGAGCTTTCCGCGCTCCTGCCCCGCTGTTAACACGGTCGGTAGTGGCTGCCGCAAGATCTGATTTCTTCTGCTGCTGAATGGCAACAAGCAGGAGCACGCTTTGGTGCTCCTGCTCGGTGCTGAGTGGCTTCTTGACTGGCTCCCTTGGATTCTCACGATTCACGAGAATTTGCGGGAGTCAGTCCAGGAGCTGCTCAGTGCCAAGCAGAAGCGCCAAAGTGCACTCCTGCTCATTACCGCTCAGCAGTAGAAGAAACCGGATCTCGCTGCAGCCACCACCGACCGGGTTAGCAACAGGGCAGGAGCGTGGAAAGCTCGCTTCTGCCCGCTGCACCTCTGGACCACCAGGGATCGGCAGAGGAGGTAGGAGGACAGGGCAGGGAGGGGGGACAGGGTGCAGTGCCTGGCGGTGGCCTGCAATAATTCTGGGAAGGGGGCACTTGCCCGAATATAAACCAGGACCGTTTTTGGCCCAAAAATCCTGGTTTATATTTGAGTATATATTGTACTGTAAAACTCCTTTCTTTATCTGGTTTCACCAAGACTATTAAGTGCTGAATATTGCATTTATCCGGTTAAGGAACAGCTGTCTGTATGACCTGGATATTCAATGCTGGTGCCCAGACATGGCTTGGCATTGTGTGGGCAGCAGCCAAAAATTGCTGTCCACTACAGGCTGAATATTTTCCCCAGTACTTTTAAAATAACTATAATCCATGTGCATTTCTACTATTCAAGGTAAGAGATCTGATCTAAAATTATTCACCCTACAGATCAGAAATCTGCAGTAAGTGCTGAGAAGCTTTTTCTGCACTCCCAGTATGCATAAGAAGAGTGGTACCCCACAGTGAAATCCTACCAAATACATATGGACGGTGATTACCCGAGTATGAAATTGATTGATAGTTTTATGAATTGGGTTGATCTAATTTTTTCCTCATTACAACTGCATAGCTAGACATATAAACCTCTATAGGTGGTGACTTTAGCATTGCCAAAATTCTGAGCTTTATGAGGTCATTGATTTCAGTTTCTCCAAAATAAACTATTTAATGATTTACAGAGCACAAGAAATTTGGAAAGTCCTTTAACTCTTGACATTCAGTGGAAAAGATTGGATAGTGCCCCTTTCGCTTCGGGACTGCCCTCTGCATCTTAGCATTGGTGAACTATTTAATTGTTTAAAACTTGTTAAGGTAGAAGGGTTATATTATAAGAGTATGGGCTCCTTTTATCAAGCCGCGCTAGCAGTTTAACACGCATAATACTGCGCGCCAAACCGCCGGCCATGCTAGCCGCTACCACCTCCTCTTGAAAAGACGCGCGCGTTAACCCCGCTAGCATGGCTTGATAAAAGGAGCCCTATATTACATGCTTTTATTTAGTGTTTGTTTCTCAACAAAGTGCAAATAAATTGTGTAGGGGAAATCACTTTAGATAGAAATATTCTGTAATGCCAAACATCCATCTTGTTCTCCTAATTGGAATAACTAACTATACATTAAGACATGTGCCTAGGATGGTGGGAATTGAGGAAGCTGGATCGGAAAAAGACTAAGCTAGGCCCTGCTTACCTATCTACTGGCTATCCTTCAATACTCTATGCTATGCTGTATAAGTTAAGTTAAAGCTATGCAGAAAGAGTAAGTCATGCTCAGCTATCCACTGATTAATGATGTAGGCTAGTACCGTATTTTCACTCATATACCTCGCACCCGTGTAAAACGCGCACACGGGTATAGCGCGCGGGAAACTGTAATTTATGTAAATAAATTTTTATATACTGTGCACACCCGTATACCGCGCATGCCACCCCGACTCTCCCGTCGCTGCCCGACTCTCCTTTCGCCGCTCCGACTCTCCTCTGGCCAGCCCGACTCTCCTTTAGCCTGCCCCGACTCTCCTCTGGCCAGCCCGACTCTCCTTTAGCCCGCCCCGACTCTCCTCTCCCCCTTGAAGTTCTGTCCGCCCTTGAAGTCCTGTCCCCACCCTGAAAGCCTGATGCCCCCCCCCGACGTCCGATTCACCCCCCCCCGCAGGACTGCTCGCACCCCCACCCCGAAGGACCGCTCGCGCATGCACCCGCACCCCCACCCCGAAGGACCGCTCGCACCCCCGCAGCCTCCCCACCCCCCATCATGTAGAAGCTGCCTACCGTCATCCTGCTGCTTCCTCTGCCGGCGGTCCTGCCCCTTCTCTTAGCCCTGCGTCTACACTGCTTCTTCTTCCGGCGGTCCCGCCCTTTCTCTGATGTCAGAGAAAGGGCGGGACCGCCGGAAGAGGAAGCAGCGTAGACGCAGGGCTAAGAGAAGGGGCAGGACCGCCGGCAGAGGAAGCAGCAGGACGACGGTAGGCAGCTTCTACATGATGTGGGGTTGGGGAGGCTGTGGGGGTGCGAGCGGTCCTTCGGGGTTGGGGTGCGGGTGCATGTTCGAGCGCGAGCGGTCCTTCGGGGTGGGGGTGCGAGCGGTCCTGCGGGGTGAATCGGACGTCGGGGGGGGGAACTATGTAAAAAAAAAGGGGATAACGCGCTCACACGTATAATGCGCACGGTTATGCATGGTTTATAAAATCGTGTATAACGCGCATGTTATATGCGTGAAAATACGGTAATCTCCAACATGCAGCCCTAGCAATTCTTCCTTGCGGTCCTCAAACACACACACACCCTTCCTTCAGCAGTCGGCATGTTGCCACTTTCAGCTCTGACCACACTCCCACATTAGCCCTCTGAATTTGCCTCATGTGCTGCCACGCCAAAGGCATACCACCTCTCCCACCGCCTGGTGTCTCTCTCTGCAGTGTCCCTTCCCATCCTGCTTCCTCTGACAGAAATTCTTGTTTCTGGGTGGAACACTACAGAGAGGCCTCAGGCAGTGCAGAGAAGCAGCTTGCCTTCAGTGCCACAGCACATGAGGCAGGTTTGGGGGTCCAGATGGGCAGAAAGAAGGAAGGAGCTGATGACACAAAGTTATTCACATTTGTTACATCGCAAGAGGACTGTGAAAAATTGCAGGAGGACCTTCTGAGACTGGAAGAGTGGGAGTCAAAATGGCAGATGACGTTTAATGTGAGCAAGTGAAAAATGAGGCTGTGGGAAAGAGGAATCCAAACTATAGCTATGTGATGCTGGGTTCTATGTTAGGAGTCACTGCCCAGGTAAAGGATGTAGGTGTCATTATTGAGGATACATTGAAACCCTGATCTCAATGTGCGATGATGGCTAAGAAAGCAAATAGAGTGTTAGGAATGATCACAAAAAGGAATGGAAATGAAAGATGAAAATGTTATAATGCCCTCGTATCACTCTATGGTGTGGCTGCACCTCGAATACTGTGTGCAGTTCTGGTCATTATATCTCAAAAAAGATGTAGCAGAATTAGAAAAGGTAAAGAGAAGGGCAACAAAAGTGATAAAAGGGATGAGACGACTTCCCTATTTAGAAAGGCTAAAGTGGCCAGGGCTCTTCAGCTTGGAGAAGAGATGGCTCAGGGAAGATATGACAGAGGTCTTTAAAATAATGAGTGGAAAGGGTAGCTATGAATCACTTGTTCACTCATTCCAAAAATACTAGGACTAGGGGGGCATGAGATTAAGCTATTAATTACTACTACTGCTTTTACTACTTATCATTTATATAGTGCTGAAAGGCGTACACAGTGCTGTATATTTTGACATTTATAGACGGTCCCTGCTCTGAAGAGCTTACAATCTAACTTGGACAAACAGACATGACATATAGGGCTGAGGACGCAGAACCCAAGGTAAGAGGAGTTAGGAGTCGAAAGCACTCTGAAAAATTTAAAACAAACTTGAGAAACTATTTCTTCGCACAACATGTAATCAAACTCTGGAATTCGTTGCCGGAGAATGCGGTGAAATCAGTTAGCTTAGCGAGATTTAAAAAAGGTTTGGATAATTTCCTAAAAGAGAAATCCATAGGCCATAATTGAGATGGCTTGAGGAAATCCACTGCTTATTCCTAGGATAAACAGCATAAAATCTGTTTACTATTTGGGATCTAGTAAATATTTAGGACCTGGGTTAGCAACTGCTGGAAACATGATACTGGGCTTGGTGAACCTTTGGTCTGCTCCTGTATGGCAATTCTTATGTTCTTAAGAGTGAGAGAATAAGGACAAGGATGCAGACTTTGGGGTGCAGATATGCTTGAGGGGAGGAGAGAGAGAAAGAAGAGAAGAAACAGTGAAAAGAAAGGGAAAAGGAGACAAAAAGCAGGAGATGGTGCTCATGGAGGGGAGCAGAAGGGAAGGAGAAAAGACAAGGGAGGTGATTGTGCTTATGAATGGAGGGGAAGGGAAAAATGAAAACTGGATAGATTAGAGAAGGAGGAAGAAAAAGTGAAGCTGAATGTAAACAAGAGGAACAAGATGATTAGAAAGGTGAAATTACTAGACAACAAAGATAAGAATTATGATTGCACTAGTTATTGAAAAAATTAAGGCCCCCTTTTATCAAGCTGTGTTAATGTTTTTTTTTATCGATAGTCGTTGCGGTAAAAGCTCCGACGCTCATATTTTAGGAATTCTATGAACGTTGGAGATTTTACTGCGGCAGCCTGCATTAAAAAAAAAAAAAAAAAATCCCTAATGTGGCTTAATAAAAGGGGACCTAAAATTCTAAGCCTGAAAACTTTTGGTGGTCCTCGGAGTTTCCTTGTAACCACTTTGCAGCCTTTTACTGAAAAAGGTTGGAGACCCCTGACCTGAGCTGTAACAATGAAGTTTTAAACTACGGGAAAACAATCTTTGGACTATTTAAACAAGTAAATAAGTACAGTTTACTTTTTCATGAAATTCAACCCTTTTTTTTAACCATAAACCTAAATAAGAATATAAGAATTGCCATAATGGGACAGACCGAAAGTCCATCAAGCCCAGTATATCCTGTTTCCAACAGTGGCCAACCCAGGTCCCAAGTAATCCAAGCACAGCAAAACAATGTTCACCTACCCACAGAAATGCCCTTTTCCCTCAGAAAAAAAAAGTGCATTGGTAGAAAAAAAAGTACCTCTTTTGCAATACATTTAACATGCCTATTGCAGAAGCAACTCCCATCCCTTGGACTCCCTGAAATTATGTTAAACTATCCTCCCAGCCCCTTCACTTCTTGTGTGAAACTATCCTCCTGGACCCTTGCCAGACCACCACACATACTTTAGACAATTCCCCCACCCCACCATCCCTGGATCTCCTTGTGCCCCCAAGCATTCTTTATAAAGTTAACTACATCCTCCACAACCTCCTCTTCCTCATAGGATTTGCACTTTCCGTGTACTATTTCATGACAAATGTTTGGTAATTGTCAAAACTTACCGTACTTTATTAAAAAGCGCCCCCTAAATGTATAAAGCACCAGCACAAAACCCCATTCTTTAGCACATCATTCTTTTTGGACTTTTTGGGCCTGATTCTCAAAACGGTGTCTTGATTGTAGGCGGCAGTGGACATCCTACCACTGTCTAAGGGACCATTCGATATGCACAAAATTGATGCGGCGAACAACGCCTACAATGTAAGCATCTGACTCGTACCTACAGAAGTGCCTAGGTATACCTAGTCATACCTAAGGCCAGCGTAGGTGTGGCTTATGCCGGAACTGGCCTTAGGCATCCGTAGGCATGCCTAGGGACTTCCGTAAGCGTGAGCCGTATGTCTTAATTGTAGGTCTGTAAAACGCTGTCCTACATTTAAGGTATCCGTTCAAAAAAGAGATGCAATTCTGGACGCGGCGCCTGCCAGTGATCGACACGCGGTAGGCACCCATTTTTGCAAGTGCCTAAGTTTTCAAGTTGTATTTAAAATTTGATTAATCGCTTAATCGGACTTCTAAGCGATGTACATAGCTAAATCTGCAAAAGGCACCTTTTCTAGAATCAGGACTTTTGGGCCTGATTCTATAAATGGTGCGTAGGTTAGGCACCACTAAGCATCTAGACTGGGGACGTCTCGCCGAGTTCCACGCAAAACTCAGACTTGTTTAATGAGCTTAATTGTGTGTGGCAATTGGCCATGCCATTATAAAAACATTAAGAATGCCACACGAAACTTGGCGCTGCAAACTACAGTACATTTTTCTCGGTCATCTGAGGTCACTCAGCTACCATCAGAATTCCATCCCAATTCTATCTGTCACAACCCTTGTTTTATTTTTGCTTCTGGCTCAGGCAGCTTTCGAATGGTTTATGTTGTGCTCTGATCACTCTATCATGCACAATTACCATGATTTGCTCAATTACAACATTTACAGAGAAGCAATGATTTTATATCAACTATTCCTCAGGAACACAAGGCGAACCACAAGATATATCCTCCCACCACTCTTGTATGCCCAGTGCTTGCCTTTATTTTCTTTTCTTTATTTTCTTATTCACAATAGCCAATCAGCCAAGTCAGCTTCAAAATTACACTTTGCAGATACCATGCACATATTTCTGTTAACGGCTTTGATTGGAACAATGGCATGTGCTGCATAGTAGCAATGGCTTCACCTTCGTGTCAAATAAAGACGCACACATTATTTTGTAACTGCAGAATAACCAAGCAGCTGCATACCAATATTATCAACCAGGGACAAAAACATTTCCTATAAATACCATTTTAAAGCAATTTTGCCGAGGGATCCTAATGCGTAGCATTAAAAACGGCGATGAGCATGACAAGAACTCTGTTAGTTGTTGGCATCACTGCAAATGAATTGTCTTGCTACGTGCTTCATTTGTTGGTATTGACTAGTTAATGCCTGTTAATATACGCTTTGAGCTAAGTGCTTAGGGGCCCTTTTAGTAAAGTTCAGTAGGTTTTTTGCACTTACCATGCTTTAACATAAAAAATTAACCTGCAGTAAGTGCAGAGGTTGTGCAGCTGTTGGAGTTTGAAGTTTAATGTTATTTTGATATACCGCCTATCTATTATTTATTTATTTAGCCCGTCGTCCCAAAGGAGCCCACAACGGGTTACAAGAGTACATTCATAGTACGGTTAGGACATAAGTGAGAAATACAGATTCTACAGTATTTACAGTATAGACAAAGGGGCTAGATTACAGTATAGACATAAAATACAGACATAAAATACTGATAGTGGGCATAGGGTGGATTTAAATTCACATTCAGTGTAGATATCACTTGGAGGTAAGATAGCTTTCTTTAGTAAGTGGGTGCATGTTTGTTGTCGGAGAATGTACCATATTTTCACTCATATACCACGCACCCGTGTAAAATGCGCACACGGGTATAGCGCGTGGGAAACTGTAATTTATGTAAATACATTTTTATATACCGCGCACACCCGTATACCGCGCATGCCGCCCCGACTCTCCCGTTGCCGCCCGACTCTCCTTTCGACCGCCCCGACTCTCCTCTGGCCACCCCGGTCCCGCCGGAAGAGGAAGCAGCGCAGACGCAGGGCTCACAGAAGGGCTGGGACCGCCGGCAGAGGAAGCAGCAGGACAATGGTAGGAGCTTCTACATGATGGGGGGGGGTCAGGAGGCTGTGGGGGTGCGAGCAGTCCTTCGGGTTGGGGGTGCGGGTGCAGGTGCGAGTGCGTGCAATCAGTCCTTCGGGGTGGGGGTGCGGGTGCGAGTGCGTGCGAGCGGTCCTACGGGGTGGGGGTGCGAGCGGTCCTGCGGGGGGGTGAATCGGACTTCGTGGGGGGAACTATGTAAAAAAAAAGTTGTAAAACGCACTCACGCGTATAACGCGCATTATATTTGTAAAATCATTTGTAAAATCGTGTATAACGCGCGCATTATATGCGTGAAAATACGGTAGTAGTAATTCAGGTTATATTTGCGGTGGCATGCGAGTATTTGTGAGATTCCGTTTGGAGTTTTAGGTCATGTCAGGGGACCCTCGACTACAAGAGGACATCCGCTCAAACTCAGGGGAGGGAAGTTTCATGGAGACGCCAGGAAGTACTTCTTCACGGAAAGAGTGATTGAGCATTGGAACAAGCTTCCAGTGCAGGTGATCGAAGCACGCAGCATCCCAGACTTCAAGAACAAATGGGATACCCATGTGGGATCCCTACGAGAGTCATGCCAAGGGATAGGATCACTAGGGTATAGACTTGAAAGAGAGGGTCAGTAGAGTGGCAGTATAATTGCAATTATACTTAAGAGGGTCAGTAGACTTAAAAGGGTGGGTCAATAGTGTGGGCAGACTTGATGGGCTATAGCCCTTATCTGCCGTCATCTTTCTATGTTTCTATGTCTTTGAGATCCATCCGTCAGGGTATAGACGTAGGTCTTCAAGGTGCTGGGTTTGTTAGTCTAAGCAGTGTACATACACAGTTAAAAAAACAAATAAAATGGTTTAAAAACAAAATTATCAATGGGGCAAACAGACACAAACGATAAACATAGACTTGCTAAAGGAGGGAGGGAGGAGATACTAGTTAGATTAGTTTCCTAACAACAAAAAAAATTAAAAGAGAGAGAAAAACAGGGGGGAGGAGGAGGAAGAAGGGGCTGAGTCTTGAAATGGTGATGATCAGAATTATGTAGTGAAAGCATCTTTCATTCGGGGAATATATGGAGGGTTTCCTGTAGGTATGTACTTTTTCTGATTATTTGGTGGGGGGGGAATAGTTGTAATTAATGTCTATAAGTTTAATGTGCATTTCATGTAAACTTATGTACATTGAAATTGTTTGCACTATGGTAGTTTGGAAATTTAATAAAGATTTACAAAAAAAAAGTTTTAAGATTGGACTTGAATTTTGCTAAGCAGTCTCCTTTTCTAAGGTAATGAGGTTAGTGCCTTCCATAAGCTTGGGGATGTAACCGAAAAGCTAGTTTTCCGAGCGGTGTCATAAACTGTATGATGAATCGAGGGAATTGAAAGGAGATTTTGTTGGGTCGAACGAAGTGATCTTGAGGGTGAATATGGTAAAAGCAGCCGATCGATGAATGCTGGAATATGTTTGGTTCTTTCTTTAAAAGTGAGAAGAAGGATTTTGTATGTTATCCGACGAGTTATGGGAAGCCAATGGGTGTCTGGAAATTGCGATGTGACATGATTATTCTTGGGGGTTTTTTTGTAGATGATGTTTAATGGCAGTATTCTGGAGGCTTGTGACCTGCAGTTATTGCACAGAAAAGTTCTTTGCCACACACTAAGATTTTTTTGTTATTAGCACTTATATACTTAGGCTTAAATTTTATATATGGCACCTAAAGTTATGTGCATACAATGGCACAAGTAGCCAATGTAAGCATACTTTAATTAAATAGTAGGTCTAATTGGCACTGATAATTGGCAAGTAACGCATCATAACTGACAGTAATTGGAGTTAATTACAATTTGTGCTCATGACTTGGTAAACGAATTGCACAAAGTGTTATGTTTATGACCATTGCACACATCTAAAAATTAGTATGGCTAAGGGTGGATCGTGGGCATTTTTTTTTAGTTATACACAAGTTTTTTTTATTTTTGCACCATTTTGTGCACAACTTAGGTAAAGGAATTTAGGCCAAGAAAAACTTGCCATGAATGGGTTGGCCTTTTTTTTTTTTTTTTTTTTACGATAGGACTTGAATTCAGTGTTTCAATCTGTATCATATTATATTATGATTTTCTTATATATATTATTGATGCATTATAAGTTAGAGTTATGTTATTTTGTGTATTGTGATTTCCTTTCCTATTTTAATGGAATTCTTTTCAATAATTTCTGAATTGTTTTGTTAACCACTTTGATCCTGCTTAGTAAACTAAGCGGTATATACAGACATAATAAACGTAAAAATAAAAGTTAAGATGCATAGTGGTGCATATGAAATCACACTTAGTGCTGCACTAGTCAATGCTGATTTTTTAGAATTGGGCTCAGGGCTGGATTCTGTATAGGACACCCGGTCTCAGCAGCTGCCTAAGTGCCTTTTCCTTTATAAATCTTTATTGATTTTTAAGACCAACAAAAGTGCATTGCCGTATATTTACATTAATCAGCAAGTTAAACACTTATAATCATAATCAATAACACTGCATAAAGAATAAATCCCCCCTTTCCTTCCATTACATTTCATCAAGGATTAAGACACAGCAAAGAAATAATCCCCCCCCTCCCACCCTCTCACCCTTCCCTGGATGTGTGGAAACAAACAAAAATTAAAGACAACTATAATCAAGCGGCTTTTGAGAATGGCACACAAGCGTCCTATATAGAATCACATCTGTCCTGATGAACAGATTCTAAACCCCACATAACCGCCCTGATTCTCTAACCAGCATCCATGTCACATGCGCCGGTTAGAGAGTCACATTGCTGCTGAGCTGATCACCACAAGGGAATCTCCCTGTGGTGATCAATTTAGTGGCTGCAGCAGAGAACCCATCCCCCTGCAAAGTTTGCCGGCAGGAGGGATGCCCACTCCCTCCCACCGGAACTCCCGAAGCCCCCCTGAATATCTGCTGCAGGAGGAGTGCCCAATTCCTCCTGCCACCCCCCTAGACATCCCCCGATAGGAGGGATGCCCAATCCCTTCTGCCACTGGCCCCATCATCCCCAAACCCCTCCCTAAACACTCCCTGACTCCACCACTGACACTCCCTGACACTCCAAGACCCCATACCTTAATCTGATGGCCGGCAAGATGGATGCTTACTCCCTCCTGCTGGCAGGCTCACCACTTCCAAATGTATGCACCAGGATGGGGCCTAAAGTCCTGATTGGCTCAGATGCATAAGGCCCCTGGACCAACCGGAGTCCTAGGCCTCCTTCCCAGTGCACTGGGAGAGGCCTAAGACTCCAATTGGCCAGATCTCCTTCGTGGGATGATGGGGCCAGTAAGAGGAAGGATTGGGCATCCCTCCTGCCAGAGGATGTCTTCGGGGTGGTGGCAGGAGGAAGTGACCACTCATCCTGCTGAGGGATGTCTCAAGGGGTGACAGCAGGAGGAAGTGGGCATTCCTCATGTCAGGGGTTGTCTTGGGGTGGTGGCAGCAGTAGGAATTGGGCACACCTCCTGCTGCTGACATTCAGGAATAGGGGGAGGCTTTAGGGGTTCCGGCAGGAGGGAATGGGCATTCCTCCTACCAGTCAACATTGCGGTGGGGGGACGGGTTCCCTACAGCAGCCGCTATACTGATCGCGGCAGGGAGATTTTCTTGCCACAATCAGCTCAGTGGCCACATCTATTTGAAATGTAGACCAGCATTTTGCTGGCTTACGTTTCAGGCACCTATTGTGGCCCTACGGAAATGCCTAGCGCCAACTAAGCTCGCCTAAGGCCACTTCCAGGTGAAACCATGCCCACGCCTAGCCTTGGGTGAGCTTGAGCAGCCCTACGCATCTTCCTTGGCTTACGAAAATGCCTACAATGTAGGCAACCTGCCTCGAGGTGTGGTTTTTTTTGTAAACGTGCATCCTAATTGGCTGGTTAGACAGTGGTAGGATGCCTAAGGGCGCCTACAATCAGGATGCCATTTAAAGAATTTGTCTCTTACAATCTGCTTTTGAGGAGGCAATAAGGGTACCCATTCACACTGCACAAGTAACAGTGTGTGGTAAGTATCATTCACTGGCTGAAATGTACAATACACTCATTTTAGATCAAATTCAATAAATGGCATCGAAAAGTAGGCACTGGGAAACATTTGTGCACAGTGCTATTCTGTAAAGGGCCCTCTTATCTGAGCACTCATTATAGAATATCATTTAGGCCCAGATTCTATAAAAGACACTTAAATTAGGCATGTAGCTCGGCATGCCTAGACAATCTAGGTGCCTAACTTAATTATTTAATAGCTTAATTGGCATTGATAATGAGCAATTTGCAGCTCATAATTGGCTGAAATTAAAATTAATTGGATGGTAGGATCCTTATTCAGTAGGCGCCTATCAAGTAGGCATAGCTAGGGGTAGATTGTGGGTACATTTGGCATGGTAGATGCCTAACTTAGGTGGTGGTATTTAGGCCAAGAAAACCTTGGCATAAATAGTGAGCACTTATGGTTAGGGAACCACTAGGCATGATTTTTTAAACAGCACCTAACTTAAGATTGACAATGCACCTATGTTTTAAGTACTGTTTATAGAATCAGGGCCTTAGCAAATATTCCGGCACCCAACTTTGGGCAAAAGAACTTAAACCAACTGAAGCCTTCCCCTCCCTACGCGGCATCCACCTTGCAGGCAAACTGGGAAAATCCCTTCTCTTCAAAATCACAGGTCTTTGGAACGACCTCACCTCCCCGTTGCGGAACCTGAGCTCCCTTCAGTAATTCCGCAAACAACTGAAAACCTGGCTTTTCAGCAAATTGTAACTCTATCCTTCCCCCCCCTTTTTTTCTCCCCCCTTCTTCACATAAGTTAATGTAATCCTTTTTCTTCTTCTCTACCTACTATTTTAAGTTCTTGTAAACCGTGTCGAGCTCCATACTCATGGAGATGATGCGGTATATAAACTTAAGGTTTAGATTAGATTAGATT
This sequence comes from Geotrypetes seraphini, assembly GCF_902459505.1. Taxonomy (NCBI): domain Eukaryota; kingdom Metazoa; phylum Chordata; class Amphibia; order Gymnophiona; family Dermophiidae; genus Geotrypetes; species Geotrypetes seraphini. The sequence goes on along the minus strand of NC_047092.1, from coordinate 141,436,537 downwards.
AGAAGCCTGATGTAATTCCTGGCACTCAAGTTGAGCTTGCAGCCTCCAAATCCTGTAACACTGTGTGTAATTCTTTGGAACATCCCTGACTCACCCATGCCACTCCCATAGCCAGGCCCACTTTTAGGTTGCATGCAAGACAATCTGGGTGCAGATCTTTATAGAATCACATTAAGCCAGATCCATACACAAATTCAAATTGGAGCCAAGTAACATCAACAATTAACAGCCAATTATTGATCGCTAATGGTTTATTAACTAATTTGCGTACTAGACTTAGAATTGCACACAATTTTGGATGCCCAAATTTGGGCACCATTTAGGAATCCAGGAGATTACCCACCACATTTCACCCAGTTTTCATGGCCTAACACAGCATCCAGCTAATGCAGGAATTAGCATTTGTTGTCATATCAACATAGTAGTAATTATCGTGCCTATATGCTAACACCAAGTACAAATTTGCATTAACTACTTTAGTAAAATTGCCCTTTAGCTCATAAATAGTCTTCACAAAAATAATGGGGAATTAATTATTCAATGCAGAACTTCCCAAATTGTGGGTCATATCCCTAGGGTTACCAGTTGTCCGGGAAAACTTGGACATGTCTTCTTTTTCGAGGGCAGTCTGGGTGCACAGATGTTTTTTGTTTTTGTTTTTTTAATGGGGAGTCTGTCCAGGTTTAGCCAGCTCTCCCAACTCCCCCCACTTACCTCCTCCCTGGGCCCGGCCACTGTAATTGATAATTGAATCTTTAGGCAACCATCAGCAACAAAGAGGTAAGCCTGCAGCTGCCGGCCTGCCCTGGAAGCTGTCTTTCTGCAGTGACTTCCTGTTCCTGCACAGGCAGGACTTGCAGAAAGGTGGCTTCTGGGGGAGGCCAGTGGCAGCAGGCTTACCTTATTGTTGCTGATGGCTGACTAAAGATTCAATTGCAGCGGCTGGGCTCTGAGAAATTACAAGGGGGATGCACCAGAGGGAAGAGCTAGGGCTCCTGAAAGCAGAGGGAGCAATGACAAACTAGGGCTGGTGAGAGATGGTAAGAAAACTTTGGACTATGTGAAGCAGTGGAAGTGAGCTCAGGAGCCAGGGATTTTGGCTCCCTGGGCCACAGCCTCACCTGTTCTAATGGTTGAACCTGCCCTGATAATGGCATTGATTGCACATAACTCCCACAATTCTGCCCAAGCACTGTTCTGTAAATATGCTCCAAATTTATATAGGGGTAAATTCTTTAAATGTCACCCAAATTTAGAATCTGCGAAAAATCCTTGCTAAGTGTTATTCTGGACCAAACATCCTTTGAAGAATAACACTTAGAGTACATCCCGGCGTGCACGTTAGGCGCTTAACCCTAATAATCTATAATGCTGTGCCTTAATATTACCCCTTCCCCACCCATGCCCCTCCCACGGTCACACACATGGGTTGTACATAAGATATTTGGGGCACGCGGTATTATAGAATAGCATGTAGGCAGATGCATGCATAAATCCAAATTAGTGCCTATTAACTCCAATCAATATCAATAATTGGAGGCTAGCACGCAATTGACTAATTGGTTTAAGTGCACATCTTGGTTCTGCGCCAAAAATTGGGGTACCCAATTTTGGGCAATCTATATAGAATCTGAAGTATGTGTTTTTGTTTTTCTGTTTGTTTCTGTGGTACAGTGGTTAGAGCCACAGCCTCAGCACCCTGACGTCAGGGGTTCAAATCCCATGCCACTCCTTGTGACCCTGGGCAAGTCACTTAATCCCCTATCGGTCCGGGTATGTTAGATAGAGTATGAGCCTATCAGGACAGATAGGGACAAATGTTTGAGTACCTATATGTAAACCACTTAGATTATGTGGTATATAAATACTGAAATAATTAAAATAAACAAAAACTGCATACTAAATAGACATTTCTCTAAGATTTTTTATCCAACCAAGGTTACCCCTCCCCCCAACAAAAACAAAACAAAACAATATTTGAGCTTTGGGAATAATGATGTGATACTGTAATAGGAATAGGAATCAGCAGATATGATAGTAATTCAAGTCATTTACTACTATAACATAGTTTCTTGACATTATTCTATACCGGCATGAACAAAGCAAACTGTTGTTGGTTATCACATTTGACTCAATGACATCTGTTTTCTTTTTATCCAGTTTGTTATTATTGGGGAAGGGATTTGGTCAGCAGTTCTTTTCGGGAGACTGTTACCTCCAAACAAGTATAGATCCCTTGAGATGTTCAGCATGAAGGAGCTTAGCGTGATTAGGTCTTGAAAGAGATAAAGAGACCAGAGAACTGGTTTTTGGATTTGCAAGTATATGCATTTTAAAATGTGCGCTCCAGGGAGTAGTACTCCCTGAAACGAGCATATGAACAATTCCATCGGCATAAGGCATGCAGAGGTAAAACGACCTCCTAATGGATTTAACGGAGCCAAAATAAATTATTGTTCAAGCTCTATTAACTTCTATTATGAACTTTGGTTTAGTTCAAACTCTACCTAAAAAAAAATAGAGCCAGACAACATTAAAAAAAAACAATGAATTGAAGACATTAAGCCAAAATGTTAAACTTTTCAACCCCACTAATTGTAAAATATAACAGCACAAATGTCATCAATCTCATTATGATTTAATGAAGAAATCCTTATATCAGAGCCTGATCTACAGTACTTAGAATCCTCTTTCTTAAAGTTTCCTTCTACCCCCCCCCCCCCAAAAAAAAAAAAATACAACTAAATGCAAATTTTAATATGTCAGAAGGATCTGATGTATCATGTAATTGGAAATACACTGAAAGTCCAAACAGGGGGAAGGGTGGGGGGAATTACGCAGTTAGCAATGATATTCAGTTTGCTAACTGGGTAACTGTTTACATAAATTTAGGACTGCAAAAAGATTGTCATAACTTTTCCAGTTATCTGAGTACATGCCAGAATATCACAGGCCAAGCAAGTTATGTCCATATATTCAGCATTAGTCTAAATCCAGATGCACAGGTCCACCTTAGGGGTCAGCATCCAAGAGAAAGATCTAGGTGTCATCATAGACAATATCCTGAACCTTATGCCCATCATGCAGCAGCAGCACAAAAAGCAAACATGATGCTAGGAATTATCAGAACAGGGAAAGTACATAAGATTAAGAATACCGTATTACTGATTGCAAATACAGGTCCTTTCTGGACAGAACTTTTAAGTTTCAAGTTGGTAGACAGCAAACCTGGCTAGGCAATTTCATCGATAGAGCCAGGTCGACCTACGGCGCTTTTTGGAAAGAAATAAAGACCGCTCTGTTCAATAGATTTATTTCCTAGTCAGACAACTCCCCCTGTTTTAAAAACTATTACTCAACATGTTGATCCTGCGTATTCTCACTAATTGTATTCTGTATTCACTGACTGTTCAGTGACTTTTTCACCATTTGTATTCTGAATTTCGCTGGCTATCAAGCCCCCCTTAACTGTAACATATTAATATTATATTTCTTACTAATTTGTACTCTGTAATCACTGTCTGCTCAGTGACATCTTCCCTATTTGTATGCTGTAATTCACTGATTACACAGCTCTTTTCACTGTGAACCGCCTAGAAGTCGCAAGATTATGGCGGTATAGAAAAAATAAAGCTATTATTATTATTGTTATTATTATTATGCCTCTGTATCATTCCATGGTGTGACTATTGTGTTCAATTCTGTTCACCATATCTCAAAAAAATGATAGAGCAGAAATAGAAAAGGTTCAAAGAAGAAGAACCAAAATGATGATGGAACTCCTAGAAACATAGAAACATGACTGCAGATAAATGTCAAATGGTCCATCCATCTGCCCATCTGCAGGATCCACTATCTCCTTCTCTCCCTAAGACTTCCCACATTTCTAACGTAGAACAAAATCTTTTTCAGAGAAAGGAAAATGGTAAAACCAGAGGACATAATTTGAGGTTGAGGGGTGGTAGATTCAAGAGCAATGTTAGGAAATTCTACTTTATGGAGAGGGTGGTGGATGCCTGGAATGCGCTCCCGAGAGAGGTGGTGGAGAGGAAAACGGTGAATGAGTTCAAAGAAGCGTGGGATGAACACAAAGGGTCTAGAATCAGAAAATAAGATTAAATATTGAACTAAGGCCAGTACTGGGCAGACTTGCACGGTTTGTGTCTGTATATGGCCGTTTGGTGGAGGATGGGCGGGGCAGGGCTTCAATGGCTGGGAGAGTGTAGATGGGCTGGAGTAAGTCTTAACAGAGATTTCGGCAGTTGGAACCCAAGCACAGTACAGGGTAAAGCTTTGGATTCTTGCCCAGAAATAGCTAAGAAGAAAAAATTAAAAAATTTAAATTGAATCAGGTTGGGCAGACTGGATGGACCATTCGGGTCTTTATCTGCCGTCATCTACTATGTTACTATGTCACTGTTTCTTGAATTCTGACACAGTCTTTGTCTTTACCACTTCTACCAGGAGACTATTCCACACATTTACCACCCTTTCTATAAAAAAGTATTTGTTTACATTTCTCTTGAGCCTACCTCTTAACTTCATCATAACTACCTCTCAACTTTCATTCCAAAGCTTTCTTTCAAATGAAAGAGACTTATCTCATGCATATTTATGCCACATAAGTATTTAAGCGTCTCTATCATATCTCCCCTCTCCCACCTTTCTTCCAAAGTATACATATTGACATCTTTAAGTCTGTCTCCATATGCCTTATGACAAAGACCATTTTAGTAGCCTTCCCCTGGACCGACTCCATCCTGTTTATATATTTTTGAAGAGGTAATCTCCAGAATTGCACACAATATTCTAAATGAGGTCTCACTAGAGTCTTATAAAGGGGCATCAATACCTCCTTTTTCCTACTGACCATACCTCTCCCTTTGCACCCTATCATCCTTCATCCTTTTGCTGTCATCTTTTCATCCTGTTTGGCCACCTCAAGATCATCACATACTATCAAACCCAAGTCCCACTCCTCTCTTATGCACAGAAGTTCTTCACCTCTTAAACTGTATTGTTCCCATGGTTTTTTGCAGCCCAAATGCATGACCTTGCATTTCTTAGCATTAAATCTTAGCTCCAAAATTTCATACCATTCTTCAAGCTTCGCTAGGTCCTTCCTCATGTTGTTCACACCATCAGGGGTATGTACTCTATTACATAGAAACATGACGGCAGATAAAGGCCAAATGGCCCATCTAGTCTGCTCATCCACAGTAATCATTATCTCTTTCAGGATTGGTGGGAGCTGGGAAGGGTGAGAGAGAATTGAACATTAAACAGACTTTCCTCAACTATTATTTGTGCCCTAATATGATCTTATCCTATGCTCTAAAATGCTTTTTATATAAAGCCTTAATAGAGACTCTAAAAACCACATTATTGCCTAAACTGACTTTGCTGAAAAAGCAGAGTACTGAACTACAAATTAAAAGAGAAAGACAATGAAATAACCTGCTGAAGTCCAAGTTTACCTTTTCCCAAGACTGAATACCAGCAGATAAGATATTCCAATGGAGGGGTTCCCCCCCTCCCCTTAACAGATCCTCACTCAGCACCTCTTCAGGAGGAAAGACTAAAGAAGTTAGGGCTCTTCAGCTTGGAAAAGAGACTGCTTAGGAGAGATATGACTGAAGTCTACAAAATCCAGAGTGGTGCAGAATGGGTCAAAATGAAGCAATATTTTACTCCATCAAAAGTTACAAAAACTAGAGGTCACTGAATGAAGCTATATGGAAATACTTTTAAAATCAATAGGAGGAAATATTTTTTTCACTCAGAGAATAGTTAAGCTCTGGAACTCATTGCCAGAGCATATGGTAACAGCGGTTAACGTAGATGGGTTTAAACACAGTTTGGAGAAGCTCTTGGAGGAAAAGTCCATAGTCTTATTGCGATAGACATGGGGTAAGCCACTTCTTGTCCTGGGAGTGATAGCATGGAATGCTGTTATTATTTGAGTTTTTGCCAGGTGCTTGTGACTTGAATTGGCCTCCGTGAAAAACAAGATACTGGGCTAGATGGACCATTGGTCTGACCCAGTATAGCTATTGTTATACAATATTATGTTCTTATGTCCTGAATGTCCTCATACATTTAGGGCTCCTTTTACTAAGCTGTGATAGTGTTTTTAGCGCATGCAGAATTTTAGTGCGCGCTAAACCCACACTACGCGGCTCAATGCTGGTGTTAGTATCTAGCACGCGGCAATTCTGCATGCGCTAAGCGTGCGCTAAAACCACTATCGCAGCTTAGTAAAAGGAGCCCTTAGTGACTGGCATTAAAAAAAAAACTGTGTCTATTGCAGGCTGAATATCATGGATTGTCTATGTTTATTGTGAATTTGTTATACCGCTTATTCCGACAAGTGGGTCTTGAAGGTTTACAATTCTGAAAGCAATCAGAAACAACACTGAACATAAGAACATAAGAACATAAGAAGTTGCCCCCGCTGAGTCAGACCAGAAGTCCATCTTGCTCAGCGGTCCGCTCCCGCGGCGGCCCATCAGGCCTGGTGCCTGAACAGTGGTCCCTGATTAATTTTGTAACCTACCTCTAATCCCAGACACTCTAACTACATGGGTTGGGGATTGGCTGAGCAGTAGACTTCAGAAGGTGGTGGTGAACGGTACCCCATCTGAAGCATCGGACGTGATCAGTGGAGTGCCGCAGGGCTCGGTCCTGGGCCCGATTCTATTTAACTTATTCATAAGAGATATGACGCAAGGACTTAGAGGAAGGGTATCACTGTTCGCCGACGCCGCCAAACTTTGCAACATAGTAGGCAAAAGCTTATTACCTGATAATATGACACACGACTTACTGTTGCTGGAACAATGATCAACTACTTGGCAGCTAGGCTTCAATGCTAAAAAATGCAAGATAATGCACCTGGGTAACAGAAACCCGCATAGAACTTATGTACTAAATGGTGAGACCTTGGTTAGGACCACGGCGGAACGCGACCTAGGGGTGATCATTAGTGAGGACATGAAGGTTGCCAATCAAGTGGAGAAGGCTTCCTCCAGGGCAAGACAAATGATGGGGTATATCCGCAGAGGTTTCGTCAGCAGGAGACCTGAAGTTATGATGCCGTTGTACAGAGCCATGGTGAGGCCTCACTAGGAGTACTGTGTTCAGTTTTGGAGACCACACTACTGAAAGGACATGCTGAGGATCGAGTCGGTTCAGCGAACGGCCACCAGGATGGTCTTGGGGCTCACATATGAAGAAAGATTTAAAAAATTGTGGCTGTACTCACTTGAGGAAAGAAGAGAACGGGGAGATATGATTGAAACATATAAGTACATCACGGGACGCATCGAGTCAGAAGATGATATCTTCTGGCTCATGGGACCCTCGACCACCAGAGGGCATCCGCTGAAAATCAGGGGAGGGAAGTTTCATGGCGACTCCAGGAAGTACTTATTCACCGAAAGAGTAGTGGATCATTGGAACAGACTCCCACTCCAGGTGATAAAGGCCAGCAGCGTGATGGATTTTAAGAGAAAATGGGATACTCACGTGGGATCTTTAAGGGAGTAAATTCAGGGGAGGGGATACTTGGAATGGGCAGACTTGGTGGGCTATAGCCCTTTTCTGCTGCTTTTTTCTGTTTCTATGTTTCTATAATCTACCTTTACTCTTATCTGTACCCCTCAATCCCTTTGTCTTCCAAGTACCTATCCAAAGCTTCTTTGAACCCCTGTAGCGTGCTCCTGTTTATCACATCCTCTGATAGCACGTTCCATGTATCCACCACCCTCTGTGTGAAAAAGAACTTCCTGGCATTTGTTCTAAACCTCTCCCCTTTCAATTTCTCTGAGTGCCCCCTTGTACTTATTGATCCCCTTAATTTGAAAAATCTGTCCCTGTCTATTTTTTCTATGCCCTTCATGATCTTGAAGGTTTCTATCATGTCTCCTCTAAGTCTCCGCTTTTCCAGGGAGAAAAGCCCTAGCTTTTTCAGTCTGTCAGTATATGAGAGGTCCTCCATGCCCTTTATTAGCTTAGTTGCTCTTCTCTGGACCCTCTCAAGTACATCCATGTCCTTCTTGAGGTACGGCGACCAGAACTGAACACAGTGCGGGCGCACCATAGCACGATACAGTGGCAGGATGACTTCCTTTGTCCTGGTCGTGATACCCTTCTTAATGATACCCAACATTCTGTTTGATTTCCTTGAGGCCGTGGCACACTGCGCCGACGCCTTCAATGTTGTGTCTACCATCACTCCCAGGTCTCTTTCAAGGTCGCTCACCCCTAGCGCTGATCCCCCCATTTTGTAAGTGAACATCGGGGTTTTTTTCCCTATATGCATGACCTTGCATTTCCCTACTGGAAAAGAAATCCATTTAAAAACAGGAACGAATGACTTCATTCATATTAAGTACAAACATCAAACAGGACTGCAGATGAGTTAGTTTAACTGACCGCCTCAACCCCACCAATCCTTAAAGGCCAGATTTAAAAAGTGGGATTTAAGAATTTTCTTGAATTTGGAAGAAGACTGTTCAACAGTTTAGGAATTAGATAGTAAAAAGTGGATTGACTCATACATTCATAGTTTGCTAGTCATGGCTCAGGCAGAAATAGTCGATGGGCATCTTGTGATTGTAATGTCCTGGTAGGGGTATATGGGATAGCTAAGGAGGCAAGGTAAGGCGGTTGGTCCAGATGGTATGCATTATGAGTTAAACAATGATATGGCAATGTATTGGCAAGCAATGCATGATTAACAGTGGGGTAAGGTGGTCATACTTCTTGGTCCTGCAAAATAACCTGAGTGGTATTTTGAACGGTTTCAGCTTATCATAATATAAAAATATTATTTGTATATTTGCAGATCCTTTATAGGGAAATCTGTCACTATTTAAGACACCTAAACCTAGGAATGCACCTGCTTATTTTCCTTGTTTTCATATCACAGTTATTTCAGCAGGTAATACTCATAATCTTACATAAGCTCACTACATTTTGTTGCATTAAGGAAAAGGTTACAAGTCAGGTACTGGAGATGGATGCGTAGTCATACAACATTTGATTGGAATCAGTGCTTGAATCACCTAAGACCAGAAGCCAGAATAAAGAATTTGCTTTAAAAAGATAATATTTAGTTTGGAAATGTATGAACTCTAGGCAGCTTGTCAAAAGTCCGTGTTTATTTCCAAAAGGATTCTAGTCTATCTTTCTGTTACTGTTAGAGAAATGGATGCTTCGTTGACAGGATTTGGCCTAGTCAGATGTATTAACATCTTCTTTCTTTTGAAACTCCCACCCAGGCTGCAAAAGCTTACATTCTAGACACAAAAGAGAATGTTAGCAATGTACTAAATGCAGAACTTCTTTACAAACCTTATAATCAAAAAGGTATTACCACTGGAGTCAATTTTCAAAGCCAATAGTCAGTCTTAGTTTTTGAAATGCCACTAGGGCATTAAAATATGCTATATGTACAATTAGCAATGCTGAATATACCAGTTTACACAAAGATAGAGCGGAATTGTCCCAATCAGAATGATGCGCACAAAGTGTCCTTCAACTGATCTGATGAATTCAAATGCCTTTATTCATCCAAAGTTTCATAAATACATCCATGGACTCAATGACCCCATTGACTGCTGGTGTTCACTTACCATAAAAACACCTTATTTCAGGGCTACCATTCAGCAGGGCTAAATTGAATGCCTAGGTCAGTGATGGCTAACCTTTTTGAGCCCGAGTGCCCAAACTGCCGCACAAAACCAAAGAATTTCCTCAAAGTGCCAGCACGTCAATTAAACCTTAATAACAAGATTTTAGTATCTAAAAACTCTTTATAAAGTTGCCTGAACTATGTAACATCATTTTTAAAGGTTGGAATCTTTATATTGTCAGAGAATCAATTTGATTCACAATCCTTTGGTTTTCATTTCAATTTATTGGCAATTTATAATGTTTTAATGATTTCATTCAATTTAATGAATTTAGGAAGAATTTGATTCAGTTACACAATATATTTTAAATGTATTATTCACATAACATGTCAAATGTATCCTGAGTAAAAAAAAAGATAAATTTCTTAAAACTGTTAACTGTGTCAAGACTCGGTGTGTATTCCCAAAGAGTCTATACATGTTTTTTTGTAAAATTTACAATCAAATTAGAAAATAGTTAAATCATTACATTTCTAATAATATGATGTAAAGAAAACAAAAGAGCTTTCAATTAAACCAACCGTTTTTATTGGAAATTCCAGATTGGAATACAACAGGGCCATGTAAAGTCCCTTTTTTAAATAACATCTTTAAATAATGTTTAAAAAACTTTGAAAGTGTCTTAACTGCAAACTGAAAACACTGCTTCATATAAACTTATGCATTGGGCATGCTCTGAAAAAAATTAATGTGATTTTGTTGTTGCATGCATGCTGATAACTTGTCAATCCTTGGCTCATAGTGCGTTAATTTCAGAGCAACACATGCAGCACTCATGTCATCCGTTAATCTGTTTCTAGCATCAGATTTTATATGATTCAAAGCCGAAAACAGCTGCTCACAAGCATAGGATGACCCAAACAAAGTAAGAAGAGCAATCCCAAGTGCTTTCATGGACTTAAAATTGTCTGGCAGAGAATTCCACGCTTTTAGGATTTCATTTTCAGAACTGCTAGCAGTGATTTCATTTGTCACCCTTTTACACTCAATACGTTCAAGAGCCGCACACAGGTCATTGAATTTACTTTTCCAGATAGAGCTTTCTTGAAATTCCAGTAGCTCCATTTCCAAATTTTGAATATCCAACCACTGTAAGCAGGAAAGATCAAGATCTTCAAATGTGGACTTTTCTGGGGAAGTTATAAATGAAAGGGTTGTCTCCATCTTACGGAACTGAGAAAATCTTTTACTAAAATTCTCCTTTGCTTCGGCTACAATGGTGGAATATGCTTTGTGGATTTCCTGGTGTTTTTTATGACTGTCCACAAATGTTGTAGAATTATCCAAATGTATTTTTAGGTTGGGAAAATATTTTAGCTGTCCACTCTCATGGTCTTTTTCAAAAACATACAATTTTATCTCAAAAGCTTTGATGTCACTAAACATGCTTTCTGCTGTTTTTCCCATGCCTTGTAATGTTTTGTTTAGTACATTAAAGTGGTTAGTAAAATCTGTAAAGAACATGAGGTTGGTAAGCCAGGCCATGTTGGTGTGTTGAGGATAGTCATCCCCCTTTTCGTTCATAAATAGCCTAACTTCTTCCAAGCAGGCAACAAATCTCTCTAACACTCGTCCTCTGCTCAGCCACCGGACGTTATTGTACATCAGTAAAGTGTTATATTGTGCCTGAACCTCATCAAGAAGGGCTTGAAATTGTCAAAAATTAAGAGCACGCGCCATGATGAAGTTCACCATTTTTGTTGCATCTTTGAGGACATCGTCAAGTTTTTTGCTGCTTTCTTTGGCGCAGAGAGCCTCGTGATGTATTATGCAGTGAAATTGAATCAGTGGATATTTTGCTTCCTTAGCAAAGAAATGAATGAATCCTGATGTTGTCCCCACCATGCTAGGTGCTCCATCGCTAGTAACTGAAACCACTTTTTCTGGACTTATATCTAGTGATGAAAAAGCCTCCATCACAGCATTGTGGATATCTATCCCTTGTGTTCTTCCAGGCAAAGACAGCAGTTTTACCAGCTCTTCTCTCATGATGTCACCAGTAGCATAACGCAAAATGAGCGTTAGTCTTGCATGGTTAGTAATATCTGTACTTTCATCCAAGCCCATGGAGTAGAAGGGTGCTTTTTGTAAGTCGCAAGTAAGCTGTTGACTAACATCAGCAGCCATTCGCAGAACCCTATCTTTTGCAGTATTTCTGCTTAGCGGCATCTCAGAGATGCGCTGCACAATTTTATCCTTGTTTTGGAAATCATGGAAGAGTGAATTACTCCCAACCAAAATTGCCTTTTTGATAAAATCTCCATCAGAGAGGGGCTTACCATGTTTTGCCATGCACAGTGAAATTTGAAAGCTGGCAACTGTAAGATGATTAGTTTTTGAAAGATAGTTTTTTAAAACTAAGAGACTGGGAGTGATATTTCTTTAATTTTCCTACAAGGAACTCTTTTCTTTGAGCTAAACCAAGTTCAGCAACACTGTTATGATTGGTCTCAAAGTGACGTTTGACACTTGATGTGCGAGACACAACACTTTCATTACACATAATACACAATGCTTTCCCACTGCGTTCAATCACTCCATATGTCTCTGTCCAGGCCTCTTGGAATGGTCTTCCACTATCTGTTTTTGCTTTTTTTGCTGTACTCATTTTCTTTGTTCAAGACTTCAAGTCTACAAAAAGATAAAATTTGTATAATAAAAAAAATCTAATGAAGTGCTGTATACAAATCCGTCCCCATAAAAAAATATGTGATTGGGGAATTTTACTAATTGTAGACATCCGTTTTGGTCAAAAAATATACTGTCCGGGTGAAAACCGGACTTATGCAACCCTAACCTGGACACCTAGACAAATAGCCAGATAATTTAATAGGTTTTTAAAAAGGAGCCCAGGTAAGTTTATAATTAACATTAGTATTATTGGTCCAATTAAACTTAGGCAACACAGGTAGGGCAAAGTAGAAGTTTACCTAATAATAAATGATGTAGAATGCAGATTGCGTCTCCTGTTCTCCTCAAGTCTCCCGCCAGGGTGGGAGGGTGTGACAGAAGAACGCTCGGTGCTGTAGGCGAGTACCTGGGCGGGTTCAGAGGCGGAGGCGGGGAGTGAGACTTTGCTTCTCACAGCCCCGCGGCAGTTCAGGCAGCCGCGAGGAACACATTGCCAGGCAGGGCCGGACTGGGACAAAAAATAGGCCCGGGCATTTTAGGTTGAGCAGCCCAATCACATGACCTCAAGCAGGCCCCACCCATTGAAGTCCAGGGGCAGGGCTAAAATGCAGAAGCACAATGTAATTTAAAGGAAGATGCACAGGAAAGATAATCGTGCGATATGTTCAAACTTTAATGTTCTATAAAAGCAATGACAGACTCTCACCTTTGAAACAAAAATGACAAGCGCTTATCAATAAAACCAAACCACGGGGTCCGCACTTTTTACAATGAAAAATCCGGATAACAAGAGGCAGCTCAGCAATGTCCAACCTTAGTGAGCTGGAGGTTTATGTGACAGCAGAGGACTAAGAAGAGATGTTTTATTTGTAGTCTTGATGTATTGGAGAAGTGACTGTGATTCCCCAACTATCTTAATTGCGGACCTTCCCGCGTGCCAGCTGCAAGGCCTTCGCGTGCCACAGCTGGCACGCGTGCCATAGGTTTGCCATCGCTGGCCTAGGTTATCCATACGGTGCCAGATTCAGTAAACGGCACTCAAAATTTGGTGCTGTTATGAGCCATGATAAGAAAGTATTCTGTAAAGGATAGCAGGGGATAATTTTTTCATCCTAAATATTGTAAACTACTGTTAGGACATATTATTTTACTGTTAACTCCAGTTTTTAGTAACTAGAACTCACCTTAAAAATTGGTGGTCCAGAGGGGAAGTTAGGGCAGGAGTTATTTCTACCAAATTGGATAGAGACGGGAATGAATGGGCATCACTCCTGCTCAACCTCCCCCACCGACCATTAATGATTAAGATAGGTCTGATGGATTGTGGAAGGGGGATAGTGTAAAAGGGAGGAGGGCTGGGAGATGGAGACAGAAAGGAGCAAATTGGGCCAGAAGATGGAGTCAGAATGTGTGCTGGGAATCACAGAAGGCAGGGTCTTTTATTTGTGAACCTATCATTGGCAAACAAAAGCTACCCATATTTGTTTGCCAATTGATAGGCAAAGATGGACAAAATGCCAAAATTTCTGCTAAATGGTAAATTTTCCTCAGAACTCATTTACAAATGTAGCAATCTTTTGCAATAAATTAGCTTCTTAACACATAGGATAATCATGCAGATTAGTACACTGGCCACTTGGTCTTTGATTGATTTTCTATTGTAAACTGAATTAACTGGTCTAGAATTTTGGGTAAACATGCATACTCAAGGAGCTCCCATTGTAGCCTCCTGGACTCTCCCTGAGCTCTGAGGATTGCTGTCCTCTCAAGAACTTTTCTCCTCTGCTGACTGCTTTTAGGAATCCTTCTCTCTTGTTGAGCTACTGGTGCCAATCACACCCCGGTAAACTTGTCCTTCCGTTGTAGCTTGGTAGCCTTTTCCCTCTTCAAAAGGAGCCTCTAGGGTAGTTCTCTACTGGGGTTCAGATTGCAGTCCTTAATAGGGCTCTGTAACCACCAGACACTGGGCTCCCTCTAGAGGGCTACTTATGCTCTTCTTGACCCTAGACACCAAGAGTGCCAACAGGCCCTTTTCTTCTTCCATGAGCTGTTCCCAAAGGCTGCATGCTTTGAACTTAATTCCCAAGGACTGCTGCTTCTCCTCCATTGACCCTGAGCTGCTCCCAAAGACCTCTCACCTTGAGCTTAGCTCCCAAGAGTTGCTTCTTCTTTGTTTCAGGAGAGCCTCTAGAGCAGGGGTAGGGAACTCCGGTCCTCGAGAGCCTTATTCCAGTTGGGTTTTCAGGATTTCCCCAATGAATCTGCATTGAAAGCAGTGCATGCAAATAGATCTCATGCATATTCATTGGGGAAATCCTGAAATACCGGACTGGAATACGGCTCTCGAGGACCGGAGTTCCCTACCCCTGCTCTAGAGGATCTCCTGAAACAAAGAATGGAGCAGATTTGCATGCCTGACACCTCCATTATATACAGATCTCTCTCATGCATATTCATTAGGGCTATCCTGAAAACCCGACTGGCCTGGTAGCCCTCCAGGATAGGGTTGGGAACCACTGCTCTAGAGGTACACCTCTGCTGGCACACAGAATACCAGCTCTCATTAGAGCTCTGTAATAATCAATAGCAGGGTTCCAATTTAGAGGGCTATCTTCTAAATGAGTTTAGTATACAGAAATAACTCTATACACTATAAAACTCATTTCTTCCTTCTTTTCTCTTAACTCAAAGTGTTTTTCCCAACCATTTCTTGTCTCTTTTGAACTAATGGGGAGTAGGTCTCCACTTACCTTATTCTGATCAAGCTTTTTTTAAATGTATATCCCTATATTAATTTGGGCCCACAAGCTTTATTCACTTTCACCCTTAAAGGTATAACCTTACTCTCAAATGTCTGTGTGTTCATCCCTCAGTGCATGATTTGCATAAGGTATTGCCCAACCCTCCTCCCCCCCTCCCCCCTCCATGCAACCACTTATGACTGGATACATTTCTCCTGCAGCACAGACAGACAACAGTCAAAACTCCTCTCATTTAGCTGGCAGATAAATGCTGATTTTAAAACCAACTATACACAAAGATTTCTTCTTTTCAAGCTCTGGTTAGAAACCCACCCACAATGGGGGAGGGGGGAGGGTTTCAAATATATATATATTGTTTAATAATAGAAGAGGTCTTTGTTAATTATAGGTGTCTAGTGTTTTCATTTCAATGCCCTTTGTTGATCTAATATCAAGATTCTAAGACTGATACACAGGTTTTCTGCCCACAGTGAAGAGCAGAAGAGTGGGGGAGGGGAGGAAGAGAGATAAAGTGCTGCCATTATGCCCTGTTTGGTGCACGTCACCTGCAGGGTTTACACATATTCTCGCATTAGCATCACATCGTGAATCCAGGCATGGGGTGAACTCCTATCATGTTGCATCTGTATTTTTCTGGAATCAGCTACTCTAATAATCATGTCTTGGACAGAACTCAGCAGGTAAACCAAAGGGTACACCCTGCTAGGCCCATATGCACAGTTTCTCTATCACATGCCTGAGCCCACAGACAAGAACTTCAGAACAATCTACTCAGGACCTCTATGACAAACTTTGTTACAGAAGTTTGTCATAGAGGCATGTCACAGAACAGCTACCACAGATAGATTTATGGTACAAAAGACAAAAACAATTGTACTGCTAGAAATTAGTACAGCAGCAAGATGAAATCGAAGCTTTTCGCTGAAAGAACACAAGAACATTGCCTAATTAGGTAGGACACATCCCTGTGAAGCACCAAAGAGATGCTGTGTTCAGGAGCAGGATCCCACTGTATAGCTGTTCTTAGAAGCTGCAAAAACCGGCACTGAATGCCGCTCTGTAAACAATGTTCTGAGTTTGGCATCATTTATAAGAGGGGTGCTGAAAATTCCTCAGCCCAACCAACCAACTTCCTAAATTCTGAGTGTTATTTTGCCACTGTAGCTGCAAAGAGTGTTATCTTATTTTGTTAAGTCTGTCTGCCAAGTCTCTTCCCTGAAGAAGCCTTTTCTGGAAACGTCAATCGCTCCTCCTAAACTTACTTGCTCCACTTCATCACTGACGCTGAAACCGTGGATTGAAGCAAAGTTTTATTTTATTTTTCTTTCCAGCTTATGATTTATCTTTAATCTTATCTATTGTTTTGCCTTTTGTCTTTGTTTTGTTCTATTTCTATCATTTAAATTTCTCCAGAATTCTACTGTTCAACGGCTCCCCCTTCTGCTTCTATTCCTTTCTCTCCTCTCTTCTACCTTCCAAAGTATTTAGATCAATGCTGTCTTGTTAAAATGTTTATTTTATTTTTATTTTTCCTCTAACTCTACTTTTCACTTCTCTATTACCCTCCAGGTACTTTAGTTAGATTGTGAGCCTTCGGGACAGTAAGGGAATTTTTCAAGTACCTTTCTTATTTCTAATCTTAATGTATATTTTCTGTAAACCGCTTAGAACCTAACGGATGTAGCGGTATATAAGAAATAAATTACATTACATTACATTAAGTGCCGATTTGCAGAAATAACATTCTATGTTTTGACATTGTTTCAGATCATCAATTGAATCTTATCCATGTCATTCTCTTCTTGCTTGGGCTGAGAACTTTTCAGAACCTCCTCATAGTGCGAAGAGTTTCAGTATCTGGTAACCAGAGCTGAGATTGTGATGCCATAATGCCTCATTCCACCAATAAGAACCAACCTCATTAGTGATGTCACAATGGTTGACTGTCCTATACTTGGCTCACTTTTATTACATATGAAGGGGGTGCAGAAAAGTTCTCAGCCCAACCAATTTCCTAAATCCTGAACGTTATCTTATTAATTAAGTGTTATCTTATTTCATTAAGTGCCAATCTGCAGAAACAAAATTCTATGTTTTGATATTGTTTCAGATCATCAATTGAATCACATCATTCTCTTCTTGGTTGGGCTGAGAACTTTTCAGCACACCCTTGTAGATAGGATCCATGCTCAACTGTTAGGTAAGAGGATTTACACTAGCTAAAGCATAGTGCAAATTTTCAAGTCTATCTTTCACAGGGATCCCCTGAATTCTATAATACTGCATGTATCTTTCCTGAATGCCCATGTTCGTCCCATAGCCCTTTTCTGTTGCATGCTAAAGCAATGTATGTACATATCTTTATAAAATAGTACAAAGCAAGTTGAGCACATAACTGCAAATTGTTCCCAATTAGCACCAATAATTGATTGTTAGTGCCCAACTATTGGTACTAATTGATAAATTAAGCAACTATAAGAACATAAGAATATCCTTACTGAGTCAGACCAATGGTCCATCAAGCCAGTAACCTGCTCTCACGGTGGCCAATCCAGGTCACTAGTACATTGCCAAAACTCAAAGAGTAGAAACATTCCCTGCTACCGATCCAGGGCAAGCAATGGCTTCCCCCATGTCTTTCTCAATAACAGACTATGGACTTTTCCTCCGGGAATTGCTATCCGCTCTTACCACAACCTCTGGCAATGTGTTCCAGAGATTAACTATTCTCTGAGTGAAAAATTATTTCACCCTATTGGTTTTAAAAGTATTTCCCTGTAACTTCATCGAGTGTCTCCTAGTCTTTGTAATTTTTGACGGAGTGAAAAATCGATTCACTTGTACCTGTTCTACTCCACTCAGGATTTTGTAGACTTCAATCATATCTCCACTCAGCCATCTGTTTTCCAAGCTGAAGAGTCTTAACCTTTTTAGTCTTTCCTCATATGAGAGGAGTTCCATCCCCTTTATTATCTTGGTCGCTTTTCTTTGACTCTTTTCTACTACTGTTAAATATTTCTTGAGATAAAGAGACCAGAATTGAAAACAATGCTCCATTCTTAGTCTAGTTTACCATCCCTTTTATAATAATTTTCTACAATGACACCCAGATCTTTTTCTTGGGTTTGATTTGGGTTTTTCCTCCCAATGTGCATCACTTTGCATTTGTCCATATTAAATTTCATCTGCCCAGTCTTTCAATTTCATAAGGTCTGCCTGTAATTTTTCACAATCTGCATGCGTTTTAACAACTTTGAACAGTTTAGTATCATCTGCAAATTTAATCACCTCACTCGTCGTTCCAATTTCCAGATCATTTATAAATAAGTTAAATAGTACCAGTCCCTGCAGAACTTCACATATCCAAATATCTGCACAAAATGTTTAACGCCACACCAGACTGGCTTGTTTTTCTCACTCAAGTACTAGATTGAAATCCCTGATCTAGTCAGTAGTCAAACAGGTCAACCTATCTCTGAAAATAGCAATTAGAGCATAACAAACACTTACTTATTGAACCAAAGAACTAGAAGAATGTAGTCAAAGAAATTTCAATTTAAGAGTCATGATTTTACTTACAAACTTTAATAAGTACAACATTCTCTTTGGAGGACACTATTCTCTATTACAGGTCAGTGAAAAAAAGTAGCAGTCACAGGAATTTGATAAATACAGACATATATCATTCTCAAGACTGTTAAATCAGTAAGGTAAAAGTAATATAATATATTAAATCATTCGTGCTTAATAAATCAAAGCATGATACATTTATTCAGTGTTGATTTATATTTCACTCCATAACATTTTTAAAAGCAACAGAACATTTTTTTTTCTAGGTGCTTTTCTAAAGTTAAAGTCTGAACGGTTTCTCTTTTTTTTCTAAATGATGTGTTAACTGCCTGGAGCATTGAAAGATGAAAGACAGTTTGTCTAGAATTGGTAGACTTGGCAGACTTTTCTACCAGACTAGCACGTGTTAATAGCCTTTGGTTCACGTATATTTTTTTTTTCGCTAAAACCAATAAAATGTGTGCAGTCTGACACTGAAATCAAGAGAAGAATTTTAATTCAAATTCTGGTGATGACCTTCTATAATAAGGACATAAGAACAAAAGAGTTGCCATCCTGGGACAGGCCAAAAGTCCATCAAGTCCGGATTCCTGTTTCCAACAGTGGCCAATTCAGGTCACAAGTACCTGGCAAGATCCCAAAAGAGTAAAACAGATTTTATGCAGCTTATCCTAGAAATAAGCATTAGACCCTTTTGGCACTGAATTGTGGTCTTTTGCAGAAGAGAACAAAACATAGAGCTTCTTCGCTGGTGACCTCATTCAAGTAGTAGTTAAGAAAAGAAAAATTCTCTGTTTCTGAGATACACCAGTACCATGCTTTGCTTTCTAAAGTTTCTGAAAGTGATTCAGTGTATCACAATTCTTCCAGTTTTTTATGATCATTTGTATAGCAATCCCAGTCATTATAAGAGCTGCAGAAATTAGGGACTTGGGTTGTAGAATAGTTCCAAAGAGAACTACATCGTAAGACATAGAAATGGAGGTATCCAATATCCTATTAATTGTAACCCAGATTGACTTTCAGAAGCCTAATATTAAGGGGCAAAAGTACATGTGGTCCAGCGTCCCTATATCAAGATGACAATGCCAGCATCTATTAGACTTTGAACTATCTAATTTTTGCAAATGAACAGGGGTCCAAAAAATCCTATATAACAGAAAAAAACAGGTTTGTCTCATAGATGGGCTTATGCTATAGATATGAACGTATGAATGTATGAATTCAGAAATAAAGGGTTATGGTAAAAATTTTAATAAGATTTGGGGCCCTTTAGCAAATTTTGTATCCACCAATTAATAGTCCAAGCCTTCCAATTTATTGAGTTTTACACACATCCGGATTAAGAGGGAGGGATGGGGGGGGGGAAGTTGTTTATATAATTATTGTTAGTAATAAATGCTATTATTTGGTGCCAATAGTTGTATTTTTGTATGCACTTTGTATGTTATTAAAATGAATAAAGACTTTAAAAAATAAATAAATTAAGTTTCTGAAAGTGTTTCTGGAGAGCTTTGCATTAGCTAATTTATTGTGAGTTAATTGTACTGCATATAAAATTATACTTTATACAAACATGTGATAAGTCTAGTTAAGCAATACATCTAACATTGTTAGCTTCTTTTAAGTGAAAGAAGAAGCCGAGTGTGCAAGTCATTCTCTACCAGAACATAACTGCCCTGCTACAAAGACTTCTGTGGTGCCTATTTGTGTCAGTAGGCAACTGAGACCTCATTCCTCCATGCTAAAAGACTTGACATCTCAAAATAGTATGGAGCCCATAGCCAATTTGCTTATCACTGTTTGGATATACCCTTACAGTTAGTCAACCATCCTCTACCACGGGTTAGCTGACATGAGCAAACAAGACTCCTAAGCCTTGGTCTGGCAACCAATCCTAAAATACAGCTAGTCTAATGTGAAACCTGCATCCATGTGTACCACTGAACCTGGAGCAGACTTTGCATCATAGAAACATAGAAGATGACGGCAGATAAGGGCCATAGCCCATCAGGTCTGCCCACTCTACTAACTCACCCCCAAGTCTACTATCCTAGGGATTCCACTCCTGGTGACAGGTTCCCTTGGCATCAGTCAGCATACCGTATGTGTGGATGAGAGACAGTAGTTGGGACTGTACTAGCTTCTTTTACTATAGTCTGGTCAAGCAGATTATTCATAGCACCTTCAATATAGCCTTCAATCCTTAACCCTACTCCTCTGCCCACCAACCCAGCCAGCATATTAATTGTTCCTTTTAACTGCATCCATGACATCCTGTTTGTCTGTCTTGTCTGTTTAGTTTGTAAGCTTTTTTGAGCAGGGTCTGTTTTCTTTTATGTGACTCTGTACAGCGCTGTGTATGTCTGGTAGCGCTCTAGAAATAATCCGTAGTAGTAGTAGTGTGTAGAGTTTCAGTGTTTGAGAAGAAGAGCTGAGATTGTGATGTCATAATGCCTCATTCCTCCAATAAGAGCCAACCTCATCAGTGATGTCACAATAGCTTGATTGTCCTGTGTTCCCCTCTGCCCTCCAACCCACCACTGATTAACCGTTCCCCTTAACTGTATCCATGACATCCTGTTTATCTGTCTTGTCTGTTTAGATTGTAAGCTCTTTTGAGCAGGGTCTGTTTTCTTTTATGTGACTCTGTACAGCGCTGTGTATGTCTGGTAGCGCTATAGAAATAATTAATAGTAGTAGGAAACATCTTCCAAGTTCCGTTGCAACAGTCAAGTGGTGACAGACATAGGTTAAGGATGCTGCTGGGAGTCTCTACCCACAAACCTAGACACAGGCATACATATGTGTGATAGTCACTTGCCACAGATTAGGGTAGATGCGGTACCCATAACCTGCATAGTCAACAGAGCAGCCGTGTTCAGGGACAGCAGTGCACTCCCCACATGAAAAAGGATGCTAAAAACTGCCCGCCCTCACTGTAGCCTAGCACTACATGCTACATTTTTCCAGTTATCCAACTGATTATAATAAATCTTTTTCCAAGCGTCATAGAGGTACAGATGTGTAGCTATAACACCACAGCTGAAAATAGGTATTGTGTGTGTGGGTGTGTGAACGTCTTAAAGCCAATTAACAATCACTATGTTTGACATCTATAAATAAAATTGCTATAAATCCCCCTTAATCCTTATAAAATAAGGATCATCACACACACAAACCAAAAATGTAGCTTTAGCATGGTTAGCAAACCATAAGTTAATATTTGCAGATTTTGTATGCAATTACAGAGGGATAGTTACTATGGGCTCCTTTTACTGAGCTGCGCTAGTGGTTATAGCGCAAGCTAAATTGCCACGTGCACTAGACGCTAATGCCACCACTGAGCTGGCGTTAGTTTTTATGTGTAGCGCGGGGGTTGGCGCGTGCTAAAAACGCTAGCACACCTTAGTAAAAGGAGCCCTATGTTGCACTATTTTTTGAAAGATGGTATCAGCTTTGCATTGGCATTATCTTTTGTTCCTAGTAATATTGGGCTCCTTTGTTATATTATTTTCTGCAATATTTTGCTGGCGTGTGGAATTAATGCAATCGTTCTGTTGTTACAGTCCTTGGTGTCACCTTTCTTCGGTATAGGTATGAACAGTGATCTTCTCCAATTGGTTGGCCATGTTTTTTCCTTCAGAATCTGTTGACACAGTCGAGTGAAGGCTATGATAGCACCTTCTGAGCTTTGTTTTCCGATAAAGCTTTAATTGCTGCTATGACATCTTCTTTTAAAATATCTGGTTCTCCTACGACTTCAGTTTCCAGTTCAAATTCCCCAATGTTATCCTCATTGCCTTGTCTGTATAACTTTTCCATACATTCTTTTTAATGCTTTCTGCATCATTCAGTATCATTCCACTGGTGTCTTTAAGCATCCTCAGTTGAGGTTGGAATTTCTGCCGCAATCTCTTAATCTCATGATACACTAATCTGGTTTTTCCATTTACATGTTCTGATTTGATTCAATTTTCTGACAAAAATCCTTGAGATGTTCTTTTTCTTGCTGAACTTGATATTGAAACACTTGCTTCATTTGAGAGAGAGATCACTGGAGAAGGAGATCATGTTCGGGAAGATTGAAGAAACTAGGCGAAGAGGGTGACCTGCAATCAGATGGCTGGACACATTGAAAACAGCCATGGGGATGATGCTGTAGGACCTTTCCAGACTAGCACAAAACTGATTTCTTTTTAGATCCGCAATTCATCAAGTTACTAGAACTTGAACACGAGTTGATGGCATCTAACAATAACAATATTGGGCACCTAATTCATGGCTTAATGCTCCAAGGAAACCTATTAAAGCAGCTGATACCAGTAATATTAGGGTTACCATATGGCTCCTGAAAAATGAGAATGGATTGAGACATTCGGGTTTTAATTCCATTGCTTTCAAAGGAAGTAAAGCCCAAATGTTTCTATCTGTACTCCTTACTTCCATTGCTTTCAGTAGAAGTAAAACCCAGCTATTGCAATCTGTCCTCCTTTTTCTGGAGCAATATGGTAACCCTAAGTAATATAAACCCCTTTCCACCCCTTTATCCTACCCAAGACAAGCACAAGCCTCCACCCAATCTATATCTTCCAGCACCTATGAATGGCTTTCTTGATAGCAGGAGGGCAGGCTGGAGCTGTCCCCAATCATTTCTATCCTGTTGAGTGTTGAGGGTCAAAATGGTGCTGGTTGACCTCTATCATTAGTCTTGTAGTACTGCATCTACACGTCAAGCTACCAAATAAAGTACTACAAATTAGTGGGTGTGATAGTATGTGATGATCTTGAGGTGGCCAAACAATTTGAAACAGCAATGGAAAAAGTTAGAAAGATGCTAGGGAGAAGTTTGGCTAGTAGGAAAAGGGAGGTACTGATGCCCATGTATAAGACTCTAGTGAGACCTCATTTAGAATATTGTGTGCAATTCTGGAGACCGCACCTTCAAAAAGATATAAACAAGGGAAGGCTACTACAATAGTCAAAGGTCGAAATCATAAAGTGTATGGGTACAGACTCAAAGATCTCAGGCGGAAAGGCAAGAGAAAGGAGATATTTAAATACTTATGTGGCATAAATGTGCATGAGGTCAGTCTTTTTCAATTGAAAGGAAACTCCAGAGTGAGAGGGCATGGGATGAAGTTAAGAGGTGATAGATTACTCCTGAGCTTTAAGGAAATACTTTTTTTTACAGAAATGGTGGTAGATGTGTGGAATAGTCTCCTGATAGAGGTGATCATGCATTAATTGTGTGCCTTTTGTACTAAATGCAGAGAAAACACAGGACACACTCCAACTATTTACTGCACAGCTTTTGCACTTTTGTATTAACCATACAGTACATGAAAAAGTTTCAATGTTTTGGCAAAAGGGGCCCAAAGTTATTGCATAAGAATGTTATGAGACTGGAATACTGGGCATCCAAATGGTAATTGACAATTAATGTGAGCAAATAGAAAGTGATGCATGGTGGGAAGAGGAACTCATTATGAATCACCATCCAGGAAAAGGATCAAGTGTAATGATATATTGAAATCCTTTTTTCACTGTCCAGATGCAGCTAAGAAAGTAAATAGAATGTATGAAATTATTAGAAAAGGAATGGTGAACAGTAAATATTATAAAGCCTTTGTACCACTCCATGATGTGACTGATTTCAAATAGTGTCTTTTTCGCTCCATTAGATGCACTTTTTCCCCCGAAAAGTGGGTAGAAATAAGGGTGCGTCTTATGAAGCGAATACCCAAAGCATACACCCCCACCCCATTACTTTATTTGATTGCTGCCACCCTCCCTCCCTGAGAGCGGTGCACAAAGCTGGCTGGCTGCCTGGTCCCCGCCTCTTCCCCCGAGAACTGATGGCTGATGCGGCTGCCTCTCTTCTGTTCTCTCATGGCATAGTGGTGCACCAGGCTGCCTGCCTGGTCCCATGCTGCTTCCCGCGAGAACTGAGTTCTCACAGGAAGCGGTGCGGGACCAGGCAGGCCACCTGGTGCGCCGCTATGCTACGAGAGAACAGAAGAGGATGCAGCTGTGTCAGCCGTTCTTGGGGGAAGTGATGGGGATCAGCCAGTCAGCCTTGTGCGCCACCCTCTATGAGGGAAGGCACCATGTCCAGCAAAGGAGGGTGCCAGAAGTAAAAAAAAAATGAGGGGGGGAGGAGGAAGAGGGCCGGGGCCTGCCTGCCCTGCCAAATTAAAAATAGGGATGGAGGAGGGAGAGGCCTGGGCCTGCCTGCTTGCCCGCCCTGCTGAATTAAAACTAGGGAGGGAGGAGGGAGAGGCCAGGGCTTTCCTGCTGCCTAACTGGGGGATGAGAGGCCTGCCTGCCTACCTACCTACCTACCCGCCTGCCCGCCCTGTCCCGTCCCTACCTGCCTGCTTGCCCTGTCTCTGCCTGACCTGTGCCCTGTCCCTGCCTGCACTGTCCCTACCTGCCTGCCAGTCACTAGGCCTGCCTGCCCTGTGTCCTGTCCCGGCCTATCACTAGACCACCAGAGGGGGGACAGGGTACAGAGCCTGATAGGGAGGGGGGGGGGGGAAACAGGGTGCAGAGCTTGGCAAGGAGTGTGGGGTTGGGTACAGAGTCTGGCAGGGAGAATTTGGTTCAGAATGGGGTTTTTTTTCTTGTTTTCCTCCTCTAAATTTAGGATGTGTCTTATGGTCATGTGCATCTAATGGAGCAAAAAATACAGTATTGTACACAATTTTGGTCATCACATCTCTAAAAAGATATAGCAGAATTATAAAAGGTATAGAAAAGGGTGTCTGAAATGATGAACTATGAGGAAAGGCTAAAGAGCCTGGAGAAGACATCTCCGTGTTTATCCGTCAAGCCCCTTCCCTTCCCTTGTTTAAAAGCAGACTGAAAACCCAACTTTTTGATATAGCTTTCAATCCTTAACCCTACTCCTCTGCCCTCCAACCCAGCCAACTGATTAACCGTTCCCCTTAACTGTATCCATAACATCTTGTCTGCCTTGCCTGTTTAGACTGTAAGCTCTTTCGAGCAGGGACTGTTTTCTTTGTGACTCTGTGCAGCGCTGCGTGCGTCTGGTAGCGCTATAGAAATATTAATAGTAGTAGTAGAGATCTATAAAATCCTGAGTGGAATGGAAAGTGTAGACATGAATCG
This sequence comes from Geotrypetes seraphini, assembly GCF_902459505.1. Taxonomy (NCBI): domain Eukaryota; kingdom Metazoa; phylum Chordata; class Amphibia; order Gymnophiona; family Dermophiidae; genus Geotrypetes; species Geotrypetes seraphini. Next base: position 141,410,742 of record NC_047092.1, on the reverse strand, counting down.
TTTGTTTACTCTTTCCCCCAAAAAAACAAGGACTTTAGAGTTTACACAGATGCTATAGGCTTCATTTTCTAGTGTTTTACATCTTTCCTTTCACCCCTGTTCACTTGTTTTTGCAGAACAGTTTACAAATCAGGCATGGGAGAATGCTGCTGTGTGTGTGTGGGTTTGGTTTTAATGGAAATGATCATATGATACAGAAACACTTCTTGGATCTATTTTTATGCAGATGACAACTCATCAGCAAGCACCGACATGAGAGTATTTCGTTGTCTCTACCTTTATTGTACTTGTGTAGAAGATGTTCATTTTTAGATGTGCATGCTATGATTGATCTTCTTCCATGAGGCTTTTCCGACTTTAATTACGGTAATTAGAGGATGACAGACAGAGGCAGTTAAAATACTTTTGTTGTGCATGTGAAAACATATGAGCAGATGATTTTGTGGCAATTTTAATTTGAAAAATAAAACTCAGATTTCCTGAACAGCCAGTCTCCAAGGGCCTCTTCTATCAAATTGCGCTAGCAGTTTTTAGTGCAGAGAGCCACGCTGAATGGCCCATACGGGGAACTCTATGAGCATCGGGAGCAGCGTGGTCCATTCAGCACAGCTCACCGCGCTACAAACTGCTAGCGCAGTTTGATAGAAGAGGCTCTAAGTTTCATATTTATTATGCTTCTTTATATACTTGAAATTAAGTTGTGCTCTGAAATGCCATACTCGGCATTTCAGATGTTCTGACTCAGTGGTTCTCAACCCTGTCCTGGAGGACCACCAGCCCCTCAGGTTTTCTGGATAGCCCCAATGAATATGCATGGGGCAGATTTACATGCCTGTGACCTCCATTATATGCAAATCTTTCTTATGCATATTCATTAGGACTATCCCAAAAACCTGACTGGCTGGTGGTCCTCCAGGACAAGGTTGGGAACCACTGTTCTAAATGCACACCACACTATTGATTAGAAGCCATTTTAACACATTATTTTATTCAGTGCCATATGACTCTTCAGCCTTCAAAATTGAAAGGATCTATGACACTGATGTCTTTACCCCCACAAAGTAGTACTGGAAACACTTCCTAAAATATGGCATAAGGCGTAAAACTCCAGTTCTTCCAACTTAGTTCCAGCTCTGGCTATAATACAGGGTGTCCCAAAAGGCGCTACACACTTAATAAATTCTTAAAAATTGCACAAGAAACTGAGTTTATTCATATTCTTAGCATCAGTAAAAGAGTTGTTGCAGTTTTACTTGCTAGGCTTGTCATCACGTTCCAACGCCTCGAAGACTAGTTGTATGCCTCCACATGAGATCCTCCATTTTTGATCATTTTCAGCCACCTTGGGACACAAGCCTCTGCGACATTTTGCAGCAACTCTTCCCTGAACTCGCTGCAGGCCGTGCATATTCTTTCCTCAAGCTGTGACAGGTTACGGGGCTTATTCTTTTGCTGATGGCCTCAATTCTCTGCGAATGATACCTGGAATGAAATAGAAAAAAAAAAGGGTGTAATGACTTTTGGGACACCCTGTATAGTCTATTTTTCTTAACATTCTCAATAGATATGCACTTGCTTCATTTTCTCAAATGATGTCTTTATAAGACTCATTTTATTTTCTTTTAGTTCCACCTTCCTTTCTACTACTATTAATTATTTTTAGAGTGCTACCAGATGTACACAGCTCAAAAGAGCTTACAATCTATTCTAAACAGACAAGATAGACAAACAGGATGCCAGGATGCCAGATACAGTTAGGGATGATGGTTAATCTGCTGACTAGGGTAGTGAGCAGTGGGAAGTGGGGAGTAGGGTTATGGACTGAAGACTATATCAAAAAAGTAGGCTTTCAGTCTGCTTTTAAACAAGGTAAGGGAAGAGGCGTGACAAATGAACTCAGGTAGTTGTTCCAAGCATACAGGGCACCTAGGTGAAAGGAACAAAGTCTGGAACTGGCAGTGGAGCAGAATGATACAGATAAAAGCAGCTTATCTGAGGCGTGGAGTTCTCAGGGAGGCATATAAGGAGAGATATTAAGCGATCTTAGGCACCATTTAGGCCAGGGTTTTTTGGCCTAAATGAGTGCACCTAAGTTAAGACGCCTATTGGTGCATGTCAAACCACACCCCAAATCTGCCCTGGATCTGCCCCTAACCATGCCTACTTGCTGGTAGGCACATCAGTGTAGACACCTACCTTGAAGTGATAGATGCTTACCAAGTTAGGCACCTACCCACAAATTAATTTTTAATGTTTTTTTAAATTGTTTATTTTTTTATAGTGCTTTCAATTATCAGTGCCGATTAAGCCAATTAAGAAAATTAAGTTAGGCGTCATAATAGAATCTGGGTCTTACTGCATACAAAATGGAAGGCAGCAAGTTCTCAGGTAATAATCTTTATTAATGACTGCACACATTAGCACATGACCATTAATACAAAAAAAAAAAAAGGATAATCAGCCATTTTACAGCTGTGACAAAAATAGTCTTTGCATAAGGGAAAATGCACCTCTACTTGGGACAATTAGCTCATTAGAGCTTCTTCCAAGGAGGAAGGCAAATGAGCAGTTTCGAGTGTGGTGCAACTCCTCCAAGACTTGGGATGGATCATCAACTTCAAGTAGACCTAGCTGGAACCAACTCAGTGGCTGGAGTATCTGGGAGTCTTGTTCAACATTGCTCTGAGCCAGGTCTTTCTTCTAGAGCCACGCAGATTGAAGCTCCAAAAGTAGATATCGTATCTGCTCTAGAGATCGTCTTCCATGGCATGGCACTATCTGTAAGTCTTGGGGACAATAGCAGTGGTCATAGAGGTGGTCCCTTTGGTGAAAACATACCTGAAATTTCTCTAAGACTTTCTCCTCTCGCACTGATCCCTTCAGACGGGCTTGCTTCAGCATCCACTTCCATGGTTGCCTGTAGCAATGATAGCTGCAGATGGCTGCCCTCTCCAGGGGCATTCCTCTTCACATTTCCTCTTGGCAAACATTAACAATCAGTGCCAGCCTTTACTGCTGGGGAGGTCATTGCAAGGGTCGTCTAGTGCAGGGGTGTTGGATGCTGGCTCAACAGAAGTGGTCCATAAATTGCTGGAACTTAGAGCCATTCAGAGGGTTCAGAAGAAAGCGACGCGTTTGATAAAAGGTATGGAAAACCTTTCATACACTGAAAGATTAGAGAGACTGGGGCTTTTTTCGCTGGAGAAGCAGAGACTTAGAGGGGATATGATAGAGACTTACAAGATCACGAAGGGCATAGAGAAAGTGGAGAGGGACAAATTCTTCAAACTTTCAACAACTTTCAACAAGAATGAGAGGGCATTTGGAAAAATTAAAAGGGGACAGATTCAGAACCAATGCTAGGAAGTTCTTCTTACCCAACGTGTGGTGGACACCTGGAACGTGCTTCCAGAGGGCGTGATAGGGCAGAGTACGGTATTGGAGTTCAAGAAGGAATTGGACAATTTTCTGAAGGAAAAGGGGATAGAAGGATATAAATAGAGGGCTACTATACAGATCCTTGACCTGATGGGCCGCCGTATGAGCGGACGGCTGGGCATGATGGACCTCTGGTCTGACCCAGCAGAGGCACGGCTTATGTTCTTATGTAAATCTCGCACAAGGGTAAGCTAAGGTCACTTTTTGCCATAGCATAATAAAAGGGCCTCACAAACTGAAAGACTTAGGGCCTCTTCTATCAAACTGCACTAGCAGTTTTTAGCGCAGAGAGCCGCGCTGCTTCCGATGTTCATAGGAACTCTATGAGCGCCTGGAGCAGCGCGGGCCATTCAGCACGGCTCACCACACTACAAACTTCTAGCGCAGTTTGATAGAAGAGGCCCTTAGAGAACCCAGATCATCAGCTGCTGCTGACAATTCCTTTGAAATGAACTTAAACAAATCCAAAGTGGATTTTAGATTCACAGAGCATATGGACTCCTTGAGCTCCATTTCACAAAGAACAGACACAATGAAGTGTAAATAATGCAAGTTTTGTTTCATGCTAATATGTTTTCTGTATTTTTCTTTTGTTTATTATATTCTCTTGGGCAGATAAGTGCACAGTATGCAATGCTGAAGCCAACATCAAAGTCCCTCTCTCCTATATTTTAATTAGATGCTTATAACAATCCAAACTGGAAAAAAAACCATCACCTGAATATTCAGTCTTCTAGGTCCTCCCACCTTTGCTGGACAGTACCTGAACTTCACCATACTAACTATCCATCTATTTGGTTTCTAGGATGTAGTAGTCACCTAGTCCCTACAATCTGATCATTCATTCTTTATTTGCTCCTTCTTGGATCCTTATCATATTTCCCCATGCCTCTGCTCTCAAGTGACTGCAGGGTTGTTTCCAATGCTTCAACTTCCCAGATTTATTACGACCACCATTATAGAATATGAAGCAGAAAACCACCATCAAGCCTATATAGTCTGACCAAATAATGCAGTACCACAAACCTAGTTTATCTTCCACCTCCTTCACCTTCCTTCAGTCATCCCACAAATTCTATAAAAAGTTATACAAATTGTGTGTGAAAATGTGGGGGCATGCCTAATTTTCGTGCACAATTTAATTGAATAAAGAGCCAAATAGATCCCAGTTCAGTTATCAACCAGCACTTTGTTAGCCTCAACTTGGTTAGACTGTTTTCTTACTCTTTGTGACTCTGTACAGCGCTGCGTGTGTCTGGTAGCGCTATAGAAATAATTAATAGTAGTAGTAGTATTTTCCTCAAGCTAATATTGAAATAAACTTATTAACTTGGCTCAATGATCAACTTTTTTAAAAAGAATTTTTACAACTCATGTCTTCCACAAAGAAGGCTGAAAATTGTCATCTGCTGCCATAGTTCCTTCCTAAGTTAAAAGTGGCAAGGAGGAGGTAGCCTAGTGGTTAGAGCTGCTGCCTCAGCACCCTGAGGTTGAGAGTTCAATCCCAGCCTGCTCCTTGTGACCCTGGGCAAGCCACATAATACTCCATTGCCCTAGATTGTGAGGCTGCCAGGAGACGGAAAATACTTAGGCGTGCCTCATTACTATTCAATGAATTGTAAACCACTTTGGGTAAATTTGTTTAGTAGTCCTTTTACTAGGGGCTCCTTTTATCAAGGCGCGCTACGGGGGTTAGCGCATCAGACATTTCATCACGCGCTAACCCCCACGGCAGCATAAAATCCTAACGCCTCGTCAATGGAGGCATTAGGTACGTGCGGTATTCCGCGCGTTAATCGCCTACCGCACCTTGATAAAAGGAGCCCTTAGTGCGCTAAATGCTAAGGCGCCCATAGAATATAATGGGCGCCTTAGCATTTAGCGCGCACTAAGCATTATCACATGCTAAATTGATTAGGGGCCTTAGCATTAAGCGTGTGCTAATATTTAGCGTGCGCTAAATTGGCTAGCGTGCCGTAGTAAAAAAGGGGGTAAGTGTAGTTATATGCAGAACTTCAAATTAGTTCTAATTAACGCCAATTAACACCACTTAAGAGCTGGCATTGGTACTTAAGGCAAGTGATACCTAATTTAACAACTAAGGACCTCTTTTACAAAGCCACGGTAGCAAGTTTTTGCGGCAAATACAATGCAGCCCATTCAATTCCTATGGCCTTTGTCTCATTTGCTGTGCTGGGACTCGCTACCATGGCTTTGTAAAAGGAGCCCTAAGTTAGGTGCATAATTGGCACTGTTGTATAATTTTTGTGGCCAAATTTGCATTTTTTCCGTTACAGCTCCTCAAACATGGAATTCCCTCCCTATTTACTTAAGAAAGGAAAAAAATTTGGATAAATTTAAGAGCAAACTTAAAAGCTTTCTTTTTAAAGACGCATTTAATGATTAAAAGGACTGCTTAGGAGTTTCACTTTATTTTCATATCTTCTTTGAGATTCTTCGTTCTTTCCCTTCCTATTGTTTTTAACCATAAGTGTCTTTTCTTTCCCTATCCTTTCCTCATGTTTTATTATGTTTGTTAAACTAGTCTTCAATATGCTTTGCAAGACTTAGGGCTCCTTTTATCAAGGCGCGCTACGGGGATTAGCACGTTGGACATTTCATCACGCGCTAACCCCCCGGCACACCAAAAAAACTAACGCCTCGTCAATGGAGGTGTTAGCGACTAGCGTGGCAGGTGGTTGAACGTGCAGTATTCTGCGCCTACTGCAGCTTGATAAAAGGAGCTCTTAGTTTTTTTGTTAGTTTTGTTTGTCCCCCCCAATTTTGTAATTTTATTGATTTGTTCATCGCTTAGAATTTTGAATAAGCGATTAATCAAATTTTATAATAAACTTGAAACTTGATGCTGTATTGGAAAATTGGACGTGCTACTTTATAGAATCTGGCTCAAAGTGTTTAAATGCTATGGCTAGCATATCAAATAAATGTTGTCCATAGGTTTTAAATATTGACCTGTGTATTATTTATGGTGGATTTATATGTAGAACTGTTTAATACCAGACACTGAAAGCAATATTTTAGCCAGTTTCAACATGTGCAGATAATCCAAAACATAATTTTGTTACAAGATGGAATGAGAGTGACCTAGCCATGGATGGCACCATTTGTTGTACAGGGAAAATAATATTAGGTCTTATAAATAGCATATTTATTAATCAATCTGAAAACTGTTTTATAAATATCTGCATAAGGTTCGATGTTAATAAATCAAATGTCAAATCTTAAAAAAATAAAATAAAAAGAAATGAAATTCTATATACTATTTATGTACATTCATAATTATTTTCTATATCTTCAGAGATCCAACCACTCTTAATATTTTCCACATTTTCACTGGTTTTACTCTTTGTAACATATAAATGATGGATAGTGGAAAGGTAGCAGCTGTTTTTCATTGGAATCCGTCAGTTCACCATTCCATTGTTGCATATTTTGGAGAAAAATACTTTTTTTCCCGATCCAAGCAGCTGCTTGATATCACTGTATTTTGGACAAAATTAAAAAGTAAAATGATGTCACTACGTAGACAAAAGTATTGTAATACATTACTTTTAATCCTTAGAGATTTTGATGTCATTTATTGCACTAATAATTTGCAGAGATTCTTTTTTTTTTTTTCCTAGACCAATTTGTCTACTTGAATTTAACACTAATACAATACTTTGTAATGCTTCAATGTGTTTTGAAATGCCCAGTATAAGGCCAGGTCCCATCATTTTTTTTACAACTCGGTAATACAATTCCTATTCAAGATCAGAGAAAGTTTGTTCTGTATGATATGAAAATAAGTATAAAAAATAATTACCGAGGGGTTGTTTTATAAACCTTTAGTAAAAGGTAGCCTTTGCATACCCTTCCATAGGTTTTTCCATGTGCTGAGACCACTTTTTACCACTTCTAGAAAATGACCAATTTCCCATTTTCCAAATTAATGGCCACACACTAATCATAGTTGTACAACTGACAAGTTTCTGGAATACAATCGTAATGGCTAATAAATATATGTCAAACACGTATTGTAGGTAGCAGTTAATAGCAGGGAATCATGCAGGCCACATAAACACGAATTGCTGACATAACACACACTGTATGAAAAATCATAATATAACGGAGAAAAATAAACCTCAATTGTGGAAGGCTGGGACTACACAAGTGCCCAAACCTAAGCACATCATCACGGGTTTATAAAAAAACTCCGTATACATGTAAATAAATAAATAAATCAATCACTTCCATTCATACAGAATCAAATTTCTTCAGGAGCTTTTTGTAGTGACAGCAATGTGCACAAAATTCAATGCATTATTCATATCCGAAAAATAGTGACCAGAATCCCAAACTTAACTAAATTATTAGCGAGGGCTACAGCTCAATTTCACTTATGTAAACGGTTGTGGAGGCGTGGAGCAAAACAGTCACAATCAAGGAAAAATGCACTCATCTGAAGGTGTAGAACTTCAAAAGAGGCTTTAAACTCCTAGTCCCGACAGAAAAGGCTTTCTGTTTCGCCTAGAAAGGCTACTTCAGGGGATCCATGCAGTATCCAAATGTCTCCTCGCTTCTTACAGCCAAACAGTAGTGAATCCGGCTCCTCTCAAAATGGTGCTGGGACTGTGAGACGCGCCCAGCTCGAATAAAAAGACAAACGAACCGGGCGACGTGACATCATCACTGAACGTGATGCATGATAGGCTAAACACTGGCTCCTATAGAACCCAATATAATGAAAAATTAAATGTCATATAAAAGTTTTCAAATTCAGAAGAAAGGTTGCCATTCATGGACAGTATTTAAACCGAGCGGTTCTAAAGTCTGTAGTCGGTTAATCCATTGTTGCTCCTTCTGCCACAACACTCTTCTGATGTCTCCTCTTCTCTGAGTGGGAGGCATTTTCTCAATCACCCAACACTTCAAATTTTCAAATCTATGCCCACATGTGCCTGCCCCATGCTTTTTTAAAATTCAGACACAGTATTTGTCTCCACTATTTCTGTGTTTAAATCTTTATTGATTTTCAAACTTTGATAGTGCAATACAATTGGTAAATCTTAATACTGCATAAAACGCACTAATTATACAATTATTACATTAACCAATCATTTACTCCCATCCTCATCTTAATTATCAATACAATAATACATATGATGTGATTTCAATATTATAATTATTTCTACTGAGAGACTAATTCACACATTTACTATGCATCTCCAGAGCCTAACTTCATCCCATGTCCTTTCACTCTGGAGTTTCCTTTCATTTGAGACTTGCCTCATGCGTATTTATGTCACATAGATATTTAAATGTCTCTATCATATCTCCCCTCTCTTGCCTTTCCTCCAAAGTGTACATATTGAGATCTTTGAGTCTGTCTCCATATGCCTTATGACATAGACTACCGACCATTGTAGTAGCCTTCCTCTGGACCGACTCCATCCTGTGCATATTTTTTGGAGGTGTATAGAACTGTACACAATATTCTAACACTAACTTTTACAAATCTGCAGTAGAGGTTTCTACTGTGGGCTGGGGAGGTAAATGCGCTAACTCTCATAGAATTTCTATTGGCGTCAGAACATTTATCTTATGGCCCGCAAAAGAAGCCCTAAATGAGGTCTCACCAGAGTCTTATTCAAGGGCATCAGTGCTTCCTTTTTCCTACTGGCCATTCCTCTCCCTATGCACCCAAAAATCCTTCTAGCATTTGGTGTTGTCTTTTCAACCTGTTTGTCTACCTTAAGATCATCACATAGGATCACACCCAAGTCATGCTCCTCTTTTGTGCACAAAACTTATTTACCCTTTAAACTGTACCCTACAAATACAATGCTAGCAGTTTTATTCTGCTTATGATGAACTTACTTATGCAACAAAGCAAAATGTTAGTATTTCCAGTTGCTTTATTACATTAATTAGCTTTCTTGAGACAATATAGGGTGATTGCTCTCTTAATTCTTGTTTAGGTTCTAGTTTGTAGTATTCTAATTGGTATGTAGGCAATAGATTTATCATTGAAATGCACAATTTTCCATTTTTAGCAAGGACAGTTTTTGTTTCCAATCCTTTCATCATTCTTTCAGGTGAAAAATGTCCTTTCCTTTTTTTTTTTTTCCTTCAGTTCTTCTGGTTTGTCTATTGGTATATATCTATGAATTGGTATACATCTATGGTACTGGTCTACATCTATGAACAAGTATATTTTCCATGAACTTTCTCAGCCCATTACAGAATCATGCTTAGTGACGCTTAACTTAGGCTCCTGTAAAATAGGCCAGAGTTTTAAAGGCCTACATTAGAGGCGCATAAGTCCTTTAGAGAATCATGCCTAGCAGTGCCTAAGTCTTTCTCCACTCCTAAACATGGCTACTGAGTGTGATAGGCGCCTATCTTTTGTACATTTGCTCCTAAGAAGATAAGCGCCTATCTCCCAATTAAAGTTTTTTTTTAATTATGAGCATATTAAAGCTTATACTTGAAGCCAATTTACTAATTAAGTTAGGTGCCTAACTATGGCACCTATCTATATAGATGCTCCTTATAGAATTTTCTCCTAAGTGAATCCTTAGCAATTATGAATAATCTTTACAGAGGCCCTTTTATCAAACAGCAGTAAAAAAAAAAAAAAAAAAGGCTTTAGTGTGTCATTACACAGATCATTTCTACTTGTTAAGGCTATTTTTACCATTGAGGTAAAATAGCTAATTTTCTGAATATTTCAATAATTGCTGGGCATTAGTCTAATCTAACCTAATCTAATCTGGAATTTATGAGTCGTGCTATGCCTACAGATGTTCAAGGCGATTTACAGTACAGTTGGCCGTTTAGATATACATCACAATACCAGAACAGATATTCATTACAGTGCAGGAGGTGCTAGAGATACATCAAGACCTTTGTAATTAAAGAGGTAGATTGGTACAACTCAGCGGAGCTGTCGGAGATACACTGAATGAACATTATGGGGAGAATATATACAAGAGGGCTAGAAGGTTCGAAGAAAGATGTCATGAGGTAACTAGAGCTACATTAGCTTGTGAGCCACATCACCACCTATTTTGTAGGAGGTATGGGCTCATGCATTAAATCTGTGCTAATCAAATAGTGAGCAACAATGTTTCTAAGCTAACCAATTAGCACGAAACACACCTCTTTCCATCCCCAGACATACCCCTGCTCCAAAAAAGAAAAAGTATGGCAAAATTACTATGGAACACCTCAGCATGCTCCACAGCACACCATATTTTGCTGCAATAAACACGTGTCAGTGCTTACCTCAGCTTTGTAAAAGGATCTTTATGTGTGGTAGCAAATATTTCTTGGGATAACTGCAGGAGCACGTTGGCCATGCCCCCAATTGTTAGGGCCCCTTTTACTAAGCTGTGATAGCGTTTTTAGCGCACGCAGGATTTTTGCTTGTGCTAAAACCCACACTAAGCGGCTAGAACTAACACCAGCTCAATGCTGGTATTAAGGTCTAGCGTGCGCGCTAAAACCGCTATCGCAGCTTAGTAAAAGGAGCCATTAGTATACAGCTTTTACACCTACTGTACATTAATTTCCACTGTTAAAGCATGTTATGTGCAATGACCACACTAGTAAAAAGGTCCTTATTTTATTTAATTTGCAATCATTTTTACTGTGGAAAAGTAATGGTTAATTAGAAGGGAAAAATAAAACTGTCCTGAAATCAGTAGATACCAAGACTATGTGATGTCCAGTTAGCTCTGGTCTGCAAGCAACAACAATTGTGTTAACTGATCCTAAATTCTATTGAAGTCTCTTAAATTTTTGATCAAGATTATGAGACATGATACCTCATACTGGGCCTTTTAAGCAAAGACACTTATTTCTGCTGGAATGGCTTCAACAAGCATTTTGACAATAAAGATGCAATGATAAAGAGTCAAAGTGGATGAAAGAGCTGCAGTATTCTGCCACTTTTCACACGATCCCTGCAAGTCAAGCCAAGGTAAATCATGTCTGAATGAGATCAATGGGAGAAGAAGGGATTATAGGCTATTTCCTTGCAGACTAAAGCCAACAGCCCCTGGCTGTTGCCCGACTAAGATTCTGATGTTTGTAATTGACTAATTTCTTCACAGTAAGATACCAGCCCCTACCAGTACAGTACAAAAGGATTAGGAAAACTATCAAAATCTTGTTTTGTTTGTTTTCTCATATTTGTGGGGCTCACATGGTGGGAAATTTGTAAAACATAAGACACCACTTTTATATTCCTGTTTTAACTCATTAATCATGGGAGAACATGATTAATTTGCCCCTTGGGTGTTTAATTTGCCCCTTGGCGTGATTTTAATTTTATTGGATTGATTGTCTTGTTTGTCTGATCTCTTTCCTACCTTATTATGATGTTTTCTTCCTACTTTAATGATTATTTTGTTCAGCTTTGTAAGCAGCCTTGATTTTCATTTGTAAAAAAGGCAGTCTTAGCAAATCTTAATAAACATAAACATAATCAGAATATCCTTTAGGAGATACGATAAATTATTGAGACTACACACCAAAAATTATGATAATTGTATGGAAAAACTGATTTGAAAAACTTTCAATCTGCAATCAATATTTTTAACTATCTAAAATGCTAGGTATAAAATTGGCTAATGAAGACTTCAAATGCAGTTCAAGCTCGTAGAAAGGGTTCTTGAATAGATAATATTTTGAGAAGACCACTGATTTAGTTATCTGTCTACGGCTAGGAAGAAGTGTACTTACAAAGGATTTCTGTCCACAGTTGAACAATTGCTGCAGAGAAAGTGGCTTGAAGTATTTTGTTGATGATAATAAATGACTCAGAATGGCCCGTCCATAAAAGGTACTGCAATACTTTCCATTCTTTCAAGTCCTACTAGACCAGGAGTGTCAAAGTCCCTCCTCGAGGGCCGCAATCCAGTCAGGTTTTTAGGATTTCCCCAATGCATGAGATCTATTAGCATACAATAAAAGCATTGCATGCAAATAGATCTCGTACATATTCATTGGGAAATCCTGAAAACCCGACTGGATTGCGGCCCTCAAGGAGGGACTTTGACATCCCTGGCCTAGAGAATGGTGTCTATCAGAAAAATCTCTTAAAGTCAAGTCCCAGCTGAAGTCTAATTATTGCAGAAAGGCTTTTCACTGTGAATCCCTACAGATGCTTCCTATCCTGGAATAAACAAAACAAAAACAACTTTATCCCCTTAACCTCTTGTGTTTTTCTTTGTTTTATTCATGTCCCTTTTCCCTTATAAATATTGTAACTCATTCCTTTCCCTGAATATCCTTTTGTCCCAATTTGTTTACAGTATCGGTCTTTCCCCTGTCTGGGGTGTTTTTTATTTATTTATTTTTTTAAAAAAATCTTGTACCCTCAAACTCATGTTTGAATTCATAATTTGATTATTTAATGTTCACATTTCCCCCTCCTACCCCCCTACAAAATTTATTTTAACCTTTTTTTTACCTTTGTAAACCGGCCAGGTACACGTTGATGGTCGATATATTAAAATTTAATTAAACTTGAAACTTTAACTTTGTTAACTGCCTTGATTTGACTACAATTGTTAAGAAATACAGTATATTTAATAAACTAACTATAACTGTCTATATTTATTTAAATCTTAGCCTATATTACCTTTTTTGTTGTGAGAAAATGTAATTTTTGTTCCTTTGCTGTGATTTTATAAATTTGAAAATTAGTAGCGAACAATATAGTTATGGTTGTAATCACAGAGTTCAATAGTCAAAGGATGAACTAGATAAATATACCCAGTTAAAATCTAACCCCTTTAGAGGAGAAGGTTATTTAAGGACAATAGCATTCTTTTTGCCACCTGGAAAATCTTAAAATTTATTGATAATTTAACATCTATACCAGTACAATAATCCATGTGTCAATCATTATGGTTGAACAAGATTCAAAATGGTGAGTCTAAGATCCTCTTGAAACAGTGGTTGCAGGCAGGTATATGTACTTTAGATGATGTGTTATCAAATGGGAAAATGCTTGACTTTTCACAACTGCAACAATCATTCGGTATCACAAATTCTCAAGTATATAAATGGTTGCAGTTGAAGGAGGCCATTCAGAAGGGGTTCCTTGATTGGTGAAGTTTAAATAATCAGTATAGCTTGCTGGGCCTATGCTTCCAGACAGATTTGCTAGGGCATCAGGTTGCCAAGTGGTATAAATTAATGTCGGAATATTTGAATAAGAAACCAAAAACTAGTCTAAAAGACATTTGGAGCATTGAGATAAAGCAGCAGATTTCTGCTACTCAATGGCCACAGATTTGGTCTTGGAGGATGAGATGTACGGCGTCAGCATCTATGAAACAAACCTGTTTTTTTTTTTTTTTTTTGTTACACAGATCGTTTTGGACCCCAGTTCGTTTGCAAAAGTTAGATAGTTCCAAATCTAATAGATGCTGGCATTGTCATCTTGAAATAGGGACACTGAATCATCTGTTGTTCTATTGTCCTTTGATACTCAATTTTTGGAAGTCGATATGGGGACATATTAATAACATACTGGAATCATCAATTCCATTAACCTATGATGTAGTCATCTGTGGGACAGTATTGCATATTAAACCCCCATTGGACTGGTATAAATGCCGGCTTTTCATTATTATAATCGAAATTGCCATGCAAATGGTTACTCATAATTGGAAAAATTGTGATCGGCTTAGTTTTACCTTTTGGTGGGCGAATTTATGGGCTCCTTTTATCAAGGCGCGCTACGGGGGTTAGCGCATCGGACAATTCCTCACACGCTAACCCCCATGGCAGCCTAAAATCCTAACACCTCATCAATGGAGGCGTTAGGTACTAGCACAGCAGGTGGTTTAAAGTGCGGTATTCCACGCGTTAAACCGCTACCGCGCCTTTGTAAAAGGACCCCTATGTTTATGTTATAAGTATGAGAAAATGAACGCTGACATGTTGGGGCATAATAATTTATTCAGATTAGTTTGGGGTCCGTTAACGACTTTTGTTACTTTGGTATAGTTGTCTTTTACCTTTAATTTCCTTTAGATTTATACACATATCTAGGGAAGGGTGGGGGAAGGGGGGTTATCTCTTTTGTTTTATTCCTTGATTGAATGTACTGGAAGGGAAGGGGGGTAATTCATTTTGTATTGTTATTGACTGGTTGTAAGTGCTGATTCTGAATATTATTGTATGTATAATTTTATACATTTTGTATTAGCCTTGAAAATTTTATAAAGATTTTATTTTTTTTAAGTACTGCAATATTTAGCTTATTCCTTCCTTATAAATCAAAATTCTGGATGCTGAACTAGAGAAAGAGATGTTCAGCTTGCAGGGCTTTGTTTATAAATTTTTATCAACATAACTAATATACTACTTTATCCTAAAGCAAAAAGAAAATAAATAGATTTTTTTTTTCTACCTTTGTTGTCTGGTTTCTGCTTTCCTCATCTTCTCCTCATTCAATTCCTTCCTTTCACTGTCTGCCTTCTCTCTGTGTCTTTTTTTTTTTTTTTAATTCTTTATTTAAATTTTAAACAACAATTCACAAGTGTAATCTTGTTCCATGAAATATAGAGAAAGAAAACAGATTTCACCAAAATAATATATCAGATTTGAACAGGACATTTCAAATTTGAAAATACAACATTTTATCCCTTCCTTAGACCACAATAAAAGGGGTGTGATAATCATATAATATTGGAGACATAAATTAAAGAATTTAATTTGGAGGAAAAGGCTTAGTGAGGCACGGCTACCCTTTTTTTTTCTTTTCTACATCATACCTTGGTGATCTTTTAACTCTTAGTAATCTTTTTAACTCTTAGAAACTCCTTTAAATGTTCTGAAGAAAAAAAAACATATTTTACTCCCAAGTACCTTACCAAACATTTACAGGAGTAAGCTAGAAGAAATGTAGCGCCCAATTTAAGAGTTTCTTGTCGTAGGGAAAGAAATTCTTTCCTTCGCTCCTGAGTCACTTTAGAAACATCTGGGTAAATCCAGATACGTTGTGCCCCAAATAATTTTTGAGAATTTTTAAAATATAATCTTAAGATCATATTTAAATCTTGCTCAAAAACAAAAGATGTTAGAAGTGTAGTTCTTGCAGTATCTGGATTCAGAGTTTGTTCCAAAAGAGCAGTAACATTGGCAAAGTCAATCTGTTCCTCTTGTCCATTATTTTTTTCTTGTCCAACATTTTTTTCCAGAGGAATTTTTTTATTTGGCAAATAGTAAATCTTATTTAAAGGAGGAATATTTTCAGAAGAAATTCCCAAATTTTCAATCAAATATCTTTTGAAGAAATCAATAGGCGGAATACCAGGTGAAATTGGGAAATTCAATATACGAAGATTCAATCTCCTATTATAATTTTCAAATTGCTCTAATTTCCTATGAATAGAGGAATTATCTTTAATTATTGCTGTTTTAAACATTTGAAGCTGTTGTATATCCTCCTGTATCTGTTTGTTTTGGCTTGAGAAATCCAGTTTAACTGAGTCAATAGTTTTAGTTAAAGTATCAATCTTAAGGTTAATATTTGTTACCTCCTCAGTATTTTTAGCCATAGAAGCCTCCATACGTTGTAGAAGCACCCAGATATCTCCCAAGGAAGCCTCCGTTGATGTTGGTGTAGATATGCTGGTTGTTAATTCTTTCAGCTTCCCTGCACTTGCTCGTTCTGGTTCAGCGCCCTCACCGGGCAGCCCCATGGTTTCCCTTCCGGGGTCATGGCTCTCC
The DNA here is from genome assembly GCF_902459505.1 of Geotrypetes seraphini. Classification (NCBI taxonomy): domain Eukaryota; kingdom Metazoa; phylum Chordata; class Amphibia; order Gymnophiona; family Dermophiidae; genus Geotrypetes; species Geotrypetes seraphini. The sequence continues at coordinate 141,394,548 of NC_047092.1, read as the reverse complement.
CGCAGCTGAACCCCGGCAGTAGCAGGACAACGGGGGTGAAAGGATCCGGAGGGGACAAAGATATTTCATACCCCGAAAGGGAGAAAAGCTCTCCACCGCCTTCTCCCAAAACCGGGTCACCTCCTCCGATAGCTCGGGTTGCCGTTGATTGAGTCGCAAAGAAGCGGTCCACCATTTGCTGGATAGCTTGCTGCATGGGTGTCGAAGAGAGGGCCGGCGAGGAAACAGCCCTCAACACCCCTTTCCTCTTCGGTGGCATCTGCTCTCAGGAAAAAGGTAAGAGAAAAGGCTCCTGCAAACGTCCCGATCTTCCTGCGCCGCTTCACTGCGACTCACTCACCGCCGCCATCTTGTCACACCCCCCCCTCTCTGTGTCTTCCATTTGCTCTGTTACTGTGCCTCTCCCTTCACACACACCCCTCCCCCCAATTGGTCTGGCACCCATCTTCTTCCCTCCGCTCCCTCCATAGTCTGGCTTCTTCCCTTCCAGTGTTTTTTCCCCACTCTCTGTTCCCCATTTCCCTTCAGCGCCTTCTTCCCACTCTCTGTTCCCCATTTCCCTTCAGCGTCTTCTCCCCACTCGTTCTTCCACATTTCCCTTCAGCGTCTGTTCCTCTCCAGTGGTTTCCACCCCCCTTCAGCTTCTGTTCCATTCCTTTCCACCACCCTTCCCTCTCGCCACCCCCTTCAGCGTCAGTTCCTTTCTACTGCCCTTCAGCACCCCTCGTGCGGTCTGACCATCTTCCACCCTCCCTCTTACCTTCATGGCGTGTTATAGTGTAATTTGTTCAAGCCGCTGGAGCCTGCCTGAAATCACCTGCATCTGCGGGCGGAAGCTTCTCCTCATACGCAACTTCCGGTTGTGTCAGAGAAGCTTCCGCCCACAGACACACACCAATATCCATGCACAGTGGGATAGCTAATTGTACTGTTTGCTTTTGGATAAGTTTAAAAAGTAATAAGAAGAAAATTGAGGTCTGACTTTCATCAGAGGCATCTAAGAGAACACTTCTCTGAGAAATACTTCTATGTGAATCTTTTTTTTTTACTATGAACTACAAGACTGCTACTATAACCTAATAAACCATAAACCATCTTTTACAATATCCTCTGGACTTTGAACTCGTTGGCATTTTACGGGACTTGTGTCTCTTTCTGTTGCTACCAATGATGTCCTGGTATAAATCTTGTCCTCCGTGTCACTATTCAGAAAAGTTTGAACACCTCTTGGTGTATTGCCGTCAGACTGCTGTGAGTTGTGGACACTGTGTGCCGCCTTGTTCCAAAGTTACCAAAGTAACTTGGCAGATTTCCTTAAGATGGTCTAGGACCTTAGAGAGAAAGAATAGCTGTTTATATTAGCAGTTTGTTTTTGAGGGGCTTTCAGAGACTGTCAGCCCCTCAAAAACAAACTGCTAATATAAACAGTAAGGCTGTGCTCATTAATTCTTTTCTACTGGGTTGTGCAGTACAGGAAAGGTTACAGTTAAGGTGCAGTCTGTAGCCGAACTGAACATTAAGATAAGATTTACTACAGAAATACAGTATCATAAGGAAAGCACTTTAAAACTATTTGTGAATCATTTCTTTCTCACCTAATAAACTCCTGTTGCTAATCAAAGTTACACTCAAGAATCTGCATGGCTGATAAATCCAGTTATACAAAGTGAATTTGAACTGAAACTTCAGCCCACAGGGCAAAAAAAATCTTAACCTCCACCCCTGTGCAGTTCTGCTTAGAATCAACAGTTGGGAGTTAGGTTGTGTGTGAGAAGAGTATGCCACCTGTCTTCGAAGGAAACCTTCCTCTAGATAAAGGACTATGATTCTGGATATGAACTATAAAAATTTGGGGACAAGATCATTTCTGGCTCCACTTAAAACTGTTTTGAAGGGTTTTGACTTCTCAAGACTGTTCTGTATGTGGGTTGGGGGGGACGACGAAGGGGGGAGGGGATGTGGAGATATTTTGTCACTTTCTAAAATGATGATTTATGCTTTGCTGTGGCCATTTTGTTCTTTTTCTCTTGGAGTTTGCTGCATTGTTTCTGTTATCAAGTTTATTCATATTATTTGATTGAACGCTTTACCAAATTACAAAGCGTTGTACAAAAGGTAAAAATATGATTTTAGAGAAATCACATATACATAATTCGTTACCAGAACTACTTGGGTATTTGCTTTTTAAAGCCACGGGAAACAGTAGGAAAGAGGGGAGGAAATACAATTTTAAAGAAAAAGTACATAAAAGGGAAGTACATAAGGAGGGTAGGAAGAAGAGGATTGCTGGCGGAGATGGGGTCGAATAAGAGAGCTATTAAAAATCTTAATTTGGAGATGGCTGAAATCGTAAAGTATTACATCTTGGTTGGACATAATGTGGTTAGACATTATGTGGTTTGATGATCAACAATGTTTGACTGTTTATTCATCAATAAAAATTGTTGTGCCCAAAAAGTATCATCATTTGAGTAGGCATTCCAGATACACATGCATTTCATTTTTAAGAATGTCAACATAAGTATTCTTCACAAGTTTTATCTGTTGGCATTTATCCCTGCTTTATAACTTCAGAGCACCCTTTTGGACTTGAGGCGTGGTGGAGCACTTAAAGAGAAATTGCATTCACTTCTCTGACCTTCAAAACCACCTTTATTGGGATGAAATTTGAGTTTCAAATGATGTTTTCTTAATTAGGTCTTCTCAGACATGCAGGATAGCAGTACTTCTATATGCATGCTCCCTTTCCTGATGGCAGTGCTGTATTTATTTTATAAAAGGCTCAACATTCACAGATAATTTTGTAACATTTGTACAAATATTTTAAACAGGCAAACACAGAAATTCATGTCCACACCTAGATGATCTTTACAAAGTTATTATCTAAGGAAGTAATTTTATACAGCATTTCTCACTGGAAAAGCACGTTCTTACTGGAAAAGCACGTTCTCACTGGAAAAGCACGTGAAAAAGGGCTCGTCTGGAATTTTTTCATTCAGATATGTGTGTAAAAAAAAAAAATAGGACTGAAACTAATTTACATGATTTTGTTGCCAAGTTGAATTTGATTGGACACCGATTTACAGTTTTCAAGGCCCATATATGGAAACTTAACTGCTAGTGGTAGCACAGTGATAATAATGGTATGGTTGCCATCATAGAGGACTAGAAGCCACAAGGTGGGGTACAAATTGTAATTACTCCTGCCCCATTAAACATCAGAGATCCCATGTCTGAGAGGGTAGGGATTAAGGGACTGGGTCCGTGGGTAGGGATTAAAGGGCTTGCAGTCTCAGGCCAAGTTCAGGGGGTCTTGGGCCCCAGGGAGAATATGGGAGAGGCTGACATATGTTGTTTTTTGACAACAGTAACACACATAGTAAATAGAAACATGACAGCAGATAAAGGCCGAATAGCCCATCCACAACATCCGCTATCTCCTCTTCTCCCTAAGAGATCCCACATGCCTGTCCCATGCTATCTTGAATTCAGTTACAGTCTTCATTTCTACCAGCTCCATCGGGAGACTATTCCATGCATCTTCCACCCTTTCTGTAAAGAAGTATTTTCTTACACTACTCCTGAGCCTATCACCTCTTAACTTCATCCCATGCCCTCTCCTTCCGGAGTTTTCCTTCATTTGAAAAAGACTCACCTCCTGTACATTGACACCATAGAGATATTTAATGACAGCAGATAACAAACAGTATAATCCATCTAGTCTACCCCGTGAAATTAACTTTCTCTTATGTTGGTTAAGTGACAAATGATTTTTTTTCATATGTTCTTGGATGTGTTTTAATGCATTCAAGATGCTGCAGTAATTAATTGTGCTCTTATGTAGTTTTAGCTTTGACTCCTTTCTCTCTACAGATCCAACAGATCGCCAAAGCCTGTAATTTCTTCCTCTATAACAGGAGTGTCCAACCTTTTGGTTTCGCTGGGCCACATTGGCCAAAAAAAATGTTTCTGGGGCCGCACATATGTGCAAACGCTGCAGCAAGACAGAGGAGGGAGCTGGCAAGACGGTAAACACCAGGGAGCAGCAGAGGAAAACACTGTATTGCCCTCGACCCAGGGCCACACAAAATACTTCACGGGGCCGCATATGGCCCTCGGGCCGCAGGTTGGACACCCCTGCTCTATAATATCACCAAAATCCATCCTTTCCTTTCTAAGCACACTACAAAAACCCTTATCTACACTCTTGTCACCTTTCAACTAGATTACTGCAATTTGTTTCTCACAGGGCTTCCTCTAAATCATCTCTCTCCCCTTCAATCCATTCAAAATTCTGCTGCACAATTTATATTGTGTCAGTGTCACTATACTCACATTACCCCTCTCCTCAAATTACTTCATTATAGGTTTACCAGATTTTCTGTTTGGAAAATCTGGACCCCTAGACCCGCCCCCCAGCCTGTCCACCCCCATCCCACCCCAGTCACGCTCCCAATCCCGCCCTAGTCCCACCCCCACTGCCTGCTCTCGTCAGGTAGAAAGGCGCATGCGTGGATGCCCTCCTGCACAACGGCAATTTGATAGAAGTTTTTCAAAACCCAGACAAAGTACCGGGTTTTGAAAAGCCGTCTGGGGAAATCTGGACATCTGGTAACCCTACTTCATTGGTTTCTTATCCATTTCCGCATACAGTTCAGACTCCTCTTATTGACCTCTGCAAGTCGCTCTGCAACTCGTCTCTCTCCTCTCTTATCTTCCCCCAGTGGCCCAGCAGGGGGGGGGCAGTCCACTCCAGGTGCATGCCCCAAGGGGGTGCACAGCTGGCCACCCACCGTGGAATAGGCTGCCGCCGGGGAAAGGCTTCCACTGCCGTTATCGGGAACAAGCCAGGCCGAGTTCTCCCTTCTTTTCTTCCCTGCAGAGCCGACCAACTCTCGCCTCCCGACGTCAATTCTGACGTCGGAGAGGACGTTCTGGGTCAGCCAATCATTGCCTGGCTGTCCCGGAACGTCCTCTCCGACTTTAGAATTGACGTCGGGCAGCAAAGAGTTGGTCGGCCCTGCGGGGAAGAGAAGCAGGGCAAACCTGGAGCCGACCTGTTTCCGATGGCTGCAGTGGCAGCCTATTCCCCAGCAGCAGTGGCAGCATTTTCCCAATGGCGGTGGCATAGGGCAGGGGAAGGGGAAAGAAAGAATGGGGGGGACAGGGAGCTGGAAAGAAAGAGGGCAGGGTGAAACAAAGAAAAAGAAAAAATGGGGCACGGAGAGAGAGAGAAAGAAAGAGGGCATGGAGAGAGAAAGAAAGAAGGGGGCAGGATGAAAGAAAGAAAGAAATGGGGCACGGAGAAGAGAAAGAGACATACAGAAAGAAAGAGGGCATGGAGCGAGAAAGAAAGAAGGGGGCGGGGTGAAACAAAGAAAAAGTTGGGGGAGGGAATGAAGTCTGGAGGAGAGGAAGCATTCAGGAGGCTGAAAGAAGGAAAGAAATATTGGATGCACAGTCAGAAGAATAAAGTGCAACCAGAGACTGATAAAATTACCAAATGATTTTATTTTCAATTTAGTGATCAAAATGTGTCCGTTTTGAGAATTTATATATGCTGTCTATATTTTGCACTATGGCCCCCTTTTACTAAACCGCAATAGCGGTTTTTAGCGCAGGGAGCCTATGAGCATCAAGAGCAGTGTGGGGCATTCAGCGCAGCTCCCTGCGCTAAAAAACACTATCATGGTTTAGTAAAAAGGGAGGGGGTATATTTGTCTATTTTTGTATAGTTGTTACTGAGGTGACATTGCATAAAGTCATCTGCCTTGACCTCTGAAAACCTGCGGAATATAAATGATAATTAACATTTTCTCTGTGTACAGTGTGCTTTGTGTTTTTAAAATTTTATTGTTGGTAGATCATTTTGACTTGGCTACAAAGGTAAGGGGGAGGGAGGGAGGGGAGCTGCTGAAAGACATCTAGTAATCCTTGCAGGCTTAACTGTGCAGGGAATTATTTTTTGTAAAATCATGTTTTGTTATGTGACTGACATTATTTAGACTTTAATTTCTATGAAAATATATCCACATCACTCTTGGTTGAGCTGAGGACATTTCAGTACCCCTTTGTACGCCTGTTTAGCTTTCAAAATTCTACACGGTATCCTCCCTCCCTTTATCCCTCTTTCTTGGAATTCTTCAAACCCTAATACCACCAGACCCTCCTACAAATTAAAACTATCCTTCCCCTCGCTAAAAGGCATTTCCCATACAGGAAAGCTAGGGACCTCCCTCCCTTTCAAAATCACTGAGCTCTGGAACAACCTTACCTCCCCTCTTCGGAACTTGAGTTCTCTCCAAGTTTTCCACAAACATCTGAAAACCTGGCTTTTCTCAAAAATGTAAGCCTCTCTCCAACTTTGGTATCCCAAGTCCACAAAAACTCTTCATATCTGGCATCCCAAGTCCTCTAAATATTCTTCACACTTTTACCTCTAACCCTTTGTTGTAGTTCCTTCCTATTTCATCTACTGTAAACCGCGCCGAGCTCTACGAACGTGGAGATGATGCGGTATACAAACCTAAGGATTAGATTAGATTAGATTAGATCAGAGGCTTATGCCCACACATTGGGGCCTCTGGATTGAGGTGACTTTACTTGGGGGGGGGGGGAGGGCAGCTACATGATTTGGGGGAAGGTTTCTGTTGTGTGGGGGTCATATGATGTCAAGAAAGGGTTTGGCTCTGCTATTGGATATGGTGTGTGTGTGTGTGTGTGTGTTGTGGAGGGGGGGGGTTGGAAAGCTATCATTGCAATGGAGTCTCAAAGGGGGAAAGCACTGATGCTGGGATCATCATCCTTTACAGAGGAGCAGTGATTTTAGAAAGCTGATTCTATATCTGTGTATGGGAGGGAGAGGGGAAGTATGATTCCCCCAGTTACAGCTTTCTGAAGTTGCTGCTCCCTCTAGATGTCGAGGGGCTTGGATGTGCTCTTACTTTACAAGAGACTTTATGTCTGACAGAGCCAATTGAAAATAGCATGGCATTTGCAGATGTTCTGATGTGGACAATGGAATTCCCTTCTGCACATCCTTTCAAAATGCGCCTTCATGTTCTTATAGATTGCTAGCAGATGTGGCAGAAATCATGCCTTGAATGCAGGTGCTGACATTTACATATAAAGGACTAGAGTCAGTAAATGGCATCCAAATATGGGCATAAAAAAGTGTGAAATGAGTGCTATTCTATAAATGGTGCTCCAAGCTGGGCATCATTTAGAGCAGGGCTGCCCAAGTCCGGTCCTTGAGATCTACTGGCAGGCCAGGTTTTCAGGATATCCACAATGAATATGCATGAGAGAGATTTGCCTGCACTGCCTTCTTGGTATGCAAAACTCTCTCTCATGCATATTCATTGTGGATATCCTGAAAACCTGGCCTGCCAGTAGATCTCGAGGACCGGACTTGGGCAGCCCTGATTTAGAGGGTAGCACATTGCACAGGGATCCACACCCAACTTTGGGCATGAGAATTTATACCAAGAGAAACCTGATAGGAATCCTCTCTTGTAAATTAGGTGTGGATCCCCCCAAATTTTGTAATCCTGCAGGCGTCTTTATTGAATGTCCTGACTCACCCATGACCCTCCCATGGACCACCCCCCCCACCCCCCATTTTCAGTAGCATGATAAAAAATTTACTTGCACATCTTTATAGAATAGCGCTTAGCGAGATTCACACCCAAATCAAAATTGGAGCCAATTAAACCCAATAATTTCTTGTTAGTGCCCAATTATTGCTAGGCATCGGCTCATTATTCAGTTAAATTGCACATGCAAATCAGGGTGCCATATGTAGATTCTGAGGGAAGTTTATAAATATATGTGTTAATTAAAGTATCTTATAAATGATGTGCATAATTCCAAACTCTGCCTTTCCTTTGCTCAAACTGGCCCTCTGTCTTGGTCTACTGGCAAAACACATGCGTATCTGACAAAACAGGCACATTTAAGCTAGTCACCTTTTATGCTACTCACGAACAAGACTTTGTACATTTAGGGCTTCTTTTACTAAGCTGCGTTAGGGCTTTAATGCGCGAAATAGTGCATGCTACATTGCCACGCACGCTAGACCTTAACGCCAGCAATGAGCTGGCGTTAGTTCTAGAAGCGTAGCACGCGGTGAGGTGCACGGTAATTTCCTGCATGCGCTAAAAACACTAGGGAACCTTAGTAAAAGGAGCCCTTAGTCCTACATTGGTAGAAGCACACAACAAAGCTTAAAAGTTAAAAAAAAATAAAACAAAAATAGAATCAGAAACAATAAAAAAAATAATAATAAATGCCCAGTTTAAAAATAACTAAACCCTAGTGGGTGTGTTGCACTGTAGTTTGAAGCCAGGCACTTAAAATGGCCTCTACAGATCCTTACCGTTTTCTAATTTTTTTTTTCTCACTTTTTTCCTGATCTTAATACAAAAATGTTTGTTTTAACATTTGCCTTATGCCTGGTATTACTTTTTCCATTTCTTCACTTTCCTGCCTCTCTCTCCACTCCCTCCCATCACACGCAGAGCTGCTCAGCCCATCCTTGCCTGTTGAGAGCTGAAGTAAAACATCAGGGGAGAGCAGATTGAGCATCCTTGGAACTGCTGAGAAGCTAAAATGCCAGAAGAGGTCATGTCTGTAGTGTTTCAATGCACACTGGAAACGATTCAATCCCCAGTTTTGATTCATCAATACAATTTACTGAGGTTATTTTCCCTTACGTAAGTCTTGGATCAGAAGCACCTGAAAAACACATTCAAGGTGATGTAGCGAACAAATAATAACCACAAAATCTGCATCAAATCGCATTTACCAATAATGCTAGTAGGTGTATTTGTTTCTAGGTAAAAGGGTGCCAGTGCTAGCATGCAAGGTCATTTGTTAGCAGCATCATGATCACCGAAGGACTTGCTCCCGCAATAGCCACACCTCCTCAAATCAACCACCAAATCTATGTACTGCAAATAACTGACCAGTCCTTAAAACACACCATTTGTTAGGAAGAGGACAAGATGGACTGCTACAAATCCCTACACAGAAACTGTATGCACACAAAATACAATTATTTCACCTTGGTCACATTTGTCAATTTGCAGAAATGAAATTCTATGATTTGACATTGTTTCAGATCATTGATTGAACCCTATCCACGTCATTCTTGGTTGAGCTGAGAATTTTTCAGTACCCCTTTGTAGTAGAGGCTCATGCCTACACTTTGGGGGCCTCTGGAGTGGGGTGACTTTACTTGGGGGGAGAGAGCTACATGATACACAGACTCAAATATTAAAAAAAAGAATCATAAATTAGAAATAGAAATGTGCAGGGAACAACTGAACTTGAATGAAGTATGTACAAGGGAGTGTATGGTTTAGTGAGATTATGTAGGGGAGAGTGTGGCGCAGTGGTTAAAGCTGCAGCCTTAGCACCCTGGGGTTGTGGGTTCAAACCCACGTTGCTCCTTGTGACCCTGGGCAAGTCACTTAATCCCCTCATGGCCCCAGGTACATTAAATAGATTGTGAGCCCACCGGGACAGACAGGGAGAAATGCTTGAGTACCTGAATAAACCCTCCTGGAAGAACAGTACAGAAAATTGAATAAATAAATGGGGGTGCCAAAGCACAAAGCCTAGAAGGTTAAGAAAATGATTTTAAATGCTATTCTTTGTTCAACCAGGAGCCAATGATGTTCTTTCAGGAGTGGAGAAACACTGAATGGTCTTCCACTGAAATTCTTCAATTAGTTAAGGATGTCTCTGTCCCCATAGATTCAGGTATTGCTATGATGAAAGAATGACACCTGTTTTAACTCATTCCACTGACTTACCATATAAAGCTTAAGATTCGATACCTACTGGTATTTCATTACTACTGCAGTGTAATTTTGATGTGTCTTACATATGTAAATTTAGAATAGCTAATCCATGTACTGTACTCCAAATCGACACTGAATAATGACTACCTCACAGCAAAGGCAGGCTTCAGCTTGTTCTAGTTAAACATTAAAATTCATATAAAAGCAACTTTGTATAGGGGCACTAAAATATCTGAATTACAAATGTTCCATAGTGACAGCTGGTGCAATGTGATATTATATGAATGCTTCTATTTCAACCATGTACTACAGAAAGCAGAAGATACCTTCACATCTATTTGCTTAGTAGATAGGGTTTCATGCACATTATACTATTACATATTTTGTCTAATGAAAATATAATCCTTACAAAGTTATATTTTTTTGAAGCACAGAAGGTTTATTCTCTTACCAGCCCATTCCGTGAAAATTATTTGCTTTGGTTGATTTCACTATTCTGGAAATTAGTGATCTGGATGAAATATGTTTTTCTTGGCTTCCTGGATGATTGTGTTCAATAACTTTTGTTTGGTCTGGCACTGCCCCTGCTTCTCCATCTGTTTCTGGTATTTACACTATGAATATTTTGATGGACATGTATCCAGCAGCCACATGCAGGGACAGAACTTATTTCTAATATATACATTGTGAACCAGAAAAAAAAAAAACACCACCAAAATGTTTTTGGCATATCTTCCACAGAACTCAGCTGATTCTTATGAAATTTATGGCCTCTTTTACAAAGCCGCGCTAGTGGCTGCGCTGCTCTATCGGCCCCGAAGCCCTTAGAGATTTAAAGGGTTTCAGGGCTGTTGCTGCACGGCTTTGTAAAAGAGGCCGTTAGTGTGTCGTGTCTTGAATGAAAATGATGTAAAATGCTGTAAATATTTCCCACCACACCACAACACTACCTTGTGAAAATGAATTGCTGCTATGGGATATGCGCAGAATCAGACGATAGTTTGCAAACAGTCTCTGTATCAAAATGATTTTCTTTGCAGAAGACCAAATTCTGATAAAGAACTTGGTCCTGCTAACAGATTAAAGTGGAAAGGGGTAAAACGAGGACCTGACGGACCTCGCGGATCTAAAACCGCACGTCCTTAAAAATCTGAGGTCCGTGCTGTTTAGGATCCCTCAGCGCTAAAATGTCACCAAGGTCTGTCAGAGCCAGAGACTAAAACCATTCCCCTTAATGAAGTTTTTGCAGAAAATCTCTCCTGCAAAAGATACCAGTGGCGGGGACCCGGCCCAACCGTCCGGGCTCTATAAACATTCAATTATTGCCAGCAAAGTAGCCACGCCACTTTTAGTCTCTGGCTCTAACAGACCTCGGTGACATTTTAGCATTGACGGATCCTAATACTTTTCCCTCCCTATGCTGAGACGGATCTGTCAGCGCTAAATTGTCATCGAGGTATGTCAGAGCCAGTAGCACGGATCTCAGATTTTTAAGGACGTGCGGTTTTAGATCCGCGAGGTCCGTCAGGTCCGTGAGGTCTGCGTTTTACCCCTTTCTGATTAAAGCAGTTGATGATAGTTGAAAGAGTTCCCACAGAAGGATTGTAACAAAAACAGCCTTCAAGTCCTGTTATGCAATATCTGAATAATGGGCCCTGTGGATTGTAAGCCAGGCAGCAGATGACTGTGCTTGATTTGCACACAAGAGTACATTGACATTTATTTATAGTATTTATGTAACACTTATAACCTAAGTGGTTTTTACATTCAGGTTTAAAACTGAACTCCAATAAGACAAGGTTTGGTTTGGTTTTTTTTGCCTCACCATGTCAGGAATTTTCAAAAGCATCCATCATCAAAAAAAACTTTATAATATCCGATTCATTCCTCAGTTAAAATATTAGGAGTAATTTTAGATCAGACTCTGAAGTTAACTCAGTCGTATGTAAAGGTTTCCAAACTTTATGTAAACTACGCATTCTTAGAGCATACTTTGATTTCTCGGCATTTAAGCTTTTGGTCCAATCACTGGTACTGAGCCACCTTGATTACTGTAATATTGTTTACTTGGCAGGTTGTGAGTCATTCAGAATACCGCAGCTAGACTTATATTTGGACTGAATAAGTACGATCATGTCACTCTGTTGTTTCGGGAATTACATTGGTTACCGCTTGAGGCGCGCATTGTCTTTAAATTGGGTTGCATTTATTATAGAGTCAATGGGTCAAGCTCCATTGTACTTGATGGATTTATTTTCAGCTTCTACACAAAAATTATCTCGTAAAACTCCATATTTGTTTCTCCATCGGTAAGGGATTGCAAGTTCAAAAGATATCATGAAAGTATGCTCTCTTATCAGGCTGCCATCTAGGATAAAGATTTCAAGCAATTGCTTACCATTTCATCTTCCTATCTGGAATTTAGGAGACACTTGAAAACCTATTTGTTTTCTAGGTTTTTAGATAATTAATTTCATTCCTATTCCAAATGTTATTTTTTTAGTCTTTTGTAAACTGCATAGAGCTGTGAGGTTATGTGGTCTAGAAATTGATTTATGTTTTATGTTTTTACTCAAGCATTTGACCCTATCTGTCCTGGTAGACTCATAATCTATCTAATGTAACTGGGGCAATGGGAGATTAAGTGACTTGCCAACAATTTTTATACAGGCTAAAGAGAAAAAAATCAATGTCCTCAAAATATACCCCTTTTTAATTTTTTTTTTTTAAATTTACACTCAATCTAGGTGTGCAAGCTGAAATTGTCACTGTTGAGTTATATCACAGTAAAGGAGGAAAATGCCTCAGATCCCCTTATGCCTAAGTTCGAAACTAAAAAGGCATACTAAAAAGGGAAAGCACTTCATGGGCATAAAACCTCCTGTGTAATTCCCTTCCTCCAATGCTATGCACGTTACTAAAAAAAAAAAGAAGTGTCACTTAGCTTTGTTCAATGCTGTAAATGCTGTGAAATGCGTGCTGTTTCTGCTTACTGTTTCTGCTGTGTCCTTACTGTCGACGATAGCTAGCTAAGCATTTCACCGGTAGGCTGCATCAGGGCAGAGGACTCCTCACCACCAGTGCTGCCACTTAGCGTTCGCAGTACATTCATATATTTCACTATGTCTGCTATTTTTTTCTTTCATTTCCATCTTTGCTTTCCTGACTACTCGACCAGCCTCTCCTAACTTTTCCAGATATTTTTGCCTGAAATCATCTTTCTGTGATCTTTTGTAGTTTATGAAAGCTAATCTGTTTTTATCCTTGGACAAACAGGCAGCATATTCTCACATGTGGGGTGATGTCATCTATGGAGCCAGGTACATACAGTGTTAAAAGTGTACTGTCACTTTATACTTCTTAAAAAGCTTTGAGACTGCACACACGAATGCCTTCCTGTCCAACATCAGCTCATGGTTCCTCAGGTTTTCATTCTCTATGGAGCGAAGTTGTGCTTTGGACTCTTTCCAAATCACATTGCCTTCCCAACGTCTATTTTGTCTTTTGGCTCATTTTTCTTTATTTTTCTATTACTAGTAATAGTCTTCCTTCGGTTCTTCTTTTTTTTAAAAAAAATCCAACAATTTCTGAACATTATTTTCTATATTTTCCTCAGTCGGGCCTTCAGGCTCTCTGCCTCTTTAGTATTTTCAGAATGTTTTTTTCTCTGGCTACAACCATTGAGTTTTTTTGACTTAGCCAGGTGATAGCGAAAGCTAGAAGGATGCCAGGGTGCATAAAAACAGGTATGGCCAATAGGAAAAGGGAGATATTGATGCCCCTGTATAAGACTTTGGTGAAACCTCATTTAGAATATTGTGTACAATTCTGGAGACCACATCTTCAAAAAGATATAAAAAGGATGGAGTCGGTCTGAGGAAGGCTACTAAAATGGTGCTTGGTCTTCATCATAAAGCATATGGGGACAGACTTAAAGATCTCAATATGTATACTTTGGAGGAAAGGTGGGAGAGGGGAGATATGATAGAATGTTTAAATACCTACTTGGCATAACTGCGCATGAGTTGAGTCTCTTTCATTGAAAGGAAGCTCTGGAATGAAATGGCATAGGATGAAGTTAAGAGGTGATAGGCTCAGGAGTAATCTTAAGGAAATACTTAGAAAGGGTGGTATATGCATGGAACAGCTCCCGGAAGAAGTGGTGGAGACAGAGACGGTGCCTGAATTCAAGAAAGTGTGGGATAGGCACGTGGGATCTCTTAGCGAGAAGAAGAGATAATGGTTACTGCGAATGGGCAGACTGGATGGGCCATTTGGCCTTTATCTACCATCATGTTTCTTTTTTTTTTTGTTTGAAATAATTTTTATTAAGCAGAAAATACTGAGCAACCATAACAATGTAATAGGGAACAGAAAGCATACAGGGCCAATAAACAGGAAAACAAACGGGAACCCCCAACCCGAAGGGAGGAGGTACAGACCCCGCAATACCCCTATGAGTACAAGCCCGAAAAACAGCGATAGCAGAAATCCCCAACAAGAACAGTAGAAACAGGCGAGGCTGGTCAGTACCTCTCAGTAATTTTCAACAGAAATAAAAGACAACATCCCCCAAAATCCCAACCATCCAGACAACTCATCCATACCAACAACTATACCCCAAGCAACCCCACATACACACAAATCCCACTCATACTCCCCCCCCCCCCCTCTGTCTACGGAATCAAAGTGGCGCTATCCAGAATCAATCATAAAGAGCCAACCTCCAACAAGGTGGCATCCCAAAGAGAACGATATATGCGTCGAGACGCAGACTGCATCCCCTGACAACTGCGGAGCTCCCATCTGGCCACCTCAGCCAGGGAGCGCTTCCATCCCAGCACTTCAGGAGCACCAGCATCCATCCACAGGCGAAGCACCCCACGCTTGGCCACTAACAGCGCAGTGTACAAGAATTGCCAATGATCCACTCCCAAGCCCTGATCAAGCACCTCCCCCTCATAGCCCAACAAAATGAGTAAATAAGACCATTGAAAAGGTACGTCCACTATATGGGCCAGGAAGTCCAGCACCCCATTCCAATAAGTCCCCAATACCGGACATTCTATAAACATATGCACAAGGGTGCCACGCATTCGCTTGCATTTAACACAGACATCCGAGTCCCAGAGACCCGCTTTTACTCCCCTGTCCCTGGAGATATACGAGCGATGTAACAATTTGAACTGCAATTCCTGTAGCTGAGCATTACGGGCCCCCTTAGTAATGTTAGTGAAGCAGGCCACCAGCATCTCAACTCCAACAGGCTCCCCCAAGTCCGAAGACCACCTAGAGGCCACCTGACAGAGCCGAGAGTCCGGCCGTTCCGTCCGGGCCAAGCCATACCAAGTGGACAAAGAATTTAAAGAAGCAGGGAGAGAGAGAAATAAGTGGTCCACCTTTAGAAATTGGAATCCCAAGGGGCACCGCCTCCTATAATCCTCATAAAAGTGGCGCAGTTGCAAATAAGCAAAAAATGGCATATTAGGGAGAGACCAATGACGACGGAGAGAATCATACGAGGGGAAAAGCCCAGTCTCAGAAGACAAGGATCCAACATGCCCCAAGCAAAAACCAGCACCAAGACTGGTCGCCAAGCCGCGATGCCTACCCACACCCGGCGGAAACATAGGATTGCCCCTGAGGAACTGGAAAGCCCAATTGTTCCGCTCTCCCCCTCCAATCCGCTGCCGCCACCAAAGCAACGCTCGCCTCAACGAGTCCAACCACAAAGAGTTGCAGCCCCCGCGGGGTCGCCGCCGCCGAGGAACATCAAGACAGGCCAGTGCGCTGTGGGGGGTCACCCAAGAATCAAACAGGCCCGAGGGGGCAAACCGGGAACTCATCGTGAAAAGTTCATGTATCCAACGCATCAGAGCAGCCACGTTATACAGCCTCAAGTCCGGAAGCGCCATGCCCCCCCGCTCCCTACTCTGCGTAAGCCTCCAATAGCCAATACGCGCCCTCCGGTTACGCCAGATGAAAGAACCGATAAAGGATCTATAGAACCGGTCCTCCGCCCCCCTGAGCCATACAGGGATCATCTGCAGAGGGTAAAGAATCTTGGGCAGCAAAACCATCTTAACTAAGGCAATACGACCGAAAAGAGACAGAGGAAGATCCCCCCAGCGATGACAAGTGTCGCGAAGCTGAGCAAGACGAAGCACGATATTGCGCCGATAGACAGCGGTCCAATCAGCGCTGAGGAATATACCAAGATACTTAAGCTCCCCCTCCGCCCACCTAAAAGGAAAGGAGGGCAGAGCGCGGGAGGCGCAGGGCACAGACACAGGGAGGGCCTCAGATTTGCTGAAATTAATACAAAGTCCCGAAAAAGACCCAAAGGAAGAAATAAAAGAAGTTATGCAAGGAAGAGAAACCCGGGCGTTACCAACAAACAGCAACATATCATCCGCAAACATGGTGATCTTGCAAATCTCTCCCCCCACTCGAATGCCCTCCACCCCAGAAGAGTCTCGGATCTTAACCGCCAAGGGTTCAAGGGAAAGGATAAACAATAAGGGCGATAAAGGGCACCCCTGCCGGGTCCCCCGCCTCAGAGGGAAAGAAGCCGTGCGCTGACTATTGATGAGCAATTGAGCGGTCGGAGCCGTGTACAAGCGAACAACCCAGGCAAGAAACGAGCCAGTAATGCCAAAACGTTGCAAAATCCAAAAAAGGTAGGGCCAGACGACTTTGTCAAAAGCCTTTTCGGCATCCAGGCTAGCCAACAAATCATCCCCAGGGCGGCCCCTACCTTCCCGCAATGCTACCAACGCTTTAAGAATGTTAGCCGAAGAGAAACGACCAGGCACGAAGCCAACCTGGTCGGGATGCACAAGCGTCGGGACCACCTGGGCCAAGCGTTTAGCCAAGATGGCCGTGAGCAGCTTCATATCCTGATTAAGAAGGGAGATGGGCCTATACGAGCCCACAAGTTCAGGGTCTTTGCCGGGCTTGGGGAGCACCACGACATGCGCTTGATTCTGCTCTGGAAGAAGTCTGTCATTAAGCTGCATATCCGCAAACATAGCTCCCAAAGCGGGGCCGACATGATGTTGTAAAATCTTATAAAACTCCGGCCCCATGCCATCCGGGCCCGCCGCCTTGGCAAGTTTCAAGTTGCCAATAGCCAGGGAAATCTCCTGGCAGGTAATAGGGGCATTGAGCATGTCGCGATGCTCGTCAGTAAGTCGAGGAAGAGTCAAATCCCTAAAAAAAAGATCCCGAGCCTCAACATCGCATGCACCCGGACCATACAAATCACTATAGAAACGCACGAATTGAGATTGGATCGCAGCGTCAGCAGTATGCAATACATTAGAGGAGTCCCTGATACGAATGACCCGCGCAGCTCGGCGGAAGGGTCGAACAAGATTAGCCAGGAGTTTCCCTGCCCGATTACCCCACCTATAAAGTTTAAATTTGTAGACATCAATGTGAGTTAAAGCCCTAGCAGTGAGTATGGCATCAATCTGTTTACGCAAGCGAAGGTATGACTGACGCGCCTCCTCGGATCGATGCCGTATATGATACAATTTATGTTCCCGCAATTGTTTCGACAACGACGTGAGCTCAGCGTCCCGTGCCCTGCGCCTGCGAATGGAATAGGCTATGATACACCCACGCAGATAGGCCTTCGCCGCTTCCCAAAACACGGTATCCGATACCTCAGTCCCCTCATTAGTCTGCCTATACTTAATCCATTCCTCTACGAGATAAGTATGAAAGTCATTATCCAAATAAAGGGAGGGATTAAGACGCCAAATACGATCAGCCGCAGATCCCCCTCCCCATCTTAGGGACATAGACACAGCAGCATGATCGCTGAAAGGAACGTCCAGGATGTGCGTGCGCACCACCCGACCAATGGATCGAGAGGGAAGTAGAAGATAATCCAGTCTAGAATGACTATGGTGCACCCCAGAGAAGAACGTGAAGTCCACCTCTCCAGGGTGATAAACCCGCCACACATCCTGGAGGTCCAGCTCCCCCAGCAGGAAATTCACCCCCCGACGTTCATTATCCGCCGTCACTGGTCTCGGGGGCTTACAATCAATAGAAGGATCACTAGTGACATTGAAATCCCCCCCCACCAAAAGCTCATAATTCGGCAGCGCTATCAGATGAGCTAAAAGAGAAGAAAAGAAGGAGTGAGAATAAATATTGGGAGCGTAGACATTACATAACACCACAGGTTTGTCAAATAACGTCCCTGCCCAAATAATATAGCGGCCCTGAGGGTCCCGTATTATCTTGTGGGTAGCCATCACTACAGCCTTGTGGATGAGAATGGCGACTCCCCGCTGCTTAGAATTATAAGAGGACGCAACCACCTCACCCACCCAGTCGCGCTGCAACTTCTGATGTTCACTCGTCGTGAGGTGTGTCTCCTGCAGGAAGGCCACCGAGACCTTCTCTTTTTTCAGAAAAGACAACACCTTGGAGCGCTTCACGGGTGAATTAATGCCCGCCACATTCAACGTGGCACATATGAGGTCAGCCGTAGCCATGGGAGATACCCTGCCACATCTGCCAAGCACACCAAAACCTATCAGAGGTCTCGAGGGTCTCCCAGCCAAACCCCCAAGACCCAGCGCCTGAACGCCAAGTCCCCCGTAGAAACAGAGATTCCACCCCCCGCATCCAACATACCCCCCTACCCCCCACATCCACTCTCCCCAAACACCCGCACCCAAACAGACCACACACCAGCATACACACAACCCCCGCCCCCCCCCAGGCCCAAACACCCTCCCCCCCTCCCCCACTGACCTTTTATCCAACCCCACCCTCCCTCCACAATAAAAAAATTCGAGAAGCTCCCCCCCACCCCCTCGCGCTAACAAGGAATGAAGAACTGCCCTCCCCCCACCCCCAAAGAGATAATCCCCCTCCAAGACCCCAGGGCTAGAAGGAACTATGGTAATAGAAAAGCAAAAAAGTAGCAGAAAAACATAATCAGGGGACAACAAAGTCAACGTAGGGCCAGAGCGACAGCCATGGTCCAAGATATCCAAACAGGGCATCAACGCCAACAGCAACAGGCGCCCCACCAAGAAGGGGCCGCAGTTGTCTCCAAGAGGGTCCGAAGGGGTATACCCGGTCCAGTAGCCCACTGAAAGGGGACAACATATAGTCCAAGATGCCCCTCCTGAGGAAGTCTTGCAAGGAAACATGGCAGAAGCCCCATCCCAGGAAGCAGACAGGCATCACCAAAGCCCACGCCTGCGCCCAGCCCACCACAAAGGAACCAGACTGGACGATGATGAGCAATAGGGCTCCCCAAGCGCAGGATCGTGGAGCACAGGGTCAACAGCAACCAAGTCCCAAAACAGAGGGGCAAACCGCAGATACATCCTAGAAAAGGTCCAGCAGGCCTCAGGGTGCCGGGGGCATAGGTGCCAGGGCTTGTATGTAGGCCCGGAGCGCCTCCACATCCTCGCAGACCTTCGGCCCCCCTGCCTCGAAGACCCTCACTCGGGCCGGGTACTGAACCACAAAGCGAAGGCCTCTGTTGCGGAGCTCAGAACAGTAGGGCGCCAGGGCACGGCGTCGAGCAGCCACCTCAGCCGAATAATCATTGAAGAGCAATAACTTTGCTCCCCCATACTCCAACGAGCCCTTTTTACGGTATAGGGCCATCACCTGCGCCTTGTCCGCAAAGTTCAAGTACCGGGCAATGACAGGTCGAGGCCGCCCCTCGTTCTCCCGGCGGGGACCCAGGCGATGCACCCTCTCCACCAGTGTGCGCGACCCCACTGGAACTAAGCCCACCGCTTCAGGAAGCCACTTCTCCACGACCTCTCTCAACTCGGCATCCCGCAGGGTCTCCGCCAAGCCCACCAGCCGGATGTTATTTCGGCGGCCTCGGTTCTCTTGATCCTCGAGGCGCTCGTGGAGGGTTGCACACCTCGCCTGCAGGTCCTGGATCTGCGTCTCCACCACCGCCGAGCGATCTTCCTGAGCCGCAATACGGGTCTCCGCGGTCTGGAGACGTTGGCCATGACGCTCCAGGCAATCCCTAATATCATCCACAGTGGCCTGGAGCTTAGTCAGCCGTTCGTCTATGGCTGCAGAGATATTTTTAGTCAGCTCCTTGACCGCATCGTCCTGGAGCAGCACTTTCGGCGGGGGAGGAGGAAAAGAAGAAGCGGCCGCCATGCTGGTTACCTCGTGCATGCGCTGGGTCCGAGTCGGCCGCGGGGTCTTAACGGGCATAACTCGCTCAGAAGCCACCCCAGAAAATAGCCCGCACAGGCTCCTGCACCGCAGCACACTCCGATCCTCCGGGCAATCAACAAAGGACAGGGGTGAAGCGGGAGAGAGCAATAAAAGCAAAAATTGTAGCGCGAGAGAGTCGGAGCTAGAGCAGAGAGCCGCCGCTCAGCTCAGCGTCATCACGTGACCCCCATCATGTTTCTATATAATCCATTGTGCTTCCTGTCTTCTTTCCAAAGACAAATTCTCACCCTGGAAAATTGTTCTTCATACATTGGACTGTAAACGTGCCTTGGGACTTCACCTCAACTGTTCATCTCTTTTGACCCTAACAGATTGGACTTGCCTGTAACCAAGAGAACTATTTCCACATAGTTAGTGGCCTGCATTTCATTCTGCTATGCTCAGGCTGGCCTGCAGCTTGAGGGATGTGTTACAGCCCACAAAGTTCTAACTATGGCAGCATCAGTGGCTTTTGTGCGTTCTACTCCTATTGAAGATATTTGCAAAGCAGCTACTTGGTCCTCAATTCATACATTCTATTCCAGACAAGATGGTCATTTTGGCCAAGCAGTTTTACAGAATTTATTTTCTTCCTAATGGACAACTTTCCCACCATCCCATTCAGTAAGCTAGGGAGTCCCACATGTGAGAATATGCTGTCTGCTTGTCTAAGGATAAAGCACAGTTACTTACCATAAGAGGTGTTATCCAGGGACAGCAGGTAGATATTCTCATATGCCTCCCACCTCCCCAGTTGACTTCTTAGCTTGTTTATGAAACTGAGGAACTTTAAGCCAACATCATTGGATGCCAGATGATCACCCACTGTAACATCAGAAACCCATTCCCCGTTTGTAAGCACCAAGCCCAGTATGACCCCCATCTGCTTGGGTTCCATTACCAACTGCTGGAACAGTTCTTGTAGAGAATCTAGGATCTCCCTACTTCTAGGAGAACCTACATCTATTAAATCTCTGTCCACTTCTATCTGTGAGGAGACCTGTATATCTCACCAATATAAATATATTTCCCCTTTCCAGTTTGACTTACAGTGCCTCTCCCTTACCCTGTAGATACTGCAATTGTGTGACTTTAATATGATCTTTAATATAATGCCACTTCCTCTCCTTTTCTTCCTACCCTGTCTTTCCTGAACAGATTATAATCCGGTATATCCTAATCATAGCTCTCCGTGAATAGGATTACCAGACATCCGTATTTCAAAAAGGAGGACATGTCCGGGGCTCCAGATGGCTTTTCAAAACCTGGCACTTTGTCCAGGTTTTGAAAAGCTTCCCATTAAAATCATGTCGGGAATGGGTATCTGTGCATGCGCAGATGCATGGCTGTGACACCACGTACATGCACACGTGCGATGGCATTACATTGCATCTGCACATGTGCGGATGCCATCTGGGGACAGGGCTGGGGGTTAGAACAGGGCATGAAACAGGTAGAACGGGGCAGAACAGGGCGGGCCTGGGAGCATGGCCATGGGTCCAGATTTTCCTTCGGGAAAATCTAGTAACCCTATTCGTGAACCACATCTCTGTGATTGCCACTAAATCCAACTCAGCCTCTTCCATCACAGCCTCTAGATCAAGAACCTTGTTTCCCATACTTCGGGCATTAGTATATACACTTCTCCTTCCGTATTCGCGGTTTTGATTATTCATGTTTTTTAGCTTGTTGGCTCCTCCCCCCAATTACATCAGCTTGCATAGAGAAATCGCCAATTCCAAGCGTTTACAGAAAAAAATTGCTGATTCCCGGCACTTTCTTCACCGTGTTTTGCCTCTCCTTCAGGAACAGGCCAAGTCTCCCACCATGTTATTCGCGGTTTCACCATATTCATGATGGTTTTTAATAGAAAACAGCAAATAACAGATGAAAACGTTATTTGCGGTTTTTCTGTATTCACGGGTTTGTTAATCCCCTATCACTGCAAATACGGAGGGAGAAGTGTAGTGCTTTCCAGACATTGTCCCTTTTTCTCATTTGTGCAAAGTTATTTAGTAATTCACTAACCTGGGGGCTTTGATCACCCTGCCCCAACAATTCTAGTTCAAAGTAGCCTAGACGGAGAATCTGAGCACTTTTTCTTTCAATGTGTTAAAAAATTTAAAGTATATTGCATCTGCACATAGTTGCTAGGACAGGGGTGCGAGTCGATCGCGTTGCCTTTGCAATCTTTTTCTCCCTGCTGCTTCCCCAAGCCAGGCCTAGCACGTACAAGTGCCGGACTTACAAAAGTTTGCCTCCGACGTCAATTCTGATGTCGGAGAGGAAGTTCTGGGCCAGCCAATCGCTGCCTAGCTGGCCTGGAAGTTCTTCCCCGACGTTATAATTGATGTCAGAAGTGAAGTCTTGTGGGCCCAGCACTTGTATGTGCCAGGCCTGGTTCAGGGAAGCAGCAGCAAAAGGACAAACTCCGGAGAGAAAGGCAGCATGCCTGCCAGCATATTCTCCACATCTGCCTCTCCCTGCATCTTTAACTCACCAACAGCCCTTGCTGAACTAGAAGGACGCACCTCTACCACCTGCGAGAGCACCGCCTTCTTATCCTCAAGCGTGTCTTTCACGTGGGGAATCAGCACGCACTCCAGAGCCAACAAAGCTGCCACCACTGCGTCCCCTGGGCAAGCGGCAGAGCACACTCCCGACGGCGTGCAGCGCTTACCACACCGTGAACAGCGCTTAATCACTTCCGCTGCCATGACTCCAAACAAAACAGCTGTACTCACGATCCTCCTGAATCTGAAAGGCAGAGTCCTTTTACTACCGCACAAATCCTGTGCCGGTGAAACCAGGTTTAGTGAAGGGTTGGTGGCTTGGGGGTAGGGATAGGGAAAGAATCGGGGAAGTGGAGAAATCGGCACGATGGCTTGGGGGTAGGGGGAGAGAAAGAAAGGTAGAAATAAAGAGGGTGGCAGGGGGAGAGAGAAAGAAAGGCAGAAATAAAGAAGGGGGGCCAGGGGGAGGAAGAAAGAAAGGCAGAAATAAAGAGGGGGGGGCAGGGGGAGAGAGAAAGGCAGAAAGAAAGAAATATTGGCTGTACAGAAGAAGGAAATTGAAACCAGAGACTCATGAAATCACCAGACAAAAAGGTAGGAAAAATGATTTTATTTTCAATTTAGTGATCAAAATGTGTCCATTTTGAGAATTTATATCTGCTTTCTATATTTTGCACTATGGCTCCCTTTTACTAAACCGCAATAGCGGTTTTCAGCGCAGGGAGCCTATGAGCATCGAGAGCAGCGCAGGGCATTCAGCACATCTTTCTGCGCTAAAAACCGCTATTGCGGTTTAGTACAAAGGCAGGGGGTATCTTTGTCTATTTTTGTATAGTTGTTACTGAGGTGGCAGTGCATAGAGTCATCTGCCTTGACCTCTGATTAAACCCCTGAATACAAATGATAATTAACATTTTTTCTGCGTATAGTGTACTTTGTGGTTTGTTTGTTTTTTAATTTTATTGTTGGTAGATCATTTTGACTTAGTCATTTCAAAAGTAGCTCGCAAGCCCAAAAAGTGTGGGCACCCTTGTGCTAGGACATCCATATTACTCTGAATTTCAGTCATGAAAGAGAAAATATATAAAGAGCAAATCCTTAAGAGAATCAAGGATGTGTCACCTTCTTACACATCTATTAAAGTGTTAAATGGTAGATAATCTCAAAACAGGAAAATTCTGGATGACAAGATAAAGAAATCACTTCTAGACTTTCCCTCAGACACCGCCAATAAAACCTGTGAGAAAATGGAAACCTATATTAGAAACTACTTCCTGTCTAATAGATAAATGTTGACATGGAACCTTACAAAGCTCAATAGTCTGGGTTGATAGCACTTTTACATCCTTTAAATTATTCTCTTTTAAAGCTTGACAGAAACTGCTATTCATAGCTGTTTACCATGAAACTACATTCACTGCCTATCCGTTTTTAACCCTTTCCCTCCCTTTTAGTCAACAGGGCAACAGTCCTTGTTCAAGAAAGATGGACAGCCCCTTCAGAGCTTATTGAATTGCATATTTGCTTGATAACACTAATCAGTAGCCATTGCTGATAACTAACCAGAAATCCATGCCTGTCGAAGGCTGTAAATGCTTTTTCCACAACATTCCCATATATAGATGTTAAGGAGGGGCTTATATTCACGTACCCATACTTAAAAAGAGCTATCAGTATGAAAAAAAAAGATAATGTCATTGTATAGGTCTCAGGTATTTAAACTTTCAGAATGTTCCTATACCTTCCCTGGCCATGTCCCCTGTTGAGTTGTGCACTATGGAATTTAGGCACTATGGAATTTAGGCACTTGTGCAAGCAGAAGCATGCACAAATACAAATTAGTGCCAATTAAATGTAATTATGGATTAAGACCCATTAATTCATACCTGATAGTTTGTTAACTAATTTAGTGGTACGCACAGAATGTTGGGGGATGTGGGGGGGGGGATGTTGGCAGGGGTCAGGGGAGGGGTATAGGACTCCAGCTGATCCTGACAGGGGGAATCCTCTTCAGCTGAGCTGGGCGGAATCCCCAAAGCTGGCTCAGCTAATGGGGATTTCTCTGCCATGATCAGCTGATGGCAAACCCTCAATATGGTTTTTCCCCATATTGAGGGGTAGGAGGGGGTCGTAACCACTGGGGGAGTAAGGGTGATCATGCCTTAAACCCTGCAGTGGTCATCTTGTCAGTTTGGTCAACCTTGGGGCATTTAGACCTGTTTTACTTTGGTCTAAATCCTGGTGTGTAAGTTCCGCCTAGGATGTCCTGGAAAAGCTTTGATTGTTGCTTCAGAATGTCCAGGTGGAAGACCACCTGATTCCCACCCATAACACACCTCCCAACACGCCCCTTTGAGCTCTGGACACAGAGCAGCTTAGAAGTGCTGTTGAATGTCCAGAAAATTTGTCCTGCTATTAGGACGTCCCAGTGCTGACTTTTAGGCAGGTTTTTAGACGTTTTAAAGCTTTGATTATGCCCCCTTAGTGTACTTTTGTATCTTTTGCTAATGATTGAATGCAACGAATGTCAATTGTAATGTTAATTGGGATGGCAGGAGATTTTTTTGGCCGGTGATTAGACTGGGTTGTTGTGGCAGTATTAATAATCAATAAGTCTGCCTACCCTGATGAGGTCTTTGTTCTTCCTGAAACAAAAAATAAATACTAGTATAGTGGTATTTTTCTACTAACGGTTTATATATATCTTTATTAGATTTTCAAACTACAATTGTGCAACAAGTAATTCATATACATAAAATATCGCAAGACAAGCACAATAAACTTTCAGACATTAACATACAATTAAATTTTCCCCCACCCAACCACCCAACACTCAAATAAAATAAAACCCACAAGAAACTATCCATATATACCCTGAATCAAGTTCCAATGCAACTCCCTTCCCCCACCCCCCAACCCACACTGGATGCGTATGTTTACAAGCCTATAAAATAAAATCAATTATTCTTCCTTACAAAATTTTGCCAATGGCTCCCAAACATCCATAAACTTTCTGTACCGCCCTTGCTGTATGGCCATGAAACGTTCCATTTTAAAAATGTAACACAATGATTCCCACCAAAAATTGGAACTTAATTGATCCCAATTCTTCCAATTCCTTAAATTGAGCTGTATGGTAACCCCTGTCATTATAAATAGAAGTTTGTTATTTCTATTAGATATTTGGCTTTTAGCTCTCATCAATGTACCAAATTTTTGATATTGCTGGTTGGGTACCACTAGTGCTTAGGCAGAGTTCTTCTCCATTTATCCCAGCTGCATCCCTGAGCTAAAGCAGGCAGGCACATGGCTCAGTGAGTAAGACCATTATAGCCTATGGGAAAAGGTTTCTGCAGCCAGAACCAAACCCCCGCAAATTAAAAAAAACACCTTTCCCTCCAATTTTTGTACTTCAATGTCTCCAAGGACTGTTTTGAGTTAGCATGCAAGTTTTGCTCTGCTGAAAATTCTACTTTAAAACCAGGAGTTATTGTTTAAGCAGCCATTTGGAGGTTCCTGACGAAGGGGTTTGTCCTGAAACCAAGCTCAGTAGAACCGGGAGCAGCAAATTCACTTATGACGACATTTTCCAGCACAAGATAGTTTTTCATTTTTGTACTCTTAGCAGGTTGCATTTTGTACTCTTAGCGGGTTGCATTTACCTCACCATCCAGCGCTAAAAACCTCTAGCGCTATTTAGTAAAACTCAGCATTAATTGTTTAAAAAGCGTAACTGGTGCCAATAACAAGCGATTAGCAGCTCATAATTTACAAAAAAAAATTGGATGGTACGTACCTAACCCAGTAGGCGCCTACCACTTTCAGATAGGTTTCTAGTCCATGGCACCGACCAGAAAGCAGGTTGTAGCACTTTTGAGATTGGTCTCCACTCATTCCACTATTATGTACTTGTTTATATTATTATTTGAGTGGGTTTACACTCTACACACTATTATTATTATGCACTCTGGAAGATCCTGTGATGGTGTGCTGCATTGAGCCTTGTGCTCTTGCATGAGATAAGTATTGAACGCTGAACATTTTTCTGACTTATGCAATTCACACTGAGGACTTCCAAATCACTAAATCATTATTAATAGTTCTATAATTGTTTGAGTGGATTCTGTATCTTCCTCAGTGCTCACTTGAAGAACTATTATAGCACTTAAATTTCCAGAAACAGGACTCTCCTTGCGTACGATTCCATCGGTTTTACTGAAAGTAGTCTCGGCCTTCCATGTCAATCAGGAAGTTTGTGTGCCTGCTTTTCACCCTATGGGGTCTAAGAAAAAGGATAAAGCATTGAAATTATTGGATTTCAAGTGAATGCTTCTCTGGTACCTGAAATTTACTAATAAGTTTCGCGTACTAGATCACCTTCTTTTTTGTGACCAGTCATGCTAAGAAAGGGAAGCCGGCATCTAAAGCCTTAATTTCCAAATGGATTAAAATGCCCATTTCCTCTGTGTATGTGGGCTGTGGTAAGCAGCGGCTGATCACATTGAAATTGCACTCCACTAGAGGAGTCGCTACCTCCTGGGTGTAGATTCGGGCGATTTCCTCCAAGAAAATCTATACAGCAGCTACTTGGTCTACCCCTCATACCCTTTACTATGTTCTATAGCAGGGGTGTCAAATGTTGGTCCTTGAGGGCCGCAATCCAGTCGGGTTTTCAGGATTTCCCCAATGATAATGCATGAGATCTATTTCCATGCACTGCTTTCATTGTATGCTAATAGATCTCATGCATATTCATTGGGGAAATCCTGAAAACCCGACTGGATTGCAGCCCTCGAGGACTGACATTTGACACCCCTGTTCTATAGGGTGGATATAACAGCCAGGAAAGACACCACTTTTGGGTCCCCTGTTTTGAAGGCAGGTTCAGCGGATCCACCCTAGTCTCCATGGACTGCTTTGGTGCATCCCTAATGTTCAGGACCACTAGATACATTGCACTAAAAAAGAAAGACTAGGTTCTTACCTCAATAATTATCTTCTCTCTTGTAGTGTGTCTAGTGGTCCTGAAGCCCCACCTTGTCAGTAGGCTTCGCCTGCCTGCTGCCTTAAGATCAGTCTGAATTTGGAGCATTTTCTGTCACTCAGATGAACAGAGAGAATTAAAAAAAAGGAAAACATTCAAGAACCTATAGTCTGGTTTAAGTCTTTGCTTGATAGTAGGACATGTGAGTAACTATGAGCTCTATATAAGCTTAGTGTTGGTTCCATACAGTCTTGCTATCTGTTTTGATCAGTTACTTGAATGTTATAATGTTAATGGATATGTTTGTTACAGAGCAGAAAAGAATTGTACTGCTGAGAATTCCCCATCTCCCCATTTCCTTCCTTCCAGTTATGTCTGGCATTACAGTGCTATGTGATTGCTTTTGTACAAACTGAGGGGCAATAGCAGCTCCCTAGGAAGGAGGTGGAGTTCAAAAGATGATTGACAGCATTCTGTAAGCAACTTGTGGGTTTAGATGCAAAACCCTAGTGTTCAGGATCACTAGATACATCTACAAAAAAGATTATTGAGGTAAGAACTAACCTTTCTTTATTGATGTTAACTGAAATTCATGACATTAATTGGAATGCATTAAAATGTGTGCATACATCAGGATTTATGCTATTCTATAAGGCACAGTGTATAACTTCCATGCAGGGCCAGTGTTTTTATAGTTCTATTTAACTTCTCTTTAATTCTAAGGTTTAATTATTGTAAACCGCATAGAACTTCATAGCCTTGCAGTATATAAACTTATTATTATTATTAGTGTTAGACATGAAGGGGCTCAGGACAGAAGCTAGGGATGGGCCCTTAAAGCTTACTTGCAGGCTATCCCTTTTTCAACTTCAGGCAGGTTTGGAGTTCCCTGTGATATGGAGGCCCAGGGCAATTGCCCGCCCCTCACACCGGCCCTGCTCATATGGTACATATCACAAAAGGGAACATAGCCATGGGCAGGTTGGGGCATTCCAAAAAGTTGCACATGGAATAACAGAATACTGCCTCACTGCACCTAATTTGGGTGTGGGCATTTATGCCTGGTTTCAGCAGGCATAAGTCCAGTGCCCGAAAGTTAGGTATAGGAAAACAATATGCTTCTCAAATTGGTGTTATCTTTAATTAGTGTTTCTCTAATCTGTTTAGAAACTTTTAACTCCTGGTGAATATTTTCTAGGGAACTTTTAGATTCGCCAAATTCAACTTTTAAATTTCCCATCGTAACCTCTTGAACTTTAAGTCTTTCTTCCAACTGACTCAGTTGGGGTTTCACAGATTTTGCCAAATCTGCCACCAGATCCCAAAGGGAGTCCAGGGTTACCGCTTTGGGTTTTTCAATATGGAAAGCATTAATAAAATGAGAAGTCTCACCAGTTGATGTTCCCTCTTGAGCAGCATTCCTCTGGTTCCAAATTACCCCTTCAGTTGTTAGACTCTCAGTCTCTTCCAAACTCTCCTGGAAACGAGAGCTAGTCTCCATTCTCCCCTCTCTGATCTCTGTGGCCTCTGTGGCCTCTGTGGCCTCATGCTCCAACAGCACCTCCTCTCGTGGGGAGCTGGTAATCTGAGGAGGAGGAGGAGGTGCTCTGGCGTCGGGGCTTAATGTTGTTTCCAAGCCCAAGGAGTTAACATCCGTTTCGCTCCTCCGGTGCGACTCCAGCGGGACCCCCGACTCCCGGGGTGTCTCCTGCATACGTCGGAGAATCTCCTCAATATTGCCGAACACCGCTGCACCGGATTGCCGCGAGGCTCCAGCGGCACTGCGTCCTCTTTGTTTCGGCATGAAGAGAAAGCAGAGGTCTCGAGCAGCGATGTAAAAGTTGTTAAAGGTGAGACTCTTCGGCGTGTTGCTCAGCCAAAAGGGTCTGCGGCCATCTTGGATCTGGAAAACAATATGCTATAGAAGACATTTGCCCTTTATAGAATACTAGCTGATGCCCCGGCATTGCACGGGTATTTAATTATAGCAATAACACTGTAAATGGATTCAAATAAAGATACTTTATAGTGGTGAATGAAATTATTTTTTTACAGCTTTATAAAAAGTACAATATTCAAATTATAATGTGAAATATTTGACAAAATGAATACAATACAACTAACACAAAACTTGATTATAAACAACATTTTTAGTTTCACCTCCAGGAGCAAGAACATATAAATTCTTGGGTGAAGAGACCCCCAGAACATATCACCCCAGGTAGTGAGGGATCTGCATACCAAGTTTCGTTCAAATCGGTCAAGTCGTTTTTGAATTACTGTGAGAATGGCAGCTTTTTACATTTTTTCCATTGACATGAATGGGTGAAATCTGATGTTCTGTTTGTAGCTCCGCCCACGTGTGCAGGTGGGCCGCAAGACCCCCAGAACATATCACCCCAGGTAGTGAGGGATCTGCATACCAAGTTTCGTTCAAATCGGTCAAGCCGTTTTTGCGTGATCGCGGCACATACACACACACACACACACATACATATATACATACATACATACAAACCTCCGATTTTATATATATAGATGAGCAGTGCTTAACGCTACATTTTTTTACCACCTAAGCTTCAACGCCTTTTATTGAATTCCCTCCAATATTACTTGAATGATAATGAATAATTACATCGACTTTTCAAACAATGAAATAAAAGAAATATAACATTTTACTGAGGTTAAAATGTATGTAACCTTTCTTAAATGGAAGCAGGTTGAAATAACTCTTTTAAATGTACTTAGGGCTATCTAAGAAGGATCCTGAATAAAAAGCTATTGTATCTGGTTTTCAGAAATCAGTTATACAGTAGTATTATGTGACCGCAGGCTGTCTCATGATGATCAGCAACATATTACAACCCACTTATAATTAAGCACCAAGCCAAATGCTGCATTTTTGAAACTTTATGCTATTGTTATTTGGCCAGTTCAGCAAACAGATGGTTTAATAGTTACTTTTCCACTGTGTAATAATTTGTTTGCACTGACAATAAACCATTTCACTAAACTTGAAATTGGATTTAGACATTCTTTGGGGGCTATTTACTGAGCTGGCTCAATTGCTATTCTAAAGTCAGCATGGCTACCACAGTAAAAATTAACATAGAGCAGACATGGAATGGGCAGAGAATGGGCGCATTAAGGGCCAGATTCTTTTTTTTTTTTAGTTCAATACATTTTTTTATTGAGTATTTTGAAAAATACAGAGAGCAATTCAAATACATAAAAAATAATATAACATTTTGTATATATATATATGGTTTATAAATATAGAATAAACTATAAAGGATCATAGTATTAAGAAAAGCTCAGAGTAATGGAGTTATTTGTGAAGACTGTATGAGAAAAAGATGAGATAGAACAGAATAAAAGTTAAGGAAAAAGGAAAGAAAGAGGAAAAGTGTCCCCCTTTCCTTTTCTTCACTTTTCCTCTTTCTTTCCTTTTTCCTTAACTTTTATTCTGTTTTATCTCATCTTTTTCTCATACAGTCTTCACAAATAAGGGCCAGATTCTATAAACAGTGCATTCCTAAGCAATCTAGATGCCTATCTTAAGGCTCCTTTTTCTAAGGTGCGTAGCTAACCCCCGCGCTACGTGGCTAGAACCAACGCCAGCTCAATGCTGGCATTAGCGTCTAGTGCGCGCGGCATTGTAGTGCGCGCTATTCTGTGCGTTAATGCCCTAACGAAACTTAGTAAAAGCAGCCGTAAATGGTGCTAGAGGTGTTTTAGTGTGGGCCAGTGAGGTAAATGCTCCTACGCTCATAGAATTCTTATGAACGTCAGAGCATTTACCTCGCCATCCAGCGCTAAAAACCTCTAGCGCTATTTAGTAAAACCCGGCATTAATTGTTTAAAAAGCATAACTGGTGCCAATAACAAGCGATTAGCAGCTCATAATTTACAAAAAAAAAATTAGATGGTAGGTACCTAACCCAGTAGGCGCCTACCACTTTCAGATAGGCGTCCAAGGCACTGACCAGAAACCAGGTGTTGTTAAGGTGGAATCATAGGCATGTTTTGCGTGTAGGCACCTAAGCTGGACTTAGGCACTGGCATTTAAACCAAGAAAACCCTGGAATAAATGGTGGACATCTCACGTTTGGGTGTCTAGTGATGCCTAAGTCCACTTTAGGGGTTGAAAGGTGTGATTCTTTATAATGCAGAATAAGTTAAGATTGACATGCACTATGCACCGTGTTCCTCCGCACCTATGTTATGGGTGCAGTTTATAGAATAAGGACCTACCTGTTAAAGCAGAGACAACATGGTGTAACTGCACTGTACTATTTACAATGCAGAATGGTGACAATTCTATAAACTGGGAATTTCTGTTTGGGCACCAGAATGCAGCAAGGGGAGCAAATATTAAATCGCTATGGGCTTCGGGGCCGTTACCGCGTGGCTTTGTAGAAGAAGGGGTAATTCTGTTTTAGAATATTAGTTTAAATTGGCAGAAACACACACACACACATTTAGGTGTGCCCTCTGAATGCTAGGATTATGACAGGCATAAATGGGTGTTCCTATGTGCAGTTGTTATGTGCATAACTTGCAGTATTCTATAAGCTGTGTGTGTATACCACCCCTTTGCATTTTACACACTAAGGCAGAGGTAGGCATATGTTATAGAATGTCACTGTGTGCACAGCTCACGCTTCTTTACATATGTGTGCAGTATATGCACATATGTGGTAGCATTCAATAGCATAAGTGCACAGTGCCTAACCTTATGCACTCTGTTATTAAAGAGGGGTAACATGCATTATTGGTTTTGTAACTATGGGCTCCTTTTACAAAGGTGCGCTAGGGCCTTAACATGCAGAATAGCGCACGCTAGCCACTACCGCCTCCTTTTAAGCAGGCGGTAATAATTTTGCTAGCACGCGCTAGAGCGCGTGGTCATTTTGTGCGTGCACTAAAACCGCTAGCGCACCTTCGTAAAAGGAGCCCTAGGTTAGCTGGAAAAATACATTTGCTGGTAAATACAGATAGATATTTTTTGAGAATTGTATATATTGTATACATGCATGTTTGCATTTTTAAAATATATATTTAATGTTCAATCAGTTTGCTCTCAAATTCATTTTTGTCTTTAGAGTCCTGATACAGGCAATTGTGCCGAAACCCAGTCAAGCTGGGTCTTATCTCAATAAACTTGGATGGGTGACATACTGGGTAGATCGAAGATCCATCAAGCCCAGTATCCTGTTTCCAACACTGGTCAACCCAGGTCCCAAGTACCCAGCTAGATTCCAAGTAATAAAACAGATTTTATGATGCTTATTCTAAGAATAAGCAGTTGATTTCCCCAAGCTATCTCAATAGTGGCCTCTGGACTTCCCTTTTAGGACTTTATCCAAACCTCATTTAATCCCGGCTAACTGATTTCACTATATTCTCTGGCAAAGAATTCCAGAGTTTAATTGCACGTTGTGTGAAGAAATATTTTCTCCAGGTTTTTTGGCTTTCTTTTCTTCCTATGACCACCTTTACCCTTTTGGTTGCTATCCCTATCAAATTAGGCAAGTCACTTAACTAATCATTTCCCTATGTACCATAGCTAGACTATGAGCCTGCCAGGACAGACAGGGAACATACCCAAGAGTCCCTGATTACTATTCAATATATTGTAAAACTACTTTGCATGAATCTCTTCATGAAAAGGCAGCTAATAAATGCCACTGTCTGTCATTGATGCCAATGATATGCATTGGCAGTGAATACATCTAAGCATCCATTTATATAATTGTTCTGAATAATTTTGAACTTATTATTAAACCATTTCCTTTCTTTACTCTTTCCTACTCAGTCCTTCTCTTATATATATATATATATATATATATATATATATCTTTATTCATTTTCAATCTAAAAACAGTGCATATAAAAATTCATAACAAAGTACCTGAAAAAACAGCACTTACATCCATCAATAAAATACAGAAGAAGAATTTTCCCTCCCCCCCTGATTTCAATGTATTCAAGATAATCATACAATAGTACTTGTAACTCATAAATAAACCAGACCCTATATATTATCCTTCATCCTTCC
The DNA here is from genome assembly GCF_902459505.1 of Geotrypetes seraphini. Taxonomy (NCBI): domain Eukaryota; kingdom Metazoa; phylum Chordata; class Amphibia; order Gymnophiona; family Dermophiidae; genus Geotrypetes; species Geotrypetes seraphini. The sequence continues at coordinate 141,360,960 of NC_047092.1, read as the reverse complement.
CTGGGTGTATAAATTATAACCAGAAGTAAAGGGAAAACTATTCAATTATAATTAATAAAATTGGTCAATGGACCCCACGTCAGATGAAACCATTTAATATTATCCCTTTGTTCAGAAATCATTTTATCATATCGATAACACACGCATAACGAATTGCACCAAAAAGTAAAATTTAAGCGGTCACAATTCTTCTGATTTTTCATAATCATTTGGATGGCTATCCCAGTCATTATACCCAATAACCTATTTTTATGTCTGTCTAATGGAGGAGTAGGAGATAACAGCAATCTACATACTACCGCGTCATATGACACCGGAACCGCAGACTCCAAAATCAGAGTAATATATCCCCATAAGGATCTCCAAAACCTGAATATCAAAGGACAATAGAATAATAAATGATCCAGTGTCCCTATGTCAAGATGACAGTGCCAGCATCTATTAGATTTTGAACTATCTAATTTCTGCAAACGATCAGTCCTTCTCTTTCACATACTCTACTTTTTCTTGTTTCCTGTATGTTCACCCCCTTACCCTTTGTAGTTGTTAATGTTTGTCTGTCCATGTCATTGAATATGTACAACCCCTGATTTTAACCTATGTGCTTCGCTTAGAAATCTGATAAGCGGAATAACAAATTTGAAATAGACTTGGAAACTTGTTTTCTTTCCGGAGAATGTGGTGAAATCAATTAGCTTATAGGTTTAGATTAGTTTACAGGTTTAGATTAATTCCTAAAAGGGAAGTCCATAGGCCATTATTGAGATGGCTTGGGGAAATCTGTTTTATTACTTGGGATGTAGCTTGGTACTTGGTACCTGGGTTGGCCACTGTTGAAAACAGGATACTGGGCTTGATGGACCTTATGGCAATTCTTATGTTCTGTTTTGTTAACAAAATCTGAGGAACAATACCTTTTTAGGATTTCCTCATTGTATAGTATTTTCCCTTGCCATCTTCCTACTACCCTGTACAAAAAATATATACATTTCCCTCCATTTTCATCCTTTAAGAGATGTTGTGTGCATATGATTGCTAGGTAACTGCTTGGGTCTGTTAAAGATTGCAAAACTTTGCAAGCCGATTTGTAAAATCTCTGCTATATGTAACTAAGCATATTATTGGATTTATTATTGTGTAGTGATGACAATTTAGTGGATGCTGTGCAATTTGTGGTAAAAGATACATCACACTTTACCAAATCTAGTAACAGGTATGCTTTTACAGAATAAGCTTGATCAACACAGTGGCAATCTATTGACAATGGTATAGATATTTGAGATACTACTGTACATTCACACTACAAGCTGTTTCAAGTAATGTTGAGTGTTTATCCAGTACAATAAAGGCTAAAGGCCTCCCAGGGTAAACAGTTTTTTAAAGCACTGCAGGCTAAGTGAGTCATGGAAGGTTGCATTTGTATGTACTGGTATATTTTGACATGATAGAGGAGAAACAGTGACCTCTCATGGTCAAAAAATAAGATGTCCTTGTTTTCTCCAGGGAGCAAGCACAGCAAAAGTCTGTCCTTGAACTAGTTACAACTTGGGGGGGGGGGGGGGGGGGGGAAGAATTTCAAAATGTCCATAGCATCCTTACCAGAAAATGTACCTAAGGAAGGTTTGATATCGATATGCAGCAAATGAGATCCCAATACATTTTTGAAAAGTTTAATGGGTACATTTATACAATAAAAAAAAAAGAAACATGAAAATGCATGGAAGTCAGTTTCTGGAGGGGTTTGGAGGATCATTTTGTCTAATTATTTTTGATGTTTTACCCATGAAATGATGAACAAGGAGCTTGTAAAATGTCAGGAATAATTAGAACAAATGGTTGTATAAATCTCTTGCATAAGACATTTTTCCATTGTGAATAATTCCCTCTAGTGTTTTCATTTAGAAGGAAAGAAAAACATATTTCAAGGAAGGCCAGTGATTAACTGCCTGCAGATGCCATTGAATAAGCATTTTGATTAAAATAATCAAATCAGACCTTTTGCCCAAAAAATCTATCCTGTGTTTCCTATTTAAAACATACAAATATTACCAAAGCATGCTCCCTGTCCAACAGTTATGAAGTTTTCCTGAAGTTCTATATGTTCATTTACACACAAATTGTGATTTATTATTATTTTTTTTTTAACTGATATAACCACTCGGGGGGGTCAATTTTGAAAGACTCACATTATTTGTACTGTATGTAAGGTTTTTTTTTAGCATAGGGATATTGCAGTAATTATTCAGATATGCATGTTATTTCCTTTAAATGAAAAGGAGAGATCTCCCCTGCTCCAAAAAAGGAAGGGTGAGGGGAAGAGACAGCCCAAATAACAGACCACCACACTAAATTATTTGTAGTGAAAGAAAAGCCCTCAGTCACACAGCTTGCAGTGGGGACAGGCTCCTAATGCACCAGCTGTCACAAGTATATACCCAAAAGGGTATTATCTGTGAAACATGGGCTAACCTTGATATGAATTTAATGTGATAAACTAATGCACAAACCAATGTGCTAAAAGTGAAAGAAGTAAATAATAATATCATCAAAGTTGTTAAGGCTGTCTCTGCCCCTCATCCGAGGGTGCAAGAGTGTCCAAAATCAGCCAAGCAGGCACAGAAGTGAGCTGAACAGACTACTGGAGGTACTTAGCTTCTCCGTAGAAATGGAAAATTAGCCAGCCGAGGTAAAACTTATCCAACGGGACTCTGTTTCGAGGTTGAAACCCCCCCATCTTCAGGAACTGGCTATGCTGTCACTGTAAGCTCTCAAACACCAGCCAAGAATACTAAAGCAAAGTTGAAAATTTCATGTGGTAGTCTATTGTTTGGGCTGTCTCTTCCCCTCACTCTTCCTTTTTAGGGCAGGGGAGATCTCCCCTTTCATGTGACTAGTATTCTCCCTTGTTTGTGGGCTTGTTTGATGTTATTTCCTTTAAACATTCACAGTGACTAAAAATGGGGAAAATAGCATGTATGCATGTGAAAAAACCTGGAAGGTCAAAGAGGGTTCCCACAGGGATGGATGAAAAAAATAAAAGGAATAAAACATACAAGGAAGTCAGGGGGGCAGGGAAGAGGAACATAGAAATATGATGGCATGTAAAGGCCAAATGACCCATCCAGTCGGCGACGGGACAAAAGCGCACCACACAAAGCCGCGCCAACATTTCGGCTCAGACAATTGCTTGCAAGATTCCAGCGCGCCACTGTAAAAGTTAATTTTAAAGAGCTCTGATGGGGGCGTGGGGTAAACCCCCCACTTTACTTAATACTGTTCGTGCTGCCTTTGGCTGCTGTTGGAGGTGTGTGTGTGGGGGGGGTGCAACCCCCACATTATACAGAAAACAACTTTTTCCTAAAAAATCGGGAAAAAGTTAAGTTTCCTCTATAATGGGGGGTTCCAACCCCCCCTCCCCAAACCTCCCCAACAGCAGCACAAACACTATTAAATAAACTGGGGAGGTTCACCCCTCACACCCTCCATCAGAGCTCTTTAAAATTAACTTTTCCGGTGGCATGCTGGAGTCTTGCACCCAATTGTCTGGGCTCAAAATTCAGCGAGGCTTTGTCCCGCGTGCGAATGACTGTGAACCATCCAGTCTGTCCATCCACAGCATCCACTATCTTCTCCTCTCCCTAAGAGATCCCATATGCCTGTCCTACTCTTTCTTGAATTCAGACATAGTCTTTGGCTCCACCACCTCTATTCCATGCATCTACCACCCTTTCTGTAAAAGAGTATTTTCTTAGATTACTCCTGAGCCTAAGGACTTTTAACTTCATCCAATGCCCTTTCATTCCAGAGCTTCCTTTCAAATGAGACTCACCTCATGCTCAATTAAGCCTTGAAAAAACCTTCTGTAGGTGAAACAGGTTGGCTCCTATTTCCCTGAAAAGAAGAACATAATTAAAAGCTAAGTACCCTTGAAATATGCTAGAAGGGTTGTTAAATAATTTAAAAGTAAAGTTTGTTAGTAAAAATTGATAGCGGCTCCAGTGATCAGGTAGTATATAAAGCCTAGGGCAGTGAAAACTTTTGAGCCCAGGTGGTACTTCTGAGGAGCTGGGGATTATACATTGGAGGTGAGGAGTTTGGGATACATACTGAGCTTTATACAGTATCTTGGTGAGAGTTTTATTGGTGATCCTCACAAGAACATTTATATATAAAAATTGAGTACCGTTTGGATAAATAAATCCTTTTATCCCCAGTCATGTCATGTCATAGCATTTTTTGAAGACTCTTACTGACACAGACATCAAATGGATATTAGTGCATGTTTATGTCTATTTTTGTCTTTCTTCAAATATTCTTTGTTTTTTCTTTTTATCTCTTCTGGAATCCATTAGTTCGCTTACTTCTTCCCTTAGCACTGCCATATATACAGTATACATGCCAAGGATACTTATATATCATTTGAAAACAACCAGACATACATGCTTTATATTTTCCCACTATTTCATTTTCAATGACCATTGCAGAAATTTGGGGGGGCCCTTTAACAAAGCTGAAGCAAAAAGTAGCCTTAGTACATCTTACATGCTAAGGCCACCTATTTGCTGCGGCTGGAAAATAGCTGATTTTCCATTTGAAAGTGCTGGCAAGGGTCCAGAGTAATAGAAGCTCATTTCTGGTCTAAACCCACTAGACACCAGGAAACTCTTAAGATAGAACAAGGGGGCCTACAGGAGGTGGGGACTTTTGGATGGGGATGCTCTTTGTGGGATTTTACAATTTTTGTTTTTTATTGTAAGCCATTGTGACCTGTACCCAGAAATGGAGCTATATTAAGTTGTTTTCTTAAACATAAGCATAAAAATGTTCTGATTTAATGGCCATGCACTGATCTTGCCACAGGTGAAAAGTACCATGGAATGCCTCAGCGCACACCATGCTTGTAGTATCAATGGCATGTATTTAACAATTAGGTTTTTCCAGCCCTATCTATCATATAAATATATAACCAAGGAGCTGGATTGTGATACCAAGGGTATCAATATTACCACTTGCATTTAGCTTAAGAAGGACGCCTCAGCCCCACCACTCCACCTCTAGCATATCTCAAAGAAGCGGGAGATTTACATGGTGCCTCATCATAGGCTGTCCGTCTTACATGCTGTTAATAATAGTAATGAACTATTATTAACAGCATGTAAGACGGGCAGCCAATGATGAGGCACCATGTAAATCTCCCGCTTCTTTGAGATATGCTAGCGGTGGAGTGGTGGGTCCTTCTCTGTTATTGTCTACTGTTCAAGAAGGGATTGGATGATTTCCTGAAGGAAAAGGGGATAGAAGGGTATAGATAGATGATTACTATACAGGTCCTGGACTTGATGGGCCGTCGCGTGAGCGGACTTCTGGGCGCGATTTGACACAGCAGAGGCACTGCTTATGTTTTTATGTTATGTTCTTATTATGTTAAATTTATACTTTGTGGTTTTAACATGAATTTATACCACCTGATATTCAGTGCTATTTAGCCAGCCAGGAAAGGCTCCTGGCTGGCTAAATAGTGCTAAGCCATCTATCTGCTAATATTCAGTGAGAGATAGACAGCTATCTCCTGCTGAATATCCCAGTCGGTGCTAGCCCAGTCATTGGCTATGTCATACAACAAGACCAGTCAACAGCTGATATATTTAGTGTAGCAGCCAGATAGATCTGTGAAAATAGCAGATCAATCTTTGGCCACTATGATTTACCAGTCAGCTGATGAATATTGGTTTGGCTGGCTATGTCATATGTACCTAAAAATAGACTAGAAATTCAATGCCAGTCTCCAGATATGACCCTGAGATTGAATTTCTGGGTTTGCCACCAACTGAAGGAGGTATCCGGGCTGGCTCCCACAGTTTGAAAATTAGCTTCTAAGTCATTAGAAATATACCACAGAATGCCAAATTTTGATAAAACTGTTTGGCCTACAGCTTGATTGGTGGTGCCTTGTAAGAAGATCCTGAAACAGGGGCTGCAGGATACCCGTTTCATTGGAAGGGTCAAACAAACCAATCTCTGGACTTACCCTCATATTTGTTGCTATTACACTGGACAAAAATTTGGATGGGCAATGACTCCAGTGGATCATACCATTCTACTGTATATACCTTAAACATTACACTGGCCAACATTCATTTTGGTGCCTCAAATGTTAGACCTATTTCTGGGTATATTTGACCTGTTAATTAAAGAAATGGCACCAATTTTCTCCTATCAGCTATAGTTTTTGAGATAAAGAACATGTGCCATATACCACTCTTCATTCTGCTTGTCCATAAAAAAATCTGGATATTTTAATGTAGAATTTAAAATAATATATTTTAAGCATGAAGGAAATATATTAAAAATTAAAAGAAAAGTGTACAACATGAAAATCTATTTATTTATACCAAAAGCACACGTTATTTCATACCAAAAGCATAAGTTTATGATACAAACTTTCCAGTCATTAGACACAGAAGAAGCTCTTTCATGGATTTTGCCAGGACAATCCTGCATAAGATTCCAACAATAGACTGCCATCATGTGTGCATCCAATCTTCCTTGGTATCTGGCTTCCATTGTTTTTATGTCTTGGTGAAATTTTTCACCTTGCTCTTCAGTTAAGTCACCAAGGTTCTCTGGAAAGCGATCTAAGTGACTGTGCAGATAATGGACTTTAACACTCATGTTACAGCAAAGCTTGTTGAAATGAACGAGCATATATCCTCTACTAATTGTGTGTAGTTGTCTGCCTTCTTGTTGTCAAGAAAGTTTTTCACAACAAGAACAAATGAAGACCAGGCACATGATTTGATTTCATTCACTGATGCTATGAAATGTGGATCATTTATTAATTATCTGATCTGTGAGCCATTGAAAATTCCTGCCTTCAGTTTTTCCATGGTAAGTCCAGGTAACATATGTGCTATGGGGCTCATAATTCAAACAAAAATACATCTACAAACCTGCCCAAGTCAGCAATTGGACGACCTAAAAGACAGATTGTCCAAGTGCCGATAATCGAAACAGGATTTTAGATGTATCCAGAGACTTTTTAGGCCTCTGAATCCCTCTGTGTGCCCAGAGTTGAAAGGGGTGAGGGCAAGAGGTGGGCCAACCCACACTAGTCGTACTGCAGAGATAATTGAAAGTTTTATGAGGCTGCCTGCACAGAACCAGGATTAAGGGCTAGATTTTGTATAGGACACATGATCTCAGAAGTCACCTAAGCGGCGTTTGAGATTCGCCTACGGGTGTCCTATATAGAATCGCCTAACACCATGATTCTGTAACTGGTGTCTATGTCATAAGCTCTGGTTAGAGAATCAGGTTGCTGCTGAGCTGATCGCGGCAAGGGAATCTCTCTGCTGCGATCAGTTTAGCGGCCATGGTAGGGAACTCATCTCCTCTGCGAAGACTACCAACAGGAGGGATGCCCAGTCCCTCCTGCTGCAATCCCCAAGACATCTCCCAGCAGGAGGGATATCCATTCCCTCCTCCCAGAACCCCCAAAGCCGCCCCTCAACCCCCGAATGTCTACAGTAGGAGAAGTACCAATTCCTCCTGTCACCACTAGCAGGAGGGTTGCCCAGTCCCTCCTGCTGGAACCCCTGAAGCTGCTTCCCTACCCCCAAATGTCCATGGAAGGAAGAGTGACCAATTCCTCCTGCTGCTACCTCACTGAGACATCCCCTGGCAGGAGAGATACCCAGTCACTCTTGCCAGAGCCCCCCCACCCCCCTAAGATCATCGGCTGGAGCAATGCCAAGTCCCTCCTGTTGGTACCCCACACATACTGAAGGGCATGCTCCCCTACCCCCACAAGCCCACCTGGACCCCACAGTACGTTTTTTAAGATGGCCGGCCAGTGGGATGCTTCCCCCATCTGGCTTGCAGGCCTGCCTCTACAGAATTGCGGGGCCTGCCCCTTCCTGGTGCATCATAGGATGCACCAGGGAGGGGCCTAAGACCTGATTGGCCTTAGGCACCTGGGCCTATCAGAATCTTAGGTCTCTCTCCCAGTGCATTCTGGGATGCACTGGGAGTTGTCTAAGACTACAATTGGCCAGATTCCTTAGACTACTCCCATAGGGAAGTGGCCTAATTCCCTGATTGGCCAAGGAGCCCAAGGCCCCTCCCATAGGAGGGGCTTTAGGAACCTGGGCTAACTGGAGTCTTAGGCCTTCATCCCAGAGCATTCTGGGATGCACTGGGAGTGGTCTAAGACTCCGATTGGCCAGATCCATAAGGCTACTCCCATCCAGGATTGCCAACTCAAGAGATATATTTTTGCTATCAGCCTTAGGTTTTCCTTTTTTTAAATCTTTAACTGACATATTTACTTTTTAACTCTTTCTTTAAAATGTATCTTAAATGGACTGAATAAGGAGGCTTACCTTTTTGTGAGCAACTTGATCCACTTAGTGGGGAGAGGCCATCAGAGGATTAGAGGGAAAATGAGTGGGCTACAAGTGAACATCCTACCTTTTCTCATCAAGTAGGAACAGGCACTACCATAGTCCTGACCCCCATTCAGGTCTTTCAATTTGCACTGCCAGCCTGAAGGATCCCTCTTCCTCCTACTGAAACACAGTTTCTGCACCTTCTGTATTGGTTGCACGACATTACAAAATCCCCCACAGTTTTCAAACGTCAATATGTAAGGGACGGAGCCAATACGCTGAAAAAGATGGCCATTTGATTTGGAGTCTCTCACCTGGCCATTATTTTTATTATTTTAGAGATGTTCAAAATTTTTATTTCTAAATTTCATTTTATGTTTTACCTCCTCCATCTTCTTGGGAGCTGATGCAGCAGTTTGCGTGGTCCTTTGGACAGCAGACCCTCAGCAGTGGGTTTTTCAGGGCTTAGTGCCTCATGTACATGGCACTCTTTCTGTGAGAACTGCAAAAAGAACTCGGAGGTATGTGCAGTGCTTTTGGCCACGCGGTTCAGGCTAACTGAGCAGCTTCTTAATTGATATAAGAGAACCGGAGCTGCGATGGCAGAAGACTGATTTCTGGCAATAAACTTTTATTACTCAGTGGAGTCAGCTCACCAGAAAGGCTGATAGTTTTCGTGGCTGCTGTGTGCATTTGGCAGTGTAACATCGGAGTGTTGTTTTAATGGGGAACAACTTGGGAGCCGAAGTGTGAATAAAAGGACGCTTGAACGAACTGAAGATGTGTTACTGATAATCAGAGAAGCTCACCCGACACATGAAGTTTGGCAATAAAAGTGCTAATATTTAAAGCTTACGTTGCATTAGGAAAAGTGCTTCAGATGCTTTGACGAACTGCAGCCATTCAACAATGCTGTTAAAAGGAGAGCTCTGTGCTTGTGGCATATTCACCAATCTTGCTAAATGCTAAGTGGTTTTATGCAGCTGCAGAGCTTGTTAAACTACATAAGAACTCCCTGGAGAGAGCGGTGACAATTTCAGCACTCCTCCAAATGATAACTAATTAAGGGAGTACTGGTGGCTCCGCTCCTCAGACGTGAAGAGATTTACACAGGAGAATGATGAACAGTCGTTGGTAAGGAATCTCTGATTTTCACATTAGATACTTGGTGGTGATCACTGCATGACCAACCCTGTCTCCTTTGCTTATGCTTTTTCTTAGAATTTATATAGATTTCCAGTGTTTAAGAGTGACTGTGAGGCCTAAAACACGTGGCGTCTCAGTGCTAGCCCAGTCAGTCTCGGATGCATGAATATTTCACATGGACTCTGCCCTTTATGTGAAGCAACCTATATGCTGCAGGATTGGAAATGATTGTGCTATAGCTATTGTCAGACTCGTGATGCTCACAATCTGGACCGGTATATTATGATATGCTTGAACTTTTGATTGAAACAGTGGATTTTTGGGACACGAGTGGCGTGGTGTAGTTAATGAGAGCTGATGCAATTGGCATTGGGGAACGACTGGACTGATACTGATCTTCCCTTCTCGTTTGTGACCCAATCAGTCCCTTCTACGCAGCAGATATTAGTGCTGATCTGTCCCTCGAAGATTACAGCTGAGACATCTCATTGCATAGAAGCTTGCTATCATTATGAAATATGGTCCTTATGTCATTTGGCCTTTCGTGGTTTGAATATGCAGTGGCAGAAGGAAGATTTTAATGAGGGAGATCGAATAAATGCATCCAACTAAAATCCTCTTATGTCAAGCGATTACTTCTAGCAGAAGTCAGCTACTTGTCTTTGAACAACAGTCTTGTGGATACAGATTGGAGATTTGCATAATTTACTGTTCCTGATAGCTGGAACCAGAGACGGCCAAGGCTATTTCTTTTGTGAGAGAGAACTGAAAGCTGGGCTATCACTACAAAACTCCATTTTAGAGGCCTATATTGCACCTCTGAAAGTTTTTGAGAGATCTCTGGAGATTGTTGATTCCTTCTGCTGCCAACTCACTCTCACTGTTATAAGAAAGGCTCTCAAATGAACATATGTACCTGCAGTATCTACATGTTCTGGTAGTCATAAACTTGTAGAAAATACCCCCAACCCCCTAGATTCTGCCCCAAAACAATTGCCTGCTTTACAGTCTTCCAAGATACTTCTGTTACTAAAGCTGGTTTCTTGGAACTGTTGGGGGAAATCAAATCCTTCAGAATGAATATTATTAAGGGCATCAAACAAGAGCTTAAATCTCTGAATGACAGAGTTATACAAAAGAAAATAAATATTGGAGAACAAATTGATGCTGTTGCTTTATTTCAAACTAAAATATGAAATTTGGATAAGCTTAGTAAAGAAATTAAAGAAAAACAAGATGATATTGAAAATAGATAGAGTAGATAGAGTACAGTATATTAGACATATCAGAAAGGGATAATGGAAATCTACATCAATTTGTGTTGGATTTTACAAACATTGTGTCCCGAGCTCTGAAACTTCTACTATTAAACTAGGCAGAGTCCATTGAGTTTCTACTCACACTTCCAAATCTACTAATTATCCTAAAATGATTATGGTATGTTTCCATCACTTTCAGGATAAACAAAATCTCATGGACAGTATTAGAAATAAAGATCATATAAACTTTCAGGGAACTGATATTAAAATTTTCTCTGATCTTTCATAATATACCCTACAATGAAGAAAAGATTTTTGTCTTTTAATGCAACTTCTTTGAGAATAAGGAACTAAATACAGATGGAATTTTCCTTTTGCTTTGGTGTTTACTTGGAAATGACGGTTCCCAAAACATAAAGGACTTTGAAGAACACAGAAAATGGCTAGACATATTTAATGGAAAAGAGAAACCACATGATCGTTCCACCTCTAACGCAGAGAACTCTAGCTGGCAACTTAATACTCCTAAAGACTGGAAAACTTCAAAAGATAAAAGACTTCTCAATGAACACTCAATTGATCCTGCAGATACCATGGATACCTCAGTGCCTGTCTAACTCTTTACAGGAGACATATTTTGTTCACCATTCTTTCATTCTAAGATTTACACAGTCTATAATTCATCTTCTCCATTTGATCTCACATTGTTCCACAATGTTTAGCTGTTCTCTTGTTATGGAGCACTTCAAAAGATCGAAGCCTTCTCAATTAACACTTGGATGATCCTATTGGCACTATGGATACCATAGTAACTATCTATATATCTTCAAAGGAGATGCATTTTGTTTACCATCCCTTCATTATGTGGTTTACAAACTCAATTTGAACTCATTTCTCATTTGAACGGTCTTCAGAGATCTCTTTGTGAACTGGATGAGTTCTCTTGTACCTCATTCAGTTTCTACTATATTGACATATTTGATTGTATACAGTATGTTTATGCTTGATATAATATTATTTGTCTCTTTAGCTGGCTAGGAGGGGAATATCATCTCCATATATGTTCTACCCAATTTTCCCACCCCCAACCTGGGCAGTTGGGGTCACAGAATGGACTCTTTCTGAAGTTTTTTTTTGTTCTATCTATATTCTAGAATAGAATTGAATGCTTCATTTGTTGAAATTTTATAATTTCTGATTACATTGTTATATAATGTTCAGATTTCCATTTTTCATTATCTTCTTGGTCTACTCCAGAGACCTAATCTACCAGGTGTTTTTTTTTTTTTTCTTCTTCTTCTTGCTAGTCCAGGAGAATCTCTAAACTAAACTAAGAACATAAGAAAAGCCTTCACCGGATCAGACCGAGGTCCATCCAGTCCGGTGATCTGCACACGCGGCGGCCCATTTAGGTACTCCTGATTGGAGACCCAGATATACCGTAGCCCTCAATATGATTTGCAAGAAGGTGTGCATCCAACTTGCGCTTGAATCCCAGAACAGTAATCTCTGTCACAACATCCTCCGGGAGAGCATTCCAAATTCCCAGTACACGCTGTGTGAAAAAGAACTTCCTGACATTCATTCTGAACCTGCTACCACTCAGTTTCAGTCTGTGACCTCTTGTCCGTGTCACCTCCAAAAAAGTTAGTAATGATTCTTCTTGATCTATTTTATCAAATCCCTTTATTAATTTAAAAGTCTCTATTAAATCCCCTCTCAGTCTTCTCTGCTCGAGGGTAAACAGTCCCAATTTCCTATATACCACATCCTCTCCACGGAAGTGGAGCTCGGCACGGTTTACAAGAACTTAAATATAAGAAGAAAAAGGAAAAGGTTTACACGAGCTTATATAAGGGGAAAATAGAATTACATGTTAGAGAAGAGCCAAGTTTTCAGTTGCTTGCGGAATAGTTGGAGAGAGCCCAGGTTCCGCAACGGGATAGTAAGGTCTTTCCAGAAAGCTGTGATTTTGAAGAGAAGAGATTTTCCCAGTTTACCTGCTTAGAGAATACCGCGTAGAGAGGGGAAGGATAGTTTATAACTTTGGGTGGGTCTGGTGAAGTCAGGACTCGAGGAGTTAAAGGATAGTGGGATTAGGGGAGGAAGGATGCCGTGAATGATCTTAAAAGCCAGGCAGTAGCATTTGAAATGGATTCTGGAAATCACTGGGAGCCAGTGAAGATTGGACAGGAGTGGGGAGACATGGTCAGATTTGCGTTTTGCAAAGATCAACTTGGTTGCAACATTCTGGATAAGCTGGAGTTTTTGAAGACTTTTTTTGTTAGGCATAAGTAAATGGCATTGAAGTAGTCAAGTTTGGAGAGGATGATGGATTGGACGAGGACAGCGAAATGTTTTTGGCGAAAGTAGGATCTTACTTTCTCAGCATGTGGAGGCTGAAAAAGCATGATTTTGCCAAGGAGTTGAGGTGGTCGTTGAGGGAGAGAGAAGAATCAATAGTGATGCCAAAGACCTTGCTTGAGAACTCAAGGTGCAGAGCAGCGCCTGTGATTAGTGCGAAGATGGTGGGCAGGTGTTCTAACTTTGGGCCGAGCCAGAGTAATTTTGTTTTTGATTCATTTAGTTTCATCTGTACCGAGAGGGACCAGGAGTGGAGTCTCATTATACAAGATGTAATGTTCTCGTGGAGGTTGGTGAGGTTGGTCTGTTTCAAGGAGGACAAGGATGTCATCAGCGTATGTGTAGATTGTTTCAAGGGGGGAAAGTTGGAGGAGCTTCAGGGAGGACATGTAGATGTTAAAGAGAATAGGGGATTGGGGTGATCCCTGAGGGACACTGCAAGATGGTGTCCAAGGTACGGACATGGTGCCATTTGTGTTGACAGTGTAGGAGCGAGAGTGAAGGAAGTTTGAGAACCACTTTAGGACGGTGGAGTCAATTCCTATCTTGTAAAGTTGATAAAGTAGTATGTCGTGGTGGATGACATCGAAAGCTGCAGAGAGATCGAATTGTAAAAGAACAGCGAATTTGTTACGAGAATATAGTTGTTGAACCTTTGAAATTAGGGAAACTAGGAGGGACTCAGTGATGAAGCTGGGTCTGAAGCTGTGTTGGTAGGGGTGGAGAATGGATAATCTTTCTATGTAAGAAGAAAGCTGGGTAGTGACTATGGCCTCTAGCAGTTTAGTTAGGAGAGGGATATTTGCTATGGGGCGGTAGTTCGATGGTAAGGAAGGGTTGAGATCGGCTTTTTTCAGAAGAGGGGATAAGGCAATGTGTCCCATTTCTGTGGAGAACAGGCCCGATAGTAGAGCAGTATTTATAAGACTGGTAAGGGAGGAGATGGCCTGCGCAGGAATGTTTTCGTAAAGGTAGGATGGGGAAGGATCTAGGATGCATTTGCAGGATTTCAGTTTGAGACAAAGTTTAGAGATCTGGGGTTCGGATACGAGTTTGAAGGCAGTACAGGATCTATCAGCAGGGATAGGGTTGGAGTCATTGGGAGGCAGAGAATTGTAAGAGACAGCTGGGGGGGGAAAGAACTCCTTATGGTATGGCTGCCCTTTTCAAGGAGCTGGACATCAAAGAATGATTTGTAAAGCAGAGCCAGGCCTCTTCCTTTCCGGTTGATTCTGGGAGAGAAGAGGCCATAGTAGCCATCCAGGTATTCCAATTTTCAGGTTTCCTTTTCCTGGATGATTAAAGCTATTTCCTGGATTGTCAATGGTTGAACCATCCAATTAAAAGAAAGAGAGTTTTAACTTCACGCTTCCATTACCTTTCTTCAAGAAACATATCTACTGGATGCTGAACATGAAAAATTGAATATTAATTGGACTGGACAAGTCTACTATTCCTCTTTCACAAAATCCTGCCCATTTACCATAGAAACAGTTATTAAAGACCCAGAGGGCAGATATATTATATTGATTGATAAACTGAAAAACACATATATTACTTTGGCTAATATTTTTGCCCCCAATAACTAGTTTGATTTTTTCAATATTCTTACTGCACTCTAAACCTTTCCTTAAAAGGCACATTATTTTTGGGAGGTGATTTTTAACTGTGCCTTTGCAGCAAATGATAAATCAGAACCAACCTTTAAATTAAATCCAACTATTAAATGTATTCTTTTTTTATTTTTTTATTTATCATTTTCAAACTTATATCAAGCATATTAACTTGTACAGAAAGAAGTTTAACATATGAACATATTCCATCAGATTAACATTAAAACAAAAGAGAAGAAAAAATATATATATATATATTGTCGCACACCCGGTATTGGCTAGTCAGAATGGCTACCGGGTGCTGCGCACAAATACAGTTCCTGGACGTGCCTTCGCGAATTGAAAGGCCCTGCTGGTGATAATAATGTCAGGAAACACAAAAATGCTCAGGATATCTCAGCTTTTAAAGATAGCACACTTTATTTAATACAGTCACTGTGCTCATGTCCAAATCAAAAAGTAAAAGAAAACCAAAAGAAAGCTCAATAGTCCAGCTTATTTCAGAGCTAAACATGAGCAGCCCTTTCCTCAGGGTAAGCCTTTATCAGGTAGTCCTTATTATTGAAACTTAAAGTCAGTTTGTTATAGCAAGCACACTGTGTTAGCCTGAGTGTATCACAGGCTTCTCCCCTTTTAAACCAGCCAAGCTGGCGGGGGTGGGGAGTTGCTTAATCCACTTAATTAACTTGCCAGAAAATGGCCCCTCTATCCCAACCTTGGATCTTTGTGGATTCAGACCCCACAACTCCCACTGGAAAACAATCAGTAGCTCCTTATCACAAAAGAAAAAGGAAAAGCAAAAACTCAAAACAGAGTTCACAGTCCTTAGAGTTTCTTTAGGGTAAGACTTAATAAAAATGCTCACACACACACACACAGTCCCAGCCAGCACAAGTCCCAGGTGCCTCAAAACACCAATCAGTTTTGTAAGAGAAGAAAAAACATAGAAAAAAAAACAACTTAACTTTCTTCCATGCATTCTTCTCCAGGCTCACAGGTAATATCCATTGCTTCCTCAGGTAGGCTTGCCAACGGGAAATTACTCAGGTCCTTCATCTCAATCTCGTTCCCTTGCTGAGCCACGGGAGCAGCACCTGGCCATGAGTCTCCTTCCAAGGTTGGATCCAGACTGAATCTTCCCAGCTTGGACTGCTGGTTATGACCAGACTTGAGAAAGCCACGCCCTATCCTGAAAGGGGAATGGGTTGGCTTTTGCTGAGCCTTCTGGTGTTGCTCAATTAGTCTCAGGAGCTGTGTGCTAGATTGATTAAGAGCCTGCCTACCAGAGTGCTTTTTAGCAGGGACTGTTCTAGGTTCAGGGAAGTTCTCAAACTCATCCTGCTTCCCCTCCCCCCAGGGCTCCTGCTCTTGGGCACTCTCATCAGGGCTAGAATCCTGTTCTCCACTGTTAGCACTGCTGCTACATTGATCAGCCCTTTTAAAGATTAGGGGTTTTTGTATTCTCACAGGCACAAACCTGACCTCAGCATCGGGTTTGTGACAATATGCTAACTTTACTCAAGTCCTACATTAGGATCCAAGATTAACAAAATGCGAGAATATTAGGAAAATAATCACTAATATGAAACTATAGAGCTGAGGACTAATGCCTATATTAATAAAGAGCTAATGATGTTGTTCTTCCTTCAGACAAGATGATACCAAGAAATTAGTTAACTGAAATGGTTCATAGAAAACATACTTGATCTGACAGTAATTCACTATACACTTACAAGGTTGCCTTAAATAAAAAGTAGCCCCTAAAGCTAAAACACCTGGCTGTACCGAGCGATGGTGCGTCCGCATCTGGAATACTGCGTTCAATATTGGTCGCCGTACCTCAAGAAGGACATGGAGGTACTTGAGAGAGTCCAAAGGAGAGCAACGAAACTGGTAAGAGGGCTGGAACACTACCCATATGCTGAGAGGTTGGATAGGCTGGGGCTCTTCTCTCTGGAAAAAAGGAGGCTCAGGGGTGATATGATAGAGACCTTCAAGATCATGAGGGGCATAGAGAGGGTGGATAGGGACAGATTCTTCAGGCTGAAGGGGACAACATGTACGAGGGGGCATTCGGAGAAACTGAAGGGAGATAGGTTCAAAACGAATGCAAGGAAGTTTTTTTTTTCACCCAGAGGGTCGTGGACACTTGGAATGCGCTACCGGAGGAAGTGATCAGGCAGAGTACGGTACAGGGATTCAAACAGAGACTGGATGGATTCCTGAGGGATAAAGGGATCGTGGGATACTGAGAAAGCTAACCAGAAAATAAATGTAGAAACCCAACCAGGTCGTGCAGGTGCAAGACCGGAGGGCTAGGACTTTGATAGGAAGATAGGACTCAATTAGGAAACCAAGGAGGCATGGGGGCACCTTCTGGTGATTTAGACAGGTCGTGACCTGTTTGGGCCGCCGCGGGAGCGGACTGCTGGGCAGGATGGACCTATGGTCTGACCCAGCAGAGGCACTGCTTATGTTCTTATGTTCTTAAGAGAAGAAATTCACGTCGTCGCTTCTGCGTTTCACGTGAGAGATCGGGAAACATCTGGATTTTAAGTCCAATAATTTCTTTTTGTCTATTTTTAAAGAATAGTCTCAAAATCCATGCCTTATCTGGCTGAAGAGCCACTGTTAGAATTAATGTCGCTGGAGTTGCCAATTCTTTATCTGATGTTTCAAGTAAAGCTGAAACATCTAATGCTTCTTGGTTGTTAGTCACATATTGTTGAACTTGATTTTTTGTAGGCAAGTAATAAACCTGGGAGAATGGAGGCATACACTCCTCTGTAACTCCCAGTATTTCTTTTAAGTATCGTTTAACCATTTCTCTAGGGGGCACCATAGCGACCCTTGGGAAATTAATCAATCTTAGGTTATTACCACGAGCATTATTTTCCAAAGACTCAATTTTTCTCCTAAGATTTGTATTATCTTTAATTAATGTCTCTTGAACATTTTTGAAAGATATCAAGTCCTGTTCCATTTTCCCACTAGTCTCTTTAGACAAAAGCATATCATTTTGAAGTTATTTTATCTCTTTTGTTTGTTCAATTAGCTTCCCTTCTATATATTGAAAATGGGGACTTATGGCTTTACCCTTTTAGCCACAAGATCCCATAATGATTCCAGAGTCACTTCAGTGGGTTTAGTTATAGAAATTTCACCTTGGTTAGTGAAAAAATGCTCACCGTCAGTTAAAACCACTTGGGTTTTTCCCTTCTGGGCTTGTCCTTCACTTGAAGTTGATATTGCCTCGGTTCCCCCAATCGGGCTCTCCTGGTGAAGTTCCCCATCTCCCAGGCTCTTTGCTGGTAAACTTGCCTCCAGAGGAGGAGACAATCCAATCCACGGGGTCTCCCCACTCCATGGAGAGCTTGTGGTCCGAGGCTGTGAGGGCGGCGCTCTAGCGTCAGGGCTGAGGGTGGTATCCAGCCCAAGGAGATTCGCTGTGGTCCCGCCTTCTCTCAGCGTCTCCAGCGGGCCCACAACTGACGCCGGTGGGGCACTTTGTATCCTCCTCAGTAGTTCGTCGATAGTGCCGACCGAGATTCCTGCGGTGTGCCGAGAGGCAGCAGCAGCACTCCGTCCTCGTCTCTTTGGCATGTCTGTAAGTACTAACCCCTCTCGCCGAAAATTCCTTTATATCAGACGAGTTCTGAGGAGCGTTCCTCAGCTCTAGAGGTATGCAGCCATCTTGGATCCTATTAAATGTATTCTACAACATCTACGAAAGCTGAATCTTATTGATATTTGGTGTATGATCCATGGCACAGAAAAAGATTATAGAGGGCGGGGACCAAGATAGTGGCATCGACCAGACGTTGAGATCAGGCTCTCTCTGCTTCAGGAGTTCTAATCGCAAAAAAAAAAAATGCACCATAAGAGGAAAGGGAACATTAAGGCGCCAGCTTCCTCAACGCCGATGCCCCCAGTTCATCAGCAGACGATTGAGCAGTTGTTACCTGGTATCTGCATCCAGCGAAGCGAAGTAACTCTGGCGGTGTGGGAGAGTAGAGAAGGCTCCAGCCCACACAGAAATGAGATCTCACTTTCGCCTCCCTTCACTGAACCTCCTCCCTGTCCAGCTGACTCTGCTGCTGTGGCAGTAGGAACAGAAAGTGTTGCCGAAGTTGCACACCGAGCTCCTATGGGGGAAGCGCCCAGAGCAGATGAGCTTCTGCCAACAGTTACTTCGCCTCGCTGGATGCAGATACCAGGTAACAACTGCTCAATCATCTGCTGACGAGCTGGGGGCCTCGGTGGGGGTTTAACATGTTCCACATATTATGACTTCAAGTTTAAGAACTTGTTAAAAATGTCTATTTTGCCTTTCCGTGTTACATTTATTGTTTGTTTTTTTATGGATCATAGGGAGCTCAAGATAATGTATTAACTACAACATATTTATTGCAATACTCAGCATCTGTTTAAAACATGTTATTATGGAGTTTGTTCATTCGGACCAAACAGGATTTATTAACAATCGCTATGGTTCAGATAATATTAGATGTTTAATTGATGTCCTTTTCCATAACCTATTGAAATTACAAAGATTTGGAGATACTTTCTTTAGATGCTGAAAAAGCATTTGACATAGTTGAGTGGCCATTCTCATTTTGTGTTCTATGGTATTTTGGGTTTGGCCCTAACTTTGTCAATTGGATACAGGCTATTTATCTTAGAGCTTCAGCATCTATTTGTATAAAAGTATAAATGGTACCCTTTTTTGCTTCACAGAGGCATTCACCAGGGGTGCCCCCTCTCACCTCAACTCTGCATTGGCACTTATAGCCTTAGCTATTGTGTTTTCTATGTTTGATATGGTGTAAGGTATAAAAATTGGAGAACAAACTCGCAAAATATCTTTATATGTTGATAATACATTATTATACTTGAATAATCTGATCTATTCATTACCCAATACTTTTAACATTATTACAGAATTTAGCTCTCTTTCGGGTTTCACTATTAATTTTGGAAAATCTGTTATAATGCCTTGTAACCCAAACTCATGAACTATAGCACAATTCTCTTTACTATATAGATTAAACTGGACTTCCCATTTTTAGTACTTACGTATACAAATTTCTAATCAACTGGACCACCTTTTTGAACCTAATTATTTACCACTACTCCACCAATTACAATCCAAGGATTTGGCAACCCAATCTCCAGATCATTTTTTCTCTTGGTTTGGAAGAATCAATATATTTAAGATATTTATCTTTCCTAAAATTATTTTTCTATTCATTAACCTGCTCATATTTATTCCTTGCAAATTTTTTGCTACATTACAATCCTGCATTATTCATTATATATAGTATAATTAAAGACCATTAATTAAAGCTCCTATACTATTTCTTCCTAAAGCATCTGGAGGGCTTGGGTTGCCAAATTTATAATGGTATTATTGGTCAGCTTGTCTTTGAGCACTACATTGCTGGATAAATCCTAAGGCATATTCTCCCTGGGTTAAAACATAAGAACATAAGAATAGCCTTACTGGGCCAAACCAATGGTCCATCAAGCCCAGTAGCCCATCCTCACAGTGGCCAATCTAGGTCTCTAGTACCTGGCCAAAGCCCAGAGAGTAGCAACATTCCATGCTATTGATCCAAAGCAAGCAGTGGCTTCCCCCATTTCTTTCTCAATAACAGACTATGGACTTTTCTTCCAGGGAATTGCCCAAACCTTTCTTAAAACCAGCTATGCTCTCCACTCTTACCACAATCTCTGACAATACATTCCAGAACTTAACTATTCTCTAAGTGAAAAAATATTTCACCCTATTGGTTTTAAAAGTATTTTCCTGTAATTTCATTGAGTATCCCCTAGTCTTTGTAATTTATAACGGAGTGAAAAATTGATCCACTTCTACCCATTCTACTCCACTTAGGATTTTGTAGACTTCAATCATATCTCCCCTAAGCCATCTCTTTTCCAGGATGAAGAGCCCTAACCATTTTAGTCTTTCCTCAAAAGAAAGGAGTTCTATCCCCTTTATCATCTTGATTACTCTTCTTTGAACCTTTTCTAGTGCCTCTATATCTTTCTTGAGATAAGGAGACAAGACTTGAGCACAATACTCCAGGTGAAGTCGCATCATAGAGCAATACAGAGGCATTATAACATTCTTCATCTTGTTAACCATCCCTTTTTTAAAAATAATTCCTAGCATCTTGTTTGCTATTTTTGCTGCCACTGTACATTGGGGTAAGACTGGAAAAAACACTTGTTCAACCATACACTCTACTTACTTATGTTTTTTCTGACATGCATAACTGGTCTCAGGAATTGAAAAATCATCACTTTATTTCACCAGTTCAATGCAGCTGGAAAAAATTTGTTCTTTGAAGGTTATATCTTCTCATTTCATTCCGACTACACCTCTTTTAGCCTACTCTCCATTTAGACAACTGTCCTTAGCTACTGACTTAGACAACTTCCCTTTGATTAAACTACTAGATAATAATTACATTTTCTCAATGGCTGACATTTTCAGTAAATATCATCTTCACTTTTCTTTATTCCAGTATTTCCGGATTCGCCATCACATCATCGAGGAAAACATCATTGAAAGGTAGCTCAACCCTTACATCACTTTGAGGAAATTATTTTTAAATATATTTCTCTTAAGAATTTCATCTCATGCTTTATTAAAAGTACTTTTCATACTCTACCACCTCCTCACTTTCAATATATGGCTTCATGGGAGCCTTTTGATGGGAAACTGTAGTTTGGATACTTTCTGGACTGAGAATTGTACTTATTGCTTCAAGTCCTCTTTCTCTCTGTCACATGTGAATACACAGTTATGCATATTATAATGTACAGTATATCTGACTCCCCAATGTCTCTACCGTTGGAATCCTAATACTTCACCCTATTGTTGGCAGGTTGTAATCTACCTGGAGATATGATTCATATGTGGTAGACTTGTCCACAAATTCAAGCTATAGTCAGATACTGTATATTTCAATTCTAGTTCAAATAGAACTTCCGCTAGACCCTGCTCTCATCTTATTGGGTAAACCATCAGATCAGTTGAGCTCTTTTGAACATTTGGATTTTATAAGACAACTTTTGTTGGCTCCAAAGCTTTGCTTTGCACAAAAATGGAAAGATCCTATTTATTTATTTTAAAAATTGCATATACATTATCCTGAGCTCCCTATGATCCATAAAAAAAACAAACAACAAATGTAACACAGGAAGGCAAAATAGTCAGACACATTTTTAACAAATTCTTAAACTTGAAGTCATAATATGTGGAACATGTTAAACCCCCTATCGTTATAAATGTCGGCTTTTCTTAATTATGACAGGAATAGCCATGCAGGTGATAACATGTAATTGGAAGAACTATGATCGCCTTAATTTCCCTTTTTAGTGGGCGAACTTATGCTCCAGCTACAAATATGAAAAAATAAATGCTGAGATATTGGGGCATAGTAATGTATTTAACTTGGTGTGGGGCCATTGGCATCTTTTATTGCTTCTATATAGTTGTCATTTCTCTTTAATTTTTGTCTGATTTCCTTACACATCCAGGGTGGGAATGTATCACTACTTTAAATAAGAGTGGATTGTTGGAAGGATAATTGTATTATATTATTGATTAAATAAAGGGGGTGGGGGAAGATTACTTTTGAATATTTATGAGTTCAAAGTGCTTTTCTTGATTTGTTATACGTTCAGATTCATATCTATTGCACTGTTACTACTTGAAAATCGATAAATATTTATAAAAAAATAAAAAAATAAACTTCATCCTCCCCACACTGTATCATAAAATTCCAGGAATGCATGAACAGACATTAACAGGTCAAATTTCAACAATATTAAAACAGGAAGACATTAATAGTCAAATTCATTTTCAGATTATTCTTAGGAATTGGATCATTAAATTCCAGAAAAGCAGTAACAACCATAAGGAGGGATTACCAGAGAAAGGCATTAACATAAGAAGGCATTACCAAATAGTTGCGTTTTCAACATTTTCTTGAAATTAATCCTCCCAGCACAAAATCTCAGAATACCAGGCAGGGCTTTCCAAAGTTTAGCACCTGCCACAGCATTTCTGGCTGGATAAGGTCTTTAATATTGCTGGCATGGAAAAATTAATATGGCTTCAAAGACACAAATTATGGAAATATGAATTGTTTTGGGCTCCTCTCTTTCAAACTACTGCAATGTCTCTAAATTCCTCTTAAATTCCCTAATTATCTATACTCTCCATCCCACCATAAAATATATAAATACTAGTTTTTTAGCCCTTTACATTAACGGGTGCTAGAATAGATGTGTAGACTTAGGCATTTCTTTCTTTCTTTCTCTCTGCCCCCTGTCTGTCTTCCCTTCTCCCTTACTTTTACCTCCCCCCTGTCCAGCAGAACCCCTTCCCTGCTCCCCCTGAACAGCAGTAGCCCTTCTCCCTTACTTTTACTCCCCCCTGTCCAGTAGTACCCTTTCTTCCTTACCTGCTCACTGTCTACCATCTGCTATGCCGGGCAGCCTCAGGGCTTTTGCTAGGCCGGCCTGCCTCACATTATCGAAATGGGCCGGCCTAGCAAATGCCCCGCAGCCGCTGTCGCTGCTGGTCCAGGGGTAAGAAGGAGAGACATCGTCAGAAGTCAGCTGGCATCGGAGATCAGAGCAGGAACCTTGCTGGGGAAACCACCGCATGCGTCACAAACCGCCGAAGGCTCCTACTGCGCATGTGGTGACACGGAGCCACGGATCAGGGATCACGGCTGCATGGAGTTTCAACTGTGCATGCGTGCTAAGGGTTTTATTATAGAGGATAGATTCCTTTTTCTTTTTTCTTTCTCCTCTTTTCTTTCCTATGGTCTCTGGAATACTGTTGATGTTCAAACATTTAAATTTGACCTTTTTAAAGTCCAGCTCTTAGTTTCTGAGCTTGTTACTCGATTATGTTTATTGACTTGATACTTTTAAACTTACAATTTTGCCCATTTGATATGGCCTGTATATTTCTTGCAAACATAATTGTAGTTGTTATTCCAGTTGTGTATTTGGCATGTGTATTACAATTGATAATTCAAGATGTATAATGTTTTCTATACAGTACTCTCCCAATATTCACGGGGGTTCCATTCCAGGAACCCCCGCGAATCTCGAAAAACCGCAAATACGTTTTTTCATGGGGGAGCCTGAAGAGGGCAGCGGGAGAGGGCAGCAGGAGAGCAGCCGGAGTGCTGCGAGTGCAGGAAATCACTCGTGGTATGCTCCGACCGCCTCTTCCTGGACTAAGTCAGGCCTTATCCAATCAGGAGCTGCGTGTCAAAGCAGCTCCTGATTGGATAAGGCCCGACTTAGTGCAGGAAGAGGCGGTCAGAGCGTACCGCGAGTGATTTCCTGCACTTGCAGCGCTCCGGCTGCTCTCTCCTGCCTCTCCCGCTGCCCTCTCCTTGTCGGCAGTTCACGGTCGGAAAATACTGTGAATGACCTTGACCGCGAACCACTGACCACAAACGACCGGGGGAACACTGTATACTACAATAAAAATTATTTGAAATTACAAACATCAATATATTTAAGTGTAGATTAAAGATAATTATGGAACATGTAAACAATGTGTTGCAGGGACATTTTAAGAGACACTGTAAAATTAAACAGTTTCACTGCATACAACTCTGAACAGGATTTGCTTTACCTATTATACCTTTTATGGATATATTTAGATAACTGCATTGCTGATGGGAGGGCAGGAGTGTTACATTAAGGGCTCCTTTTACAAAGCTGCGATAGCGGTTTTAGCACGCGCTTAGTGCGTGCTAAATTGTCCCGCGCGCTAGACGCTAACACCAGTATTGAGCTGACATTAGTTCTAGCCACGTAGCGCAGGTTTAGCACACGCTAAAAACGCTATCACAGCTTTGTAAAAGGAGCCCTAAGTTTGGGAACACATATGCTCATCTTGCCAGAATGAAAAGGCAAAAAAAAAACAAAAACCCCAATTTCAATAGGAAATTATGTCAAACAAGTGGTCATGTGTCTATGACTTGAAGCAGGGATATATTATTGTAACATCATGAGCAGGCCGGTATACAAACAGCCAGACATAAGCGCAGAAGGAAAAGGAAAAATTTTTATTGACTCAAAAGGAAAATTCTGCACCCTGTTGTTTTACAGGGCCAGATAGTCTTTTGGTTCAAAAGTTCTGAGGTGGGCCTTTGGCTGACAGGACCCAAGACTTAGGGCTCCTTTTACTAAGGTGTGCTAGCATTTTTAGCACACGCAGCAGATTAGCGCACCCTAACCCCGCGCTACGTGGCTAGAACTAAAGCCAGCTCAATGCTGGCATTAGCGTCTAGCACGCATGGCATTGTAGCGCATGCTATTCCGCGTGTTAAAACCCTAACGCAGCTTAGTAAAAGGAGCTCTTAGACCATGATTTGTAACATAGTAACATAGTAGATGACGGCAGAAAAAGACCCGAATGGTCCATCCAGTCTGCCCAACCTGATTCAATTTAAATTTTTTTATTTTTTTCTTCTTAGCTATTTCTGGGCAAGAATCCAAAGCTTTACCCGGTACTGTGCTTGGGTTCCAACTGCCAAAATCTCTGTTAAGACTTACTCCAGCCCATCTACACCCACACCCTAGAGTCTTTGTAACAGTCTTCCTTCAACCAGGTAACACAGTCTGGTCCTAGCCAGACCTAATAGTCAGTTTCCCAAGTATTTGGCAAGAAAAGATTTGACTTACCTCAGTCAAGCAGAATGTCTAGTGGTTGTGGTTAAGTCGTATGCTGGGACCACTTCCTCTTTCTCCCTCTGGGCTTCTCTAACTTAGTTCTGGCCCTGTCTCTTATACAGTACTTCCTAGCAGATGCTTCCCTGACTCCTTCTTCCCATGTCACTTTCCCCTAAGGAGGTGCACCTATGTTAAGGTGGTTCTGACATTGTGAAGGGAGTATGTAGCAGGGGGCGTGATAGAGTCCTGCAGACTACATCACAAGTACATAGGATCTCTAAGGAAGAGGAAAGGACAACAGATGGCATGAATAAGCAGACTGGATAGACCATTTGCCAGCTGACATTCAAAGTGATTTAGAAAGCTGCTAAATGGTTAAATTATTTGGTTGGTGCTAGCCACTATTTTTCAGTGGCAATTAACCGGCTAAGTCCTGCTAAAATTCGCAATTAGGTCCTGATTCTATAAACGGTACCTACCAGAAGGGGCCTAGATTGGGATGCCAATCAATGTAGGAGACTAACTTTTTTTTTTTTAATTAGTTCAGTCAGCAAGGTTACTTGAACAATACCATTAAAAAAATTATTTTTAGTCAGGCGCCTATATCAGTAGATGCCATGTAGACATCTACACCAAGGCACCTATCGGAAAAGTAGCTGTTGTTAGGGGTGGAATCTGTGCAGTAGATGTCTGTGTTAGGCGCTGGTAAATTAGACCAAGAAGTCCTGGCCTAATATACCACAACCTAACATGATGTCTACTGGCACCTAAGTTGAGTTAGGTGCTGCTCGGTATGATTCTACAAATGGAACCTAACGGTTGATAGACAACCACATTGAGTGGTGCCTAGCCTCTATATGCTGGTTATTCGAGGGGTGCTCAATAATTTATCTACCTCAGTAGGCAAGAAAAGAGTTTTCAAAAAAATGTTGTTTTGTCCCCTGATAGCTCCATTCACTTCATCCACTTTTTCTGCAAGGACTTTAACCCCTTTGAAAATAATTCTTCTGTTTGACCTTCAAATCATGATATCACAGCTTCCTTGACATCTTAATCACTTGAAAACTGTTGTTCACAAAGAGATTTCTTCAAATCTTGGAACAGGAAATAATCCGAGGGAGCAAGGTCAGTACTATAAGCTGCTGAAACCCACATTCTCGGATGTCAGTCTGTGATTGTCGTGACATGTGTACCGGTGCATTGTCGTGAAGAAGCAGAAAGTATGCTGTGAGATTTCCTTGTTTTTTCTCCTCGATTGACTCCTGCAAAGCAATCATTGTGTTGGCATAACTCTCCCCGGTTATGGTTGTTTTGTGTGGCATTAACTTAGGAAGCAAAAGTCTTTCATCATCCCAGAAGACAGTTGCTATGACTTTGCCTGTAGATTTTACTGTCTTACACACTTTTTGTGCTTTCACTGCATTGACTCCATTTTGACTCAAGATCCCTGTGTCAGACCCAAGTCACTTGGTTTTCATGGAGCCTCTCCAAGTTCTGACAGCACTGGAGCCTTGCAGTCTTCTGAAATGGCGACAACATTCTAAGAAACCATCTTGGACATGCCCAACATTTCATGAATTATTTTCTAAACTGTATCTACTAAGATGCCCGTTTCTTCAGCTGTTCAGGAAAGCTTAATTTGTCTATCTGATAAAATTAAATCCTTGATTTTCTTGCACATTTCTGTGGAAGTTGCTTCCATAGGCCATCCAGTGTGAGGGTCGTATTCAATCACCTCTCTACCCCACTTAAACTGCTTACTCCAAAACTTTACTTTGTAGGATGATGGGGCAGACTGACCATAAGCAGTCATGCATTTATGGATCTCTTTTGGCTTTTTTCCCTTCTTCTGTGAGAAAGTTTATCACTGAATGGTGCTCCAAATCTAGCAGTTTCTTACTTGATTCGCACAAGGACTCTCCTGACATCCTGTCTCTTGGAATTTTAGACTCGCACTGAGCTATAACTGTGCATGAGTAACCTTGAGACATGTCACAACATGCACAGACTTGTTTCAATACGTTTGCTACTTTCTTTCATACTTGGGTAGATAAATGATTGAATGTAGAATCTGGGCCTTTGTGCTTAACTCAGTTGGCTATGTTGGGGGTGTTTTGGGAAAGAGTCAGCACTTGGCCACTTAAGTTCTCATTCAACCCTTAAGTGGCCAGGTTTAGTGTATAAATGGGATCACATATAAGTCTGAAGTATGCTATCCTATGGCCACTTAAGTGCTGAATATCAACTAAAGTGGCTCAAACTTAAGTGGATTCAAAGTCAAAGCTATCAGCTTAAGATCAGGCCTCATGGTCCTTATCTGCCTTCATTTTTCTATGTTTATATATGCTCTTTTGTGCCAGAATTTCCAAGCAGACTAGATCGACCAATTGGTCTTTACCTTCTATCATCTACTATGTACTATTTTATGTCTTGTGAAATACTGGTTTACCTATTGTATAAACATGTACCTTCAACACTAAAGAAAGATAGATTATGGCCAAAGCACAAGACTGACACAGTTTCACCAAACTACAAATAAGAAGAAAGCCTCAATAAACCTAACTTTTTCTTATTAAAAAAAAAGAAAGAGAGAGAGAAAGACATAAACATGTCACCGGTATATCAGATAAACTATATTCAGCCTCTGTTTTTTCCTATAGTTAGATTTTCTTACATTCCAAATAAATAATGAAAAATCAGCATTTACCTCATTCTTTGTTAGAATTATTAGCTGCTTTTGCCAAAACTATGCTTACCCTGTGATTGCTTTTTCTAAACATTGTGACAAATAATATGAAACCATATTTCTCTGTGGCATAAAGTGAAAAACCATTGTTGATTTATACAATAGAAATCTGAGTCTGTATTCCTTTAGCTGAAATAACTGAATTAAGTAGGAGAATGTCAGTATTCTCCATAAAAGAAAGATAATGCATGATTTTACTGATTATACTATTTATCAATTAAAATGGATTGTTATTAAAATAAGTCAGAAGGATGTAAATATCCAGAGACCTGGAATATTTGATTTTATGTACAAATGGGACAAAACTGCATCCAAAATGGATCCAAAACTGAAGGCATGAGCTCAGTTAAACCTAAATCCTGAAACCCACTTTGCTTCGGCTCAGAAATTTTTGATGATACTGTATAAACAATATAGAATATTAGTGTTATTTTAGAAGCTCTAGTACTGTTTTGAATGTCTAAAAATCAGCATTTAGAAGTCCATATTGTATGGGCATCCGAAGCTTGATATGGATGGCTCTAATTTTAATATGTCCATATTGCCAAAGAGGTATGGTCTGGGCATGTTTTGGGTAGGACTACTATGGAGCCAAGAGATGAATATTAGAGAATGACACGGTGACGGTTTACCCGCGGCCACCGCATTTAAGCCGCGGGTCACCGCCGAAAACGGGGAAGAAAACTAGCAGTCGCTGTGGTGACGGGGACAAGGCCATTCACCGACCACGGAAACGGTGAACAGGTTTGTCCCCACGGGCCAATGTACCCCCTTCTAGGAACCGCTATTTACCTGTGTTTCACCGTGCTCCTCATTTGTCAGATCAACCCCTCCCGACAATCGCAGCAGAAGGGTACCCAACCCCTCCTGCCGGTCCTCCCAATGGCCTCCCCTAAGATCGCCGGCAGGAGGGTACCCAACCCCTCCTGCAGGAACCCCCCCCAACGAACCCTCCCACCCCGGAACCCCCTTAGTCTTACTTTCCAAGTTGGACCGGACAGCTCCTCGCTCGTCTGGCCAGCAGGCCTGCCTCCGTCCAAATGAGGCGGGCCCGCCCCTCCCCTCCCCTGCCTAACCCACAGGATCCTAGGGCCTGATTGGCCCAAGCACCTAAGGCCCCTCCTATAGCGGGAGTGGCTTTAGGTGCCTAGACCAATCAGGCCCTAGGATCCTGTGGGTTGGGCAGGGTAGGGGCGGGCCCGCCTCATTTGGACGGAGGCAAGCCTGCTGGCCATACGTGTGAGGAGCCGTCCAGTCCAACTTGGAAAGTAAGACTAAGGGGGTTCCGGGGTGGGAGGGTTCGTTGGGGGGGGTCCAGCAGGAGGGGTTGGGTACCCTCCTGCCGGCGATCTTAGGGGAGGCCATTGGGAGGACCGGCAGGAGGGGTTGGGTACCCTTCTGCTGCGATTGTCGGGAGGGCCGTTGGGGGGGTCTACAGGAGGGGTTGGGTGCCCTCCTGCCGTAATCGCTGGGGGGAGGGGAGACTTGCAGCACTGCTTATACAGCGACTCTGGCTGTGAGGAACTACAGTAAGGCCAGTGTTGAACAGACTTCTATGGTCTTTGTTCCATGTGTGGTAAGACAGATTAGGATGTGTTAGATAGGGCTTCAACAGCAATTTCAGTAGTTGGAACATTAGAACAAAGTCAGGCAGATTTCCACAGTGTGTGTCTCATGTATGGCAAGACAGATTAGAATATGCTTCAATGGCAACTCCAGTAGTTGAGACTTAAAGAGAACACCAAGCAGACTTCTACGCTCTGTGTCCCTTCATGGGTTCTAATTTTGGCCATTGGGGTTCCTTGGAATAATTGTACCTAAAGGGAGGCCCTACATTCTTTGGGCTAAAGTACTTTCGGAAACCCTTTTGGCCCAAATGAGGTGTATGGGATGGGAGCTTGGGGGTTTGAAGGAGCTCAGTAAGATCTCTAGTAAAGAGGTGGGACTTTGTAAGCATTTAAAGTACATGTCGTGTTTGTTTTTGCATTGCTAGCCCCAGGGGTGGTGGAAGATTAGTGATTGAAAAACTGTATGAAAAATAACTATTTTAAATTTAGTGATCAAAATGTGTCAGTTTTGAGAATTTATATTAATTAATTTTTTCTCTGCGTGTTTTGTTTTTGTATAGTTATTAACTAATATTTAACTAAGTTTTAAAGTTTTAAAGTTTTAAAGAATGTTTCCTTTATACGTAAATAAAGAAAAGTGAATGGGATTGCAGTGGCGGTGACGGGGCGGTGAATGGGGTGGCAGTGGCGGTGACGGGGCGGTGAAGAGGATGGTGAGACGGGGACGGGGCAGTGACGGGGATGGTGAGACGGGGACGGGGCGGTGACGGGGATGGTGAGACGGGGACGGGGCGGTGACGGGGACCAATTTTTTCACCGTGTCATTCTCTAATGAATATCCAAGTCCAATTGCAGAAGGGGAAGGGACCTCTGTGCCCAAACAGATGACTATCCATATTTAGACCTGGTACTTTGCACATCCAAGTTCAGAAATATTCTCCAACTGAGCAGTTCTGCAGTGGAGAAAGTATGGGAAGTCACAGTATGTATTTTTCTATCCTTGGAAGGCTCACAGTTTAGAAATAATAACATTAGAATTAGCTACAGTGGGACTTGACCCTGCTGGTTCTCTACTGGCTGCTCTACCCATTAGGCTACTTCTCTGAATGGATTACTCTCTGGCTATTCTATAATACCAACATTTCTATGCTGCCACAAGACATCCATGCCCCTTGTTTTGCCCCATTCATAGTTTGGACATTTCAGTTTGTAAAACGGGTGTTCGTGATGGACATAGCCAGAACTTAGATGTCCATTTCTCATGTATTTTAGAATAGACTTTATGTCATCAGATCCTGTTGTAAAATACACGAGAAATAAAAGTTCATATCTGATTTTCAGATTTGGATGCCTTTATTCTGATCTAGATATCCTTTCTAATTCTAATTCTAATTAAGACTCGGAGAGTAATTTTAGCCTTTGTGTAAATGTCAAGTAGGTGCAATTTTACAGAGTAATACAGTAAATGATAGTATGGTCCACCCAGTTTGCCCAACAAGGTGGCCAGAGCATTTGTATCATTCTTTGTTAAAATTATTAGCTGTTTTTGCAAAAAACTGTACTTATCCTATGATTGCTTTTTCTATTCATTATGATAAATAATATGAAACCATATTTCAAGTTTCAAGTTTAATGGTTCTTTTGATTAATCGCTTAATCATAATTCTAAGCAATGAACAATTTAAAATACATTCAGTGGAAAACAATACAATACAAACTTTAAACAATAACATAGGATTAAAGATTAGCTCATCATATTCATAACATAAGGTAAAAAGGGGATGCGAAATACAATTCAATATAGAAAAGCAGAACAAAAAAGGAAAAGTACACGAGGGAAACAAATAAAAGCATAATAATACAGTAAAATCAATGGCCTAAGGATTTTAAGATTAAATACCAAAGGCATCTTTAAAGAGAAATGTTTTTAGATTACTTTTGAATTTTCCCAGATCATTTCTCTGTAGCATAAAGTAAGAAACCATTGTTGATTTATAAATTAGATCACACACACACACCTTAAAGGGGGAGGGTGGTCATGAGAAGGGCATGGACGGGTCAGGGGCATTCACAAAAGATGTGTGCAATGTTGTAACATAGAATAGCAGGGATCTGCACTCAGCTTGTTGCCAGGATATACACCAGGTTTCATCTGGCATAAGTCCTCATACCCAAAGTTGAATGTGGGGTTCAGCTCATCCCAGAGTGCCCTTTATAGAATGGCAAATTTTATTGGTGTCTTATTTTTGTGCTATTTATATAATTTTTCCCTGTGTGCATAGTTTGTGACTCCTACCATGCTCCACCCAAAGTATACCTCCACTAGTACCTTTATGTACTTGTGGAGTTGTACTTTGGGTGGAGAATGATTGGAGTCACAAGAAGTATATGCCTCTTTGTCGCCATGCATACTTTTACCTGTATAACCTGCAGGGTAATGTTGTAAGATGCCTTTCATTTGAGTATAAGAGGATTTACACATGAAAAATCCTGTACAGTTACTCTCTTAAAGGCTATAGAATCTCATTCAATTGTGCTAGATGTTTTAGCTCCTAAACAAGACTCTACATCAAATAAATTTTAAGAAATATTCATGAAACTGAGATGATTGGCACTAACCGTGCAAAGCTGCCCTTGAACGATACTCGGAAACTGTCATGCAGAACCATAGCGATGAGTTGAACATTCAAATATGTAACACCGCCAATTCAATTACTGTACCTCCAGAATACATAAACTGCATTTATGCTTCAAAAGCCTCTGCTGCATATGGAAATGTAAAAACATCTATCAAAACAAAACTCAGAGTTAAACTTTATATGCTGTTCAGCTGTTTGGAAAGAAAGATTTGAAATGGGAATGCTAAAATTTGATACAGCATTTGATTTCATCTCAAACAACGTATCAGTCTTATGGTGCTTTAATCTTAGCAAAATGGCAACGTGATGAACGCAAACCAAAAGCACAAATCTATGCTAATCTTTATTTGATCTGTTAGGAAAGTACACAAAGAAATTCAGTGTGATGCAGAGACAATTTTGATATGTCATTTGCAAAACTCTTAATGGGAGCCGTGTTTATAGTGCTCTGAGAATAGAGTGCAAGACTATAACCTTTTCAAGGATATTTCAAGCACATGGATCAGTAACATGTACTTTGATGCTACTTTTATCTCTCTGCCAGTTGCAAACAGACCAAGTTTATCGAAAGGCAGTGACAGCCATGGAATCTATCAAGACTTCTGCTAATATGAGTGTTTAGAAGTTTGATACAGCCCCTGCACTGATCCCACTCCTGCACAAAAATTACTTTATCTGGCTTATAATTAGAAATGAAATAAGTTTAAATGGTTTCCACACAGCAGCATTTTCAAAGCAGATCCAGTTACATATAACTTCATATAAACAGTGAATCAGGAGATATAACCAGATACCACAGTTCCTGCTTACTAATTGCCATAAAGCAGAGCCATCTGCTTTCTACAAAAGCCTACGTCAGGTAATCCCTCTAAACTGTGACCTTTGTGACTCGGTGAGGCTTGTTCCTGATTAAATAAAACCTTCTTAGGAAGTTATTGAGAAGCAACTTTGCATTGAATCAGTACGAACATAAACTGTAATTGCTTTGAATGGTGTGTAACCTTGAGCAGACCCTTCTGAAAAGATATTCTATCCCTGGAAACAAACTTTTGTTTTTTTTCAAAGATAATCTCTCATGATGGGTCCAAGACCGTAGATGATTTTAGTCCCTTCTAAGCTAAAACAGTGACTTGTAAATGAATGCAACAAGAGAAATGTGATAAGGAAAATGGAACTGACTGAATTTAAACTGCAGTTTACTGACGATGGAAATTGGTGCCTAAAAAGATATGTCATCCTTTTCAGCATGCAACACTGGAGCTTAGCAAAACTGAACTTCTTTCTGATATGTTCCTTTGACAGGCACTATTTTCTGTATTGACAAGGTAATTCTATAATCTGGGTGCCTACATTCAGTCACTATATCCGTGCATAAATCAGTCCCTTCTGCCTTGCTGCAATGTATGCTTGGAACAAGCTGCCTGGATCCCTTCAGCGGGCTCCATCTCTGACAGTGTTCAAGGCCCATTTAAAAGCCCTCCTCTTTGAGAATGCTTTTGACTCCTAACTCTTCTCACCTTGGGTTCTGCATCCCCTACCCTCTATGTCAGTGGTTCCCAAACCCTGTCCTGGGGGACCCCCAGCCAGTCGGGTTTTCAAGATATCCCTAATGAATATGCATGAGAGAGATTTGCATACCTGTGGCCAGTCGGGTTTTCAAGATATCCCTAATGAATATGCATGAGAGAGATTTGCATACCTGTCGCTTCCATTATATGCAAATCTCTCTCATGCATATTCATTAGGGATATCTTGAAAACCCGACTGGCTGGGGGTCCCCCAGTACAGGGTTTGGGAACCACTGCTCTATGTCATGTCTGCCTGTCCAAATGTAGATTGTAAACTCATCTGAGCAGGGACCATCTATAAATGTCAAAATGTACAGCGCTGTGTACGCCTTTCAATGCTATATAAGTGATAAGTCGTAGCAGTAGAATGTCAGAATATCAACACAAGTGTGCATGAGCGCATTCACTGTAGAAATGGTTAGTATGGTAATTAAGTGGGGAATTCATCAAACAGTGTTAGGACCTTACGTCACGTTAATTGAGCCTTAATATGACTTTAAAGGACCTAACGCTGCCTAACCTAAGATACCGCAGTGATAAATAAGTTGTCATGAGTCAGCTAGAAATGAGATGCAAAATATGCAAATGCATGTTTTGCATCTCATTACTATGCAGATATCCTAATATAGCTTGTGGGGATACACCACAGTCACATTAGGGCCCAAAAACCATGGGGCTCATAGTCAAAAAACTAAAACGTCCAAAAAACTAAGTCAGTACTTTGATGTCCTAATTGCTGGAACATCCAAGTGCCGATAATCAAAACCCTTTTCCTGGATGTCTAGCAAGACATTTCTCCCACTGTGCATCCAGAGTTCCAGGGGTTGGGAGCTGGGAGGTATGTTTTGGGTGGGCTTTGAGCAAGCTTAACTTGGATGCTTTTCAGCGATAATTCAAACCTTTTCCAAGACATTCCGGACAGAACTTAGACGTTACGAGCTAGACCTGTTTTGGAAGCATCTAAGTTCCACAAAGGTACCCAAACTGAACATTAAGGTACACTACTCCACTGCTTACTAACCCTTTCCCATCTCCCAAAAATCTGAATGAAAGAATACATACCGGTCTCTAGAACAGAAGCACTTGGTATGGGAAAGCCTAGTAGAGCAGCACAAAGGATGGGCTAGTGAAGCATAGAGAGGATGACACAGGCTCATAAGCTACTCTAACCACTGCATTTATGGTGAAATGTGTGAGCCCACTAAAACCCACCAAAACTCTATTTTACTGCCTGTAACCATGAGGGCTATTGGGGTGGTAGGTGGGTAAAGTAGTTTTGGGGGGAATGTTGGAGTGCTCAGCATAAATTATAAGAGGTATATGGTGAGATTTACTTCTGGCACTATGTATTTGAAGTTTACAGCAGTGCCTTCTAAGGTGTTCCATTGCTTTGTTGGCATGTCTTTTTGGCCAGTCCATCACAATGCTGGCACCTCCTACATCCAAATGATTTGGATTTGAACATTTGCAACTTGGTTGATTCTTTGGTCAAAATTGGGGTATCAAGTTAAGCATCCTAAGGGTTGGACATTCTGTCAGCCTAGATGTTCAAGAAGATAATTTTTTTTTTAAAGGGGACATCCAACTTTTGACATTTAATGGGACATCCTTTTCAAAAATAGCCCTCCACAGCAAAATAATCCCAGCTTTTTGCTGTGGTTATTTTACCATCTGGGAGCATTGGATCACAAAGCATAGTCTGATGGTCCTGGGCCACTAGCTCTTCCATATAGGGAAGATCTGACCCCTAGCAGTAGTTGCACCATTATGCTGCTGGTAAGAACATAAGAATTGCCGCTGCTGAGTCAGACCAGTGGTCCATTGTGCATAGCAGTCTGCTCACGCGGCGGCCCTTAGGTCAAAGACCAGTGCCCTAATTGAGTCTAGCCTTACCTGCGTACGTTCTGGTTCAGCAAGAACTTGTCTAACCGTGTCTTGAATCCTTGGAGGGTGCTTTCCCCTATAACTGCCTCCGGAAGAGTGTTCCAGATTTCTACCACTCTCTGGGTGAAGAAGAACTTCCTTACGTTTGTACGGAATCTATCCCCTTTCAACTTTAGAGAGTGCCCTCTCGTTCTCTCCACATTGGAGAGGATGAACAATCTCTTTTTCTCTACTAAGTCTATTCCCTTCATTATCTTGAATGTTTTGATCTTGTCCCCTCTCAGTCTCCTCTTTTCAAGGGAGAAGAGGCTCAGTTTCTCTAGCCTCTCACTGTACGGTAAAGAACAGGGAAGGAGTGACTGAGCATCACTCCTGCCCAATGAGCTACCTGGACTCCTGAGGATCCCCCAGACCCCCGGAAACCCCTTCCCCCTTCCATACACACACCCTGAACTAACAATGAAACAGTAGGGTGGAGGTAGGGGTGGGGCAGGTGCTTAAGTAAAGGGGTCCCTGAGCTAGTGGCCTTGGAGCATTGGGCTGTGGTTTTGTGGCCCAATGTTGCTGGGCCATGGGAATAACGCTGCTTGCAGGGTGGCTAGCAATCAGCATTATTCTTCTAAGATGGGAATCAGCAACCAGCAGTACCAAGTCCCGCAGGTCGTTGAAACCCATGGGGCATCAAGATGAGGTATAGGGTTAAGTGATTGATGAAATGACCGATGTGAATATGCTAATAGCATGAATGATTGGATTCCTTTGCCTTTTTTAGGTTTTGGTTATATGTGTATTAATTGATGAGTATAGTAATATTAATAAAGTGCTTAATGAATGAATGAATGAATTTATATGATTATATGATGGATTTATATATTATATTGGTAAATTATTGAATGAATGAATGAATGAATTTGAATTGTGATTTTGAAAAGTGGATTCTTTTGATGGATAGGGTTAAATTTTACCACACCCTGATGAAGTCCCTCCCCTTAATCTCCACTAATTTTTTCTACCATGCAGTTATACATCTCCTTAGCCAGACTGTAACGCTGCAAGGTTTCCTACAGTCTTTGGAAAACCTCAGGTAATGAACTTGGACTAAAATGTTTGGGAAACTCTCCTTTTAGTATCTACACAGAATGGAGTACCTATATGTTAGTGAGCCTGGACAAAAGTAATGCACTCCAGAAGCTAAATCCATTATAAATAAATTTTTGCATTGTACTGTAATTCCAGCTGTGGCATACTAGAGAAATGTTTTCATTGTAAGATCATTCCTTAATATTTATTCAGCGATTGATTTTACCCATTAAAAGTGGTCCACTGTATGGTACTGTAAATCTTATTACTGTATGCTGTTGCAAACATAAAATATCCTTGGAACAAGATAGAAAAATTGATTGGATATTAAGATCTGTGGAATTATGGAAATAATAAGAAAGTACAATAATTATTAAACTATGTCATTTTCAAGATGAAAATCCCTAATGTGCGCATTGAAATCAATGACTTAATGAAAATACAATACAGGCCTATTGATGGAAGCTATTCCATAAAAGTGAGACATTAGTAGTAAATGGTATCAATAGAAACCCTAAATGCACCTTAAGCCTTCCCCTGTTTATTTTTTTTCAGATAATTGTCATTCTTTGTGTCTGTGACATTATCCCACAGAGTAAAACTACAGCATTACTGCTATCGGGAGTGTGTAATGCACACTGAAAAATGCTTTCACCTATGCAATTCTCTGCAGGCCAGTAAGAACTAGAAACCGTTGCAGACAGAAACAGCTAGGCTACAGACGATGAATCAGAGAAATATCAAAATAACTAAGGGCTGGATTCTGAAAACTTACTTTGCCTTTAATGATGGTCACTAAACCGGTATCTGGCCAATTGGACTTAGGCCACTCCCAGACGCTGCCACTCAGCCGATCACAGCAGGGAGATTCCCTTGCTGCGATCAGCTGAGTGGTTGCTTTGGTGTCAGGTCAAAAGTGCGCCGGGCCAAAGGCGCGCGCAGACAATTGAGCGCAGCACGGAGGTGCGCGCCGCAGAAAATTACTGTTTTTAGGGCTAAGACGGGGGGGCGTGGGGGAACCCCCCCACTTTACTTAATAGAGATCGCGCCGCGTTGTGGGGGCATTGTGGGGGATTTGGGGGGTTGTAACCCCCACATTTTACTGAAAATTTCACTTTTTCCCTGTTTTTAGGGAAAAAGTTAAGTTTACAGTAAAATGTGGAGGGTTACAACCCCCCAAACCCCCTACAACGCCGGCGCGATCTCTATTAAGTAAGCTGGGGGGGCTCCCCAACAAAAACCCCCGTCGGAGCCCCTAAAAACTAATTTTCTTCGGCGCGCGCCTCCGTCTTGCGCTCAGTTGTCGGCGCGCGCCTTTGTCTTTCGCAGGGTTGTCTATGAACCGGTTGCTTCTATTTGAATTGTAGAACAGCACTCCTAAATCTGTCCAATTTGCTCTGACTACTAGGCCAGAACCTGCATAACATATTTTTCATAAATGCAAAGAACTCCCAACCCACATGAGCATGCCTCTTTGCTCTCCCTCCTCCTGACCTCTCCTGAATATGCCCCCCCCCCCACCCCACAGGCTAAAACAACCCCCAGGAAGGCCCCCCAAACCCAACCACTATGTAGGTAAGCCCCCCTTGACCTACCTTTCTGTTTGGTAGTCCTGAGGGGGTCAGTGGGGGAAGGAGTGCAGTCCCTTGCTCCTGCCCCTAGCGGTGGCTCTTTAAAATGGCTGCTGCCACTGGGGCTATTCTTCAACTTGTGGTGTGCACCCAGTTCTCACTGCAAATTGTGTGGCGTAGTGGATAGAGCTACAGCTGCAGCATCCTGAAGTTGTAAGTTCAAGCCCCATGCTGCTCCCTGTGACCCACTGCCCCAGGTACATTAGATAGATTGTGCGCCCACCGGGACAGATAGGGAAAATGCTTGAAGTACCTGTATGCAGTACCTGGGCAAGTCACTTAGTCCTCCATAGCCCCTGGTACGTTAGATAGATTGTGAGCCCACTGGGACAGATAGGGAAAATGCTTGAGTACCTGATTATTAAACAGCTTAGATAACCTTGATAGGCGGTATATAAAATCCTAATCCTAATCCTAGCATATGTGACACCAGGGGCCCATCATTTTTTGACCACCCCCCCCCCCCACACACACACATACACATCTATCTGAAAAACATGATTTTTAGTAACAATCCACACATCGCACAAGAATGTACCTAGGAAAAGGCAGAATCTTACATACTGCAGTGAGCAGTAGAACGAAATATACCCATTGTAAAACTAAACAAGCCAGACTAGTACAGATTGATCCTGCATGGTAAATGCTAACAGAGAACCATGTCTTTCATACATACAGAACACATAAGATTTGCCAGAAGCTTTTCGTCATTTGCCTAAGGGGCATAGGATGCTGTGTAGGAAAATGAGTCTACTGACCAAAAAATGTATTCTTCAATATTGGACGATCCCTGACCCTCCAAAGTTTTGGCATTGGCAAAACCAGTTGCATCAGTTGGCCATCTGGGAAGCTAAAGATGCTGGAAGGATGAGGAAGTGAAAGATGTTGTTTATGCAAATATGGGATCCATATTTGCAAGCCTTATTTCCTAAAGGTCGTAGTGCAGTTTTAAGATGGGTGTCCTAACTGAGATTGAGGAGGGGTAGAGAGTACCATTGGAAGGGGAAGGGAAGGGAGGGTTTGGGGAGGGAAGGTAGAGGGTATTAAATAGATTCAAACATGTAGTCCTATTAAGGTTTGCTGAGGGATGGAAGGGAGGGTTTGGGGAGGGATGGTAGAGGGTATTAAATGATTTAAAACATGCAGTCATACATAGATTGAGTGGGGTTTGATGGGGAATGAAGGTATTTTCTAGGTTTATATGGGATGTATTTTACTCAATGCTTTTTGAAATTAACGTAGCGGTGGAGTGGCGGGGCTGAGGTATCCTAGTGAAGAAATCTACACTTGAAGCATACCAACCTAGTTTATTCATTGTATTTAACGTATTTGAGAGGGTTGGCATTATCAAAATACACTGGCATTGGGATTAAAGTCATTATTATACTAAGCACCTTGGTGTTGTATGTAATATTGACCACATCAATATGTTCATCATATTATTATATTTGATGCATCATCATTGTTAAATACAAGTGTTGTATTTGTTGTTGTTTGCATCAATAAAAATTGTTTGAACTTAAAACATCTTAGCCCAGTATGGAATATGTAATCACAAACTAACCCCCTCCCCCCCGTTTTACAAAATTGGAGCACAGTTTTTAACACCGGCCACGGCAATAACAGCTTTGACGCTCATGAGCGTCAGAGCTGTTACCGCATTGGCTGGCACTAAAAACCACTCTACATTTTTGTAAAAGGGGGTGGAGGTGAAAAATAGAAATATGTAGACAAAAGTTAAACTGAACCACCAAGAAGTTTGACTCTGCATACAATGCAACATCACAGAAACAGAAACAGTGACGCATGTCCCCTAATATTGTGCAAAATATAAAGATAGCAGATGTAAATTTGAAAAAATCTGTGAAATAGAAACATGATACATAGAAACATAGAAACATAGAAACATAGAAGATGATGGCAGAAAAGGGCTACAGCCCATCAAGTCTGCCCACTCTGCTTACCCACCCCCTGTCTATGCCCTAATGACCCAATTTCCTTATCTTGAACCTCGTAGGGATCCCACATGGGTATCCCATTTATTCTTAAAGTCTGGCACGCTGTCTGCCTCGATCACCTGCACTGGAAGCTTGTTCCAATGATCAACCACTCTCTCTGTGAAGAAATAC
This sequence comes from Geotrypetes seraphini, assembly GCF_902459505.1. NCBI lineage: Eukaryota > Metazoa > Chordata > Amphibia > Gymnophiona > Dermophiidae > Geotrypetes > Geotrypetes seraphini. The sequence goes on along the minus strand of NC_047092.1, from coordinate 141,320,227 downwards.
TTTCTGGTGTCGCCATGAAATTTTCCGCCCCTGAGTTTGAGCGGGTGCCCTCTTGTGGCCGAGGGTCCCTTGAGAAAGAAAATATCATCTTCCACTTCGACACGTCCCGTGAGGTACTTAAATGTTTCGATCATGTCTCCCCTCTTCCTACGTTCCTCAAGAGTGTAGAGCTGCAATTTGTTCAGTCTCTCATCGTACGAGAGACCCTTGAACCCCGAGATCATCCTGGTGGCCGTCCGTTGAACGGATTCAATTCTGTGCACATCTTTACTGTAATGTGGCCTCCAGAATTGCACACAGTACTCCAGATGAGGTCTCACCATGGCCCTGTACAATGGCATTATGACATCAGGCTTTCGGCTGACAAAACTTCTATTGATACAACCCAATATCTGCCTTGCCTTAGATGAAGCCTTCTCCACTTGATTGGCAGTTTTCATGTCTGCACTGATGATTACTCCTAAATCTCGTTCTGCTGAAGTCCTAGTTAAAGTTTCTCCGTTCAAGAAGTACGTCCTGCATGGATTTCCGCTTCCGAGGTGCATGACCTTACATTTCTTAGCATTGAAGCCTAGCTGCCAGGTTGAGGACCAACTTTCCAATGTAAGCAGGTCCTGCGCCATATAATTCTGTAAACTGCATTCACTTACTATATTACATAGTTTGGCGTCATCGGCGAATAGTGTTATTTTACCTTAAAGCCTTTGAGTCAGATCCCCTATGAATATGTTGAAAAGGAGTGGACCCAGGACCGAGCCCTGCGGCACTCCACTGGTCACCTCCGATGTTTTAGAGAGGGTACCATTAACCACCACCCTCTGAAGTCTGCCACTCAGCCAATCATTGACCCATGCAGTTAGTGTCTCTCCTAACCCCATCGATTCCATCTTGCTTAGCAGCCTGCAGTGTGGGACACTGTCAAAAGCTTTCCTGAAGTCCAGGTACATGACGTCCAAAGACTCTCCCAAGTCCAACTTTCTTGTTACCCAGTCAAAGAAGCTGATGAGATTGGATTGGCAGGACCTACCCTTGGTGAATCCATGCTGACTGGGATCCCGAAGATTCCCTTCATTCAAGATCGTGTCCAATTTGCTTTTAATTAGTGTTTCCATGAGTTTGCACACTATTGATGTGAGACTCACCGGTCTATAATTCGCAGCCTCTGCCCTGCAACCCTTTTTATGCAGAGGAACGACATTAGCTAATTTCCAGTCCAGGGGAACTTTCCCCTTACTTAGGGAGAGATTGAATAGCTCAGCCAACGGTTTCGCCAGGACATCGCTCAATTCTCTGAGCATTCTTGGGTGCAAATTGTCTGGTCCCATGGCTTTGTTCACCTTGAGTCTTGCCAGTTCACTGTAAACTTCACCTGGTGTGAACTCAAAATTCTGAAACGGGTCTTCTGTGCTTTGTGTTGCCTTCAACTGGGGACCGTGTCCCGGTGCCTCACAGGTGAAGACTGAGCAGAAGTATTCATTCAGTAGTTCGGCTTTATCGGAATCTGCTTCCACGTAACTTCCGTCCGGTCTTCTAAGGCGTACTATCCCGCCTGTGTTCCTTTTTCTGTCACTAATATACCTGAAGAAAGATTTGTCCCCCTTTTTAATGTTTTTTGCCAGAATTTCTTCCACTCAAAGTTTTGCCTCCCTAACTGCCATTTTGACCGCTGTAGACCTGGTCCTATATTCTACTTTTGCCTCTCTTTTCTCCGTGCGCTTGTAGGAGAGAAACACTTTTTCTTCTCCTTAATGAGGTGCGAGATCTCCGCAGTGATCCATTGGGGTTTATTGTTTCTTTGTCGTTTATTTACTGATTTTATGAAGCGGCTAGTTGCTTCATGTATGGTTGATTTCAGTGTTAACCACTTAGCTTCTACATCATCGGTCTCCGCTTGGTCCTGCAGCGTCTGATGGACGAAATCTCCCATGCGTGCGAAGTCTGTGCCCCGGAAATTGAGTACCTTTGTTTTCGTGTTTGATCTAGGGAAGCCTTTCCTAAGGTTGAACCATACTATATTGTGGTCGCTGGAGGTTAGCGTATCTCCTACTGAGACCTCTGAAACGCTTTCCCCTTTGGTGAGTACCAGGTCGAGGATCGCCTGGGCCCTAGTGGGCTCCGTTACCATTTGTTTGCGACGTGCTCCCTTTATGGAGGTTAAGAGCCTCCTGCTACCGCTGGTTGTCGCTGAAAATGAGTTCCAGTCTGCATCAGGCATATTGAAGTCCCCTAGCAGTACAGCTTCTCCTCGTAGAGTGATATTCTCTCTGTCTTCAATTAATTCTGCGTACATGTCTTCCAGTTGTCTTGGGGGTCTGTAAACCACACCTAGATACAGGCATTTTTCTCTGCCTCTTGCCAGGTTTTATCTGATGACAGATAAAAGCCAAATGGCCCATCTAGACTGCCCATCCAAAGTAACCATTATCTCTTCCTCTTTCTAAGAGATTATCACTTTACAAATTAACAACAAATAACACCCCACACACACACTTTTTATAGAGCTGGGTTATTTTTATTGCAGGCCAAGGCAGTAAAAGCTCTGGTGCTCAAAGAATTCCTATGAGCATCGGAGCTCATATTGTCACAGCTGGTGATAAAAAAAAGCCTAATGCAACTTCATAAAAGGGTAAAAGAGTGCCAAAATGGGGGGGTGGGTGGAGGAGGGAATAAAACAAAAATAGAAAATAAGATAATACCATTTTATTGGACTAATACATTTTTCAATTAGCTTTCAGAGGCCAGAACCTCTTTTATCAGGTCAGGTTACAGTATCCTGTCCTGAACTGAGGAAGGGGGTTTTGGTCTCTGAATTAGTAAAAAATGTATTACAATTAGTCCAATATAAGGATCACCTTATTTCCATTTTCTATTTATAAATATTTATGAGCACAGCTACAATATTACTTTATCGTAAAGCAAAAAAATTAATAGAAATTTTTTTCTAGCTTTGTTTTCTGTGGTTTCTGCTTTCCTCACCTTCTTGTCACTCTCCATTCCATCCATTCCATCCATTGTCTGCCCTCTCTGCTCCTTCTATATGACATCTTCTCTCCTTCTATGCCCCTTCCAGAAACTGTATGCCTCCTCCTTCCATCTCTCCTTTCACCCCCATTGGTCTGGCATCCATCTTCTTCCCTTCCCTCTCCTCCTCCAATGATCTGGCATCTCTCTCTTCTCCTTCCCTTCCTTCTCCCACACCCGCATTGTCTGACATTTCACGCTCTCCTCTCCCTTCCATTCCCCTTTCTTCTCTCATCTTCCTTCTCAATTTATTTTCTACATCTGTCTAGATTAAGTTCTTACTACACTGTTGTCTTTCCCTCACCCCCTCCAGTATTTCATAACTTAATCCTATTCCCACCATCCAGCATATACCCTCTTTTCTTTATCCCCTCCCCTCCCCCTCCTCCTTCTCCTTCCATCATGTGCCCTCTTTCTCTACCCCTTCAATCTAGCATCTTCTCCTTTCTCTGTCCACTTCCATCCAGCGTCTGCCTCCTCTCTCCACTTCTATTCAGTATCTATTCCTCTCTTTCTCTCCTCCCCACTTCCTTCCTGCATCTGCTCCCCTTTTTCACTCTCTCCTTCCCACTTCCATCCAATATCTGCTCCCTTCTCTCTCCCATCCGCACTTCCATCCAGCATAGGCTTCCTCTCTACCCTCTCCACTAAGATCCGATGTCTGCCATTTTTCTCTCTCCATCCACCCCTTCCATCAGCATCTGCCCCCTTGTCTCTATCCTTCCCCCCACTTCCATCAGCTTCTGTCCCCTTTCTTTCTCTCCAACCCAATTCCATCCAATATCCTTCCCCCTTATGTTACATTACATTACATTACATCACATTACATTAGTGACTTCTATTCCGCCTGTACCTTGCAGTTCTAGGCGGATTACAAAAGAGCTAACTGGACATTTCCAGGATAGTTACAATTTTTTTGTTACAAGTGAGATAAGAAAGTTGGATATTTCCAGGAGAAATTGTGAATTCGATAAAAAATAAGATAAGTGGACATTTCTAGGCAATATTACAAATAGGATAGCAATTGGGAAAGCTTGCTGCACCTCCCTGGCTGCCAGCTCTGCTCTGGAACAAGTAAGTGATGTGGGGAGGTACAGGAAGGTCCCGCGATGACTGCAGCTGCCAGTCCACCCCATCTGAAGTCACTTATATGTTCCGGAGCAGAGTCGTCAGCTGTGGGGAGTTGCAGAAAGGTCCCGCAATAACTGTGGTTGCTGACTCTACCCCGGAACAAGTAAGTGACATCAGAGGAGGTGGAACGGCAGCCATGGGGAGGTGTAGAAAGGTCCCACGATAGCTGAATTTAAAATTTATTGCCACTGCTGCTGTTTCAGGAAAGCAGCAGAGTACGGTGGGAGGTTCCGGACCCAGTGTGCCAGCTGTGCACCCCCTTTAGGGCATGTACTCGGGGTGGACCGCCCCTCTCACCCCGCCCTTGGTATGCCACTGCCTGTATGTAAACCGCTTTGAGTGTGGTTGTATAACTACAAAAAGGTGGTATACAAATCCCTTTCCCTGTATATAGTAATTAGTTGTTTTATAGGCATTTGTATGTTGTGCATCTCATTATTAAGTAACCTGCATTGATCTAAATGGTGATGATGTATTAGAGAAAGATAGCCCTTTAAGTCATATTATTATAATGCAGCTTGACAACTTCCCCTATTAGACTGTAAGTCAACTGGAGAAGGGTTACCAGACATCAGAATTTCCCCAAAGATGTCCTCCTTTTGAGGACATATCTAGCAGTCTGGACATGTCATGTGCACGCACATGCGTGTGATGTCATCGCATCACATGCGTAGATGCCCTCTTGCACAACCAGAGCAAGCAGCAGGGGGCAGGAGTGGGGCAGGGCTAGGGTGGGATTGAGGGTTGTACTGGAGCGTGATGGGGCAGAGATGGATGGAACTGGGGGTGGGTCTAAGGGGGGTCCGGATTTTCCGAATGGAAAATCTGGTAACCCTAGACTGGAGTAGCCCAGATTTAGAAAGGCAAATCATCCAAGCCAGGGATGTCAAACTCCCTCCTCAAGGGCTTTCAGGATTTCCCCAATGAATATGCATGAGATCTATTAGCATACAATGAAAGCAGTGCATGCAAATAGATCTCATGCAAATTCATTGGGGAAATCCTGAAAACTCGACTGGATTGCGGCCCTCGAGGAGGGACTTTGACACCCCTGATCCAAGCCAAATGTTTTTGTACCTATTGTAGTGCATAATGCTCTGGTGAGATAAATCCTAGTAATCCTGACCAGGGTTTTTTTGGTTGGTTGTTTGGTTCCTACTACTTCAGTTCAGTTTATGATGCACCACAGGGTTTTGTGAAAGTAGCACATTGTCATAGGTCAGAGGTCAGAGGTTCAGATTTTATATCCAAGTAGGCTACAGATGCCTGAGAGCAACTACACTGACAACAGGATGAGGGTGTTAATAAAGGTGCTTAGTTTAATCAACAGCATATGCCCTTATTGCTGAAAAGAAAACCCCACCACATTGGGACATTGCAAACATCGCTAATCTAGGGAATAAAAGCTTAGTAAGCAGACTAGTATTACTGCAATATCAGCTATTTGCATTGTTTTTTGAAAATCCTAGACTATGAGGTAACCTTTATAAAAGGCAGAGCAATGTTTTTGAGATGGAAATTCTTGAATTTTGTATAAATTATATTGTAAATAGGTATAGGCAAGCCTCACAAGACCTCCTCTGATCCAGGTGATTACATGTAAAAGGCAATCAGAGGGAAGTGTCAGCTATCAGACAGATACCATGCTCCTTATTGAGACATCACACATTTCTCCACATTGTACAACTGAGGGTGGAGGATGCCAGTGGAAAGGGAAACGCTCATTATTCAAGAGGCAGCATAACCATGCTTGAGTCATATTACATTCACTTTGAACACCCACATGTGCTGCTGCTGCTTCCAGCACAGCGACTAAATGTCAGCCCCCTTACAATGTCTGGCAGGCAAGCTAACAATTAACTATATTACTCAAAGGGTATACTGCATGAGTTGTGACAATGTAAAGAGCCATCAACAATTTCTGAGTGCCGGCACAAATTTCTCTGTTGCATGATCATCTTGTCAATTATGATTATGCAAGAGAGATCAACCTTCTTATGCCCACCTACATGTTTTCCTACAGTTGTCAGCCTCAGAGCACTCTTTGATCAAGCTCAATTCAAAATAGGGTGTCTTTTTAAAAAAAAATTTTTTTAAAAAGATCACCAGTGTGAAAAAGCAGCCTAGTCTGGTAATCAACGTTAATCGATTGTATCTCTGAAGGTCTCTCGTTTGGTTTGCATTTCTAGATTTCTGTTTAGTGTCGGTAAAGAGTTAATGCAAGCTGGAAGCCTAATTAAAATGGGTAGATCAGGGGTGTCCAACCTTTTGGCTTCCCTGGGCCGCACTGGCCGAAAAAAAAAGTTTCCGGGGCCGCGCAAACGCTGCAGCAAGACAGAGGAGGGAGCCGGCAAGACGGTAAACACCCGGGAACAGCAGAGGAAAACACTGCATCGCCCTCGACCGGGGCCGCACAAAACACTTCACGGGGCTGCATGTGGTCCTTGGGCCACAGGTTGGACACCCCTGGGGTAGATGATTACATAAAAAGGAAAGACTGTATGGACCATTTATAGTTACTGTATGGACCATTTACAGTACAAAATGCTAATGAACATGATGCATAATATGAGGGGAAGCCAAAAAATAATGGGGCTGATATTCAGCTGGAGATAGTAAACAATTTGCTTACCACCACAGAGCTACTTTCAAATATTCCGGGCCAGGCCCTGTCTGGGCTTGGCTTTGAATATCCAGTTATTTTTGAGCCATATAACACATAGCTGCTTATGTTGATATTCAGCAATTAAGGGGCCATGAGCTAACGCATAAAAATAGGACAGACTTTCATGTGGTCCCATTTATGTACTAAACCGGGTCGCTTAAGGACCGAATATCAGCTTTATATTAACTGGCCAAGTGCTGACCCCACTTCCAGAACTCCCAGTAAAGCCAGATTTGAGTTTGGCGCTAACCATGAATTTCAGCGACACTTGGGTCCCCTTTTACAAAGCCACAGTAGCGATGCTGCCGCGGTAAATTCACCGAAGCCCATTCAATTTCTATGGGTTTTGATGCATTTATTATGCCAACATCACTACCATAGCTTTGTAAAAGAGGCCTTTAGCCAGTTCAGTGCTACTGAACATTAGTAGCTAGTCCCAACCAAGTGATTTAGCCAGTCAGCAGCTGGCAAATTGCTCTGAATATCAGCCCCAGGATATTTTCACTGTTTTGATGCAATACTTAAACCCATCTTATTTACTGATGCCCCCCAGGTTTAACATTTCGGATCATACCATATCCAGTTCTCCAATTCAGCAAGACATTTGGAATTATGCCACATATCAATTTTCATAAGATATAAGAACATAAGAATTGTCACTGCTGAGTCAGACCAGTGGTCCATCATGCCCGCTCACGCAGCGGCCCTCTGGTCTAAGACCAGCACCCTAACTGAGACTAGCCCTAACAGCGCACGTTCTTGTTCAGCAGAAACTTGTCTAACTTTGTCTTGAATCCTTGGAGCATGTTTTCCCCTATAACAGCCTCTGGAAGGGCGTTCCAGCTTTCTACCACTCTCTGGGTGAAGAAGAACTTCCTTATGTTTGTACGGAATCTATCCCCTTTCAACTTTAGAGAGTGCCCTCTTGTTCTCCCTACCTTGGAGAGAGTGAACAACCTGTCCTTATCTACTAAGTCTATCCCCTTCAGTACCTTAAATGTTTCGATCATGTGCATTTACCTTTAAAAGTATGCATTTCACCTACTTTTTGTAAATCAGATTTCTCAGGTGTATCATTTGCATTACATAAGAACATAAGAATAGCTTTACTAGGTCAGACCAATGGTCCATCAAGCCCAGTAGCCCGCCCTCACAGTGGCCAATCCAGGTCCCTAGTACCTGGCCAAAACCCAAAGAATAGCAACGTTCCATGCTACAGATCCAGGGCAAGCAGTGGCTTCCCCCATGTCTTTCTCAATAACAGACTATGGACTTTTCCTCCAAGAAATTTCTCCAAACCCTTCTTAAAACAGCTACGCTATCTGCTCTTACCACAACCTCTGGCAGTGTGTTCCAGAGCTTAACTATTCTCTGAGTGAAACAATATTTCCTCTTATTGGTTTTAAAAGTATTTCCCTGTAACTTCATTGAGTGTCCCCTAGTTCCATCCCCTTTATCATCTTGGTCGCTCTTCTTTGAACCTTTTCTAGTGCCCCTATATCTTTCTTGAAATAAGGAGACTAAAACTAAATGCAATATTCCGAGGTCGCACCATAGAACGATACAGGGGCATTATAACATTCTTAGTCTTGTTAGCCATCTCTTTTAAAATAATTCCTAGCATCCTGTTTGCTTTATTGGCCACCGCCGCATATTGGGCAGAAGGTTTCATCATATTGTCTACAATGACACCCAGATCCTTTTCTTGGGCGCTAACCCTCAAGGTGGACGCTAGCATCCGGTAACAGTGATTTGGGTTATTCTTCCCAATGTGCATCGCTTTGCATTTGTCCACATTAACCCCCCCTCTTTTACTAACGCATAACGTGGGTTTTAGCACCGGCAGCAGCAGTAACTGCTCCGATGCTCATAGAATTCCTATGAGCGTCGGAGGAGTTACCACCGCTGCCGGCGCTAAAACCCACATTATGCGTTAGTAAAAGAGGGGGTAAATTTAATCTGCCATTTATCATAATGTCTTATAAGATCCTTTATTTGGGGACAGATTCCCTTCAAATCTGATCTACATATATTTAACTCATGTATTGTAACACCATTACTGAAGCTCATGCAAATCACTCAGAATTGACTCCCCAGTCATTAGCAGCGATATAGAAGCTTCCAATAAATAAATAATAAACAATTTTACCGTTAACTCCAGTTATTTGTAACTAGGTTCCATTGCATAAAATGGGACCTGTGCTAAATTGATTTGATTATCTGCCCATTGATTTCTGGCCCCTGAATGATCAAGAATGCAGAAAAAATCCTGAGAGAGAGATAAATAGATAGATATGAAATTTTTATTAAAATATATAAATATATTCTACACCAGACCTTCCCTAGAAAATTTTTTCCAAAAAATTTTACTTCTATGAGATGATTTTGCAAGAGTTTTATTTTTTTTCCTACAACTATACCTCAGCTGCGGCAGTTGGGGGCTAAGTATGGGCTTTTGCATCCAGCTGTTATGAAAATCACTTACAATAATAAAACCAGTCACTATGATGATCCGACTAAGCTGCAAGAGTATATTAATCAGCATTTGGAGCCTATGACATAGGGAGTGACAAGGAAAGACTGGATTTATTTTTTTAAAGTGATAAATCTTTTTGTTTAATTTGGATTTTTAATGGAAGATCATACAAAGGTCTGGACAAGGTATTAATTTTAATTTCTTGGAACTTAGTTTTATTTTTTCTAATGAAAGAGTTGTTGGTAAACTTGTAATAGGTTTTCAGAGAGCCAATGGACTACAGGAGAGTAAGTGAAGGGGGTGAAACTTCAAGGCGCTTTTGCTGTTATAACAACAGTGAACTTTATATGTCAATCACCTAGGATTCGCTAAAAGTACTCCACAAGTTGATAATTACATGTTGTTAAAAACAAAATTAAAAAATGTGTAAAGTGCAACAAGTGCTGTTAAAGTACAAATAATTTCAATTAAAGTGCTCAGTCACCAACCAATAAGTGCAAAAAGTATTAATACAAGTACAAGCACCAGTTGTATATCGGGACCATCATAGCACTGTCAGAAGTCCCTTATCCAGCCTTCACATACATTACATCCATAGCTTTAAATGTTCATAAGAATGTAATTAATGAACCACTTATCTTTTAGAACGGAGTGAGAAGGTGGTAGAATGTAATTTCCTGTGCTTGTAGCAAATTTCACTATCTCTCTTAATAGTCCCCATGTTCATACAATCACAAAGCCTCCCTTCGACTTGAGTTTTGCTTACTTTGAGTACAGCTTGCCGGGTCTATGTTTCCAGACGGATTTTCAAGGGCATCAGGCCGCTAAGTGGTACAAATTAATATCTGAATATTTGGTGAAAAAACCTAAAAGAAGTTTAAGAGACATTTGGAGTATAGAAACAAAGCAGCATATTTGGACTTGAAGAATGAGATGTACAGCATCAGCATCTATAAGACAAACTTGGTTCTTTTTGTTATATAGAATTTTTTGGACACCTGTTCATTTATAAAAGTTGGATAATTCAAAGTCTAATAGATGTTGGCATTGTCAACTTAAAATAGGGACATTGGACAATCTGCTATTTTATTGTCCATTGATACTTAATTTTTGGAGGTCAGTTTGGGCCAAGATTAACATGGTATTAGGTGTCTCTATTCCATTGTCTTATGACGTGGTTTTATTTGGGACATTGTTGAAACCTGAGTCCAATTGATACACATAAAAATAGATTTATTATTATGACGGGGGTGGTCATGCAGTTAATAACTAGAAATTGGAAGATTCGGGATAGGTTGAACTTTTCTTTTTGTTAGGAAACACATTTGTCTATATTATAGATATGAAAGAATGATAGCGGAATAATCTGGAAATAATAAAAGGTTCAAAGAGATTTGGAGTCCATTGAAGGAATTTGTCAAACAGCAGATTTTCTTAGATTTCTATACACATCCAGGTAGGGAGGGAGGGAATAGGGTAATTTTTTTCAATGTTTGTAAGAATACAAGTGCTGTTATTCGCTATATCTGAATGTATATTTGTTTACACTTTTTATAAGTTTTGAAAATTAATAAAGAATTTTTTTTTAAAGACATATCAGTATGTTTCAAATGTCTTGTAAAATAATTATTTTACTGCATCTTTTTATAACGGGCACTACTATTTGTTATAACAGGTCAGAGGAAGATCAAAGGAAATTATAGGCTTTCTTTATTTTTTACACTTATCAATGTAATTTAACTTTTCACTACTGTATTTAGCCTGTAATTAGGGAAACCTAAGATCATTTCTGCATGTTTACTCATTGAAAACTTTAATGGGATTTTTTTTTTTTATTTTCAACCTGTATAATAGTTTAAAAAGGTTTGCATTAGACTGCACTCTTTGTTCCCATTATAACCATTGCTTAAATAGAAAACGCATAAACATTCAAAAGACTTACTGATCATGTCTATTATTGTAACCAAACTTTAGCTTGGTAAACACTCAACATTTTCTTATGTAACCTAAAATACTGATGTTGCTGTAGAACAGGCATTAGGTCTAGGCTACAGTAAGCACCGTTTTATTAAAGGTCAAACAAGGAAAATTATTTACAAATTGAAATCAGAGGAAATCATCAAGGAATTCTTCAGGGAGTGCTAATAACATGGGTTCATTACAAAGCAGTACAGCACTGGTATAATAAGAGGAAACAGATACTTGCTCTTGATGTCAAAAGGTCTTTATGCACTGAGAGGTTTTGTTAAGTTTATTGTATTTATACTTTAGGGATGATAGCAATAACGATGACTTGAAGTGATCAAGAAAGTGAGAGCTTAACAATATAACAGAAAACTCGGCAATGTATAGACTTATTTATGTATCTCCTTAAAATCACTCCTTGTTGGTAGATAAAGACTAGGGATAAGTTGTTATTTGCAGCAAGATATCCCATGTCATTGTATGCTGTTAACAAATAAAAGTAAGCAGAAAAACACTATGACCCAAATTCTCTATAGTGCACCATATGTTAGGCGGTGGAAGGAGCCCTGCCACCGCCTAACTTGTTTTAATTGGTGATAAATGGTGCAGTAATTGACCACATTGTTTAAAACCAATTAAAATCTAATTTTAAAAAGTATAGGTGCTTCCAAGCATCTACTTTGCCTTTTGACGTGTCTTGCTGAGTGGCATTCATATTGTTGTTGCATGTTTTTGTGTGCAGTCGCGAGAATTTCAGAACTTGAATTAGAGCAATGAACTTACGTTAAATTTCTTGTTAAACTTGGCAAGAGTTGAAGTCCAAATTTATGGGGCTAGTACCTTGAAAAAAATGACAATGTACAAATGGATTAATCATTTTTCTGAGGAGAGAGAAAGCATCACTGATGAAGAGAGGTCAGAGTGGCCAGTAATGAGTAGAATTGACATTGCAAAACTTCATTGAATTGTGCATCAAAATTGTTGGCTGACTGAGAAGCAAAGCAGACCAATTAAACATCAATAGAGAATCAGAAAAATCTTAACTGAAAATCTTAGCATGAGAAAGGTGTGTGCAAAGGTTGCTCACCGATGAACAAAAGCAAAAGAGAGTCAAAGTTTGCCAAGACCTTTTGGAGAGTCATGACGATGTTTTGGGCCATGTTATCACTGGTGATGAAACATGGGTGTACCAATACAACCCTGAGCAAAGCATCAAAGTAAACAATGGAAGTCAGCCAATTTTTTAATGACCAAGAAAGTTCTGTCAGTCCAAATAAAGAGTCAAAATGATGTTGCTAACCTTTTTTGATATCAGAGGGATTATTCATTATGAATTTGTACCAATTAGACAAACAGTTAATCAAGTTTACTGTTTGGAAGTGCTGAAAAAGCTGCATGAAAAAGTTAGAAGAAAATGACCTGAACTTTTCACCAACAACTCATGGCTCTTGCATAATGAAAATGCACCAGCTGACATGGCACTATGAGGGAGTTTTTAGCCAGTAAACAAATAACTGTATTGGAACACCCTTCCTACTCACCTGATCTGCCCCGAATGACTTTTTCTTTACCCAAAGATAAAGGAAATATTGAAAGGAAGACATTTTGATGACATTCAGGACATCAAGGGTAATACGACGACAGCTCTGATGGCCATTCCAGAAAAAGAGTTCCAAAAGGTGTGCTTTGAAGGGTGGACTAGCACTGGCATCAGTGCATAGCTTCCCAATGGGAGTACTTTGAAGGTGATCATAGTGATATTCAGCAATGAGGTATGTAGCACTTTTTCTAGGATGAGTTCATGAACTTGTCAGACCTTGTATATGCTAAAAAGAAAACAAAAATCATAAAGATAAGGTTTACAAATTGTTGGAAGTTTGGTTTTGTCTTGCTCTTATTTATTGCAATTTATTAGCTCATAACAAGCAAAAAAAGCTCAGAAATTGATCACAATTATCTAACAAATAAAATGCAATGAAACATTCCCAACTCCAGTTAGAGTCCACATTAAGGAGAGATCTTTATATTAATGAAAAATTAACAGAAAGCAGGACAAAGAAGTTTGATACATCTTGTAATTGTACCTGGTTAAATACAGTACTATAAATCCCTAATAGCCCATGACAAAAATATCTAAGCTCAAGTAGTTTTATCCAACATACATTTCTCCAAAAGGCCGGATCCATAAATGTAAAGGACATATTTTGGTAAGTAACTAAAGATTTACAAGGAAATCTCAGATAAAATGATGCTCCAAAAGCCAAAACCTTAGGCCCTCAGAAGAGAAAAGATTTCCTTATTAAGGCCCTCTGTTACTAAGCCACGGTAGAGGTTTCTACCATGGTCCAGAGTGCTAAATGCTCCAACAGTGCTCTGATGCTCATAGAAATTCTATGAGCATTGGAGCATTTAGCGCTCTGGGCCACGGTACAAACCTCTACCGTGGCATAGGTAAATGGGGGAGGGATAATTGTGTCACCTTTACCACATCTTGGAAATCCTGTCATTTTTCATCACATTTCAAGCAATCACACTTTTTAAATTAGGCTTTCAAGATTTTCTCTTGCAACAGCTCATAAGGAAAAAAAACAATTCACAAGGCTGCCCACATGGGAATCTCCTCCTGGGATGAGTCCAAAAAATCCATTAATTTCATCTCCTCAGGAGAAAACACCACATCAAAGTTACTCTTCTATCCCTGTAACAATTTTGAAGTACACATATAATAGCAATTAGAAATTATCAGAGAATCATCATCTAAAAGGAAAATTTCTCTCAGATCACATCTTAAAAGAAAGCCTAGATCTAATATCAAAATTAGGGGGCCTTTTACTAATGAGCAGTGAAATCTGGGCTTAGCCATGGAAAAGACCCATGTTAGACTGTGCTAAGCTTAGATTTATCACAACATTAATGTTGGGAACATTAGTACATGACCTACAAAAAAAAAAATAAAAAAAAATGCTCATTAGTGTCCAGCATCTACCAAAAAAAAAAAACAACAACAACCTCGGAAGCACTTACTACCTCCTATTTATCCAGTTATTGCATGGTAATTCTAATTTCCTAGCTGTATAACACAGCAATGCCCACTTTCTACCCATGATATGCCATCTCAAAAAAAAAAAAAAAAAGTTAATACATATTTAGAATGAAAACATGGAAATTACTACAAAACATGGACTGCAGGTGTTTTTCGCTGGCTTTTACAAAGCTGCAGTCAAAGTTTCTACCGCAGGTTGGTGAGGTAGCTGCTCTGACGCTCATAGAATTCCAATGAGCGTCAAGCATTTACCTCTCGGGCCCACTCTATAAACCTGTACCTTCTTTTTAAAAGGAGCCCTTTATTATTATTCAAGATTGTTGATGGTGACCTGATGTTTTAGCCCTTGATAAAACTAGATGTGAAAAAGGTCTGCTGTTGGGCATTTTTGGGAAATGTGAGATGATATAATAATATGATATATAAGTCTTTATTAATTTCAATTCGAGAACAGTGCAATAAAATATACATACAATTAACATCATAGACAGCACTTACAATCGATCAAAGAATGCTATAAAATATTATCCCCTCTGCCTCCTTCCCACCCTAATATGAGATGAAGAGCTGGACTTTGCTTTTTATTTAACTACTGGTTTTTTGGAGCGGCATTATATAGACTTTAGTTGGACTTTGCTCTTTAAGGGGTCTTTTTATTAAGGTGCGCTAAGCGATTTAGCGCGCATTAAAGATTAGCACGTGCTAAATGCTAAGGCGCCCATAGAATATAGCATTTAGCGTGTACTAATCTTTAGCACACGCTAAATCGGTTAACGCGCCTTAATAAAAAGACCCCCTAAGCTAAGTACTAAGGTTTCGTGCACTCCTTTTGAAGTTGGGATTGTATCTATGAGAACAGTGTCAAGGTATATTTTTGCAATTTGCCCTGAAACTCAGCACAATGTTTCATGTAAAGTGGAGGGGGGTTTTGACCAATGACTGGAGTGAGCTCCTTAATATGTACATAGTCTCACGAAGTTGAGACTAATTGGAGCAAGGTATCTGAGGTCTTTTTTTTCCACTATTTGAAATTAGTGCAGTCTCTGGGTATTTATAACTGTTAATGTGCTTAGTTTATTCTTTCATTTTATACTATGAGGCTCATAATCAAAACTTTAAAACATCCAAAAACCAGCCTAAGTTGGTATTGGACATCCTAAGATCAGGGACGTCCAAGTGCCGATAATCAAAACCAACTTTCTGGATGTGCAGCAGCACTTATAAGCTGCAGTGCATCCAGAGAGCAAAGGGTGTGTTGGAAGGTGTGTTATGGGCGGGAATAGAGCAGGCTTCAACCTGGACATACCCCAGCCATAATCAAAGCTTTACTAGAGGGAACTTAGGGCTAGATTCATTAACCTGCCCGATCGTGACCGATCCGTGTCCGATCCGGTCAGGTCCGATGGATTCAGAAACCAGCAATATTCTAATGGGAGCGATCGGAGGAACGCCCCATCCGCCGACATGGCAGATATATATATAATGTGCTAATGGGAGCGATCAGAGAAACACCCCCATCCGTCGGACATGGCGGATATAAATATATATAATGTGCTTTGCTTAAGCAATACATTATTAAACATCTTTTGACCTTAATATCAAACTGGAGTCCTCTATACCCTGTTGATCTATATGCGGATACCTCGGGCATGCCTAAGTGATGCCTAAGTCGCATCCATCTAACTGAAGCCTTTCTAGCACTTAAATCATGCTCAAAAGTAGTCCTCTTTCCACCAAAAAACAGAAGATTTAATATGCAATATATATATATATATATATATACCGTATTTTCACGCAGATAACGCGCACCCGTGTAAAACGCGCACACGGGTATAGCGCGCAGAAACCACGATTTTATGTACAAAAACTTTTGTATACCGCGCTCACGGGTATACCGCGCATGCTGCCCGACTGTCCTTTCGCCCGCCCCGACTCTCCTCTGGCCACCCCGACTCTCCTTTCGCCCTCCCCGACTCTCCGTGCGCTGTCCCGACTATCCGTTCACCCTCCCTGAAGGTCTGTCCCCATCCTGAAAGCCTGATGCCCCCCCCCGACGTCCGATACATCCCCCCCCCGGCAGGACCACTCGCACCCCCACCCCGAAGGACCGCCGACTCCCCGACAATATCGGGCCAGAAGGGAGCCCAAACCCTCCTGGCCACGGCGACCCCCTACCCCCACCCCGCACTATATTATGGGCAGGAGGGATCCCAGGCCCTCCTGCCCTCGACGCAAACCCCCCTCCCTCCAACGACCGCCCCCCCCAAGAACCTCCGACCGCCCCCCAGCCAACCCGCGACCCCCCTGGCCGACCCCCACGACACCCCCACCCGCCTTCCCCGTACCTTTGTGTAGTTGGGACAGACGGGAGCCAAACCTGCCTGTCCGGCAGGCAGCCAACGACGGAATGAGGCCGGATTGGCCCATCCGTCCCAAAGCTCCGCCTACTGGTGGGGCCTAAGGCGCGTGGGCCAATCAGAATAGGCCCTGGAGCCTTAGGTCCCACCTGGGGGCGCGGCCTGAGGCACATGGTACTTTGATGTTGTTGGTTCAAATTCCCCACTGCTCTTTATGACCCTGGGCAACCGGAAAAAAAGAGAAATATGATGAAGGAGCCAAATTTAAATACCACATAGGATATAAGTGGTATATAAATAATTAAAAGATAAAAAGTAAAATATAATAGTGGTGCCAGCATTTTACTGCATATAATTTTAATTTTAATAAAACAGCATAAAATCACCGTTCTAATGATGTCATAACGCTAAAACACAATAACGTTATAGATTAGGCCATCTATGCGCCTAAAAGGCAATTCTGCAAACGACATCTAACAATATAGACACACTTAGGTCCTCTTTTACTAAGGTGCGCTAACCAATTAGGGCACACTAATCGAATCAGCGTGCACTAAACGCTAACGCGTCCATAGACTAACATGCACGCATTAGCGTTTAATGTGCACTAAATCAATTAGCACACACTAATTGGTTAGCACACCTTAGTAAAAGAGGGCCTTAGATTTGCTCAGCACTACTGAGTGCAATTCTCTATAGTGCATCTTTGCATTATAAAATCACACTCAACATTCTGTTCCTGGACGTCTATACAATGTGTAATATTTAGACGTCCTTTACAGAATCTGACCCTCAGTGCCAGGGCACAGAATGGCTTGGCACAGAATATCCAGGACTAAATTCTGAATATTAACTCATTTGTATGTAATCAACATTTTCCTTATAAAGGATGCATCTTGTCATTTAGCAAATATTTCTTGAGCTAGGCAGCACATTTTTTGCAAGAAAGCTTGGTATATCATGAAAATATTTTCATGATATACCAAGCTTTCTTGCAAAAAATGTGCTGCCTAGCTCAAGAAATATTTGCTAAATGACAAGATGCATCCTTTATAAGGAAAATGTTGATTACATACAAATGAGTTAATATTCAGAATTTAGTCCTGGATATTCTGTGCCAAGCCATTCTGTGCCCTGGCACTGAGGGTCAGATTCTGTAAAGGACGTCTAAATATTACACATTGTATAGACGTCCAGGAACAGAATGTTGAGTGTGACATCAATAACACTTAAGTAACTAGAAGCCAGAACTTTTCAACTAAACTAAAAATTCTTTCATCCTGGTAATCTGAGACATGTCCTTAAGCTACTTCCACTTTGCCCTTCATAAGTTAGGATAATAAGGCAAAACAAATCAATTAAAACTTAAAACTAAATGTTGCAAGTTAATTATAACTGATAGGTTTACGCTAGGAACGCTTTATGATAAAAAATATAGATTTAAGTAACAGGTTTGGTTTGGTTATGAAAATTAATATAAGAATATACTCTAAGATCTTAATTTATGCAACAACAAGGACAAATATTCTCAAAATACTGAAAGCTACTGTCTTATAAAGCAAATATTAGGAAGATATTTGACAAAAAAACAAAATATTTGTCATGGTCTGAATAAGGACATCTGAAGGAAGACTTTGCATAAGATAGTTTAAGGTAGAAAAGATGTCCAAGTCAGGACATTCATTATTTCCCAGATAGTTTAGAAAAGGCTTGCTGAATGCAGAGCTTATTTTATTTATTAATTTCTAAGGATACTATCAAACTTTTATTATGCGGCAGGGTATGTATTGGATCCTTCCTGAAGTCTTGGAGCATCTTCTGGACTGGCTAATATTAGAATGTCAACTCCTGTCTCCTTTGCGATTGGGTCATGTTTTAAGTATCAAGTTACCTCGGATTTACAAGGACAATAGAATTTTATTTTCCACATGGCATACTTTAAAATATATTAATAATATAATACCTATTCCGATTCATCAATCCACGTGTCAGTCCTTATGGTTAAACTCTAAGATTCAAATTAGAAACATAGAAACATAGAAAAAAGCAGCAGAAAAGGGCTATAGCCCACCAAGTCTGCCCATTCCAAGTATCCCCTCCTCTGAATTTACTCCCTTAAAGATCCCACGTGAGTATCCCATTTTCTCTTAAAATCCGTCACGCTGATGGCCTTTATCACCTGGAGTGGGAGTCTGTTCCAATGATCCACTACTCTTTTGGTGAAGAAGTACTTCCTGGAGTCGCCATGAAACTTCCCTCCCCTGATTTTCAGCGGATGCCCTCTGGTGGTCGAGGGTCCCATGAGCCAGAAGATATCATCTTCTGACTCGATGCGTCCCGTGATGTACTTACATGTTTCAATCATATTTCCCCGTTCTCTTCTTTCCTCAAGTGAGTACAGCCGCAATTTTTTTAATCTGGAAGCATTGGCTGCAGGTAGACATGCGCACGCTAGATGATGTGTTATCAAATGGGAAAATGCTTGCTTTTTCACAACTGCAACAATCATTCGGTATTTCAAAGTCTCAAGCATATAAATGGTTGCAGTTGAAGCAGGCCATTCAGAAGGGGTTCTCTGATTGGCGCAACTTAAAAAAATCAATATGCCAGGCCTATGCTTCCAGACAGATTTGCTAGGACATCAAGCAGCCAAGTGATATAAATTTATATCTGAATATTTGAATAAAAAACCTAAAACTAGTCTAAAAGACATTTGGAGCATTGAGATTAAGCAGCAGATTTCTGCTACTCAATGGCCATGGATTTGGACTTGGGGGATGAGATGTAAAGCGTCAGCATCTATGAGACAGACTTGTTTTTTTCTGTTATATAGACCCCTGTTCGTTTGCAAAAGTTAGATAGTTCTAAGTCTAAGAGATGCTGGCACTGTCATCTTGATATAGGGACACTGGATCATCTACTGTTCTATTGTCCCTTGATACTTAAATTTTGGAGATCCATATAGGGTCAAAGCATTAAGATATTGGAAGTTCTATTGTCATTGTCGTATGATGTAGTGTTGTTTGGAACATTATTAATGCCCAAGAGTCTAATCAATGCAAATAAGAAAAGATTACTTCTCATCATGACAGGAGTTGCTATGCAGCTAATCATGAAAAATTGGGATAACATAAATTAATAGTTTTTGGTGGGAAACCTTATGCCAAATTTATAAGTTTGAATGTATGAATTCGTTACAATTGGGCCACTATAATAAATTCAAATAAATTTGGGGTCTATTAATTAACTTTGGTTTGACTTGATCCAGTGGCGTACCTAGGGTATGTGGCACCCGGGGCCCATCATTTTTTGACACCCCCCCCCCCCCCATGTAAAAATTTTTTTTTTTTTTTTTTTTTTTTTGCAATAACCATGAAATGGAATAAATGGTCAGAATAGAAACAGGCAGTGAAAATTTTCTTTTATTGAACCTCATATATGTAACCATTATTCCCAACATAACATAACATAAATTATGTCTAAATTGTCATGACATTAGAAGTACATATGGAGTAGTTGCAGGTGATGCTTGGGACAGTTCTGATTGTGTTAGTTCGGTTTTATGTGTTTTTTGAATAGAAGGGTTTTTATTTCTTTTTGAAGGTTTTGCAGTCTGTGGTTGATATCAATTGGTTGTAGAGTTGGGGGTCGAGTGTTGCAGCTCGAATGGCTAGGAGGTTGTCGAACAGTTTTTTTCTTTTGACGTTTTTGGTACCCTCCAACCAAAAACGTCAAAAGAAAAAAACTGTTCGACAACCTCCTAGCCATTCGAGCTGCAACACTGCAACACTGATAAGTTCCCAGAAAAAAAATACATTAAAATAAGAAGTACTGAGGATGCCATCTCTCCCCAATCCCAGGTCCTAAAGTCTAAGACAGTAGCGCAAACTAATGCTGCCAGATACAGGAAAAAAAAATTTTGATTCGATTCAGCCCTATTGAATTGGTTTTTCAATTCGATTTTCCTGCCCAGTTGGGTGATTTTTTTCAAAACTCCTGGTGGGTTTTATAGCTTTTTCACCCCCTTTGGCTTCTCCTAACCACACTGGCGCTGTGGTGTAAATAAAATAAAGAAACAAAAAGGACTTTTCCTCTTTCTGTTAAATCCTAGCTCACGTTTGCAGTCCAACACCAGCTCTGGCAGGATACACATTTCAAATCTGACATATTATAATCACAAAACAGAAAATAAAATTAATTTTTCTACCTTTTGTTGTCTGGTTATATTTCAAATCTTGTTGGTCCAAGGCTCTGGTTTTCTTCTGATAACTTGCTTGCCAGGGTCTCCTTCTTTCTGCATGCTAACCATCCATCTGCCAACTCTGTCCTCCCTTTCCATTTCCCTTCCCTTCCCAGGAAGTCTGGTATCTTTCCTTTTTTTCATCTCCCTCCACAGATCCACCTTTTCTTAAATACCCTTTCATCCGGCATCTCTCCCTCCTTCCCCAACATCCCAGAGTCCACCATCTCTCCGTTTCTTTTCCTAATTACCCTCCTATCCAGTATCTCTATCCCTCCTCCACACCATCCCTTGTGTTCAATTTCTCTCCCTTTCTGTTCCTTCCCTCCCTAAATCCCATGGTCCATCATCTCTCTCCCTCTCCTCTATTTTCAGACCCATTATTTCTTCCCCCCCCCAAAGTTTGGCATATGCATGTCTCTTTGAACACCCCCTTCCCTCCGTGTACTTCTAAATCATGGTCCCCCCCCAAAGGCCTGTCCCCCCTTAAAGGTCTGCCTGTCCCACCTTGAAGGCCTGCACCCCCCTTGAAGGCCTGTCCCTTCCCCTTGTAGGCCTGTCCCCCCCTTGAAGGCCTGCCTGCCTGTCCCCCCCTTGAAGGTCTGCACCCCCCGAAGGCCTGTACCCCCCCGAAGGCCTGTCCCCCACTTGAAGGCCTGTCCCCCCTTTAAGGCCTGCCTGCCTGCCTTTCCCCCCCTTGAAGGCCTGTCTCCCCCTTGAAGGCCTGCACCCCCCTTGAAGGCCTGCACCCCCCCTTGAAGGCCTGTCCCCCCCCCTTGTAGGCCCGTCCCCCCCCCTTGTAGGCCTGTCCCCCCCCCTTGTAGGCCTGTCCCCCCCTTGAAGGCCTGCCTGCCTTTCCCCCCTTGAAGGCCTGCACCCCCTTGAAGGTCTGCACCCCCCCAAAGGCCTACACCCCCCCCCCGAAGGCCTGCACCCCCCTGAAGGCCTGCCTGCCCCCCTTGAAGGCCTGCGCCCCTTGAAGGTCTGCACCCCCCCCCCGAAGGCCTGTCCCCCCTTGAAGGCCTGCACCCCCCCTTGAAGGCCTGTCCCCCCCCTTGTAGGCCTGTCCCCCCCCTTGTAGGCCTGTCCCCCCCCTTGTAGGCCTGTCCCCCCCTTGAAGGCCTGCCTGCCTTTCCCCCCTTGAAGGCCTGCACCCCCTTGAAGGTCTGCACCCCCCCAAAGGCCTACACCCCCCCCGAAGGCCTGCACCCCCCTGAAGGCCTGCCTGCCCCCCTTGAAGGCCTGCACCCCTTGAAGGTCTGCACCCCCCCCCGAAGGCCTGTCCCCCCTTGAAGGCCTGCCTGCCTGCCTGTCACCCCCTCCCCCTTGAAAGCCTGCTTGCCTGCCCGCCCGCCCCACCCTGAAGGCCTGATGCCCCGACCCACCCCGAAGGACCGCTCGCCCCCCTGGCCTCCCCGCACCACCTATGAACAGCCGCAGCAGGATCGCGAAGTCAGCGTCAGCGATCCCTGCGCTGCTTCCTGCGCCACGGTCCCGCCCCTCCTCTGACGTCAGAGGAGGGGCGGGATCGCGGCGCAGGAAGCAGCGCAGGGATGCTGACGCTGACTTCGCGATCCTGCTGCGGCTGTTCATAGGTGGTGCGGGGAGGCCAGGGGGGCGAGCGGTCCTTCGGGGGTGGCGGGGGACTGAACGGCAAGGCCGGGAACACCCCCTTAGGGCTGGTACCCGGGGCGGCCCGCCCCCCACGCCCCCCCCTAGGTACGCCACTGACTTGATCATTAGTATTACCCTTTGAATTTTGTATGAGTATTATACACATCCAGGAAGGGTGGGAGGATGTGGGAGTGGGGTGTTATGTACTTATGATATCATTTGATTGTAATGAGTGCTGTTTATTGTACTAATTGTTTATTAACCTGTTGCACTTTATGTTGGCTTTTAAAAAATGAATAAAGATTTATAAAAAAAAACAATAATAATAATAACTTTATTTTTATACCGCAGCACCACTCAGTTCTATGTGGTTTACAATAAGAAAAAAACCTGTACAAAACAGCAATAACACACCAAGTAAATTAAGACCACATTAATCAATAAAACATTAGTCAAATTTACCAAATAAATCCGTTTTAAAATTTTTCCTAAAATCTTGGTAGGATTCACTTGGTAGGTTTCACTTTGAAAGTAAAAATAAAGTGCATTTTACTTAGCTGTACTAAGAAGTTAGTCCAGGTTTCACCACATTGTAGACATTAGCGTGAACCCACATAAATCGATGTCAGGCATTTAAACCAAATCAGCATTTTATATATGTTTGAATCTGTTGAAACTATAGCTATATATGTATAATCTATTTCTATAAGGTCCAATCCTCTTTTTCATTCAAGGAATATATTGCTTTTAGTGCACACTGATTCATATAAATTAAATCACTTACATGGAAGAGTTTTCTTGTTCATATATTCAATTTTTCAACATTACTTCACAATTCAGTCTATAATTCCAAAGCTGTATGAAAGTATAGATATTGCAAACTGATTGATAGCTTGTATCTTGTTCTGTGATTTTAAAGCACTTTTCAATATCAATTTTAATCTTCTATAATATTCTTTATTGATCTTTTTTTTTCAGCAATGTATGCTGGATTGTTGATTCTTCTACTCCTAGATATTTATATAAACCTTCTTATTCAAGTTCCTTTATGTCACAGTCATCAATTAAAGAGATGTTTTCAGTTTTGCTCAATTTTTCTCTAAGGAAGATTGCCTTAGTACATTTGTAGGTCAAAAATCACCCTGATGTCATCCTAAAAGCTTTTCATTATACAGAATAGTTCAACTAAGTACTGATTGCTAGAACTATAGAGCTTTAAGTCATATTTACAAACAGTGTGATATTACCTCTGGATCATAACCATCTTAAAATTAAAGCTCAGATATAGTAAGACTACTTAAAGAATTAAATGCCATACAAAACGAGAGTAGCAATAAGGAATCTCCCTGATAATTCTGTTTCTTGGTGTTAGAAATCATGAACTCTTATACTTCAGTCAGAATAAACCAATCCAGAGTTTATTTTGTGCATTTCAAAGCAATTCATTTTCCAGGAATGTGGAATGCTATCAAAGACTTTGATATCATTAACCCATGTTATACTGAGATATCTGCTTTTCTTAGCACTGGCCATAAGAACATAAGAATAGCCTTACTGGGTCAGACCAATGATCGATCAAGCCCAGTAGCCCGTTCTCCCGGTGGCCAACCCAAGGTGTAGCAATATTCCATACTACCGATAAAGGGTAAGCAGTGGCTTCCCCCGTGTCTTTCTCAATAAAAAGACTATGGATTTCTCCTCCAGACTTGCTGCCTGCATCGTGTCGGCTCTCTCTCTGACATCACTTCCTAGGTATGGGACCCGGAATTGACATCAAGGTGATTCAACAGTGATGCGAGCAGCAAGTTTGTGATACTGCTCACACTGGGAAAATTAAAGAGGTACAAGGGAAGGGAAGGGGTGCATACATGCAGCTGGGGTGGGGGGTGGGGGGTGGGTGAGGTGTCAAGAAGGAGTGAGGAGAGGTGGTAGGAGCCGGTGCCCCTACCATGACAGCGCCCAGGGCACACCATCCCTCTTACTACGCAATTGCCTTAATGTTTTCATTAAAAAATGAATGTGTGAAATTAACAAAAAAAAGCTGTCAAAACTCAGGAAAAATGTAAAAAATATTAACCCTTTAATTGACAGATAGTGAAACGTCTGCTTTATGTAACTTGATGTTGAATGAGAGCAACAGTGAGAAGTAACAGGCATTTGGAGATGCAGATCTACCATAAGAGCCATAGAAGTTACATGCTGCTTCTGAGCAACAATGCCAAATAAAGGGTTAAACCAAAACAAATATTTTGGGGCCATGCATCTCCCTATCAGGTAGCCATTGTGCTTCTCAAATGTGTTCTACAGGGCCCTTGTATAAGTTTTTTCCAGAAGGTTTCCGATTCAGATTTAGTTGGTGATATTTTCACTGTACTGATGCTCTTCCCCAATTCCCTTTAGAACCATTTTAGGTTGTCTCTAAACAGTTTATTTTGATATTTCTCTTTTCTGGGGTTTTTTTCTCAGTTCTCTGCGGTGTTTGTGCTTCTATTGCTACCTTCAATTTAATATGGGATCATATGAATTTAAGGATCCCCTGTTAATGCAGCATATTTCAGTTTAATAGTTTGGATCTTTCTCATGATGGGCCCCTTTTACAAAGCCACAGTAATGATTCTCCCGCCGCCAATGCACCAAAGCCCATAAAAAATGAATGGGCTTAAGTGCATTTGCTGCGGGGAATCACTACCATGGCTTTGTAAAAGGGCCCTATCTTTGGTGATCTTGTTCCTTTGAGATACCTGCCTTTCAGGGACACCTTTAATACATTTTTTCTAAAGAGTTATTATCTTGCTTCTTTTCTTCTGCCTTTATATCCTTGTTGGCAAGAATTTCTCAGTAATAATGCATTGTATCTGATTTATCTCTGTAATATCAATAGATTTGTTTTTAATACATATTATGGCTTTTCTGGCTTTACTTATCATACTTTAACTTCAGGTATAGGTTTAACTCAGGCAGTCTTTCATTTTCAGGCCATCTTTCACTCTCCTGAACCCTGCACGAGGTCAGGAGAACAACTGCCAGCAACTTGATCTCTTATACCCTCTCCTCTCTGCCCCCGTGACCCAGTCCACAGTTTATGTTATGTTGTTGCCTGCCATTTTAAACCGTGGGGACCTTCATTTCCTCCTAATCTCCCCTTTTGCCTACCCTTTTAAACAAATCATATCTGATCTCAGACTTTCTCTTCAACTTCATGCTGCCCAATCTTTATAAAAGAAGGTGGCTCTAGGCACCCAGGTACCTGTCTCAACACTTCTTTCCCCCAACCTCTCCAGAGTTTCTCCAGGTGGAGCTGGGGGAAGGACTGCCCTTTCCCTCTAGGTAGGTTTACCAGACGTCCGGATTTCCCAGGACATTTCATCCTTTTGATGGCATGTCTGGAGGTCTGGCTGACTTTTCATAACCCGGAATTTTGTCCTAGTTTTGAAAAGAGATCGCATTGGGTGGGGGCATTCACAGATGCACAGATGCAATGTGGTGACGTCAAGCGCATGCATGCATGACATCATTGCGTCACATCCGCAGATGCCTTCCTGCCCGACGAACAGGAAGTGGGGAGGGGGGACTGGGGGAAGAGCTGGGGCATAACAAGGCGGGAATGGGTAGAACTGGACGGGGCTGAGGCGGGTCTAGGGGACCGGATTTTACTCATGTAAAATCTGGTAACCCTACCTCTAAGTCAAATATAAGCAATTATGACCTTGCAGCATATTGTGAATAGGATTATGATCCAAGTCTCTAGAGAGTAATTGAGACAGTTTGGATATTTCATCCCTCTAAATACTTGAATTATTAGTGATATTAGTAGAAGGTAGCCAGGGTGGATGGAAGGTCAGAAAGAAGAAGAAATTAAATATGTGTATTTTGTAAATCATAACAAGCACTAATGATGGTGATATGATATGGGTTTTACACCACAAGATGGTCAAGGAGAGACTTGATGACCTGAACATATACTGTACCATGGAGGAAAGGAGAAATAGGGTGGATATACGACTGGATTAGTTTTTGATGGCACCTCGGTAGCACAGGACTGAGCCTTCAAAATGGCAAGGATGGATCAGGAGTATCATCTGAGTACAAGTCTTGCCTAACTCAGGGGGAAAGGAATGGAACTTAGCAAATAAAATATAATAATATGCTGGATTGTTGGTTCAACATTGCCTTGATAATAAATGTGACTGTTAGGCAGACTGGATGGACCAGTCAGATCTTTGCCTGACGTCATTTACTATGTTACTATATGATTCATAATTAATCAAACAAACTATCAGTTATTGATAGACATTCATTTCTCCTCTGTCATTTTACTCAGAAATAAAGATAAAATCAGACTAGTAGAGGAGAGGAGTAGCCTAGTGGTGGTTAGTGCAGCAGTCTGAGAACCTGTTCTCACTGCAGCTCCTTGTGATTCTGAGTAAGTTACTTAACCCTTCATTCCCCTAGGTAGAAAATAAGTACCTTTATGCAAACCGCATTGTAACCACAGAAAGGCATTATATCCCATCCCATCCCCTTCCTCTTACTTGACTTCGAAAATACAGCGATGCTCTCAGTCAGAGAATGATAACCAAATATGTGATCAGGTTTTGGGATGGCATGCATCAGAAAATTTCTTTTTTTTTTCTTCAAATTTTTATTCATTTTCAAAATTACATAAAGTGTAAGTACATATTCAATCAGATAATCAATGCAAATTTCACTTTCATTCTATCTTTGGTTAATTACATAACTTCTTACCCCTCCCCCTCCCATCCCTCCCTACCACAAAACTAATAATTATATAAATACACATCAATACCACAATCCCCACCCTACCTTTTTAAACTGATATATTTAAGGGAAACGTATCCAGTTACTCTGTACAATATCTTGTCAATGGTTTCCACACATCCTGAAACTTCTTAAAATATCCTCTTTGCAATGCAATGAATCTTTCCATTTTATAGATGTGGCATAAAGAATTCCACCAAAAGGTGAAATTCAATCTCCTCCAATCCTTCCAATTGTATGTAATTTGCTGAATGGCAACACCAGTCATTATTAGCAGTAATTTATTATTATTTGCAGAAATTTGACTTTTTGCTCTCATTTCCATACCAAATATCACAGTATCATAGGATAATGTCACTGGGTTATCTAATAAATTATTAATTTGGTCCCAAATTAATTTCCAAAAATTCATAATATATGGGCAATGAAACAATAAATGATCTAAAGTTCCTGCTTCCAAATTACAATGCCAACATCTATTAGACAAAGAACTATCTAATTTTTGTAACCTAACGGAGGTCCATAACGCTCTATGTAACAAAAAGAACCAAGTTTGTCTCATAGGTGCTGACACCGTACATTTCATCCTCCAAAACCAAATTCGTGGCCATTGAGATGCAGTAATTTCATGCTTAATCTCAATGCTCCAAATATCTCTTAAACCATTTTTTAATTTCTTTTTATTAAATCCGCCTAACACTTTATACCACTGGGCGGCCTGGTGATCCAAGAAGTCTGTCTGAAAACATAGAAATTCCAAACTGTGATGTTTATTAAGGTTTTTCAATCAGGGAACCCCGCCTGAATGCCATGCTTCAGTTGCATCCATCTAAAATCTTCTGATTTATTAAGACCAAATTTGTTTTGCAACTGTGAAAATTCAAGCATGGTACCATTAGAAATAACGTCATCCAATATTCGTATTCCTGCTATCATCCAATGCTTCCAGACTAGTCTCTCCCCGCCAATTTGGATCTTGGAGTTAACCCATATAGACTGTTTTGTAGATTTATGAATTGGAATAGATGTTA